>NC_136495.1:46644688-47279688 GCF_053919585.1 Euprymna scolopes | reverse complement strand
TATTTTCAACAAGTTTCTAATGGATGTTTTCACATAATCACTTGACAAAAAAAAAAAGGAAATAGAATCTAATTTTATTTGGGTTGGTGTTGTTGGTGGTGGTGGGGGGGTGTTTAAACTAAGGATGTTAATCTACAAAATTATTATTTTTAAAGCTGATTTTGACTAAATATTTTGATTTTCAAATTTTAGAACTGTTGGAGATGATGATGGCGGCACCCTGTTTACACCAGAAGAATATGAAAATTACAAAAAAACTGTTCTAGCAGCGGTCAGTATTTTTCGTCAGCCAATTTTTAATGACATTCTGCTTATTAAGTGTATCACATGACCACTTGTCACATGTTTGTTACTTTTATGTGACTTACACAGGTATTTTTTTAAAAGATGTACTATTCATCAATTATCTGTTAAAATCAGAAAGGTGATTACATAGTAGCAAAGTGTCCCCAAAACCTTTGTAAAAATCCTCATAAAATGAAGAAAAATCTTCATTACAAAATTAAATCTACCACACTGCATTTCGTTTTCTTTGTAAACTAATCAGCCATTTTAATCTTTTGCCCCAGAAAGTAATGACTTATTGTATGGTCATTTGTAATTTGAAGGGAATTATAGTGATTAAAAACATTACCTTAATAAAATTAAAGTTTTATAACAGTTTGATTCAATTATTAATTTAATTACCAAACGAAACTGGAATAAGTTTTTTTTTTTAATTTAATAATTTGGATTATTATCCTCATCTACTAGTTGTTGTTTTCATGACATTTCAGCCAATTATTTCTCTGGTCTTCGTCAGGTTAACTGCGACGAGATAGGAATATCGAATCCTACAACTAAATCCACAGCAACTACTGCCTTCAATCTCACCACAGTTTTGTCAACTAACCCTCTGACTGGCTTTGGGTGGGATCGAAACTGCTACCTCTGGATACAATGCTCACCTGGAATCGTAGATATTCCGCATCTCTATCCACTGCACTACAGGCCCCAAAGGGCAATCAAGGTTGGATTTTTTGGTCTTATAACTCCAATTCTTCTTCCAATTGTCGGGTCCGTACCGATTGTTAGTGGATAGAGACGTGGAATATCTACGATTCCTGGTGAGCATTGCATCCAGAGGTAGCGGTTTTTATCCCACCTAAAGTCGGTCAGAGGATAAAGTGACCAAACTGTGGCGAGATGACAACAGCTATTGAAGGCAGCAATTCCTGTGGATTTAGTTGGAGGATTCAATATTCCTATCTCATCCATGTTAACCTGACGAAGACCAGAAGAATAATTGGCTGAAACGTTGTGAAAACAACAACTAAAAGATGAGGATAATAGTCCAAATAATTAAATTAAAAAAAAAATTATTCCAGTTTCGTTTAATAATTAAATAAAAAAAATAATTATACAATTTACTCGTCTCCAAAATAATTCCAAACTATTTCAACAATAAAACTGGAATAATTAAATTTAACTGAAAATCCTATTAAATAGAATTATGAATAACAACAACAACAACAAAAAAAAAGCTTCTGGAAAATACCAAGTATGTAAAATTAGTTTTTGATAGAACTCCAAAACATTTCTGTGATAAATTTCTGTTTAGAGAATAAAATATTCCATTTCAAATTAAATTAAATTCTTATTTAGGTAATTTTTTTTTTTCATTTTCTGAAACGTTCTAAAAATATTAAAACAAAATTCATTAATGATTTATTTAATAAGATATATTCCTTCATTGAAGTATCTTTCCACAATTGTAAATATTTTCTTAAAAGACAAAAAGAGAGAGAGAAGAGAGCTGTAAATGAACAAAAATAAAATTAAAATGACGCCCAGCTAATTCAGGGAACATACACCTTGTTGACAATTGGATGAATGATTATTAATTCTTGAATGATTCTGTTTGGGTCTGTTTTTTGAACTTGCCTACTTTAAAGTTTTTGATCCAATTCAAAGACATTTTTTCCTTATAAATCATTTTTATAATGGCTTATCTCTTATAAAATCATGTTTATGATCATGATCTTTTTATAAAATTGTGTTTATAATCATGATCTCTTTTATAAAATCATGTGTTGATATAATAATTACATTGGCACACCCACATAGGATTAGTGCTGTTTCCCATTTTTTGTCATAAAATCATATTTATAATCATGATCTCTTTTATAATATTGTGTTTATAATTGTGATCTCTTTTATAATATCATGTTTTTAATCAAAATATATTTTTATAAAATCGTGTTTTTAATTAAAATTTAATTTATAAAATCGTGTTCATTACAATCTATTGTTGTATTATGAGTGAGTATAGAAAATGTATGTATAATTTCACTTTTAATTATAATATTTTTCATGCATGCAAATGTATACTCGCTTATCTATCAGTTTTTCTCTGTGACACATACAGTCACTAAAATATGCTGTGTTTTCAATAACAAATAACAATTTCGGTTTATCAATGAGTTAACTCCACAGATAAACATCTAGTTAGTAGAGGGTTAAAGTTCAATGAATGCAAAGTCTATTCAGGATAATACCTCCTACTGATGAGATGATCACAAAAGTGTACCTGCATATCATTGAACTGCAATAAAATGAAGATTGTTGAACATTCATGATGTAAATTCGATGGACAAGTCACTTATTCACTGATGCTTATTTGTATGAAATATGGCTGGATTTCAGAAAGGATTATGAATTTTATAAAGATTCCATGACTGGCATTTTGAGGGGTTACCGTACATTATTTCTATTTATATAAAGTTAGGTATGTGTACATTCATTCCTCCTCCCCCTCCTCCTCCGTCTTTATTATTATTATTATTATTCCTACATAACATGCTTACACTTTGTAAAAGGTTAAGACCCAACAATATTTATACTAAAACATGTATCCAGGTGGAGGGTTTTAAAAAAAAATCTGTTTATTTAAAGTTATGTGTACATTGTATGTACAAGATTCAATACTAAACTAATTAATCAATTGGAGCCCGTGGCCCAGTGGATAGAAGCGTTGAATCTCTACGGTTCCAGGTGAGCGTTGTCTGAAGATAGAGGTTTCAATCCTACCTAAAGCTGGCCAGAGGCTCAGTTGGCCAAAAAGTGGTGAGACAATGTTGTATTGTATTTCATATGGATACGAAACTTCCCAATAGCACTCTCCCTGACGAAGCGCTAGCTCTGTATACTACTCCAGTAGTGTCTGCCATTTTACTTTATAGTGTCGACGTTGGATCCGATGTATCGTTCTTTTGTGCTAATAAAAACCTTATTTAAAGGGTATACAGTATTTGTTTTACTTACAACAGACAACAACAACTATGGAAGGCAATAATTACTGAAGATACAGTTAAGAGACTCAGCATTCCTATCCTGTCACGGTTAACCACCTGACAAAGGTCAGAGGAATAGTTGGCTGAAACAACAATTATGAAAATGAGGATAACAGTTCACAAATAAATAAATAAATAATCATTATGAATTTGGGAACATAGCTGTTAGGCGTTAGAGTGATTAATGTGTGCTATAGTTAGTTTAATTTAGTTTTATATAAAGAGAACAAAGAGAAGTGGTAGCCCTTCAGACACTTGTGATTTTTGTGAACTTTTTATAGTAGATATTAGACATCAAATAATAAATATTCTCCAAATTTAAGTTTCTTTGAAATATTTTAAAGGTTGCTTAGGGGGAATAATATAGACACAACCTTCAATTTGAAAATTCAAATATTTCAGATTTACATTAAATTGGATCCATCGTCATTAGACAACAATTAAGCAAAATTACCTGAATTTCAATTTGTTCTTAAAATGATAGACATTCTTAAGCTTTATATTTCAACATTTTCTAGAATCAAAAATCATGTAATGCATTTTGATCAAAATTGGAATAAGGATTCTAGACATAACATTTTGTACCATTTTATTTGGATTATAATTTTTGTAAGGGGCCATGAAAGTGGTACAAAACTGTTCCATTTCAGAAATTCATTTTACCCATCCAGGGATGCATATTCTTTTAGTAAAGATATATATAAAGCAAACCTTAAAAACTCAGACTTTCTGCCACAAAACTTTTATTAAGCACCTTAAAAGAAGAGTACTTTATAAATTGTTTTTTGTTTTACGACATGTATGGCTTATTTTTAAATTATTTTTTTTATATTAGAGGTGACAAACTTTAAATTGACAACTTTATTTTCTTTAATTGCAGATTTAGCAACTGTCGGTTATTTTGAGTTCAGCTTGGTTTGGAAATTCATCATGAAGAAAGAAACTGACACCTGAGCAGTGTTTGCAAATTTATTTTGAAAATCATTTTGAAACATTTGATAAACGAATAATTTCATAAAATGGACCTGTCAACTAGCCATCTCGTTCGTATGATTACATTAGATCATTTTCTTTGGGATTATGTAAAGTCCCATGTCAACCAGACACACAAGACCACCTAGAAGAGAATATTTGATGCATTATTGCCAAAATATAGTCTAATTTAATGTGTAGAGTTTGTGAAAAATGGACCTCTAGATTACGCCATATATCTCTAGCTGCAGGGGCCATATGCCCGAAATTGTATTTAAATTATAGATGCCAAAAATTAATCCTTGAAATAAATCACATATATGTATAATAAAAATATTTTTTTGTAAATTATTTTAATTTAAAGTTTGCCGCCTGTAAAAAAGAAAATTTACCTTTTTCATATTTCTATTGTAGCGTATCAAGAATCGCCTTTACACCAGCTGGGTCTCATCAACTGGAATGGATTGTAAATTAATTGGACCTGAGACTATTTGTTTTTGTCAGCATAGGTATTTCTTTTAATGTTTTTTATCACATGAAACTGTTGTCGTCCACAAATTGGACATTTGTGAATCCCTAGCTTCACTAAAGACACCCCCTCCTCCTCCTCCTATTCAGTTTAACATCCATTTTGCATACTTGTATGTGTTTGACAGCTTTTAAAAATTACCATCCAAACTAACCTATCTTTGGTCAAGATCTTCATTTATTTCTTTCTCTCATCTTATCACTTTCTCTAATTTTTCTGGACCTTATCCTGCCAACTGACCCTGCTACCTCAACTGTTCTACATTTACAAACCAAAGCACCCTCATTCATTCTTTCAATTTAACAAAACCAATAAAATCCCCGTTCTATATACATTTCCCTATACTGTCCAGATTTAATCTTCCTCTGAGTTCATCAGATTTAAATCTGTCTTTAAAGCTCAAATTACACATCGTATCATTTCTTGCCATGAGACACATGTCCTCAACATTTATTGACCAGATTTCACTTCCATACATCATCACATTGTGTACACATATCTTCCGTTGGTCAACAGTGGTAACACTCTGCTCGTTCTTCATCCGTTCCTAATTCTTGCAAACATACCTGCACTAACACCTCCTTTTGCTTCAATAGAATCACCAAGATAACAAAATTTCTGGGCAAATTCAATGGCTTCCACATCAGAACATACTTTTTCCGCATCTTCATTGTCTTTCCATTCTTACACACAAACTGATTAACATCTCTTAACCTACCTGTAATTCAGGTGTACTTTTTTCATATCAAAGGCTTTCAAGTATTATATAAAATTTACTTGCTTCTAACTTCCTCTCCTCAAACTACACCAGGGAACTTTCCTTTTTCTGGGGACTTTTCAACGTGAAAACCACTAATCATCACTTTGGTTTTGCTAACGTTTGTTCTCAGACATTTACTTTTCATAACTTTCCTCCAAATTTTTAACTGTACGAGTAAATTTTCGATTGTTTCACAGCTAAGCACTAAATCATCAGCATAAAGCAACATGTCTGAAACTCTCTGGATCAAATGAAAAGTAATGCACTCTTTACTGAACTCTATAACTTTAAAGCTGTGACTAACACCAAGCATTTGCTTGAACATAATTCATGCAAAGCCATCAGACATCTCCATGGATTAGATAAAGGACTATATAGATTCCTGACTTGAAATAAAGATTCTCAAGTTTGAAAAATAATGCACCTGAAGAAGGTCAAAGTTCACATCGACTGAAACGTAAAAATAACCAAGATAAGAATAGTAATCAGGATAATGTAAATAATCGCAAATTTAACAGAGATCCGTCTGATCCATTTGTGATTATTATGTAAATAATCACAAATTTAACAGAGATCCACCTGATGCATTTATGATTATTGTATAAATAATCACAAATTTAACAGAGATCCATCTGATCTATTTATGATTATTGTATAAATAATCACAAATTTAACAGAGATCCGTCTGATCTATTTGTGATTATTGTATAAATAATCACAAATTTAACAGAGATTCACCCGATCCATTTATGATTATTGTATAAATAATCACAAATTTAACAGAGATTCACCTGATCCATTTATGATTATTGTATAAATAATCACAAATTTAACAGAGATCCGTCTGATCTATTTGTGATTATTGTATAAATAATCACAAATTTAACAGAGATTCACCTGATCCATTTATGATTATTGTATAAATAATCACAAATTTAACAGAGATCCGTCTGATCTATTTATGATTATTGTATAAATAATCACAAATTTAACAGAGATCCACCTGATGCATTTATGATTATTGTATAAATAATCACAAATTTAACAGAGATTCACCTGATCCATTTATGATTATTGTATAAATAATAACAAATTTAACAGAGATTCACCCGATCCATTTATGATTATTGTATAAATAATCACAAATTTAACAGAGATCTACCTGATCCATTTGTGATTATTATATAAATAATCACAAATTTAGCAAAGATCCACTTAAAGAATCTCAAAGGTTACATTGGCTAAAACTGAAAATAACAATCAAGATGAGAATAGTAGTCAGAATTATCCAAATTATCAATCATCATCTCAAAAATTCCCAAACATAAAAACCATTTCGTTTATTTTTATCTTTCAATAACTTTACATATAAAATTTCTTTTGTCTTAAGTTTGAAATGTGGAATCTATAATATAAAAGCGAAAAAGTGTGTTAGTGTGTGCACATTTTTGTTTGTCCGGCAAAGGCTTTTTTCGGGGGGGGGGGGGGGGGTTACTATTTCTTACAACTTTTTATATACTCCCTAGATTATAACATCTCCAATTTACAAAAGGAGGTCGTCTCTATCTTTTATTTGAGCGACTTTTATATAAGCGACTTTTATTTGAGCGATTCCCGCTATTCTGTCTTCTTGCATGTTTGTTCATGTTTTTCTTGTGTGTTTGTTCATGTTTTTCGTATAAATAAAGCGAAAGTATTTGAAGAAATTGCGTTTCCCTGGCATTCTTCCCAGGGGCGTCCAGAAAGCAATAAGCTTTGATCAATGTAGGGAAAACCCATCATATCAGACAATTACTATTCATTTGGATATTCTCCTTTTTATGGGGAGCTGGTTTTCCCCAACATCTTGGGGAAACAAACAAATCCGCAGAAACTGGCTGCAGTCAAAGTTAAGTGCGTGATGTTTGACATCCTGTGTCAACTCATCCACTTAACTTTTTAATCGTTTAATTTCAACCATTCTCACTTCTCTATCCTCTTAGCGTCACGGTAGGATATTGTCTTTTTTTTCACTTTCTTTTCCATCTTTAGATTTGAGCCTGCCTTTCTTTTTTCTCAACACACACCCGGAAAACGCCGGGCACCCCCGCTAATACAAAAGGCAAAATGCGTGTATGTGTGTGTGTGTTTGTATGCCTCACAAAAACTTCTGACAGATGTGGCGGAATGTGACAAAATTGGTATCGTTTTAAAGCTCAGTCTCTCGGACGATAAATATCGAAAAATTGGCCAAAAACATTAATTCTTTCACTCTCAATTGGGCCGTTTTCTACAAGGAGGGGGTTACTTTTTTCGTCGACATTTTTGCAAGACATTCAAACCTAGTGTCAACAACGTCACATAAAACAGGTTAATTCAACCGCCTGTGATGTCACAATCACGGCGGACATATCGATAAGACTGTTTACTTTTTATCATCTCCTTTTCCTCCTGCGCTATACGGGTTCAAACTTGCCTACTACTCCTAATTTTTTTTTTTTCTGAGCTTACCCTTACATACATTTCCACACACCCGGGCAATGCCGGACACCTAGGCTAGTATAATATGAAATGCAATTAATCCAATTGGTTCAAGATACACGATAAAATGATGAACATATTAAATGTAGACTTTGTCAAAAAGCTTATTTTAATTGAAATCAACAAAATTATGCAAATACCATTATGTAAAACCTTATTTTTTTAGGCGTTATCGACAGTTGAAATAAATTTTTTTTTGGAGTGATAGTTTCGTAATTTTGAAAATGGCGTTTATCGTGCTTTGCATTTGAACTCTTTGATTAGAAATAAAGATTGCAAGTTTTCATTTTTTTTTTTAAACATGCTATTTCTTGATTTGAATGTGGATTAAATATGAATGGAATTCTGTGATCTGAAGTGTTTGGGAAATTTTGCAAGTTTATTTTTTGTTGACTAGCAGGGGAGGGGGGTGACCTTGCCCAGTCATAAAATATGCTTAAATATATTTTAATTCACAGAGATTTTGTATTATTACAGAGCCAATTCTCTATTGAATATTATATCTGTATGTGTAATAGAATAGTTTGCACAAATTTCAAAGATCTCTGTTGGCAATTCATTATTTTCACTAGGTATACGTTACAATATTGTTTTGTTTGCGACTAACAAGTCAGCAAAATTATGTCTTTGCTGCATTTTTAGTCACTTACTCAGCAGATGCTCATAGGAAAAAACTTTTCTTTGAACAATTCACATAGTCCATGCAATCAACAAACTTCCCCAATTTACTTGCTGAGAAGGTTACCATACTCTCTCTCTCTCTCTCTCTCTATATATATATATATATATATAGAGAGAGAGAGAGAGAGAGAGAAAGAGAGAAATATAATATACTGATTTCAGAAGTTAAAAGAAAAATGACTTGGATGCAATCAGCTAGAATCAAAATCAAAACATTTAGTGCTCCAGCAACATTCCCTACCATTTGAGCTATCAACAGATAAACATTTAAAATTAAACCACTTCAAGCTATGAATGATTTTGTGCATGCGCAGAAGTAATAGAAATACTTTGTGTTGGCAAGTTGAAATGAACATTTTGCATTTCACCTTGCTGACATATTTCTGTCCATGTTATGCATCCATCCAAACAAAAATTTTACTCATTATAAACCAACTTTGGCATATGATTACTATTTCCTGTTAATTTCAGTGTTATGCGACCAATAGTTTAAGAGTTTATTGGTTAAACACATTTCCATGGCAGGTGCTCGTCTTAGCCCCAATCTCTGCCCCCCCCCCTCGCCAATCTTTCACGAAAAACACCCGTCTAGCTTAAACCACTGTTAATAATTTTCCCCACTCTTTATCTGTGCCTAAATGAAAACGTAGATTCCATGAACAAAGCTTCTTTATTAGAAGTGCACGCCTGTGGAACTCTCTTCCGTTTGCCTGTTTCCCACCTGACTACAATTTTGTTGTCTTCAAGACCAACATAAACAAATTCCTGATAAACCGCCCCCTTAAGTAAGACACTTTATCAAATCTCCATTACTAACGATTATTACGATATTATCCCATTGATTACTGTACACGCAATAACCCTTACCCCCGAGTGGCTTCCAGGCCTTGATAAGTGGTGACCACCATGTAAAAAAAAAAAAAAAGAATCTACTGTTTTATTTATATAGAAAAAAAGATTTAAGAATAAATTAAAGAGTTTGAATGCAAAACTCAATAAATCCAATTTTTTTAAATTGAGACATTAAAAATAAAAAGGATGAAGACATTAAGTTGAACTAAATGCTTTTTTCTTTTTTTTTTAACAAGGCCTGGAGGCCACTCGAGGATAAAGGTTAATGATTATTCAGTAGTCAATGATACAATATTGTAGTAATCGTTAATAGTAGAAATTTGGTAAATTGAATTACTTAAGGGGAACGGCTCATCAAGAACTTGTTCACATTGGACTTGAAGACGACCATATTATAGTCAGCTGGAAAGCAGGCAAACAGAAAAGACTTCCACAGGTGTGCAGTTCTAAGAAAGAAACTTTGTTCATGGAATCCACGTTTAAGTTTCGGCACAAATAAGGAGTGGGGGAAATTATTGATAAGACAAGTGTTTTTCATGAAAGTTTGGCAAGGGGGACCATAGATTGGAGCTCAGATGAGCACTTGCCATGAAAATAACGATAGAGCAGAGACAGGCTTACAACGTATCTTCTGTGCAAAAGAGATTGTATGGAAGAGAAAAGGGCATCTCTTACGAGGTTACGAAGTCTATTTTGAACTCTGTTAAGGCAAGATAAGACCCCTCTAGCAGCTCATACCCAGATGTGGCAACAGTATTCCATCCCAGAACATATTTGGCTCTTCTACAAGTAGAGAATTGCATCAACAGTGAAATATCTACTGGAGCAGTAGAATGATCTAACCATTTTTCTATCGACCTTGGTCACGGATTTGATGTACGTGTTCTATTTCAGATCGAGATAAAACATGGAGATTTCCTAAGACGAGAGCCATTCATTTCAATTGATGCCATACGGGGATCAAAGCGTTGATGATGGAAAAATAGAAGCTTGATTTTAGATGCATTAAAATTAACCAACCACCCCTTTCCCCATTGCACCATGTGCTCAAGATCAGAGGAGAGTGAATCAGAAAGATCTTGATCATTTACGGCCTTTGAAGTGTTGCCATAAATGGTAGTGCCATCAGCATAAATGCCTGTGAATGATCTTAGGATGTGATTTGGGAGATCATTAATATAGATCAGGAAGAGAGTTGGGCCCAGAATGGACTCCGTAGGGATTCCAGCATTAATACTGTGAGCTTCTGATTTCTGCCCATCAACCACTACTCTTATAAACCCATCAGAGAGAAATGATTTAATAATTGAGAATACATTTCCAGCTATACCATAGCTAGAGATCTTGTGGAGTAAACCCTATCAAAGGCCTTTGATATATTAAGAGCAATTGCCTTAGAAAACCTTCTTCAAGAGATTTACTAATCCTATGAGATATAACAGTTACCACATCTGCTGAAGATCTAGCAGAACGGAAACCATATTGCATGGCACTGAGGAGGTTATTTTTCCTGAGGTAGCTGACTACTCCTCTCTTTATAACAGATTCTAGCAACTTGCTCATGACACACAGGAGACTGATTGGTCTGTACTAAGAGGGAGTTGACTGAATTTTTAAACATGGGACATACTGATGAGGTTTTCCAGGGCGTTAGGAAGCAATTCTCTCCAAGTCAATGCTTAAACAGCTTTGTAAGTATCGGAGCTAGTTCTGATTGAAGCTTTTACAGCATTATAATTGGAATGCCATCAGGGCCAGTTGCTTTACTGGAATCAAAGTTTTTGATTAGTTTGGCAACTTCACGCACAGATATTTGTATATTGCATAACATGTTTTCAGACACAGGAGGAAATACGGGGGGGGGGGGGGGGCTGATCGCATAGGGTAGAATTAGCTGCAAAGTTCTTGGCAAAGAGTTTGGCCTTGTTCGATGCTGACAAAATTACCTCAGGTCCATTGATGATGGTTAGGATAGAGCACACGTTTCTTTTCAGGACCCTGTTTGTTATTCATCAAACTGGTGGGAACCAAGCCGCTGCTCAACTACTTTGGATTTGACGGACTGAACATATAACTCTCTTGCGTTCTTATTACTCTTTTACAATGATTCCTGAAGGCGTTTTAGTCTCAGTACATTTATTACATTGGAAGCTATGGAAAAAATGATTTCTGTGTGCAATGGCAGCAGCACATTCTGGAGAGAACCACGGCTGGCTGTTCGGTTTTTGCTGGAATTTTTTGGAGGGTATAAAGTGGTCAATACTGACAATTAACCATTCTGTCAGGTCTGATATTATAGATGACACATTCTTTTTAAACATGGAATGCAGAGGTGTATCTGATATAATTGTATGGAAGCTATATCAATCAGCCATAGAATATTGATATACTGTATGATCGAGAGGTACGTCTGAGGACTTATTACATTTTGTTTTTATCTTAGCTGATATAACCAAGTTGTCAGAAGATCGCAGTAGATACAGAACAGAGGATGAACATAGGGTATGTTGTAAGAAAAAGGCCCAAGAGATTTGCATACTGACCGTCAGTGTCGGGCACACAGTTGGTATGTGAACAATCTGAGTTAGGTCATGGACTAATCATTCCACATTGTGAACCTTGAAGTCTCCACAGACGTGAAAGTTAGCCAAGGGATGAACAGACAGGATGTGGTCAATTTTCTCAGATATGCTCTCGTGGGGGTGATAGAGGGCAAACATGAATGCAGCACTGTGAGCAAGTGCAACCCAGAAGCGCATATAGGCCAATTTAGGATTTTCTCTGGAGATGTCTGTACCACATGAAAAGCCATCTCTAATGTAGGCAAAGATTCCATGTTCTCTTTCCGGCCTACCAAATATTGTTACATATTCCTGTAGCAAGTGTGTAATAAGTGTGGTAACTGTGCGGAGAGATCAAGGGATAAGTAACCACGACTAGCATGTGCTCACTACAAACAAACAGAATCGAACCTACAACTGATTTTGAGGCAATGGTTGTCATTGTGGCAGTTCAAAAGAGCTGAATAAAAGGAGTGACATATTTGATTGAGACCTTTTTTGAATGCCATGTAGCTTATATATATATTTATATATATTTAATGTGTCGTCTGTAACATTATTTTGTTTTGGGCTGCCACTCATCTTACTAAGAACGAATGTCTTAGCTTTTGTTGCCGAAAAGAAGAAAATAATCCAATACCGTAAAAAAATGGTAAATATACTGAGAGCCGATGTGCTGTGTGTTCTTTTAATAACCCTTTGAGTAGTGGAATTCTTACATTTTTGCTGTTATTGCAAGTCTGGAAATGGAAGATCATGCAGGGCATTATTGTTATCTGTAGGAGCCTTTTCTAGTCTCACACAAAAACACACGTTCACATCTCAAGCTATATTACTTGTCATATACATACGCGCACACAAACATACGCACGCACGTCCACACACGTACATATATTCACGTTCGCGTACGTACACTCACATTCACGTGTATACACACACACGCTAACGTATGCACATGTACGCACAGATGGATGACGTCACTTCCCTTTCAAAGGAAATCTACACATGCGCAAAAGACCACCGGAAACAATTATAAAAGCAAGAGACAAGCTGTTTCCAGCCCCTTTTCAGACCAGCTCTCGAGCTGAGAGGTTCGGCTAACCAGCTGCCTCCCTTTTGGGAGGTGCACGCTCGCGCGCGTCACGTTCCCTGCGACTATGTATGGGGCATGAGCTAACAGACAGTATGTACACTTTATATGTTTTCTATCTCCTGGATTGACTTTTTCTCATTCTCTCTCTATACTACAATAGACTTTCCTTCTCACCAGCTAATAGCGAGAGACGCACACCAAACTGGATTGACTTTTTCTAATTTTCTCTCTCTCTCTCTCTCTATGACAATAGACTTTTCTTCTCATCAGTAAATAGCGAGAGACGAATGCGGACATGAACACGTGGTGTACCCTTTCCTTTCACTTGTTTCTTTACAAAATAAATCCTATTTCATTTAATTCAAGTAAACGCGTTGTTCGTTCCTTCCTCAAAGCAATTCATTTTTCCTTTCCCAATTCAAATCATTTTTCCTATTTTGTACGACTGGTGGATGTATAATATATCCACCAGTCCACTACATATCTGATGTCTTTTAACTACTGAAAGGGAAAAAAAGTTAAAGAAACCGGCATAAAATATGTCATATCTATGGAGAGAATGCTGAACCGGTGTGTCAGGAATGATTTGCTTGATTCCAAAAGTAATGCAGGCCAAAAATAATTGTCAGTGACCAGGTGAAAGCTGTAGTTGAACAAGATTACGCTTTGACAACCAGACAACTCACATTCTCAAGATTTTCAAATCGAGCATGGAAAATGAATTCCATGAACTCTGTTGTTTCTACGCTTGATGCTTATAAACTGTCAAAAGCAAAAAAGTGGACAAACTTTTTTAGCCAACTTAATATTAAATCTAGACTTCAACTAAAAGGTTATTTAAAGTGAAAGTAAAAAAAGAAATGCCAGTATCATATATAAAATGTGATTTTGGAGTGTGATTGAGTGTTGAACTGTAGTGTGACAAACATTTGTCATTTTGAAAATGGCGTTTATTGTGTCATACAATCAAACTCTTCATATGTAAAGACGAATTCCATTTAACAGAACATTCTAATGACATCATCATCATCAGAATAATTAAATGATTTTCTTTTTAAAGATATAAACAACACAAGACAGACTTTAAAGAACTTCCATCCACACGTCCTATACTGTTGCCATGCCGCATTGCAAGATGTGGCTGTGCGTCTTATCACTACGTTCCTGTAAATGGCAGCCAACCGATCCGTTGCCATTGTAAGCATTATTCTGATGACCACTCTGTCATTGAACCTTTTAAGTGCAAAAAATGTAAGTAAAATTTTGGTTTTATACTAGCTGTTCCTGTTTCATTAATGGTTATACGTTGATGGCAATTTCCATTAAAAACAAAAAACTCATAGCATTATCATTGAAATATATTTTCTTCATAGCTGAATTTTCATCCGTTTCTATTGTCTTACACATCTTAACCCTACCAGACCTGAGCTACTGAACCTAATTTGCCCCTGTGCCTGGTCTCCTGGGCAAAACTGTGAAAAAAATTTGAACATGTTTGTAATTTCTTGCCTTTCATCTACTGCCAGTATTCAGCCTTTGTGTGTCAGTCTGCTCAACAGGTGGAGCTCTCCTTGATGTTTTTTTTTTTTTTTTAATAAAAATATGGTTCTATCAAATCTTATTTTTCCATTTTTCGTAATTTTTGGAATTTTTACTAATTTTGACATAACATGTAAGTATGTGCTAATGTTTTTACTTAAAATGCATTATTTTGATTTTTAAAAAATATCCACTTATAATACATAAACGCCAAAAAATATCAGATCATGGGACGATGTGTTTTCAATTTTGGTAATTTTTTGTTTAATTTATATACAGCATAATCACACTGACACACCATTAGATTTCTGAAGTTAAGTATCGTTAAGCTTGGTCAGTACTAAAATGGGTGATCATTAGGGAATACCAGGTGCTGTATGTGCTCTCCGTTTTTTCTTGCATTGTTTCATCTTGGATTCCTTCTTGCCACTAGAATCAAGCAGTGCCAATTCAGGAGAGGAATGATTATGCAACCCTTGCTTCACAATTCAGTGCATGTCAGCCATCATCATTCTTTCAATGTCTTTTCTTTTTCCTTCATGTTAAGATTAAGATTTATGGTAATTCATGAGAACAGTTGAACTAATTTCCTTACAGACACAAGTCTATTGATTGACGCATACAGAACACAGTTAAGGTTTGGCCTAGGACTCATAAGCAAGTAATTCCTGCCTTGCTAAGAATCCGAGTCATTTAAAAAAAAAAAAACATTCTTTTTTTTTTTTCTTTTTAGCATCCTGTGGTAAATGCTTTGGTTTCAGCAGTTCCTATACTTGTGGCTGCCAAGAACCTTATCATACTCATTACATACTTGTTGAGACTGAAAGCGAGCGAGAAGCCCGAGGTCATCCGATTGGTCAACCGACTCCCTATGCAGCTATGGGCGGACTCACCGGTTTCTCATCTCTAGCAGAAGGCTACTTACGTCTCGATCCCAGTGGTCTTGGTAAGATCTTGCTTCAATTTTTTCTCTTTTCTCTCTTTAGATTAAGAAGAGTGTGACCGAACCAACAAAGACATCTTGTGAGAAGAGCTTGATATGTTGCAGCAAGAATGCACAGCAGCATTTGAGATGAACTGTTGGTAATGAACATAAAAGATGCAATGCAAACAGTAGTGATCGAACACCTCAAGTTTCTTGTAGGTTGCTTGCTCGCATCAGAGCCGCACAATAGTATGATGTGGATGAGAGCTTGATAGATGCAGATTTTAGTATCAAGTTTGGTTTAAGGTCTGGACCACAGCTAATATTGAAGACTGCAGAAAGTGAAATGAGCATTACTGACATGATTGTCATATTCTTCTCCCCTTGACATGTTGTGGTGATGATAGAGCCAAGGTATTTAAAGCGATCAACCTCTTCAAGGTCTTCCCTACTGTGAGTGTTTAGTTGTTTTACATTTGGGAGGAAACTGGTAATTAAGAGCTTCCTCTTTCGAGTGCTGATTTTGATGCCAATCTTAGAGGCGTAAAACTGCTTCTCATCTATTGCAAATTGAATGTCAGCAAAACTTTTACTCATTATGGCAATATTGCCTGCATAGTCAAGGTCTGATAGTTGGAGATAAACTCTACTGGAAAATTTGCCAATGCCTTGGAGATAATACAATCAATGGCATACTTGAACAGTTGGTGACAAAACACATATAAAACACTATTGCATTTGACAAATAGATATATTTGATTTTAGACTTTTTCTTTTGTTAATTATTGATGCATGTTATTAAAAAGAGTATTGGCTAAGTGTCTTGTTTGGGAGTGAATTAAAATTTTAAAAAAAAATTGGTTTGCTTATCTAGTAGGAATAGTGGAAGGGTGCAAAAAAATAGGTAAGCCATCGAAAAAAATGGTGTGATAACATTTTTTGTTATAAAATTTGAAACAATAATTGAAATCAAGAGAAAAATCCAGGTTGTCCTCGACGGTCGTACATCTAAACAGTGTGATATAAATGAGGGAGTGCCTTAGGGGTTTATCCTTGGACCTCTATTGTTCCTAATATTTATTAATGACCTCCCCGACAAAACTGCCTCTGAGATGGGTATATATGCTGATGACACTACACTCTATAACAGGCATAGCAGGAAAACAAATGAACACATATCTAAAGAAATGGTAAAAACACTAGAGGATGACCTCCAATCTGTAGTGGAATGGGGACATAAATGGATGGTCACATTCAATGCTGCCAAGACTAAACTGGTTTCCCTCAATAATTACAAGAAACCTTCTCTGCCACCAATAGCAATGGCCAGTGACTCCCTGCCTGAGAGTACATCTTTCAAACTGCTTGGCCTAACGTTCACAGGAAACATGAGCTGGAACAATTATATTGAAAACATTGCCAGGGCCGCTGCGAAAAAGGTAGGCTCTCTCTACCGTGCTAGAAAACTATTGACACCTGAAAGTATCCTGTACCTTTATAAGGCCACCATTCGCCCATGTATGGAGTATTGTTGTCACATTTGGGCTGGTGCATCTACTACTAGTCTCTCGCTCCTAGACAAGGTTAAAAAAAGAGTCGCCAATCTGATAGGCCCTGAACTGGCATCTAAGCTTTCAGCCTCTGTCCGATCGATGAAACATTGCATCCCTCTGCCTGTTCTACAAGTATTTTAATGGTGAATGCTCTGACGAACTGCAGACACTTGTACCCCCATGACGTAGACACCCCCGACAAACCCGACAGGCAGCTAAATCCCACCCCCACACAGTAGAGATCCCTAGATGTAAAAGATCTTTCTACTCCAGTAGTTTCTTCCCCAGAACCGCTAGACTCTGGAATTCCATTCCAGGTTCCTGCTTCGCTAACTGTACTGACATGCAGAAGTTAAAGTGCAACGTGAACCGACATCTTGCTGCCAAAGTCCCAACATAGTGCCCCAGTAGTTGCTGCCCCTGATAGTAGCCCCCTACACAAAAGTGGCAATGCGCCTTGTTTGAGGTGAAAATGTAATTAAAAAAAAAAAAAAAAAAAAAAAGAAAGAGAGAGAACTTCCTCCACTTTCTGGCAGCTTTCCAACACTTTAACTGTTATCATCGTCATTTGTTTAATGTCCATTTGACATGTTGGCATGTGGTGGACAGCTTTTAGAAATTGACTTCCAAACTAACCTATCTTTGACGAGATCTTTATTTATCTCTCTTTCATGTCCATCCTTATTATTTCTTCCCAAGTTTTCTTTGCCGACTGACCCTGTTACTACAACTATTCTACATCTACTAATCCAAGACCTCTTATCCATTCTTTCAATGCTGCCATATCATTGAAGTGCACAGCACTCATCTTCCTACAATGTCTAGATTTAATCTTACTCTAATCGCATCAAATCTGAATTTGTCTTTAATATGACTCGCATTACACAACCATCATATCGTTCTATATGTAACACATATCCTTTACCCTCACTGGCCAGATTTCACTCCCAAATACATCATGATGCTGTGTACACATGCCTGATAAACTTTTTATTGGGTCAACAGCATTAATGCTCTGCTGGTTAGTAATGACAGAAGTTCCTTGAATACTGCATTCACTTCTTCATAAATGAACATATAAATAAATAATAAAAAATCACATCTTATTTTAAAATTATTCAAGGGGAACTTTTTTCTTTCTAGGGGCTTTCCAACATGAATGAAAAAAAAAGAAGAAAACTAATAAATTTCAGAATTTCTTCAATTACTTTCATTTTCAGGATCCCCAAGTGAAGAATTTTTATCGCAACCAATCCATGCATCTGATAATCCGTTTCTGCGAGCCAATTTGCAAGCACTAGTTCCTACCAATTCAAAAGATAAAGGCAGAGGTAACTATGCACTTATTCTCACATTTTTGTGATACTGCCAGTTCCACTCTTATTAAAATATGATCATCATTTAATAAAAACTAGCAGGACCTGTGGAAATTACACAGGTGACTCATTCATATGTAATATATTGATGTTGGCATTCTGTAGATGTTCAGTGTAAATGGAAACGTTCTGATATCATTGTAGCTCTTTTGTTAAAATTGCAAAAGTATTTATCTAAGCTAGCAGGGACAGCCTGTGTAGTCCAGTCATAAAGTATGCTTAAATATGATATTTTAATTAGATTTATAAGAGAGGAGACAACTTGGGTGAGAAGTTTAACAGCAACATACTTGTTCATGTTACATTTAGATTTTTTGCATGTTGGAAAATAGGGAGCAAGAAGGGAATTCCAAAGGTAAGTGGTTCAAGGAAAGAAACTATTAGAGTAGAAAAATCTTTCGGAATCTAGTGACCTCTACAGTGAAGGAGTGCAATTTTGCTGCTCATTGGATTGATCGTGGTTATTTAGCTAGTGAGATGGTGTGGAAATTTTGTGATTGTTTTCTGCATTGAAATTACGTTTTTTAAAATGTTAAAATTCTATGAAATGTAAGAATTTTAAATGATGTTTTATTTTATAATAAAAAGAACATACATGGCCTCCTTTTAGTCCTGAAACAACGGATACCTCCTGTGTGCATGTAATCGTTAAGCAAGGGATGTGCAATCATCAACTACACATCTCCTGAATCAGCACTGCTTGATTTCGGTGACAAGAAGTAGTTCAGGAGGATTAGAAACAATGTCAAGATAAGCGGAGAGCACAAACAAAATCTGGTATTTCCAAATGGTCACCCACTTAGTACTGACCAGGCTCAATGTTGCTTAAGTTTGGTGATCTCATAGGAACTGGTGTGTGTCAACGTGTTTATGTCATCTATCTTATAAAATTCATTTTAGGTTTCGATATAAGCAGCAGATGCATTTTGCTTATTGAGGCTGTTACTTTGTCAACTAGCCTACCACTCAGTTCTAGTCAGATTTTGTTATAAACTCACTCCCCATTGTAATAACCAGTGTTTGTTGAAGATATTCATTGAAGACTTGTAGCTTTTGATTTGTTCATCTGTTAAAGTTTAAATTGGTTAAAAGCTAATTGATATTTGACTTTCCATATATTGTGGAAGTTCTGTGGAAGTTAGGGAGCACAAACAGAACTCTGATACAGTTTTATTTATGACAGGAAGTTGTATTGATTAATAGTTATTGTGTGGAGTTTGCATAAATTGCCTCCCTTTTGATTAAGTTCATATGTATAGTTGCTGGCTAACAAACTAAGAAAGGGAAAAAGAAATTTAGCATAGAGTTGTTTTGTTTTGTGTACATTTTATTAAAAATTAAATCTTTTTTTTTTGTCTTCTAAGCTTTGTCGGATGAAGAAAAAAAAGAACTTGAATCTTCACTGCAAAGACCCGATGAGACAGAAATAGAGTACTTTGAAAGGAGATACCAAGAACGAGTAAGTAAAACTGAATTTGTGTGTTTAGGTGCGTTTGTTGCACAGGCTGTGATTGCCTGTTCCCTGTCTCTGTTTCAAGTTAGTACTTAATTTTGACATGGATCGTAGTATCAATCATGTGATCTTGGTCACTACTGTTATACATATGCCTTTGGGTGTTCACTGTTCAGGCCATAATCATCCCACTCATTGTGCTGGTCTAAAGTTGTTTGATCAACAAAGAAATTGTTTTTTTTTTTTTGTTTTTTTTTTTTTTTACACAGTGATCACCACTTATCAAGGCCCGGAAGCCACTCAGGGATAAGGGTTATTGCAAGTACATCACGTTAGTGAGGAGATTTTATGAAGTGTTTAATTAGGGGGGCGGTTCATTAGGAATTTGTTAACATTAGACTTGAAGACATCCAAGTTGTAGTCCGGAGGGAAGCAGGCAGACGGAACAGAGTTCCACAGGCGTGCAGTTCTAAGAAAGAAGCTTTGCTCATGAAATCCGCGTTTTGATTTAGGCACAGATATAGAGTGGGGGAAATTTTTCACAGTGGATTCAGCTAGACGGGTGTTTTTCGTGAAAGTTTGGCGAGGGGGGACCAGGGATTGGAGTTCAGACGAGCACCTGCCATGAAAATAACGATAAAACAAGGATAGGCTCGCAACGTCTCTTCTGTGGGAGAGGGGTTGCAGGGTAGAGAAAAGGGCATCCCCCACTAAACCACGAAGTCTATTTTGTACTCTGTCAAGGCATGATAGGCTGTTTTTGGCAGCTCCTGCCCAGATATGGCAACAGTATTCCATCCTTGGCCGTACTTGGCTTTTATATAGATAGAGAATTGCATCAGTAGTGAGATATCTTCTGGAGCGGTAGAAGGATCCCACCATCTTTCCTGCGACCTTGGCAACAGACTTGATGTACGTGTTCCATTTCAGATCAGGAGTAAAGGTCAAACCCAGAAGCTTGTCAAAACACGGGGCCTCACCCAGACGAGAGCCATCCATCACAATTGATGCCAGCTGGGGATCAGAGAGTTGATGATGTAAGGATAGGAGTTTGGTTTTAGATGCATTAAAGGTAACTAGCCACATCTTCCCCCACTGAACCACGCGCTCGAGATCAGAGGAGAGAGAATCCGAGAGAATTTCGTCATTTACAGCCTTTGACGTGTTGCCGTAGATGGTCGTGTCATCAGCATAGATGTCAACGAATGATTTAAGTATGTGTTTAGGGAGGTCATTGATGTAGATCAGGAAGAGAGTTGGGCCGAGGATTGACCCCTGAGGGACTCCAGCATTTATATTGCAGGCCTCCGATTTTTGTCCATCTACCACTACTCTTATGAGCCTATCGGAGAGAAATGATTTAATGATTGAGAAAACATTTCCAGTTATACCGTAGCTGGAAATCTTGTGAAGTAGACCCTTATGCCATACTTTGTCAAAGGCCTTTGATATGTCAAGAGCAATTGCCCTAGAAAGGAAGCCTTTGTCAAGAGATTCACTAATCCTGTGGGATATAACCGTCAGCACATCTGCGGTAGATCTTGCAGAGCGGAAACCATATTGTGTGTCACTAAGAAGGTTGTTTCTGCTGAGGTGGTTGACTATTTCTCTATTTAATATTGATTCCAGTAACTTACTCATAACACAGAGAAGACTTATTGGTCTGTATTGAGAGGGAGATGACTTATCACCTGAATTCTTAAATACAGAGCAAACTGATGAGGTCTTCCAGGGGGTCGGAAAGCACTTCTCCTTAAGGCAGCGCTTAAATAGTTTCGTAAGTATGGGAGCAAGTTCTGGTTGAAGCTTTTTTAACACTATAATTGGGATGCCATCAGGGCCAGTTGCTTTACTGGAATCTAGGTTTTTTATTAGCTTGGCGACCTCATGCACGGATATTTGTATATTACCTAGCTTGTTCTGTGTTATAGGAGGAAATATGGGGAGTTGATGGCCTTCGTCGCATAGGGTAGAATTAGCTGCAAAGTTCTTTGTTTGTTTCTAAACAAAAATCGCAAGTCTAACTTCTAACTTCTAAAAAAAAAAAATGAAAGATGCTTATTTTCTTTTGGAGTTTACAAGTAGTACTTGTTTTGTTAAATAGCAGACTTGCAAAATGAGAATCTTGCATGACCAGATCGAAATACGTAAGTCTCATTAACAGTTTTCTACTGAGAACCTTAAGGACCCAATCTGCTCAGAGAGGCACACTGACCCAACTACTTGACAACTCTTAAAAAAACACATCATCTATGCTGCACGTGTACATGATAGCAAAAGTTAAAAGTATGTTTCTTCCGAACAAAATCACGACTCAAGTTTAAAATAAGTAACAATGTTTTATTTTGAGAAGTTTAAAATGACATTCACAGCAAAAACAGTCATTTGTTTCTCTACCGAATGATAGACTCGCAATTAGAACTCTTGAGCCCAACTGAATCAAAACATCTATTGATAAACAGAGTTCACCACCTGATAACTGACCGAAATGCCAAATCCCCCACTACCTGCTTTGCTGGAATACATGCAGATATCCTATCATTCAAGTCACACAGCAAGATCACTTGAGAATTATCAGCTGTTGAATCTATAGGCATAAAAACTTGCCAGATCATAAACACCTTGGATCTGGAGTTGAGATAAATTCTCTAGAATTTCAAGGGGTCTGCTTCATCAGCATGAACCCTTGTTCCCATTGCAGGTCTGCTGTTTGAAGCATGCATCTATGCACCCTCATTAAACATGTTTACAAAACTGTTCATATGGAGATTGCATTGACTTTTATGTTATTGTTCAAGCAGAATACAAAATTGACTTTAGAAAATCTACTGGGGTTGATCTCTTCTCTTCCCAAAACTGCTTTCTCACAGAAAAGATATTGCTTTCCCTGAAAGGTTCTTGACTGAGCTCCATTTGTTGTGTCTCCCTGTAAAACATTCACAGCAAGAACTCGTTTTCTACAAAATACTTTCCTTTCTTCTCTCCATAACCATAGCGCCAAGTAGAATTTCCATTGACAAAGCTTCTTTCTAAGGGCTCCCTACTTGTGGAATACATTCTAATGGGACTGTTTCCTTGCTGATTGTAACTTGGTTGTCTTCAAATCCAATAACAAATTTTTGTCCAATAAGTAATAATCAGTTTACAGTATTAATCAATGTTAGTACTTTCATAGTGTTCCTCAACTTTCAGCTAGCATTCTTTTCTGTCTCATTAATTCTTATCCTCAAGTCAGTCTTGGTCTTGATAAATTGTAACACATTCCAATCGCAGGTTAAATAAGTAAATAGCAAGCATGGGTAGAATTATTGCGATTGTTTTGTGACATTAATACACAATAAATCACAATCTTTGTAACATTTGATGGGGAATTCCTTTTTGCAACAACCGATGACCCATAATCTTCTCATCGACAGAAAACAGCTGTCTCTCATTGATAGGTTATAAATAGTTGGCTAGATGAATAGTGATGTGTCTCTGTAGCGGTTATAAAAATGTTGAATCTCTTTTGTAACGGAAAAATGGAAACAATTAAAAATGATTGCATTATGCTTCAGAATTTTTGAGATGAGGATTGATAATTTGTATTATTCAAACTAGTTTTCATCTTGGTTGTTGTTCTCACAACGTTTCAGCCGATGTGACCTCTTACCTTCTTCAGGTGCATCTTATCAAAGTCTTTAATTTGTAAAAAAGCTCAGATGAGACACTTTATTATATCCACATATATATTATAATGCAATGGGTTTCATCCTGCAAAATCTACAGCTGACTATGATGTTGCACAGGATCAGTACATCTATCGAGGCTTCCTTTCGATGGTGATAGCTTTTGATATATCAAAGGCCTTTGATAGTGTCTGGTACAGAAGTTTACTCCTTATTAGCTTTGAAATATCTGCAAATGTCCGTTCAACCACCAAATCTTTTCTTTCTAAGACTATAAAATTGTTGACAGACAAATGTCTAAAGCACATAGCATCAATGTTGTGCCTAAGGGATCCACTTTGAGCCCATCTCTGATCTTCATAAATGATTTTCCAAATCATATTCTGGGATCATTTATTGACTGACATCGATGCAGACAACAACTATTTATGGCAACACTTTGAAGAGCATTGATGAGCAAAATCTTTCTGACTCTTTCTCTCTTCTGACTTCTATATAAACAAACATGTGTTAATCTTCTTGAATAATCAATTCCTCTCAAGTATTTTTCTGCCCATCCCACCTATGACTTTTGGTCCTCTTGTGGAAGCAATCATCGTCCAACTGACGATTTCTTTGAATGTTATTCTAGAGTAGAGGTCTCCAAGCTATGGCCTGTGGGCCAGATTTGACCCGCTCAAATCTTTAATCTGGCTCACCAAAATCTTTAATCTGGCTTTTGGAGCTCTTATGGAAAATGTAAAAATAATCAGGAAAAATTTGTGAAATGGAAAAGTGTGAGAATAGTATGGCGATGTTTCCATATTTGTTTTTCAGAAAATGAATGAAATGAGGATTTGGAGAACCAGTTTTATTAAAAAACAAAGCTGATGAGTAAAACTATGTAAAACACATCAAGGTCATTTTTTATATTTTGGTCTACGTAGTTCTAAAAAGTCAGCAATATGGCCCTCCGTTCAAAAACTTTGGAGAACCCTGGTCTAGAGTAACCCCTGCACCTTGATAAAAATGTGTTAAGTAATAATCAGTTCTAAGAGACAGTATTCTAGAGGTTGAAGATTCCGTTCTCTATATGGGCGCTAATAAGAGTATAATTACTTAAAATTTCTACCTGGTTATGACTAATGGAACAAGAATAATCTACCCTCGTGGATTAAATAATGGGCCTCGTTTGAAATTTTGTACTAACTTCTATGCTAACTAGTCATCTTCCGATACACTATTAGTAAATACTTGTCGCCATCCTATTAAGTAATTAAATACCGCCCTTTCCACTCATTATTTTCAATCCTCTCATAGTATAGTCCAACATTTAAGTGACAATCTCATTAACTCTTATCCTAAAAAATATATATATATATATATATATATATATATATATACTAGCAGGCTGCCCGGTGTTGCCTGGTTGTAAAATATACACATAAATATTCTATTTATTTATTACAAACAGAAATGCCATAGGTATTAAACGTAACATTCATTAAATTCCCTAAAAATATGAAGTAAAAAAAAGACAAAAAAAAATACAGAAAAAAACTGAGACATGTGCAAGCGAATATTATGTTTTTTCTAAACAGTTCACTTCTTGTAAGTAAAAAAAAAAATACTCGAACTGAGATCAAAGCCGAAGCCTAAAGACAGTGAGTCAAGTATTATAACCATTAGGCCAGCTTGACACAATCTTTACAAACTGTTTTCAAACCTACTTATTCTTAACATAAGTAATCTGTCATGTGAATGATTCGCGCATGCGCATTTGTGAAACAAATAAATAAAAATTTGTGACAAACAAATAAAAATCTAACCTTAGCAAACTTTCTTCTCGGATGGAAACTTATTAAAAAATTAGTTTTCCACATGTCTGTAGATCAAAAAATTTGTTGAGTATATAGGTTGAGAATTGTCTTCACACACACACAGTCACTTTTATAGATATATAGATGATGTTGCAAGTATCTAAAGTTTATCTTTTTTGTGCACTCAAACAACCAAAAGTTGTAATAAATATTTTTGAAATACTTATTTAGCTTTTTTGAGTATTTTATTTCATGCACATCTGTACTAATTAAATGTGTTTATGTTTTTGTTTTTTTGTCTAATTTTAGCAAAAACTGCTTTTTATTGAAGCGAAACCCTTGGGTTATTTATATCCCAAACGTGAAGCGAGCACATCATCACAGTCATCTAAAGGTAAGATAAAGTCTTACCTAAAACATAGTAAACATGTTTAAATCTTTTTACTTTATAATAAAATGTTATCAAGTTATTTTGTTATTAACTTGTTATTTGTAAATAATGGTTTGTTATACACAAGCAACCGACATCATTTTATGCAACGGTTATTAACAACTTACCTTAAGCTGAAAGACTATACTACCTCACCTTCTTTTCTATATTAAGTCTACAAATTATGCATGTGTGGTTTTTTTTTTTTTTTTTTTTTTTACATAGGCATCACCACATTATCAAGGCCAAGAGGCCACTCAAGGATAAGGGTTAAAGAGTGTACAGTAGAAATTGGACAATATAGTAATCATTAGTAATGAAAATTTGGTAAATTTGATAACTTATATGGAACGGCTCATCAAGAACTTATTTACGTTAGACTTGAAGACAACCATATTGTAGTCAGCTGGAAAGCAGGAAAACGGAAGACAACTGGGTATTTTTCAGTATAGACAAAAAAAAAAAAAAAAATGGTCAAAAAAACAAATATATAACAAATAATAATGTTACCAAGGGCAAGATACTCTTCTTCCTACACAGATAAGTTTTTTTTGTGTTTTAACTTGTTTTAAAGTATTTATTTAGATTGAAACAAAACCAGTCTGTAAGTCTTAAAGAAAGAAATGACCAACAAGAGATGGTCATCTGGGGAGTCTTGATAATCGCTTGAAAATCAAAAACTAAACAAAATATTGGGAGAAACCCACCCAATAAATGTCACTGTGACACATTGAATAGTTTGCATCAGTATTTTGTTTAATTTTCAATATTTAAGCGATTATCCATGGTTCCTCTACTGAGCTTATGGCAGCCATGATTATTTTCTGTTACAACTGAACAGAATGAACACCTAAATTCTTTTGAGCCGAAAAATGTTTTAAAATATGTTAAAACAAACAAAAATATCCAGGTAGGTAGAAGAGTAACTTATCTTACCTTTGTTTGGGTTTTTGATTTTTGAGTGATTATCGAGACTCCCCAGATAACTTTTTTTTTCCAAATTGATCCTGTATTTCAGTTGCTTTCTATTAACAATTAGCAAATTAAAATGCGAAACTTTTTTTCTGTTAGATGTAATGGCTGTCTTCAGAGCCTGAGGTACAATGTGTGATAGTTATTCTAAATTACATTCCCTGACACTAGCAACCATATTTGTTCCCGAATCCTGCAAGACTTGTGTCTTCTTTTAATACTTGGTGGTATGAATGTTTCAAACTAAATAAACGTTTTAAAATAAGTTAAAACACAAAAACTTTTCCAGATAGGATGAGTAACTTGCTTTTGATAACATTTACTTTTGTTTTTGATAACATATATTTGTTTTGGGCTATTACTTTGTTTTGTTGTTTGTAAAATGTGCCTTCAACTTATGCACCTAAATGAACATATTCATCAGTGGAATGTGACAAGAATGATTCACAGTACAATTGGGAAATGATTTTTTTCCATTTAGACAATCGATTACCTCACAATCTATAAAGAAATTTTGTTTTCAGCATTAAATTTAGTATAAAGAATTATAACTGAGTTAAAGCTAATATTAATATACTAGCAGGACCTGTGGAAATTATAGAATGAGAAATATATTTAATCAACAAATATGTTTTGGTAAAGCTGATAGTTTTCTGGATAGCACATAAATTTGTTTGTGGATAGAAAAACCAACAACATGCAGCAAATATGAGTTTATTAACATTTCCATGAAAATAGTGTCCATTGGATTTTAAATATAGAACTGACCCAAATGAGATAAATTAATAAGTATAAATAAATTTAGAACCAACACAATGGTATAAATTAATAAGTACTAATAAATACTCAGAAAGTAATATTGTGCTACATAGTTCAATACAAATAATAAAACCACATTGTAAGAGACAATCTTTAATTTACTCCTTTCGTACAATCACAGCATTAACTTGAACAAAGCCAATACAAAATTAAAATAAAGATTTTAAAACAATAAAAACAATAATACTTATGCAGAGAACTTTTCGGAAACCCATTTCTTAACATTTGGAGAAGAGTGTGTTTTTCTAACTAGTTTGTACTTTCATCTAACAATTTAATAAACAATAAAAAGCAAGCAATTTGTGACACAAGCATTGAAGAAAACCAACTGAAGTTTTCTGTGTGTGTATTTGACTGAGGAAGGGGTTAAGAGAACCACCTTAAACTGTGATCAACAGAATCGTAAAGAAATACCAATTGTATAAAGAAAATACAATAAAAAGTCTATTTTGAACTCTATCAAAGCAGGACAAGTCTTTTCTAGCAGCTCCTGCCCATATGTGGCAACAGTACTCCATCCTTGGACGTATCTGGCTCTTATATAGATAGAGAATTGCATCAGCAGTGAGATATCTACTGGATCTATAGAAGGATCCGACCATTTTTCCAGCGGCCTTGGCAACAGATTTGATGTACGTATTCCATTTAAGATCAGGAGTAAAGGTCAAGCCCAGAAGCCTGTCAAAACTTGAGGCCTCCCCAAGATTTAAGAAGTACATGGTGCAAAGAGTTGACATTTTGATATGGCATTCTACAACATGCAATATTTCCAGATCTTTTAATAGTTTTTGTGATATGTGATTTTGAAATTAGTACATGTTTTATGATATTTGGTACTTTATTTCCACCACCAAAATTGAACATCTCAGCATTTTTATTGACTTATAATGAAGTTGAAGTTGGAATTGTTTTAAAAAATAGGCATAATAATAATTATGTGTAGAATTATATTGAATGTTCATATTTACTGTCATTTAATTCAGTTTTATTTGATGATACTTAAAAAATTGTCCATCAGTGCAATTTTGCTATTATAACTGATATAAATGTTCGCTTTTCACACCTCAAAAGTCTGAAATTGAATTAGAAATAATTGTATTTTACTTTTTATTGTCCTCTTATGAAAACATCTTTTGTGGCATTTTTACTGGTTACTTTTTGTCAGTTGGTTTCAAAGTTGCCAGGTTGTAATTTACACATGTTCGTGCTTCTTCACCCTCAGCAGGGTATTGTATCCTGCTGGTTCTGTTTCATTATTATCTGGAAATAGGAATGTAAATGTAGAATCCAATTATAAACGTTTTCTATGCCAAACCTTTTAAAATTAATATTTCAATTATGGGTCGAGGAAAGTAGATATTCAAGTTTTTATTATTTAGATAGGATGAAAATCTTGTTTCTATTGATAACCTGAACTATTCAACAATGATAAACAGGATTTCACTTAAGTCAGAAATACTAGAATTAGATTGGACAGCTTTTGACAGAAATAACTTCAGGACTAAATTTTGATAATTTGATATCGTTGATGTTCTATGACTTGCTTCTTTGGTCATTTCTTCAAGAACTGGATATTTTTTCAAACAAGTCTCAATTGGTAAGTTGTTAAGATAGGAATCTTAACAGTATACATTACAAGAGCTTTTCATTGTTCTTAATTTATTTTCAGCATATAATATGTTCAGTTCCACCATGTGGTCACATCTTGAATGAGTTTGTTTTTCCAAATTAAGCTGATCTTGTATTTCAGTTAATTTGCTAATTGCTAATAAAAAGCGATTAAAGTGAGAGACTATATTTCTGTTAGATGTAATAATGGTTGTCTTCACAGCCTGAGTTACAATGTGATAATTATTCTAAATTACATTCCCTGACACAAGCAACCATATTTGTACTGAATCCTGCAAGACTAAGAAAACTTTATTGAAGATTTTATACTTGTCCAGAACATTTTGCAATTTTTCACTTATTGTTGCACCTGTGTCTGTGTCAGGAATGGAACAACTCTAAGCACAGCTCTGTACAGTTCAAAATCATTTGAAAATCAATGACATGTCAAACTCAGAAAGGGAGCATTATCTGTTGCAGATATCCAAATGTCTGTAGTAAAAAAAAAAAAATGCTGCTAATTTCATCAACAGACAGTTGAATTTTTGTTTTACTTTTGTAAATATATCGAAAATTATTTTACAATGAACTACTTTTTTGATGGAATGCTGTAATTTAAACAAAGTTTTGCAACAAGCCTATTAAATCCAATGTCAAGTATTACAGAATATGGTTGAATATCAACAGCAATCATTTCCCTTATCAGATAATGAATCTCTTGTGACCTGTGATCATTAATATCCCAAACTTTCTTTTTGGACAATATTGATTCTATAGTAGTTTGGCTTTTCGCTGGAGGTTCGTAGTTGCTGCCACTTATTCCAGAAATGTCTGTCCATGAATATTCATTGTTTCCTTCAACTTCAACTTTTGTTTTTTTTAATGAACTTTTCTAAAATGGTTTAACATATTAATCATTTTAAAAGTTTTTACTGATTTGCCACCCTTTGATGTAAAAAAATTAACATAACTTGCAAGCAGCTGTATTCTTATTCTTGGGATTGACATCAAAATACTTCCAGCAGAAACTGGTTGCTATAATAGCTGACAGTTGTTGTCAATATTTAGTTAATTTTTTTACATATTTAAATTACTTATGCCTGATATCTAATTTGTAATTTATCTCAATAAACATTATCTAAACCAGAAAAATAAAAATATGTATGTAATGGTAGCAAGAGTCTAAAAATGAGGAACAAAAGCATGACTAATAAAGAATGCTTTATTTTTGGTTTGCAATTTACTGTACAATTCCTCAACATGAAAACTGAAAGATGAAGTAATAATTTTCTTTGACAAATGATTTAAAAAAATAATAATGTTAATTCGATAGGAAGAGAAAGGAGCGAAATTTTCCATATGCTTACATCTATTTGCCTCAAATTCAGTGCAGTTGTAAACGTGTAAATGTTAACAGCATGTCATGTCTTTTATTTGATAATATGGTGCAGACGATACATGTCTCTTCGATAAATTTCCACTGGCAAGCAAAAGAGGAAGTTAACTTGTCTTCGTTTGCAATATAATTAATATTAGTATCATTAGTACATTAGTATAATATTAGTATCATTGTTTAATATAATTAATATTAGTATCATTTATGACAACAAAATTTGCTGATAAATCGGCATTAAGAATTATTAATATTAATTGGCCAATTAATCAGTAATCGGCTAATTATCAAAGGCCAATTAATCTGTAATCAGCCAATTTGATAATCGGAGCATCCCTAATCTTGAATGTCATTTTCACAACGTTTTGGTTGATGTAACCTCTGACCTTCTTCAGGTGTGTCTTGTCAAAATTGGGAATTTGGGCAAAATTTTGAACGGAACTCTTTATTTACTTCATGAAGGAAGCATGCTTTTGTTCTGTCAGCCATAACTGGATAGAGGTTCACACTGAGAATTGAACCTTCAACCTTCAGGAGAATATCACTTTTACAATTGATTTTTCCAAGCATTTTAACCACTGCAGCAGGAATCCTTGCAGACAATTCTAGTATGAATTTTAGGAGCCTCAAACCTATTCTTATTTCTAGTTGTAAATATCACTATTACTAATTATTATTATTGTTTTTACTGTATATATTATTTATAATTAGCGGTTGCCATATCATATTAAATTCTATACTAGGTCTATTTAGTAATTGGTTATTCTCCAGCATATGTGCTGCTTCTTTGAGTCGTCTTACTCTCCACCTTTTTTCTCTATGATTTTTACTTCATCCCATAATGGTACATGGTTTCGCTTTTCCTTCCAGATATGGTAAGCTATACCTGATGTTTCAAATTCTCCACGAACTACGGCTTTTTAATGTTTTTCTAACCATACTTTAGTGGACGACATGTCTCATCTTTGTATAGTTTTCCACATTTACATGGGATTTCATATACACAGTTCTTTGATTTTTTTCTGTAGGGGGCTTGACTCTCACAAGCTGGTTCCAAAGAGTTTAATTGCTCCTGAATACGGTCCTGATGTCATATGGATTACATATTTGTTGAAGTTTTTCAGACAAACCCTTCATATATGGTATACAAACTTTGGTGTTTCTGAGTGGTGTACTGATCAGATACAAAAGAACACCACTCATAAACTCACCATAGGAAAAAATCAATTTTAAAAGCGATATTCTCCTGAAGATTGAGGTTCAATTCTCAGTGTGGGCGACTGAAAAATACAATTGTGAATTACTTAAGACCTCTATCCAGTCATGACTGACGGAACAAGAGCATGCTACCCCCATAAAGTAAATAAAGGGTTCTGTTTTAAATTCCATCCAAATTCCAGAATTCAGCAGAAACATTCCCGAGTTCGACAGGATACGCTTGAAGTAGGTCAGAGGTTACGAAACCGAAACGTGAAAATCACACTCAAGATGAAAACAGTAGTCTGATGAATAAATAATATAAATAACCAATCTTCATCTCCAAAATTCAGAAACAATTTTTTTAAATTTCAAAGTGTAGTATCTGTTCTGTCCAAAGATGGCACAATAATATCATAGAGTTCATGTTTACAACAGACGTCCATAGAATGTTTTGGAGGTGGGTCTCCATAATCAAAGTACTTACATAAATATGTTTCATCTTGAACAAAGGTGTTACATTAATTGTGGTCCTCTTGCCCAGATCAGCAGATGACTTTTGATCCTGCTGAACTGGTCTGGCTGTTGGTTGTCTATCTTCACATAAATTCTCAGCGTCTCAGCTTCGTGTTGATTCTTCTGAAAATCAATTAGCTTTGCATGCATACCAGAAAAAAAAAAAAACAGACTTGGGAATTTTAACTACGTAAAAGTTAATTTCACGAAAATTACAAGTTTTTACATATGTACATGGTTCAGTTCAATTACACCAGAAGCATCAAGATTTTCCAAAATCTTATTCTTTGTTCTCCACGATGGTGGTCAAGATGGATGGAGGGGGTTGGTGGCAGTCTTGGAGCATGTGTTTTTCTTGAGATTTGGCTTCAATCTGCTAAAATCGGCCTGAGCATTTGCTTAAATACTAAGGTAACAGGGTTGGTGGGGGCAATCTGCCAGACCAACCAGAATTCTACACGGCAAATTCCCAACTGTTTTGCATGTGTGTATCTCAACAGGTCGTCTATAGCCTGCGAATCTGGGACCAAAACCCAATTTCCACTCACATGCCCCAAAAGGTCAATCCTGTCACTCAGAAAGGCAGAACGTCTGAGCAGGTGTTCCTCAGGCCAAACGAATGTATGATTTCATTCCACCTTATGACATTTCCTGTCATTTTTTAAACAATAAAATATTGTCTGTTTTATAAAGCACAATAAATTCATCCCTTTTTATAGGTCACCTGCAGCTGTCTGGGATTCAATCAATGTTTAACAGACAATCTCAGCATATTTACCCAGCCTTACTCAGGATTTTAGGGGATTTTAATCTCTCCAATGGGGAGCAATATCGCTCCTCTAGACAGTCACGTCATATAATATTGTGGGGTTTGCATATGTGCCAAATGTTCATAGAATGAAAATATGCCACAAATTCCTACAAAACAACTATGGAATTTCCACTGGTCACACTGGTAAATATTTAATTCAATTATTTTTCAAAATAGATAACGATCTTTTGAAATGGTCTCAATATTTTGTGCACATTTGATCATTTACAAACAAAATGCTTAACAAAAATATTGAAGGCTTGGCACCTGTGAGACTGCTTCCTGCCAACTACAATATGGTTTTCTTTAAATTCAATCTGTCCTTATAAGTAATCAAATTTTGCTCATTACATTCATCATTTTCAATTCTATCATAATATTCTTCATCATTCAGCTGACAATCTGTCATGTCATTAACCCAAGCTTGTAACTGTGATGAGTGAGGGCTATGACAACAGCATATTCTTTTCATTGTTTTTACTCTCGAGTATATATTCAACACAGAGGATCACATCACTCTATATAAAAACATATAAGATATCAATGGATATATACCAGAGGAAAAGAATACGCTGTTGTCATAGCTCTAGTTAATAAGAAATAAAGGCAGACAACTGTATAGATGGATGAAAACTGATGACAGAAAGGGAGTTAGTAGCTCGCTCTTAGTCTTTGAATTTGCCACTGGAATTAAGAATGGTTGAAATATATACAGGACTCGGCCATCTTGGTGAATTCATTTGAAGCCAGCTCAACCCACTCCAGTTGAATATCTGTGCAAAGTAACTCATTGTTTGAAAAAAAAAAAAAAAAAGATAGAGCAGATATTGGAAAAATTAACAAAAATACTTTTACAAGCACAAAAATAAAAGACTAACAAGTTTTTTTTTCTTTGTGTGAGATTTTATGCATTTTACATAAAAGCAATTTAACAAAAGTTTACACATAAAATAATAATTAAAAAAAAGATGAGATTCTTTAAGAAAAAAAAAAAAGCATAAATACAAAAGGGAGTCAAAAGTTTTTCAATATTTGCATATGTTGAATATCCGTCTCTGGGATTTGGAAATTACAGGAATTTATCCAAATCACTAGCCAGAAAGAAAAATATCCGGCTGTTGATGCAGAGAGATTAGAAGAAATACATGTTTGCTAAATAAATAATACACAGCTGGTAGCCATGTAGTTGATATGTGAGTGCCCAAAAATGTTATATTAACTGGCTCGATTTTGGATCGACAGAAAGTGATTAGCTTATGAATTCAAAAGCTCAACTCTTGTGCACCTTCCAACTCTCATTTACTATAATTTTGTTGCAACTGAATCATAGAGCTATACCATTATATTTTCATAAATAAAATATGTTTGTAGTCTTTTAACCACAGTAGCAAAGTCCAACAGTTTTTACCATGGCATCAAAGTCAACAGAATCTAAATCATGTTTGAAATGCTTTTATCCCTATTGTATGTTACTAGTTCCGTGCAGTTCTACGAGGTCTATCTTCCCAGATTTTACCTTATCCCTTTTTAAAGGGTTTAGTTTATTGCTAATCATCTGAAATGTCCAACCAGGGAATGGTGACAGAGCTGACCAGGCATTTTTTACAGGCCAGAGTGATCTTTCTCTAGGGGATGACTCTTCAATCACACTTTCAGATTCGTTGTGTCACATCTTCCCGCTGTGGGAGGGAGATAAATAAAATAACCTCTCTTCAAATCTGCAGGATTGTGGCAATGAGTAATGTCAGAGTTATGCCATCGGGAATGCTTTTGTCAAGGCCACCCAAAGGTGAATTAGTCTGACATGAGGCGTATAATGCAATGCAGAGTAAAGATAAGTGTTGCATTGGCAAATGTGAAACCGCCAATCAATGCTTAAAGATGCTGACCTTATTTGATGACTTGAAACAACCATTGGTCCTTGTTTATCTTAGTGTTTGAGGTAACTCAAAATCATTTGAAAACAAGAAGTATTCCAAATCAAAAGCAAACGATATCTATATCATGTTCGATGCTGCATTCAGTTCCAATTTGCTCAACAAGCACGGCAACATTATACAACATGTATATCATGTGCACTAAACACGTCAAACTGATGTGGTTGATAGTAATATTGTAGTCGTATATTGCTTTACTGCGTATGCGATTTTTAACGTGAAACGCCATTAAAATTTAAGAACTAGTAATTTAAGAGTTCAAATAGGGCCAAAATATTTGTTTGGTTCAAGGTGAAGGTGCCACTGATCCAGACCAGCAGTTCAAGAAATTGTTTTCAAATTTGCAAGAACCTCAATAGTCAGGAAGTCTTAACTTCGATCCAAGCCCAGAGATGCAAATCCAGCGAGTAACACTTAGATGTGAGCTCGGCATTTCAGTCGAGTGTGATTCACAACCTTTTCTGTAAAAATGTTCGGTGCTACAGAACTGTTTCCAAATATTGGCAAACTTTTTTCTTTCTTATGTAATTCGCACAATTATGAGATCTTGCGCCCTTTTATATCTCTCTAATTGTAACAAAAATATTAAATGATCAACATAAATAATCAGTGCTTTATATATATATATATATATATTATGATATGTCAAAGAAATATAAATATATTTGTAAAAAATAATGAAGATCCCTTGATATGAATTTTGTATACCATTTTTGGTTCATTGATACAATAGTGACACCATTGAAAAATATTTTTCTTTTTTCTTTAGAAGCAAAATAAATAACCTTAATACTCTCTTAGAAATTACTTTCAAATTAACAGTTGAAAGCCTTCAATATTTAAATTTCCAAATCTCTTATTCTTATCTTTGTTGTTATATTCACAACGTTTCAGCCGATGCAATCGCTGACCTTCTTCAGGTGCTTTTAGTCATCAGCCAGGGCTCCTTTTGGCACAAAAGTCAACAAAGTCTCAGTCATTATTGAGAGGACTTGTTGACTGGGGTATGTCTCTGATCCTGTGCAATTTTAGGAGGTCCATCCTCTTAGGGGCTTTGCCTTCTCCCTTTGAGAATAGGTTAGTTTATTGTTAATCACTGGGGAAATACCAATGGAGTTGCTCAGGCATTTTTTGCAGGCCAGAGCGCTCTTCCTTTATAATGCTGGCTTTTCAAATCCAGTATCCCGCTCTGTTGTCACATCATCCTACTGTGGGAGAGAGATAGATAAAAGTGCATCTTTTCAAAAGTGGGAATTTTCTAGTTGAAACTGGTAATCTTTATGTCAGACTCGGGAACTCGAACAGAATTTCAAACTAGACACTTTATAAATGAATTTCAGGTTGAAAGTCTGTACAGATAACCAATTTGAAAAAAAGATGCACACAAAGAAGGTCGAAAGTTAAATCAACCAAAACATTGTTTCAAATATAACAATTAAGATAAGTCTAGATAATTCAAATAATTAGTCCTAATCTAAAAAAAAAAAATGAAAGTTTGAAACCTTTAATTTTAATCAGAAATTACTAATTTAAACTTTGTAGGCAAAAGTAGAGTATCATGGTTCATTTGTGCTTTTACTCCCCCACCCCAAATAATAAAAACTATTTTTCAAAGGAGCCATTACTTTAGAAACGAACCCCATTTTAAGTGACACCATTTGCTATTTTAAAATTTGAATTTACAAACTGGAAATATGATTTGACAAAAAAAAAAAAAAAAATGGCTAAAATGTTCCTCTCAAAATATTTTAAAGTTGTATTCATTTTTCTTTTTTTTCTTTTTGGAAAATATATTTTTGTACACTGTTATTTAATATTTGAAAAGGAAGCATTATAAATTTCAATTTTAAAAATGTATTGTTTCCATTTTAAAATGCCTCGTCTGTTGAAGAATTTTAGTTGAAGAATCAAGATATTCTTATCTTTCATACAGGAACTCTTTTAGTATCTTTCTCTCTCTCTCTCTCTCTATATATATATATATATGTATATATATAGTGAATACCATATTTAGAGATGGAATGTATTTGTAGTTTATCAGCAAAAAATGATAAGGACTAAAAAATATTGTTTGTTTTTGTAATTTGTGTATATGAAAAATATTTGTTTTCTGTGTGAAAATGATAAAGTTGTGAAAATTTTATTCCCTCCTTCCTCCACAATTTAGGAGAATTGGGGGTAATAATAACATAATGAAGAGTTGATATTTTTCCAATCGCCACACTTCGTTTGATGATAAATACGGCAGGTTATATCAACTGCAACACTTCTTTTTATTCGGTTCAGCTTTCAATTCAACTGCCTTTTCTAATTCTTCATCTTCCTTCTCTTTTAGAATACTGAAAAGGAAAAAAAAAAGGGCGTTGCCATTAAACTTAGTAAATTTTTCACTATATTACATTTAAAATTAAAAAATACCATCAATAACGTAGCACAATTCTATTATCTAAATGTAGCGTAAATAGGTGTGTCTTCTTTATTGATGATTAAGCGAAAGGATTCTTTTGTTAAGATATGGTTTTATATACTAAAAAAAGTAAATTAGAAGTAGAAATTGCACAAGACATAAACTTGATTGTTTGGTTATTTCTATGTGAAATTACCACTGAAGGTTTTGTATTTTTCATGTTCAAAAAACGTTTCTAATGTTAATGTCTATATGTTGAACTGTTGATGGCGGCGTATTCCATTATTCTGTATAACCAAGCAAGGCAGAGGAGTGGTCGTTAATTTAAGTTTCTAGGTTAACATTAGTACGTAGTAACTGATTGTATTTAAGAAGGCAAATAAGTTCTTCACTGACATGTGGGTATGTATGGCTATGAAAAAAAGACCCGGTAATTTTGGGTTTTGTAGGAGGAGTAAATTTAATGAGGGTGAAATATTTGCTACTACTTAATGGGATTACATATCTGAGAAAGTGAGACAAAGAGTATATATTATAATATTCAATAAACTGTTATGAAATGTGTGTATACTTGCGTGAAAACATGCTTCAATTTATACTGGAAATGGTTAGTCTGAAAGATTTGTATAAGAATTGACACATTGTTTTCCTATAGTGTCGAAGGTGATACAGGAATAATCAACCTCTTATATATATAGAAATAAATAGATTCTGCTCGTCAGTTACAATTTCTTAAATGTATTACACTGCAGAATTTGTCTCATTTTGAAATATCAAAGATCTTAACTATTTTTAGAAATGGAAAATATTGCATTAATAGTAAATAATAAATTCTCACATGAATAAAGTGACCAGAAATCATGACCGAAACTTTCAGATCTTCAGTCTGAGGTTTTACTAACTGCACTATCTGGACTTTCTCATAAATATTACCTTAACAAAATAATAACTTTGGTGTAACGTCATAGGTTTCAAAACATGAATTTAAACATAAGTGATAATAAATAAATGAATAGAACAACATTATCAATAGCATTGGAAGTTATTTTAATAGCCCAAAACAATATATATATATATATATATATATATATATATATATATCTGTAGAAATATATTTTCTCATAATATATACCAATCCTTATTTAAGAAGCTCAATGTAATTACAGAGCAATATAGAGAATAAATGACAAAAAACTATATTCCAAAATTCATGATGTTGACCATCTTATAATTTATTCCTTTAATTCAGTTGACTTATTCAATTCTTAACAGTATCTGTTTCGTAGTGCAAAATCAATCACTTAATTATTGTAGCAATCAGTGAATCTATTATGCCCCTAACTCATCAGAAGAAATAGCAACAATCAATCCGTCAAAAGGAAATGAAGGGTGATTTGACATGATTAAAATTCGAAAATTGAAAGAGAAGCTGCATATACCCTTAATATGTTTCCAATTAGAAGATGGTCAACATCATGAATTTTGGAATATAGTTTTTTGTCATTTATTCTCTCTCTCTCTATATATATATATATAAAATGTAGGAGGAAAAACTGAAAGTTATAAAGCTCTGAAGTAAAACTAATTCCGAATAAAGATTTTAGTCTTCATAGATTTAAAGAAGTTGTTTTGAAAAACTGTCTTTCTATTCAACAGTTTAAAGATGTTTCAATTCTGAAGGGTCACAAGTAATTCATTTTTTTTCTTCCAATTAATAACAGATTAAAATGGTTGAAAAACAAGAAAAAAAAAATGAATTATGGCAGATTTGGTTTTGTAATAATTTTTTTTTTTAAGATTTTGTTTTATTTTTCACTCTTGCATTTTTGATTTCAATAAATATTCAATTAATAGTAAATAAAACGTATCACAATTTAATTTTCAATTATTGAAAGTATATTGATGCAAGAAATACATGCATACACGCATGAAGTCGTCTCATAATGTTATTAATACATTTTTACCAGTGAATAATAATTTCAAATATCCAATATAAAAAATATAAATTCTGGAAGTCAGGTAAAATACATGGATATTTTATATAGAAAGCCTGCTAATTTGAAATAAAAATGCTGGTCTGAATGTAATTAATGTTGTCATTTATTAATGAAAATCCATACTAATTTGAAAGAAAAACCTTAACAGAAGAATAAGGTTTTTTTTTTTTTTTTTTTTGATAAAGGAATCATCACTTATCAAGGCCCAGAGGCCATTCGAGGATAAGGGTCAAAAAGTGTACAGTAGTCAAATGGACAATATCATAGTAATCGTTAGAAGAGTAAATTTGGTAAATTGCATTACTTAAGGGGAACAGCTCATCAAGAACTTGTTTACATTGGACTTGAAGATAGCCATATTGTAGTCAGCTGGAAAGCAAGTAAACGGAAGAGAGTTCCACAGGTGTGCAGTTCTAAAAAAGAAGTTTTGTTCATGTAATCTACGTTTAGGTTTCGGCACAGATAAAGAGTGGGGGAAATTATTGATAGTGTTTTCAGCTAGACGAGTGTTTATCGTGAATCTTTGGTAGAGGGGGGACCATAGATTGGAGCTCAGACAAGGACTTTCCATGAAAATAACGATAAAGCAGAGACAGGCTTGCAATGTCTCTTCTGTGATGTCTCTTCTGTGAGAAAGAGGTTGCAAGGAAGAGAAAAAGGCATTCCGCACTAGGCTACAAAGTTTATTTTGAACTTTATCAAGGCAGGATAAGATCTTTCTAGCAGCTCCTGCACAGATGTGGCGACAATACTCCATCCTTGGACGTACCTGGCTCTTATATAAGTAGAGAATTGCATCAGCAGGTAGATATCTACTGGATCGATAGAAGGATCCCACCATTTTTCTAGCAACCTCAACAAGAAATATTGACATTTAGACATAAGGACCTACCATTTGGAATCATGTCTACAGGGGACTGTGAGGTGTTGAGCAGCAAGATGTCTGTTCACATTACATTTAAACTTCATGTTAGTACAGTCAGGGATGCAGGAAATGGAGGGAATTCAATAGTCTAGTAGTTTGAGGGAAGAAACTATTAAAGTAGAAGGCTCTCTGACATATAGGAGCCCCAACAGTGAAGGGGTGAGATTTTGCTGTTTGTTGAATTGTGATTCTCTAGATAATTTCCATTAAAATACAAATTCGACCCATTTCCTCTTGTTGCTATTAGCAGATGCATAAAAAATGTAAATTTGTATGAATCGGCATGATATGACTTTTGACCAGTTTGATTCTGTTATTGGGATTGTTTTTTTCAGTTTCTTTCTAGGATCAGGTATCTACAGGAGAAACCACATGAAGGTTGCCAATATCTATAAGTGAAAGTGATGCTATGTATCTACTGCTTCACAACTGTCTCCTAATTTCCATTGCAATAGTCATTGCAGTGAAATTCATTTGCAATGTCTTTCAGAATCCAACTCTCATAAAGACAGAAATTGTTGCAGGTGTTGAAGGAGCCAATAAATTCACTTGCTATGGTAAAACAATTGGCTGCAGTAATGCAACTATTTGATAATATATTTCTGCTGCATGGTGTCTTCTGGCAGCTGTTGACTATTTTATAAAACACATGTCTCCCATTTTATGCATGAGAGGCAGTGTAAAGCACACATGTTCGACTTGTACTTTTGTCTTGCAGCCAGACAAGTCATCAGGGAAATGTCAAAACAGCACAATCCTGACTGCAGAGAATCGGTGAGTGTAAATTGCCAGTTTCATTGTAAAGGTTTCCATGAGAAATGTTGTTGCATAAGTATGATGTCTTAATTGATGTGTCTACATCAGCCAATGTCAGCGTCTGAAATATTCTAAAGGATATCTCACATTGGTATCGATGGTCCAAAACTACGGGATACTGGGATAGGTCGTCTACAGTGCAGGCAAAATGGCGACAGATAAGAGAAGTTAGAAGTCATCCAAAGTCTAACGTTAGTATGAGACACAAAGATGGAAAATTAAAATAATTCATAATAATAATTGAAATTCAATTTGAAATATCACTTTCTACTCCACTGCTGCTATAGCAAGCATACCCGGTGAACCAAGTGCAAGTGAAATACAAACGATTGCACTGAAAGGGACGGCTAGAATCCTGAAAAGATCTCTTGGTTGGACTCACTAAAATAGGGGTAAATGTCAGACATCTGGTTGGATGTCCCACCCCCTAGAAGAAAAAGTTTAAGAAAAATGAAAAAAAAAAAAAAAATGACAAGCTATCTGCTAATTTTCATTGAAATTCAATGTGAAACACTCACCAAGCCATTGCAAACATGGTTTCTTTAACACTAGTTCCATCTTTTGCACTGGTTTCAAAAAAGAGACTGTCATTATCCTGGGGGGAAAAAAAATAAAAAAATAAATTATAAATTTCAACTAAAAAATAGTTTATTTTACATACCACACCAATTAAAAAAAAATAAAACTGAGATTCTCTGATTGCCAAGACAAATGCAAAAAAGTAATTAATGATTACAGTGGAATCCCAGGATACGGTGTCCCTGGGATACGTTTTTTTTTTTTCAGGTTACGATGTGGAATACAATATTTTTCTAGACCCTTTTTTGCCCCACCTTATGGTATTATTTGTAAATTTATTTGATTATATACATGTGTATTATATACTGTACTGTATTTTGTTATTAATTTTTAATATGAACTGTATAAAATTTTGCTTAAGCCCCGCCATACGGCGATTTCACTTTACAATCCCAACCTCGGAACGGACTAATGCTGTATCCCAGGGTTCTACTGTATATTGTGTCACTGATGCCACAAATTCAGACTTTACCCATTTCAAAATAAGTTGTTCCAAATGTTGTTGATTTAAAGATGAACTTTTATTTATTAGAAGGATATTGAACTGTCAATTATTTTTTTATAAGAAAGAAATTATTTATTTTACGTTCTCTCTTTGTTTTAATTTTTTTATCACTTTGTTTTTCCTGGGGATGAGGCATTCAACTGGATGCCAAAACATTCTCCCATTAGTTTAGTTACTCCAACCGAGAGATCTTTTTATGATTCTAACTGTCCCTTTAAGTGCTATTGTTTGTATTTCTTTTGCACTTGGTTCACTGGGTATATTCGCCAGATAGTTTTTGAAATTCTTTTTTCATTAGCCCGGTTGCTCCTTAAAATATTCATTTTATTTTTTTAAGAAATAATTTACTGGAAGTGATTTTCATGGTAAAAATAAAGAGCAGGTAAACCACCTTGGGATAAATAACAATACGCCATAATAATAGTCATTAAAATTTTGTATTTTTATTTATACATATTTTTTTACGATTTAAATGATTTTTAAATCATGTTTCAAATAAAATTGATACACAAACATATCAAAGTTGTTTACATCCGTTTTGATGTACATAAAACCAAATGACCTTCCCATCTTTTGAATATATTGCCACAGACTACTTCTCTGCAGACTACAACATGGTCATCTTCAAATTCGATAACAAATATTTGTTAAGCCGTCCTCTTAAGTAATCAAATTTATCTATTTAATTCATGTTTTTTTCAATCCTCTCATAAAATTGTTCATCACCAACTAATAATCTCATTAATCCTTATCCTCGAGTGGGTTTTGACCTTGATGATTGTTGATACATTAGTATATATATAAAAAAAATAAATGTAAACTCACTTCAGCAATTCTTGAAGCTATTTTTGATTGAGCACTTCGTCGACTTGTGTCTGTACACATGTCAATTTTATTTCCAACAATCACAACAACAGTGCTTTCATCAACTGATTCCTGGGGGGAAAAAAATAAATGCACAAGGTAAATTTTCATCAATATTGTTGTAGAGAGTGACACGGAAAAAATACCACTCATCGAATTGTTAATAATATTCAATTGGCCAGTTTTACAATCAAACCATATTTGGTATAAATGTAACAGAGCGCATATGAGCTCGTGGGAAAAGAGCAGCAGCAGCCAAAGGATGGATGGCAAGCAATTGTATTAGCAGCAGGAGCAGCCTTTGATTGCGTATTATGCAAATTAGAAAATGTGTGTGAGCTTGCTTGCGTCTGAAGAAAAAAAGAAAAAAAAAAAGGACACCACGTGGTCAGAGATAAACAAAGTCAACTCCAAAAGAGATGGACGTATAAAGTGTAGGCAAGAATAGCCCTGCTGTGGCCAGCGTGCTGTCAGAATAAAGAGAAACATGTGCCAGGTTAGATGGACATCTAGCAATGAGAGACTTTTTAAAGTGGTGCTGCGTGGGAGAGTGACAGTAATAAATAATGGCATTGCTAAGGTTGCTGCAAAGAAGGTGGGCTCTCTCTACCATGCTAGAAAGTTACTTATGATTGAGAGTATTCTGTACTTCTACAAGTCTACCATTTGCCCATGTATGGAGTATTGTTGCCACATTTGGGCTGGTGCATTTGCTATTAGTCTCTCCCTCTTAGACAGGGTTCAAAGGAGAGTTGCCAACCTAATAGGTCCTGCTAGGTAGGCTTCAACCGCTGTCCCATCGATGAAATGTTGCATCCCTGCGCCTGTTTTACAAGTATTTTAACGAATTTCAAATCCTTGTACCCACCCCCCTCGATGTAAATACCCCAAGCAAACCTGATAAGCAGCTAAATCCCACCCCTACTCCCTTCCACTCTAATAGTTTCTTCCCTTGGACTGCTAGACTTTGGAATTTCCTTCTGGGTCCCTGCTTCCCTGACTGTACTAACCTGCAGAAGTTCAAGTGTAATATAAACACATCCTGCTGCTCAACTCCCTACAAATTATGTCCCAGATAGTAGCCTCCTATATCAAAGTGGCACTATGTTTTGTTTGGAGTGAAAATGCAAAAAAAAAAAAATGCTTTTTTAAAAAAGAAAAAATGCCTCAGATTTGGTTATTTTTGTTTGTTCCTTTTTGACTGTGCTGGATGGCGTAGGGGTCCAAGAGAGGTTTGAACTTTAACAAACAAGGTTCAAGTCTAACAGCCACATTACATAAATAAACTTCAGCCTATGCCTGACTTGTCTGCAAAATTTAATTTATAAATGTCCAACAGTCTTTATTTTATCACCATTCAATAATATAAATCTCACCTGTCTGTTTAAATGTATGTTTGTGTGTATGATTGTATGTCTGCCTAATACTTTGGACAGAGGCGACAGATTTTCACGAGATCAGTATTATTTTGAAGCTCGACCCTTCGGACGACAAATATTGAAAAAATGGCTAAAAACAAATTCCTTCACTCTCAACTGGGCACTTTAATACAAGGAGGAGGTTGATTTTTTTGCTGATATTTTCAAAAATCATCCCCTCTTTTCGATTGACTAGTCTTTAACCTTTAAACCATCGCCACTTCCGGTTTGGTGATGGATGCAACAGCAAAGACGTCACTTTTTTTTTCACATTCTTTTCCTCCTTTGCAGTATGGGTTCGAGGCTGCCTGCCTACTGTCAGTTTCCTTTTTTTTTTTTTATTTTGCTGAACACACACCTTCAAACACCCGAGCAATGCTGGGCACTCAGGCTAGTTCAATGATATAGGAAACAACTTTGGTGTTTCTCTCACCAATAGGAGGTGTAATCCTTACCAAACCTTATCTTCCATTTTTATCCATTGGTAAAATAAACTTCAATCTATGTCTGATTTGTCCACTAAGTTTCAATCAGAAATATTTAACAGTCTTTATTTTATCACCATTCAATAATAAGTAGGGGCACTTTGGTGATTATCTCATCAGTAAGAGGCATGATTCTAAATGGGTTTCATACTCATTGGAACTTAACCCCTTTAGATTTTTATCTATGGGATTATATAAAAGATAATATATATCCAAACAATCCCCAGACTATTTCTAAACTGAAGAAGGTCATCACAGCCAAAGTGAGGGCAGTGCAAAGAGAGAAGTGTGTCAGAGTTATTGATAATCTTGCATGACATATTGTTATATATAGGGGTTTCATTGAGAGAGTTTTAAGAGTGAGTCTTAGAGGAGAGAGTTTCTTAGAGAGTCTTATTAAGAGGGATGTTGTGTCTTAGAGAGAGAGAGAGAGAGATGTTGTAAGAGAGATTGTTCGTATTATGAACGATGTCGTTGTTTCTGTTATGAAGCAATTCATATATATTAAAACTGGTCATACTTAGACGTGTAGAAGAAGAAAGCTCTTTGAATGAGGAGATAGTGTTCAGACAGTCTTAGTGTTGATATGAGATGTGTATGTCACGGCATTTTATAACACAGACATATAGACATATAATAACAATTCAATTTATCTTTTTGTAGAATCACAACACAAGACGACGTTTTACAAAAACACATGATGGTTTTATTTCTTCACATCCGGCCGTGGTTTTCTCATCAAGAATTCTAAGCTTCACATATTAAGGTTAAAAGTGATCGTCTCGCTTCTAGACGTTCGAATTTCAAACTCCAGACTCTCTCTGAGTTTCTCCGCTTCTGTCTCCTAACTCTAAAGTTTTTCTAACTCTTTCTATTTTCCATGACGTCATACACATGTTAAAACATGTGCCTTCTTTCACGTGTTCTGGACATGCATGTCCAAAACTTTTCCTTTTTTTACAAAAGGAATTTTAACCTATATATCTAATTTATTTAACCCATATTTTATTATCCACATTCTTTCTAACAATTGAATAGTTTATTTATTATTTATTTCATCAGAATTAACAATTTACTGGACATTCCATTTAAACCTATTGTTCTTTAAAACTTATATCCAAGGTTCGATTTCTGCTTTCTCTCATTTTATTTTCATTTTAAGTAATCTCTCTATTTTTATACTTACATGAAAGATTCCTCTCCCCTAAGAATAAAACATATGTTCAATATCTGCTTTTGTTTTTTCATTGTTTATACGGTCCCGAGCAATGCCGGGTAGCCCTTATCATGTAACAATATCATGTCAGTCACTTATTATTTGTTATTTTGTTTTATGGCATATCAGCTTTTTTCTGGTTATTTAATGCTGAATCCAGTAATTTTGAAAAAAAGTTTGTTTATGCTTCAAGTTCTTTAGATCTTTAAATAGTTATTCATGGTGTTTGAAATTTTCTTTTCTCCAGATTTTTTTTTCATTTGCTTTTTCATCTGATAGTGATTCAACTGAGAATCGAAAACGTTCGTGATACATATAAAACTTATTAATTTTTTTGATTTAACAATGCACTTAATAAATACACTTGTCTAAGTTTTATAAATATAGAAATATAGTAGAATAGAAAGTGTCAAAAGCCAAAGAGTGGATATTGCTTACCTTGACGCTAAACATCCAATTGCGCACGTTCACCAATGAGATTTCAGAGTTAACATCATACATTATCAATACACCGTCTGCCTTACGAAAATATTGTTTTGTGATACTACGAAATCTATAATAATAATGAAACAAAAAATTGGCATCAGTCACGTAGCAACTTTTATATACTGAATTTATTTACACGATATTTATAAAGTTTGTACACATTGCCTACACTTTTGGCACATTTAGTCATTATTTGCTGAGTCAAGTGTCTTGAATCTGTAAATTTTTGTTGAGTATGCTATTATTTATTATACCACAGAAAAAGAATTCAAGAAGACTAAGTTCTGACATAGATAATAAAGTTCATCAAGCCTTGGTAAATAACAATACATATTTTGGACATTATTTGAAGAGACCATTCCACATGATCACATCTTCCAATTTAATTAGAGAAACTACAAGTCAGCCAATCTGTTGCCTTTTTTTTTTTTTTTTTTTATTTATTATTATTATTATTATTATTATTATTATTAATATTATTATTATTAATAATAATAATAATAATCATAATCATAATCATCATCATCATCATCATCATCATCCTTTATCCAAACTACTTTATTATCTTATTTCCTTTGGTTAGAGATCTGACATTTTAGGCTTTCAGCAATATCAGTCTTCAAGCTTGGTAATCTTGAGGATTGATTCCATTCAAGTTTCACCGTCTAAATTGGTAGATTCCATTTAAGTATTTGTGGGGCGTCAACTTGCCTTTGTTCTTTTACCTAAAGTTGTCTGCATTTTCTTATCCAAGAAATGCTCATCCTAATGTGGCCAAACTAATTTCAAGTTCATCAAACCTTGGTAAACAACAATTATCAGCCAAGTCAACAGGATATCAGAACTGATATGCTAAGTTTGATCCGATCCAATATTGCATATTAATCTGTCATTGTGCTGAAGATGGGCAAATAATGACTGAGTGGGGTATAGCATTCATCTTCATATATCATCACACAACTAACGCAGTTGCTATAAACCCTCCCCTTGGTAGTGGAAGAGATAGCTTATGATGTCAGGACTGACAACTATCTGCAGAACTTCCCCGTTCCGATTCTATCCTAATGGAAAAGCTAAATTCACAAACACTTCTAGCATTCAATGTACCCCCATAATAACAAAAAGGATCCACCATTTTCAGAAGGTCATCACCCAACGTCATCTCAGCACATATTGACAGTTAAGTGAACATACCTGCTCCAAACACTTTTTAAACTTATAGTTGAGGTCTGGTGCCAGCTTTGCAGGTAAGCCATTACACTTTTTAAACTTATAGTTGAGGTCTGGTGCCAGCTTTGCAGGTAAGCCATTACACTTTTTAAACTTATAGTTGAGGTCTGGTGCCAGCTTTGCAGGTAAGCCATTACACTTTTTGTATACCCATAATGCATATGAACTGTACAGCATTTAATCCCACTATTTTTCTACACACAGTGTATGAAGATTAACTGGAATTTTTCAGCTGTTGTAGGTCTAGACCACTGACCATCACTTTTGTCTTTGATAAACTCCTCCTTAATCCTTTAGCTTCCACTTATCCACATTCTCAAATAATTGGTTCATCGCATCTACCGTGATTATCATGTCACCTGCATATAACAACTCTCATGGGCATTCTGTATAGAACTCCCACGAGCAATGATTAATAGAAGGGGACCGATGCTGAACATGCACGATCTATTTGTATATTGCTCCTCAGACATTGTATATGCTAGATTAGTCATTCATATCTCTGGGAACTCTATCAAACATTTTCTCCAAATCTATGTATGCCATAAAAATCCTTTTGTCTGCACTAATGTATTTCTCTTGCAGCTGAATATAGTGTGGATCTGATTTGCATTTCATTGATGCAAAATTATTCTCTCATGTCAATATCTGTTATTGTTTGCTCAAGGAACTTTAGATCTCTGTGACTGTCTCTTATTTGGGATTGTCTTTGCCTTCATAGTAATTGATAATGACATTGATTCCTGACAGTCAACTGGTGCACTCTTCATGCATAATTACATTTGCCAAGTTTTACATAATTTGGTAACCAAAGTTTGAGCATCTAGTGGGGGATGCCCTTTTCGCTTTCCTACAACCTCTTTCCCACAGAAGAGACATCGTGAGTCTGTCTCTGCTTTATTGTTATTTTCATGGCAAGTACTTGTCTGAGCTCCAATCTATGGTTCCCCCTCACCAAACTTTCATGAAAAACACTAGTCTAGATAAAACTATCAATATCTTCCCCCACTCTTTATCTGTGCCTAAACCTAAACAGATTCCATGAACAAAGCTTCCATTTGCCTGCTTTCCAGCTAACTACAATATGGTCATCTTCAAGTCCAATGTAAACAAATTCTTGAGTAATCGTCACCTGAAATAAGCCAATTTACCAAATTTCCACTACTAATGATTATTACAATATTGTCTCATTGACTACTGTACACTCATTAACCAGTATCCTCAAATGGCCTCCAGCCCTTGATAAGTGGTGACTTCTATGTAAAAAAAAAACAAAAAAAAAAAAAAACTGGTATTTTGGACATCAGTTCAGACAAAACGTTTACTTCCAGCAGTCTTATTAGTGACATGGCAACACAAATAGAAAGAGAAAATGTCAACTACAAATGCTGCTCATACTAAACAACTACCAACCTAGGGAACAACCAACATTTTTTTCACTTTTTCATGGAAAATGAGGACTGCAGAAAAAAAATAGGAGAAGCAAGAATTACAGGGCTGCCAAAAATGCATCTATAGTGCATGTTCTACTCTTGCTTTCTAAAAGAAAACATCTAAACATGAATTCATTTTCTTGAAAGAAATGTACTTATTTGTGAACAGTTACTTCTATTTGTTCCAGCATTCATTCTGGAACAGTTAGTCCAGCTCCCTCCAGAGAATTTATTGCATCCCAAACAAATGCTGTCCAGACACAACGGTTCACTATAATAGCAAATATGAGTGTTATCCAATCATGGTTCCATCAGTGAACCACACATATGCGAGGGCTCAGGATCAGCTCATTATCCTGTTCACTGTTCTGAGCCAGGTTTTCAGCTGACTGCCATTTTTTCCAAACCCGAGTAAGATGGTGGTGTAGGGTTGGTTCAATAGCTTTGTGGATGAAATTATCTGAGTGACAACGAAAAGCGCAATCGAAATCAGCAAAGACATCTTGAGAAGAGAGCTTGCTGCAGAGAGGCTATATTGCAGCAAGAACGAACAATGCCGTTTGAGATGAACTGTTGACAGAAAAATGCAATGCAAACAGTAGTGATCGAACAACTAAAATTTTTCTAGGTTGCTTGCTCTCATTGGCCAGGATTCGCAGCAATCTACTGTAAATAGAAATGGTGCATACGAGAGATTTTAGTACTAATTTGATTTCAGGTTTGTACCAAAACTGAGATCAAAAACGGTAGAAAGTGAGGCAAGCATTGCTGACACGATTGTTGATATCCTCCTCTCCTAGACCTGTTACAGTGATGATAGAACCAAGATATTTGAAATGATCAACTTTTTTAAAGACTTTCCCATTAAGAGTGATTGTTTTTGCTTTTTTTTTTCATTTAGGAGGAAACTAGCAATAAGAAGCTTTGCCTTTTAGGCATTAATCTTCATGCCAGGGTTAGAGGCATAAAATTGCATCTCATCTATCGCAGATTGGATGTCAGCAAAACTTTCACCTGATATGTCAATATCGTTTACATAGTCATGGTCTGACTGTTGAAGTCAAACCAAACCAGATTGTGAATACAATTAGGAGAAAAAAAAACCCAAAACAAAACAAAAATAGTTTTTACCTCTCTTGACCAGCTGTGTCCCACAGTTGAAGAGCAAAAAGATGCCCTTCGACTTCAATAGATTTTACTTGAAAATCAACACCTAGAGGAATACAAGAAATAAAATAACTCTATGAAACATTGTATCTATTTAAACAGGCGTTAATGACAATATACAGAATTCATTTTATTGACTTGCTCACCAACATGATTCAATGCAGTTAGAAATGTGTGCATATAACGCATAAAAATAATTCAGTTTTACTTTCTGATTAAAAATAGAAGAAAATATTGCATGAATGCATTTATTAATTAAATTAATTATCTTCATATGTCATGAATTTAAGAAAAATAAAAAATTCAACTTTTAATTTTTTTTCTACTCGCAGGGAGACTCGACATTGCCCGGGATTGAATGAGTGAATGAGGATCAACGAATGTTTCACTCTCCCATATTTTATTGTCATCAAAATCGCCCATTTTTTAATGCTCCTCACAGTTATTAAGTCCATAATATATTGTAGTCTACATTGCACTGTAGAGAACCTTATTTTTATACATAATGGCTTGAATTAAAATTTAAAATGCAAAAAGTCAAGTATAGTGGTTAAATTGTGTTCTAAACAAACATCCACTTTGAAAGCGCCCCTGCCATTTCAAAGAGCCTACTGTTGATTTCTGCTTGTGCAGCAATAAAACTTTTTTTTTTTTTCGATTATCGATACTTATTGGAGACATTCTGATACAAAGCCTACCTAAAAACACTGCCAGGCACATAAAGTACATTTGTGTGAAATTTAAAAAAAGCAAAAAAAAAAAAAAGAAGCCCAGCTGTTTAGGAGTTCATAGGGAACGAATTCACACAGACACAAATACACACAAAATTCCTTTTATGTAATAATAGAGATAGAGATTTTTTATGTTTGTATAGCAACCACATGTTGGAGTATCGTCTTCAAGCAGGCAGTTGAACACACAAGAATCAAAAAGTGGGAGAAAATAACAATGACTGAATTTTTGAGATAAGGATTGATAATTTGGATCATTCGAACTACTGTTTTCATCTTAAGTGTTTTTTGCACAACATTTTGGTCGATGTAACCTCTGACCGTTTTCAGGTGTATCTTGTCAAAGTCTAAAATCTACATAGAATTTTACAAATGAAATTCTTTACTTAATCCATGGGGGTAGTATGCTGTTAATCCATCAGCCATGACTGGGTAGAAATCCTAAGTAATTCATGGCATCGATAAAGCACTTGGTAAAATTCAATTGTAAATTACACTCTTGTGAAGGTTGATTGGTTGGTTGGTTGTTTTTGTTTTACGGCATATCAACCCTTTTTGGGTTATTTAATGCTGAATCCAAAGATTTTGAAGAAAAATGTTTTTAATATAATATATATTTGTTGTTTTCACGTCGGTTTCTATTTAACCCATAGTTGGGACCCTAACAGGTACTACCACTCCGGGTCAGAGTGGACCTGGGAGCAATGGTAATTAAAGGGTGGCTCCACACTCCCCAAAGCCCGCAAGCTGGGGCCTCACCACTGGATATAGTTTAAGGTCATATTCAGGACCCCCATTGAGGGACTTTTACCCTCTGCAGGGGGGGCAGTCGGTGTATTCTAATGCCCCACCGACAGGGCAATGTGAAGGTTGAAGATTCAATCCTAAGCACAGGCGACACTAGAAAAATACAATTGCGAATTATTTAGGATTTCTATCCCGTCCAAGCTGATGGAACAAGAGAATACTACCCTGTGGATTAAATTTGAAAGTCTGTGCAGATTCGCGAGTTCAACAAGATACACCTGAAGAAGGCTGAAGGTTACATTGATTGAAACATTATGAAAATAACAGTCAAGATGAGAACAGTAGTCCGAATAATCCAAATAATACAGACATACATTTATTTCCCATAGAGAAAATTTATCAAAATGGACCTAATAAAACTTGATACACAACGGAGGTAGCAAGCAACAGGCATAATTATTAAAGGTAATTCCATGTACATGTTACTAACATAATCGAAATGCATGTATTGCCAGGACAAACAAATTATAGAGAATGTATCGACCATGTAAAATAAATAAAGGCTACAATATTTAATATGAATAAAATTGTACCCAAATTTATTCATTCAATTCATTATTTTCAATCTTCTTATAATATTTTTCATCATTCAACTGACGATCTATCCTTAATCTCTAATCTCAAGTGGCTTTTAGTTTTGATAAGTAGTGATTCATAAGTAGAATAAATAAAAATTTTATCCTCAATGAGTCACAAATAAAATCAATAATAATAAAAATGTGAACATATTAAAATATATTGGGAATTTTTTTTTTTTTTTTTTTTTTTTTTAGTGGGGTATTATATTATTTCAAAAGAAAAGAGTAAAATCTATACATTATCCCTAGGATAAAGGCCTATTTACTTGCCTCTCTATGAGGCCAGTTAAACACAAAGTCTTTTTTAATGTAGGGAAAATTCAGCTCCCCACAAAAAGGGCAGTTTGGATTGGGACAAAAATAAAAATTGCCCTCAGAGTAGGAAAATTTTTCCTTAATTAACAAAGAACAGAAAAGATGAAGTATATATAGCATTAGAACAGATACCACGCTTTCCTCCTTGTCATAAGGCCAAAGAATGATACCTTTAGCAATAAATGACAATGTTTTCCCTGTGGAAAAGAGCTTAGATTTTATTTTTGAAATTTAATAAAAGAATCCACTTACCAATTGTTGCACTGAATGCTGGTCTGAAATTATCATTGCAAAAACGATGGATAAAACTGCTTTTTCCAACTCCTGAATCACCGACAAACACAATCTTGAAGACTCGCTCAGGAGTTTTGGCTTCAACCTGAAAAAAAAACAAAACACGACAAACAAATCAGAAATAACTTTAAATGCTGAATTATTTTTGTTTCAGAATTTTAGAGATGAAGGTTGAGAATTTATATAATTCAGACTACTATTCTATTCTATTTAGTTTTAGTCATTTTTCATTTTCTTTATTATAATCATTATTTTTACATTTTATCTTCTAAATATTAATTTACTTGTCCAGTGTCACAAAAAGAAAACATCATCATCGCAAACATTAATTAATGAGAAACGAATTACTTCACTTTATAGTCGTTCTTTATCAGTTAAAAATCATTAAAACCATTTCCTCTCCAAAACTTTTTCAAATAAAAAAGAACATGGCTGCCTGTTTACGGTTTCAAATTGGCTATTTTATTTAATAATTAAAAAAAAAGAGTTACGTGGAGAGGAGACTATAAGTTTTTTTTTTTTTTATTATAGATTCTTTTTAAAATTAAAAAAATGTGCAAGTGAATTGACATCTGTTCCTTTATAATTTATATTAAAAAAAATCGGAAAAACAAATAAAACAATGTGTGTTGAATTTTCATTGGGAAAAAAAAAACCCTCAAAATTTTTTAAATCAATTCGAGTGTCCATACAATGAAAATGTCATAGACTCCTTTAAGGATACTGGAGATAAACTTTAATAACCAGATATGTTTTGATACTACATTAACCAGGTTACTTAGATAAATACTTGTACAGTTTTAACAAAAAGCTACTGTGGAATTTCCACAGGTCTCGGTAATATTTATTCTTATATTTATCACGTGTATTATTACTAATATTATTATGAGTAATTATATTTTTACTTGATTTTTATAAATTAAAATTTAATAACTTTATTTTTTACATTTACATGCAATTATTTTTTAAACTAATTTACTTACTTGATATTTTTTAAATATGTTATTTATTCTTCTATTTAAATTAATAAAATTTACTTCCATTTAAATTAATAAAATTTACTTCCATTTAAATTAATAAAATTTACTTCCATTTAAATTAATAAATAAAATTTTAAATTAATAAATAAAATTTACTTATATTTAAATTAATTAAATTTACTAAAAATTAGCTGTGTATTGAATTTTGATACCAAGAATTTTGAAGGAGAAGAATAGTTAACAGAGATGGTTGGGAGACTGCAGAATATTTTATAGCAATGGCTCAAATATTAAAGATATGAATGACTTTTTTTTATATAGGGAGCACCCATCTTTTTTTTTTTTTTTTTTACTTACTGGAACGGCAATCGATTGTTGACTGATGGAGTGTTCATCTTCGTATGCAGATTGCACGGTGATTACGGATTCGGAATTATCATCGCTGAAACAAAAATAGAAAAAAAAACAGAAAATGAAATTCAAATGTTTCAGTATTTTGAGATGAGGAGGATTGATAATTTGGATTATATGGACTACCATTCTCATCTTGATTTTTTATTTTTTTCACAACATTTCAAAACTGAACCATTTGGGAGTAAATTGTTCTTGTTCCATCAGCCATGAATAAGTAGGAATATTAATCTTTAAGTTAGCTTGTAGTTATTATCATCTGTAATAAAGTGTAAACCTTCGGTTGCCAGAAGACAGTCACTTAGAATTGTTGATCAACATTTTTAACTGTTGTGGACAATTGTAGTATGAATTATTGGAGTTCTAAAAGTAATTTTGTTTGGATGTGCAGTATAACTATGTTATTACTATATGTGTATATATATATATATATATATATATTTTGTTGATTTTATATTTAAATTTTTTTTCAGTAAATATAGAATTTTCAAAACAAGAAATTATTATTTGAACAAGGAATACATGACATTTAAAGTTCTTCCTTTAATCCATGGATTTTTGATGTAAGGCTCATCTCAGAGGAATGTCTTTAGCAAAATATTTATTATGGATAGACATAATTTTGCTTTTTAGCACGTACATTGAAAATAAATTAAAGATTAAAATCTTTTAAATGAAACATAGGAAAGGACAGCAGGAAACGTAGATTGAACAATAAAAAAAGGATATGCAATTCAGGCATCCGATTCGGCTGGGGTCCTGGGAATAGAAATGAATGTTGGTCAGAAATTCTAACATTGAATTTTACCTTCAAAGTAATTATTCTGATTGGTTCATATTTTTAAACTTAGTGTTTATTCTTTAAAAAACTGTTTACGAGCTAAACGATTGTGCTTATCCTGTTTACGTCTTTAATTATTCCGAATATATCTTTAATTGTTCTTCCAGTAGACTTAACTATTCAAAATACAACTTAAATAATTATTTTGATTTTTTATAATAAATGCTCTATAACAGTTAGTGTTTATTCATTGTAAACCTGTTTACAGGCTGATCTCTGGAATAACTCTACTTTAAGCACACATAATTTCATGTTTTTATTGAAATTTTTTTTTTAAATATGGCATTTACACACTTTGTTACTATATTGAAATAATAACATTATTTAGAAAACCATTCTTAATATGGGGAGCAGAATGTGTTTTGTAACTATTCTGTACTTTCACTTAATAATCTAATAAAAAAGATATTGTAAAACTTGAATTTAATTTTAAAATATATCACGGTAACCTAGGTGCATAAGTGCCAAAATATTTGTGTAAATTAATTTCTGATAGTTTTTTTTTCAGGTATTTTATTAAAAATGTCCAGAAAATCTGCAATTTTAACTCGCAGTAAAAATTTAATGAAATTTTCAGGTCAACTTTCACCATTAAATAAAATGTCTTGCTCTTAGATTTGAAAACTATGGGTCTTCTTATAATCAATATTAATATGAACGATGTTATTATTGATAAAGGTAAAGTTGACAGGGCAAACACTAAAGTGAAAACAACTGCCCAACAAAAACAATGAAATTGTTGAAAATCAAATATGTATTGGAGTTCATGGGAAGTTCAAGATAACACATTGCTTTATAAGAAAACTGTGGAGGAAAATGTACAGAAAACTATAAAAAAAGACAATAACCCAAGAGATCAAAATACTATACTTTTACAAAAGAGACACCACATGAAAGTAATATCCGACACATAGCGTTCTTCCTAATAGTGGCGCAAAAGGTGCTGTTTATGCAGAGCAAGCGGTGAATGTTTTGTATGAATTCAACAGTGTGAACACTGTCAAGGCTATTCTTGTTGACAACATTAATGCCAACATATGCTGTGAAGGTGGAATGGTTGCAATTTTAGAAAAAAACATTTTTTTAATCTTCAAACAATTGGTTGCTATCTGTACCATAATGAACTAGCTTTCAAAACCCTTTTTAAAAACATGGATGATTGCGCAAAAGTCCTACAACATTCAGTGTCCCCACCACCCCTTGGGAAATTGTGCTTAAATGATTGCTATGATTTATCTCAATATCATTTTCCAACTACGTTGGCAGAACGACCCTTAAGTTAGATGGTCACGTCCAACGTGTACCCAGCAAAATCAGGAATGGAATCTACCGACCATTTTGAGTAATATGTATGGTTCTGCTATAACGGACCATTTGCTTAAAAACCCGCGATGTGCAATGAATTTCAGCAGTGGCTCATTTTCTATTCTAAGTCACACTCATTTGTTATTTTATCTGAAGGTCTTGGAGACTATTCACGTCCGTTTAAAGAGACCTTCTCCCTGTAAGCAAAGGGATTGTCTTTTGGGTCTAGGTGCGATTAGTCTCTAAGATGTTTCCTCTCCATTGTATAATTATCATAAAGGTAGATTTATTTTAGTCATTTCCCAATTTTTTTTTCTTTCCCCTTTCCGATAGTTTGATTTTATTTTAGTTGTTCCCCATTTAAATTCCTTTCCCTATACAAAAGAAAAAAGAAAGAAAACCCTCAATTCGGCTTTGAAAAGTGAGGGCGAAATCTGGTCGGCCGACTCTACCCCCTTATTTATGTAATTTTTTTTTAAACCCCCATTGAATGTTTTACCTTTGTTCTTTTTATCATGAATACAAAACCTCAGTCTTCCCCGTTTAATAACTATAATAAAGTTTTGTAACCCCCCCTCCAAATAATGAAATATATACATATATTAGACATTAAGAGGAGATTATAGATAGATATATAAATACCCGTTCACATACACTTTTTCATGATAAAGCTAGAACCCAGAATTAGATAGAATCAAGCAATTGCATCGACAATGGAAACGACGACCTGGGTTCATGCCTATGTCGGAGCACGTCACTGATGAGATGCATTACATCGAAACTCACTTTGGGTCTGGCGTTGTCTGTTGTCGATGCAATTACTCGATTCTATCTAATTCTGGGTTCTAGCTTTATCATGAAAAAAAGTGTATGTGAACGGGTATTTATATATCTATATATATATATATATATTATTTACTGGTGTTCCAATCTATTATTAATAGATTCCCCGTGTTTCATTTTAAGTCAATGGTCAACCAACTATAACTTTTACCTGTTTTTAATGGATTAAAAAGTCTTGTAAACATATATTTTTTACTTACGTTTCCATTTCTCTTGTTTCCATTGCACTGTTGATTGGTCGGAACGTTTCCATATTCAGATGATTGTTTAATCCGATGTTATTGCTGCAAATAAACAAGCAATGGTTTTTAAAAACCAGAAAACTTATGGAAGAGAAATCTCACAAATGTAGATTTTCTATTTTTCAGAAGGAAATAGTTAGATTGATGAGAACATAGATAAGACACTCGCTCTTGCTCTTTTTGTGAACTGGGTCAGATAAATGTGAAACACATTGTTTCTTACAAGTCAGTCTCACTTGATCACAATAAATTTTGAAACTCATTATTTCCATTAATTTTAAGTTTGCTCTTACTAGCAGAGCTGCCCGATGCTGTCCAGAGTCCTGGATAAGAAAATGGAAGAGGTAAATGGTGTAAATAATTCAAGACATTATTTCTTGATTAAGAATTTGAAATTCATCTAATTTCAGAAATTACAAAAAAAAAAAAAAATAAAATAAAACAAAAATGCTTAGGGGAATTGTGATGCAGATATAGTTTCAGGAATACTGAAGTGCAGGTGAAGTGCTCAATTAGCCTTGGTGAACAATCACCTTAATAAGGATACTGGTCCACATCATTTAATTGTGTGGATGTCAGAAAGATCATCCCGCCTATAAAAATCTTGTCTCAATTAAGGAAATAACTTGACCAGAGTTTGGAAGTCAGTTTTCTAAAAGCCGTACATGCCAGCATGTAAAATGATGATGATGATGATGATGAATCTTTCTTGCACTATACACCACATTCACATTACTTTTCGAACACCTCTTTTTCTTCCTATCCCAATGGATGTGCAAACTTAAAATTTTTTTATAAAAATGTTTATTTGTCCTAAAAAGGTCACATTGCTACTGATATGTAAGAGATTACTGTGATTAGAGGATATCTTAAGTGGGGAGTTGTGCAGAAAGATGTTCTACATTTAAATTTCTGCAAGTTGGTACTGTTGGGGGATACAGGGAGCAGCAAAAAAAATTCTAAAGGTAAGTGGTTCAAAGAAAAAAGCTATTAGAGGAGAAAGCTTTTGGTCATCTGAGGACGAATATAGTGAAGGGGTGCGATTTTGCTGCTAGTCATATTGGGTGAAGGGATTTACGTTGAGAAGGTAAAAGTGCAGTAAATTAAACAAAGAAATAAATTCATCAGCAGCTGACTGACTGTTTAACCCAGTCCCAGTATTCCTTTTTGAATGTTTAGGACTACCTTTCTGCAGCCTTGTAACTCTCACTTTCCTCATTTTATCTCTTATTTCTCACATTCAATGGGCGATATTTCTGATAAAGGGGGAAGAATTGCTGTTTTCTGGGTTGGAATCAATCCATATAATATTTATTATTGGCTAATTTTTGACCTTGAAGTGATATTTTATTTATTTTTGAGCTTCTTACATCAAGTGGCTTTATGCTTTGTCTGGAGTGATTTAAAAAAAAAAAACAAGGGAGGGAAGTTTTTTTCTGAAAATCCTGACAAGATCGGTATTATTTTGAAGCTTGCCATCTCGGACGACAAATATTGAAAAATTGACCAAAACATTAATTCCTTCAGCCTAAACTCATCCGTTTTGTACAAGAAGGAGTTGATTTTTTTTCACCGACATTTTAGCAAGTCATTGTCACCATTAGATTGACTTCGGTTAATTTCGATGGTTTTGACTTCCAGTTCTGTCATGGAGACATCGGCTAAGACTAAGACGTCAGATTTTCTTTCACTTTCTTTTCCGCCTTCACGTCATGATTCAAGCCTGCCAGCCTACTACCACTTTTTTTTTTTTTTTTTGCTCAACACATACCTTCAAGCAATGGCGGGCATCCAGGCTAATATAATAGAAAGAGGATAATTGAATAGCAGACATTTGAAGAGCTAACTCATCAGCAAAAAGACAACTAAACGAAATTAAAGATAATTTTTCCATTTATCTCAAGAATTACAACTACAGGAAACCATACATGTAATAGGAATGTGAATTTTTTGGTCTTTTTTTTTTTACATATATTAAACATGTGTTTAATATATGTAAAAAAAAAAGAAAAAAAGTCTGCCCACCTAACTTGTAACAAGCTACCACGTGACTAGGAAAAAATGTATATATACGTGAATTAAAAAACAATTTCTACATTTATTTCTACAATATGCCGAGGATGATAGAAGTACTTCTGTCGAAAGCGCTCACAATTATGGATCCAACATATACAATTTATAGAAGAACACAAAAAGGACTATTCGGAGATTGGAAAAGATAAAAAGGAAAATTGTAAAACACAATAACTCCGTGCTATTCAATAATATTTGTCTAAATATATATATATATATATATATATATATATATATATATTATTACTATCTACTTATTACTGTATATATTATCTATTATTTATAATTAATGGTTTCCATATCATGTTAAATTCTATACCAAGTCTACTTAGTAGTTCAATCAATTCATTAAATCCAATTTCTATCATCTTAGTGAGATTTCACTATTTTCGTAATTTTCACCTGTTTTTATGCCTTTATGCAAATTTCTCAAATCGGTTCAATCCTTACTGAAAGCGATAATTAAGAATCTATATTATATTTCTTTTTGTCTGTCTGTCTGTCCGTTCCACTTTTTCTCAGAAACTACTGGACCAGTCTTGCTGAGATTTTGTTATAAGGTGCTGCAAACTAAATATTATGGCATCCATTCGATAGACCTTAAAAGGATTAATTAGGATTAATAAGGATTAGCATTCAATGTTAAAATAAGCACAAATTTAACCATATTCAACAATCAATTTGGCATAAAACACACGATCTAAGTCAATGAGCTATAAGCTTTGTTAATTTTTAATGGGCTAAAAAGTCTAGTAGCATAATAATGAATTAACACTTCCACGTAATCATGGTTGACAGGACGAGAACAATCTACTTCTGTGGATGAAATAAAGGGTTCAGTTTAAACTTCTGTACTGGTTCTGATATAAAGATACACAAATTGGAAAAGATGCAAGCGAAGATGTTCAGTAATTACATTGGCTTAAACATTGTATAAATAATAGTTTGAATACTCCACATAATTTCTATACAGTTGATTTTGTCTCCTGACGAAACGATAGCCAAAAGATGTCTTGTAAAATTACATATATGCAGTTGTTATACTTGCCTTCTGTTCTCGTAGTCTGTCTCTACATCCATGATGTTTGCTGATGGTGGATTTGATAAATTGAAATAATTTGCTTGCTTATGATTGGCCCAAGCTTTGCTTCGTTTGGCTGCAGAATCACGACGCATATTTGTGTTGTTATTGCTGCTGACAATGTCGTCTTCATTGGGGAAGTGCTTATTACTGTCGGGTGTATATACGCTATTCAATTCTTCCATTTCATAGATGTCATCTTCTTCTTCTTCGGAGAGAAGGTTTCCTGTGTGTGTATTTTCTGAGTTCCTGCAAATAACCAAATAAAAAAAAAAATCTGCAATTTAGACAGATTGCTCTTATACATGCAGAGGATTCTGCTTAAATGGAGAATAAGTTATGAAAAATAATCGATTAACAGCAACAAGAAAGGATGCAAAAAACACGATTAATCAACTTTAAAAGGTGTTTAGGAAATAAGAAGCTACACAGAATTTTGAACTCATCACCATATTTGGATTAACGTCCATTTTATATGTTAGCATACATTGGATGGCTTTAAGGATTTGACTCCCAAAATAACTTATCTCTGATCAGATTTTTGTTTATCCTTCTTTCCGTCAGATCCATTTTTATCACTTATGTTTTCCTTGACTTTCTATGGACTTCCTCTGTAAACTGAACCTGCTACCTTCACTGTTCTACATCTACTAATCTAAGAACTCTCATCCATTCTTTCAATGTGACTATACCATCAGAATCTCCTGTTCTGCACACATCTTCCTATACTGCCCAGATTTAGTCTTCCTTTTAGGTCACGTCCACAGTCTGATATTATTTCTCTCCATGCAATGCAGGTCCTCAACTTTCACTGGCCAAGTTTCACTTTCATGCATCATTACATTGTGTAGATAGACTCCATCTTTGGCCAATATTGGTAACACTCTGCTGGTTAGTAATGGCAGAAATTTTCTTTAACTTACTTCACCCACTTATAACTCTTGCAATCACACTAGCACCAAGTTCTTCCTGTGCTCCAATGGTACAGCCAAGATAACAAAACCTGGCCAATCTCAATAGCTTCACCATCCAAATATATTTTTAATTGTCATTTCACCCCAAACAAAGCACAGGGCCACTTAGTCATAAGGGGCTACTATTTGAGACCAGATTTGCAGGGATACTATTTAGGGAGTTGGGCAGTGAGATGTCTGTTAACATTACATTTGAATTTCTGCATGTCAGTGCAGTCAGGGAAGCAGGGGATCAGGAGGGAGTTAAAAAATGCAGTCCAAGAGAAAAAGTTATCCAAGTAAAAAGTTTGACAGCATCTAGGGATCTCTACAGTGTAGGGGTGAGATTTTGCTGCTTGTCAGATTTGTCGAGGGTATTGTTATCGAGGGGGTACTAGTACTTGTTGGAGTTCGTCAGAGCACTTGCCATTGAAATACTTGTAAAACAAAGATGTTATGTTTCAGCAATAGGACAGAGGTTGGAGTTTAGTTGATAGTTCAAGACCTGTTAAGTTAGCAACTCTTTTTTGAACCGTCTAGGAACAAGGATACTTTCTCCACATCTGAGTTCTCATCCGTCTCCATCGTCTTTTGACATACAAATTGAACTGAACCTTTTCGTTTAATCCATGAGGTGGGTAACCAGTTGGAAGAAGTATTAATTAATCACTATATCATGTCCATGATGTTGAGTGATCAGTACTTAATGGGTGATCATTTGAGAATACCAGCTGTTCAGGGGAGGTGTGGTTAAGGATTGTGCAATGCTTACTTCACAACTTACTTCTTATACAATCATCCTTACAGAGGAGTATCTATTGTCTCTAAAGACTGAATGAAGAGCTCTCTTTGTCCATATGACGCAATGGATAAAAGCATTGATTTACAATCAGTATTAAATAACAGTCTTCTGGAGGTTGAAGGTTCAATCTATATTACAGGCGACACTAAGAATAATATAGTTCACACTTTGACAGAACAAGAACAAGCGGATAAAACAAACGGTTCAGTTCAAAATTTTGTATTAAATTTGGCACAAATTCCCAAGTTTTAAAAAGGATTGACAAAAAGTACCAGTATAGAATGATTTTACAATTTTTTTTTTCAAATCAAATTTGAATAAGTCAAAATAGAGATCTTAGTGAGATAAAAACTGACACCAAATCTTCGATTCCTTTCTTTCAATATTCTAACAGGATTACTTAGTATAATTTGTAGTAGCTCTGATGTTCGTATTATTTGGATTCTTCGGACTACCGTTTTCATCTTGAGTGTCATTTTCACAATGTTTCGGTCTATGTAATTTTCGGCCTACTTCAGGTGTATCTTGTCTGGAACGACCCATGGCGCAGTGGTTAGAGTGTAAGGAAAAATCAATTGTAAAAGTGATATTCTCCTGAGGGTTGAAGGTTCAATTCTCAGTGTGGGTGACAAAAAAATACAATTACAAATTATTTAGGACCTCTATCCAGTTATGGCTGACGGAACAAGAGCATGCTACCTCTGTTAAGTAAATAAGGGCTCCGTTAAAAATTCCGTCCAAATTTCTGAGTTCGACAAGATGCACCTGAAGATGGTCGGATGTTACATTGACCAAAACGTTGCAAAAACGACACTCAAGATGAGAACAGTAGTCTGAAGAATTCAAATAATACCAATAACCAATCCTCATTTAAAAAATTCAGAATTCTGATGTTATTAATGCAATTTTGTTATGAAAAAGATTGAAATGCACACTGGATTCACTTTTGAAATTCAAAGCTGAGATTGTTTTTACGGGTTGTGATTTATGGAAATCATTAATTGTAAAATAAACACTAGTTTTTATTGATTGTTGTTAGAAAGTGACAGCAGACAGTAAAGGGTAGCAAGAACGTCCTGTGCTGTTACCTTTTTTTCTCAATTTTCTTCCTGTTTTGCTTTTGCTGGAGATGGAGCATTCTACTGGATAGCAAACATTCATTCGCAATTTCAGACACTACAACCAAGGGATCTTTTTAAGATTCTAACTGTCCTTTCAAGCACAATTATTTGTATTTCTCTTGCACTTGGTTCACTGGGCATACTCACCAGGTAGTTTTTTAAATTCTTTTTCATGAGTCTGACTACTCTTATAATTACTGGAATGATTGAGATACTCCTAAGATTCCAGTTTCTTCTCATGTCATACATAAGACATTGGTAGTTTGTTAAATTTTCTTTCTCAACTCTGTTTAAGTCAGTATTATTAGAAACGCAGACTTCAACTAAGGTTGCTACTTTCTCCTTTTTGTCCCATATCACTATGTCAGGTATAAGAGCTCCGTTTTCTAGATATGTAGTTGTAGGAACTGCATAGTGGAGTCCATTGTGTGTAAAAAAATGAGTGTGGAAATAAGATATTGTTGACATACATAACAAATAAAAATAAACAACATAAAATCCTCGTGTTTCTAGTCCTCATTTGTCCATAGAAGAAAATATTTCTCAAAATACTAGACGAAGAGTGTTGATTTTCAGTTTTATGTAATTCAGCATCTTCAATGAAGATAACGAATCCATAACACATAATCATTAGAAGGAACATTATAGACTTCAAGAAGATATGAGGGCTACAACATTTACATAATATTGAGGTTGTTATCAAAATTTGTCTTGCGTAACAATAAATGGGACAAAAAAATAAAAATAAACAAATAATAACTGGACCCATAAATGTAATTAAATCCAGTTTTATTTTAATATAAAGAAATAAAAGTTGTTGGTTTTGCTTCCTAAAGTGTAGTTAACTTCGTTAACCAAAGCAACAATTTAAAAAAATACATGGTAAAATATAACATAAAAAGAGGTTTTTACATATAAGAGAAAATTCTTTAAAAAAAAAATTATTGCCTTGAGTGATAAAGCTTAGTTGATCGCACAAAACAATTAATGAAAAAATGGAAAAAAAAACAAGACCTAGTCTTGCTTTTCTACCAAAATAAAAATCTTACTTGTATAAAGCTGAAAAAGAAGTGATATACAAAAACAAAAAAAAATTGTCTTTAAGATTTTCTTCAATGGCTCCCTTCTCTCAGTCTTTCTGTTTCTTCTAAAACCTTGTGTTTTCTTAATCAAAAACGTTACATACAAAACTGATTTTTTATAACTCCCTTTTCCTTGCAAAGGGAATTACTGATCTTTTACTTGAGGAATTTTTCATCCTTGTCGATAAAAAATTGTAGTTTTGTTCAATTCAAAGTAAGAATCCCCTTTTTATGAAAAGGAAAAACCTAATACTTTCCTTAAATAGGAGTGTCAGGGACAGCCAAAAAACAGGCCAAGTTGTTTGAAACTTTTACATTTATATCTTCTTATATAGACGGCGTTCAGGAAAAACACATTTCATCTTGGAGGAAATTCCGGAACTGATTTAGAATTATCGCAAAAAAGAAGTCAGGATTGGGATCCAATTTCGAAACATTCAATCAGCACTCAGCCTCCTCCTCTCTTTTGACCGACTGCTACACTGCCCAATGCTGCCTACATGCCAAAACAGAAAATGATGATAATGAATCACGAGGGAAGGAGAAACCAAGCAGACACATCAACAAAAAAACGCTGACTTTAGTTTACTGGAGGAAAAGGTATGATGTTGTAAAGAGATAAAATTTTCATTGATTTCAGGATTCTGGAGAGTAGAAAGTTGACTTTAGGTTTACTTTTGGTAACATCGTAATTCACTTTGTTTCAGACAGAGAAGAATTAATTACTTTTTTTTTTTTTTTTTTTAAAGTTGGCCGTTCTTTTAAAGGGGTGATATGTGGAGATTTTCAAGCTTTTCACAGCATACATCATCATGCAGCTGTCAATCTTCCCATCTCATAAATCATTATCCTCGAGTGTTTTCTTAGCCTTGATTAGTGTTGGTTCGTTAGTAAAACAAAAAGTAGCCTATAAGATTAACATCACTGACAAAATATTTTGGTGTGTAACATTTTATTTTACATTGTATATCAAGTGTGATGATGTATGCAAGTGAAACCTGGCTAATGAGGATTGAGGAATTGCATTGCATGGAGGAAATATATAAGAATGAATAAGTTCAGTCATCATAACAATGTAATTTGCAATCCTCTCTGATCCATTTTGGTGGAATAAAAATAGGAGGCATTACTTTTGGAATGCCCCTCATATATATATATATATATATATATATATATATATACTAGCATTTCAGCCCAGCATTACCCGGGTGATTGGAAGTGTATGTTGAGCATAAAAAAGCGGTAAATTTTTTTAACTTTGACCCCTATTATGACCCTTTAACATTTGTTTTCAGCTCAAATCAAGTTATTAAGTTAGATCCATGTCTAAGGAACCTATATCTAAAATTTCAAATGTTTAGACCCAAAATTGGCGGAGGAGTTTGGTAGAGTTCTCAAAGGTCAAATCGTTGAACTTTGACCCCTTAACAGCCAAATTTCTGGTCGAAAACGGGTTACAACGATTTTCCCAAATCTCAGTATCCTGTATGTCAAATTTCGAGTCTTTAGACTGAAAATTGACAGAGTTATTGCGTAGGAAAATGTACCCAGGCATGTTCACTTTTATAGATATACTAGCATTTCATCCCAGCATTGCCCAAGTGTTTGGATGTGTATTTTGAGTATAAAAAAAGTGGTAAATCTTTTCAACTTTGACTCCTATTATGACCCCTTAACATATAGTTTTTGGCTCAAATCAAGTTTTTAAGTTAGATCCATGATCCATGTCTAAGGAACCTATATCTAAAATTTCAAATGTTTAGACCCAAAATTGTCAGAGGGGTTTGGTAGAGTTTTCAAAGGTCAAATCGTAGAACTTTGACCCCTTAACAGCCAAATATCTGGCCGAACACGGATTACATAGATTTTCCCAAATCTCAGTATCCTGTATATCAAATTTCGAGTTTGTAGACTGAAAATTGACAGAGTTATTGCGTAGGGAAATGTAGACACACAGGCATGTTCACTTTTATAGATGCAACAAAAATATATACGCATACATAAATATATAGGGAAACAATTTTGTGTTTCCTGTAAACATTTTACGCAAATATTATGCAAGTATAAATCGTGTAAAATATCTGCATGATTATAATTACACGTTATAGTTAACTAAAGATGACCATCCCATAAGAAAACCCGAAAAAACTAATAGGGAATTAATTAAAATGAATGTTTAAAAGAATATGCAAATTAGCTAGATCTTTTGCAGATGAATTCAGTTCCATGACCCATATATAACAAAATTGTATTTTCTTTTTAAATAAATAGAAAAGAGGGTTTTTAATATGAATATCAATACACACAAAAGAAAAACGAATTTATAGGAGTATAGATAGATAGAAGATAGATTATATATATATATATACACACACACACACATATATTCTCACAAAAAGTAATTTGTTGAAGACAAATGTAAGAAGGATATGCTATAGAAATTGTTTATAAGCCAAAAGACTTGACTATGAATTTTGTTTTTGATGGAAATTGCTCCAGGCAAGATATGAAGCCACTTGATGTAAGGAGTTAACAAGAACAAAAGGTGATTAGTGCAAAGACAAGTGATGCCTATTGACTTTACTCTTGAAAAGACCATAAGGTATAAGACAGCAGGAAGACAGTTCCACAAATCTGCAGTTCTTGGAAAGAAGCTACTGAAAAAGGAAGCTGCATTACAATGAGGTATGAAAACAATGAATTGATAGAAACCACTAGATCTGCAAGTCAAACAAGCTGAAACAAAAGAAGCAGGGGATTGATAAGATAACTATGAAGAACACATAATAGTATTTAAAAAGAAAAAAAGATGAGGATTAGCAATATTATGTCTGTGAACGAGAAGGTAGAGAAGAAAAAAAAAATGATACCAAATACTATGTGTACGTTTTTACAGATTATAAAGAAAATAAAATAGTTCACTTAATTAAAAAAAGATTGACAATTTTTTTTTTGTGTGTCAATAGTCAATGTTCTTTAAATTTATAAAACACATATCCAACTTTAAAAAAAATCGTTTAAACTTACGCAAGATTTGGACTCTTGTACTGACATCATAAAACTACTGCCTTAGTGATGTGTACTCTTCCTATTCCTTTTTTTGTTGTCCAATCACATGTTTCTATTTGCATATGAACAGACAAACTTTCCAAATACTATAACTTTTTAATAGTATATATTATTGGGTTGGCCAAAAGGTTTGTTTGCTTTTTGCATTTCATCTTTTATTATTTTATATTCCTATTCTTCAAATCCTGTAGATAGTGCAGTGAGTATCTTCATGTCTGTAGTTTGATATGCACTAATTTGTATATCAATGAGACTTTGCCTCCAGAAAGACGTTTTAAAAAACCTGATGTCGAGAAGGCAAGGGAAGCAAACTGAGTAGGTCAGATCGTAGAAAGTAGTACGAACGCTGAGAACTATTCTTTGTTTTTAATTACAATATCAATGTGTAATAAGCCACTGAGTAGAAAAGTTCTTATGTTATTGCTTGTATTTCAGGTCTTGAAATGGAAAATTACAGGATTCGTACAACTTTTTAATGTCCATTTTCAAAGTTTTTCAAGGCCTTCTCCAGACAAACTTCAAGTTTTCCAAACAAAATTTGATACATAAAAAATGATATAATAAACCAAAAAGAAAAAAAAAATTAATAATTGACAACAGGAAAAGTAATTTTCATTTATCTTCTTTATTTCATGAAATAGTTTTAAAGGTCACACAGTTATTTACATGAAGTTCTCTAAGGCACAACAAAACTAATCAATTATTTACAACTTTTTCTTCCTTTTGTGTTTAGTGCCAGCCATATGCAATTCCAAGGTATTTTCACCCATTTTTTGCTCAAAACAAATGCTGTTTTACATACAAACAATATGCCTATCGACAATGTGTCTATTTTACTTTTAAAGTTTGAATTTCCAGTATTGTGGATACAAGTGTTATGTTCCTTTAGCACAAAACTACTTGATGTTATATGAAAAACATCAGGTAATTTCCTGATAAAGAGACATAACTCTAGTATCTACAATAATATGAATTTCAGAACAATATATTTCGATTTTATTTTCACTACTTAAAAATTATTTTAATGGTAATACTTCAAAAATAACTTAATAGTATTTATTTCGATTTTATTTTTAATATTTCAACAAATTTTTACAGGACATAAATAATACAATCTTCAAGACCTTTTCAGGATATTTTCAAGATATTTTCCATGTTTTCAAGGTAATAATAGAAATAAAGCCTTTTCAAGGCAAAAATGAAAATTCAAGGACTTTTCAAGCTTTTATGAACCCTGGATCAAGCAGAGCAGAAAAGGAAAAACATCTACTGAAACCTACATAAAAATATGTCATCATATGTATGCAAAGAATGCTGTAACAGGACAGTCATGCTAGAAATGGTTTGCTCAATTCTGAAAAGAAATTTTTTAGTGAGAGATGCATTTTACTCTGCCTATCCAAAGGTGATTGACAGTGACCAAATGAAAGCTGTAGTTGAACAAGATTGCTGTTTGACAGCTAGATAAATTGCAGACATACTCAAAATTTCCAAATCGAGCGTGGAAAACAAATTGCATAATTTCAGTCATGTTTCTAAACTTGATGCTTCAGTTCCTTCTTTCTAAAAACACAAACAAAATTTTGCCCAACCCAATATATAGATGTTGTGTATTATGTATCATGCTGCTTTTTTTTGTTGATAATAATGCTTTTTAAATAAATGTTTGATTTAGATCATAATGCTGGGAATAGACATAACAAATTATAAACAAAAATGTCAGTGAAGGTTTAATTTAGGCATATTACTTGATCATTGGGCTTGTTAGCCAAGTGGTTAAGGTGACACATTAAAATGCACAGATTCGAATTCTGTATAAATGTAAGTTATTTTCTGTTTATTCATAGCCCTGTGGTCTAAATTAATCTGGAGAATAAGAATATTTGATATTTTATCAAGATTAGCAATGTGTGGGTAGATAAGATACCAGTTTGGAGACTTTTTATTGGACCCTGTCTAATAGGGAGAAAAAGTGATCTTGTAAACGTTTTTAATTCTTTTGTTTATTTAATTATCTTTTTTTTTTATTATTCAACTGTTAAATTAATCTAGAGAATAGTTAGAAACTCTCCATCCCTTCTGTTAAGAATGGCTAACAAAATAATGAGGTTATTTAGAAAGTTACTCTAAACCTGTGGAGGTGGGCTTTTATAAACTATTCTTAAATTTTATAAACAAAAGATACCATAACTATTTAATAGTTTTGTTTTCTTTTTTTTTTTTTTTTTACCAAAACAGATAATCTTAGAATAAGTTTTACGGACTATTTGCTTTTAATATGCACATTATTAACACAGCTTTCTGAAATTATCTATTTCAGCGACTTGGGTAAATTATTTCTCTGAACATGTGTAAGCTTACTAAGAATGACTGTGTATTAATAATTAAGTTTTTTTTTTTTAATAAAAGTAATTAATATAAATATTTTAAAAGCTGAACTATGAATAAAAATTCAATTGAATCAGTGAAATTATTTCTTTTTATTGGAGAATTTTTAATATGAAATTGATGCAAAAAAACTATTGTACATATTGGTTGAATATCTTAACATTTTTAAAGACTATTGGATTATTTAGTAGAATAATGTTTCAAGCCTAAATATCTGCTTAGTCATAAATAATGAAATGATGTCTGCTCATTATTAAGCACCTTTTTAACATTTAAAACAGAAATTATTTCTTTGAGTTTTACTAAATGTTTGAAGTGTTCTGGTCTCAGATAATGAAATAATCTTGTCTGTCTACAATAAACTATAACTACTAACCTTAACCATGACATGCATATGCAGATTAAACATACAATTAAATACATTGTTCCCACAAATAAAAAAATTCACAAGATTTTAATGTAAAAAAAAAATTTGTGTGAACTTACATTTCCATGTAGTATCTTTTCTGTAGGGGAAAATGTCCTGGATGTGATGTTCATGGTAACGCGTCTAACCAGCAAATGAGGAAGAATTCTGGTCTTATTTCTCGACCACATGTTGGTACAAGAGTTTCCAAATAATAGATTCATGGGTATAATAAGTCCAAGGAGAATAACTCTGCCCTGGAAAATAATTTCTCCCAAGGGGAGATGATTCTGGTCCCAAGATAACTCTGGTCACTATAAAGCATTTATTTAAGGCCATTATTATCCACACAAGCAGAATGCTAGCAAAAATGAAGTGTAATACATAATATATTGTCAGAAATAAATTGTTTAAATTTATGAGTGTGAATTAATTCTATCTTTTGGTTTTTGGAATAACTAATGTCTTATGTGTTTATTTTTGTCTTTTGTTTAGACTCCCACCACTCCCCACTCTCTCTACTTCTCTCCTTGTTTCATTTATCTTTTCTCCACAACTTCTACTCTTAATCGCCCTTCCTCCAACCATTTAAAACATTCAATGTGACAACAAGCAAACACGGTTATCAAAGTTTTAGTATTATATAACACCATAAAAATAGACTTGAGAGAAAGAGGGATAAAAAAGACCTGGCCAGAGATAGGTTAATTTGTGGATTGTTAATCTACAATACTTTCCTTATATTTTAGCTTCATATATTACTTTTAAATTCATTAAATTCTTATAAAATTAGCTTTCATGTATAAAGAATTTCAAAGATTATTTTTTTGTGTGTGTAATAAAATTTGAAAACATTAAAGATATGTTTGGTTCAAGATATAAGCAAAAAAAAAAATATTTTTTAAAAAGGTGGAATTTAAAAAAAAAAAGCGGAATCAAATTTTATGGCTAACTGAAGATCAACTGTCTCACAGTGCCATTTTGAAAACAGGTTGAAGAAACAAGGGAGATAATTCCAAATAATTCAAACTTATGAGATTTTAGAAAATGATTCATAACATTGGGAGGTGAAGGACGCATAGCAAAATTAGCTTAAAAATGATTTTCTTTATAAAAATAAATCAACTTCACTTACGCAGTTTTTAGAATATATTACATACATCATACAGAATTTTCTTTGTTTTTTTTTAAATATAGGGAGAATTTTGGACAAGCACCAAAATTTCTTTTATTCAAAATATCAAGGGACATAACTCTTTAGTTTTAAATTTATTTCCTCTTAACTAAATAAAATTAAAAATTATAGAAATTAAAAAGAAAATAAAAGTAAAATTGGTAAAATATGAGATCATTCCTAGGCAATACCAAGGCTCCTGCAAGTCGTCAATAAAGTTTAGTGATTATGGATTTTCAAAGATCTAATAATGAAAATATACATCTTCTACAAGACGCTGGTGGTTCTATACTATTGGAGGAAATTTTGGAAATCGTATTACAGAATTTCATATGAAAACAATGGGATCTACGTATTCCTCATATTTTTAAGATGATTATATTAAAAAATTACGAAAATCGATAAAATGAAAAATTATTTATTAAAGACAATAAAAAACAGAATTTGATGAAAACGATCATAAGACACAGGAGAGTTCAAAAGAGAGGCAATTTTCCATTTTGATTTAAACAAGATTGTGGCAATTTTTCACCTGTTAACATGATTAAAGTTGTTTTGTTTAATAATTCAGTAATATTCAAGTAATTTTGACTGCATAATTTGGAAGCTAACATTGTAACTTATTAGAATTGACAAAAAAAAAAAATAATCCATTGAAACCATTGTTTTTTGTTTTTTTTTTATCTGAAAACTCTATTTATCAACTACAAAAATCTCGTCCCAGTTCTGTAGAAGTGCCAAGATGCTTATTAAAACTTTCAGAGAATTTAATCTTGGTTTTGCATGCGACTATCATTGCATCGTCTATTTCTTTCTCTAGCAATGAAAAAAGGTTTTCATTCATGTTAAAGGAGAGTGCTACTCATTAGAGGATCGCTCCCAAATTACCAACTTCTCATGTTCCATAAGTTTCTTCCGACTTTTAATTTAAATGCATAACACAAACTTGTACTCTTTTTTAGTTTCATCTGATATGAATATATTTGGCATTTAAACATACACTAATTTAAACACTGTTTTTTGTATTTAATTCCGCTACCTTAGCAATGAGGGAGTTACTTGTTCTTTGTTTTTTGCATATAAATATGTTGCCCCTTTGACGGACATATTTTTTTGATTCAACAATTTTTAATATTTTTATGCCATATTTCTAGTTATCAGCTGTCATCAGCATTGTGGAGTTATGTGTTCGAAACTTGCCAAAAAAGTTTAGCTGACGATGGCTGATAGCTAGAAACACGTGTGTCCATGGATAACTTTTATGCACGTAAAAATATTTAAAAAGAAAAAATATAAACATATATATGGAAGAATGCTACAGAGTTTTTCACCCATGATTTTTAAGCGAATTTATAAATTTTGTACCTAAAAAAATAATAAATAAATAGTACCAAAAATGGAGTGTTTTTGTTAGCCCTAAAAGAGCCCCTGGGGCACACCCAAGAGTTACCACGAAGTATAGACAAACAAAATCATACAAAAATCAGTTAGTTACAACTTTTCAAAAAGTTTTATAAAAATCCAAGGTATCAATTTCTTTTTTAATAAGCACAAAGGTGTCAATTTTAGCCATTTTAACTTGAAAAGCACTTGGGGAGGGGGCAACCGGAGTTTTCCTGGAAAATCCGTTCTGTTACTTTTTTTTTACTCATATCATGTTTAATGTTTGTGCAAAATTTCCAAAAATTCCAAGGCGTAGTTATTGAGAAAAGTGCGGACAGATGAATGGATGAGGGTGAATTTACATGTCCACCCTCCTTTTTTTGGGAGACCAAAAACTGTTAAAACTTCTTAAAAGAAGAAGCAATTTTTTTTAAAGATAAATTTAAGTAAAGAGCAAATGGGTCACAAATGTTTAGCAAAATAACCTCTTGAACCCTTAACTTTATGTGGCTTTCAGCCTAGATAAGCAGTAACTCATTTTATATTATAATGTTGCTTTTAATATAAGAACAGATTTCTCATATTTTATTTCAATAAAAATGAGGTTATTTCTACTGAATCTGAACCGAACACAGTTTTATAATTTGTTTTTCAATTAATAAATTAATTACTTTTTTGTTTTACTCACGTACAGCATATTAATTAGGTTATATTAAAGCTTTAAATTTCAATATAGCCCTCAAATAAAAACTATTTCTCTTAAAAGAAGTAATTTTTTATATGTTTTTGTGGTAAAACTAAATTTAAGTGAAACGCAAATAGGTAACAAATGTTTAGGAAAATAGCCTCATTAACCTTGTGTGACTTTTGGCCTAGATAAGCAGTTACTTATTTCATATCATAACATCCTTTTTGTACTACATAAATGATTAAAATATTGACTAAAATTGATTATGAATTCTTATTTATATATTGTTTATTTTTTGAATAGGAAACAAAAATTGAATCTTTTTTTTAGTCATTGAAAAGTGTTATTATATAAAAAGTATTCTTCACAGACATGTAAAAAATAGCCTCCTTCAACAGAATCTGAACCAAATTGTTTTTCAATGACAACACCAGCAGTTTTTTTTGTTTTTTTTAAGTGCAAGAAATTTTATTTTATTACTTTTAGGATATATATAAAAAAAATGTCCAATTTTAATTATTTGTCAAATTCTTCAAATAGTTGTTTTTGTTTAAACAAAAACAATATTTAAACTAAAATAATTTGTTTGGAAACAATGCCTACCATCGGCTGTTTTTTCTTTCTTCATTTACAATTTCCTTTTTGTTTTATTATAAGAAATGGGTAAGCAGACGAATTTTTAAAACCAGAACTTGCAAACCATAAAGATAGTTTCATCGTTACAAACAAGCAAGCACACTGATCGGAGTTATATACTAGCAGGCCACCAAATTTAGTTTGCTGACCAACGATGGAGATGTGGTGATATGCACACTTTTTGAAGCTGCCAGTATCAATATCCTAACTGGTGTAAAGTTTTAATTATATAATTACATACACATCTTTTTTGTTTATTCTCAATCATAAATTGGCTATAGTTTTTGAACTTCATCATGGTAAACTTATTTAGACTTATTTAGACTTGGAATGTTCTGGCAAAACAAATCTGACCCTTCAACCAATTCCAAAACAAATCTGACCCTTCAACCAATTCCAAATCAATCGATTCTTTTGCATGATCTTTTCTTGAATTTAAATTTATAACAATTTGATACAATTATCTTTTTTTAATTGTTTCATAAATGTAACAAACACATCTAGTGCCGAACCTGCATCATATCTGCTTACCATTTCCATAGATCATTTTTCTTTGCCGAGATATATTCTGAGATAGATCCAATGCAGCTGCTGTTTCTTTTTAATAAAAAAAAAACAAAAAAAAACAACAAGTGTTTTGTTTTGAGATGTGCACCATTGGCCTAATCAATATATTCATGAATTGTGAGATTGGCTATACCAAATTGAAACTTCTGCATTCTGGTCAGTTATGCATGAATACTGTTTAACGGATGTAGAGAAAATTGTAATGAATGCAAAAATTACTTGTTTCAAAAATGCCCACGTGTTTGCACATCTTGTAGGGTTCAGTTGCTAAATAACAAAAAAGCAGTAGTAGTTGATTTTATTTTCAACAGTCATGTGAATTAATGCAATTTCTCGTCATTCATATGCAAATTAGACGATCTTGGACTGCATAAAATCAAGCCACTTGAAGAACAAGAGAGTTTGTTTTGAGGGAAGCAAGCCATACACACATGCTACGTTGAGGCGTGATGCATTATTTGCAACTGTGAGAACACATTGAAGAGGTGGTGCAAATTACGGTGTCAGTGAAAAGGAGTGCTGTCATTTTTTATTTAAATTACAAAAGGTACGAACCCAATTTCTAATAATATTAGTGCATGAGTAGATAACAAATTTTTGGGTATTTAAACATTGCATAGGAGTGTGTATAGAGCTAACACCTTACAAGACACATCAGTTGTATGCTAAGAGTTTTCAGCATTTCCAAGCACCATACCTTGTTAAACCATTTTGGCTAAACATTAGAAAAGTACCTGCTGCCTTGACTAAGAAGCCAAACAAGTAATTCTATTTGTACCAATTCAGCTTTCTACAACTGATTGGCTCGTTGATCAAAGATGACATCTGCTTTAGGTGGTTCCTTATCTGAAGGCACAGGTTCAAATCCTGCACAAGTCTGATTTTTCGCTTTATGCTTTTCTTAGCTTATTTTTTGACCTGTGGCTTCTGATAACATTACGTGTTGTCTTCCTTTACATCCAGGGTAAATTGTATAACAGCGGTGTCAGGAGCGTCATGTTATATAGCAGCGAATGTTAGCTGTTACACTTTCGTCCATCTTTCGTCCTTCTTCAGTGCAATGACACCCATGATCAGATGTATCGGCAATGGGAAATCTGACCAAATCCAACCCATCAGTTCAAAGAATTTTTTAACAAGAGAAAAGTGACATTAAATCAATAGAAAATCACCAACACCGTGGTCTAGGTTAACTGTTATTACTCGTGCAAACACAAATGTGTGAAAAAAAAAAAAAAAAAAAAAAAAGAAGCAGTGTGATGCATAATATAAAAACTTCCAACATAATTTTATTTAACGTCTGTTTTACATGCTGACAGGTGTTGAACAGCTTTTAAAAATTGACTTTCAAATTAACCTATCTCAACCCAGGTCTTTATTTATCCATCTTTTCCTCAAATTCATTCTTATCATTTCCATGTTTTTGCTGCTTTTCCCTTGTGACTAAATATGCTACCTCAATTCTTCTATTAATACCAAAACTCTCGTCTATTCTTTCAACGTAGTCATATTATCAAAGTCTAATTATAGTTATGGAGAAAGATTGAAAAATTAAGATTAACTACTTTACTAAAGAGAAGATTGATAATTTATTTATCATCATCATCATCATATTTGGTTTAACGTCCATTTTTACATGCTGACATGTGTTGGACAGCTTTTAGAAATTGACTTCCAAAGTAACCTATCTCTGCCAGATCTTCATTTATCCCTCTTTCTCTTAAGTCTATCCTTATAATTTCTTCCAATGTTTAATATTAAAAAAGAAAAATAAGAAAAACGAAAACAAAAATATTTATCCCTACCCCTCCTCTACCCATACATGTACAGTTTTTTTTCTATAAAAAGGCAAGAAATTGTAGTGTAGTTGAAAGAAATTGTAGTGCATTGATTTGCATATCAATGAGGCTTCACTTCCACAAAAAGACTGAAATCAAGAGAGCAGGGCAGTCGAGTTCTTGGAACCAAATTGAACAAGTCAGAATTTCAAATGTATGAACACTGACAAGAATCCTGTTTTTAATTATAAGCTATTTCAGCTTTGATAAGCGGTGATTTAAATAATAGAGAATTACAATTTGACTGATTTTTTTTGTGTTTGAGAAGCTAGTAAAGTCTAGCAGTGTTTGAGTAGCTAAAGAAACAAAACTAAATAAAGAAGCTATAGGATACAATTTGATGACTATATTAATTTTACGCCATGCAAAAAATTGTGTAATGTATTTGAATGCAACAGTGGAATGTTAAAGGTTTACCATCTTGACCTTATAGCATATTTAGGTGGCCTTGGTGTAAGTTGTCAAAAGTTCAAAATTATTGTAAACTAGCAATACCCAATCACGTATTGCTGTGGAATAGAAATGGAAAAGAAATGCAAAAAAGGCAAAAATGTATGTTTTTTATGTTCTCAATACTTGTTACATAAATGATTAATCATTAACCTTGTGTGACTTTTGGCCTAGGTAAGCGGTGATTTATTTTATATTATAACATCTTTTTGTGCTACATAAATGATTAAAATATTGATTAAAATTGGTTATAAATTTTTATTTATACATTGTTCATTTTTTGAATAGGAAACAAAAAACTGAATCCTTTTTTTTTATCATTCAAAAGTGTTATTATATAAAAAGTATTCTTCACACACATGTAAAAAATAGGCTCCTTCAACAGAATCTGAACTAAACATAGTTTTATAATTTGTTTTTCAATGACAGCACCAGCAGTTTTGTTTTTAAGTGAAAAAAAAAAATCTTTTTATTTTATTACCTTTATGATATACATAAAAAAAAAATGACCAACTTTAATTATTTGTCAAATTCTTCAAATAGTTGCTTTTGTTTAAAAAAAAACAAAACAAAAACACTATTTAAACTAAAATAATTTGTTTGGAAACAACGCCTACTATCAGCCGTTATTTCTTTCTTCATTTACAATTTCCTTTTTGTTTTATTATAAGAAATGGGTAAGCAGACAAATTTTTAAAACCAGAACTTGCAAACCATAAAGATAGTTTCATTGTTACAAACAAGCAAGTACACTGATCGGAGTTATATACTAGCAGGCTTAGGCTGAAAGCAGTGTAAACATGATTTTAATTTTATTATAGACATTTATTTGAGCTCACATTTGCAAATCTCCATAGTTTTATATATTTAGCCGATTTAAAATTTGTGTGAAAGTATAGTGTTTTATGAATAATAATTCACTGTAAAATAAATAAATAAAAAGTACACTTTTTAGAAAATAAACCAACAAAGTAATAGGGAGACTGATGACATTTCCTAAGGAATATAGAAATGAGTTGGGAAAGTGTTTTATGTTGTAATGTTTATTTAATTTGAATTTTTTTTTTTAGCAATTTATTTAACAAAAGTTTTGTTTTCGTTTAGAAAGGCACATGCAAATGAAGACACACAAACAAACAAACAAACAAACAAACGTACTATGAATGGGCCTTGTTTTAGTTTTGGAATGCATGTGCAGCCAGACACACATACACAAACCAACATACGTACGAAATACCAAATTGGGAAACTGATGGTTTTTCTTCAATTTAATAAATATATTTCTTTTGTGTGTGTGTTTAAGTTTTTCTGCCAAAATAATTTAATGGTGTAATGCTTATTTAAGGTTAATTTTTGTTTTTGTTTAGAAAGTTATGCGCAAACAAAGGCATGCACACAAACTAACGTACATATGAATAAGTCTTGTTTTTGTTTTGTAATGCACGCACAGCCAGACACACACACAAACAGATGTAAGTACGAAACTCCAAATAGAAAAAAACGGAAATAACCTGCAAATATATATATATATATATATATATATATATATAAAGTAGTAGCGTTTGTGTGTCTGTGTGTACAACTCCCAATGACCAAAGAAATATAAAGGCCATATGTGTGTACACCTCTTCTGGTCAGAAATATTAATGCCCATGATAGGATACTTCTGTCAATGGAGACATTATATTTTATACGTAATTTCTATATATAGCATTCTTCAAGCCACATCTACATTGATTGAGTTACGGTCATTAGCATATCACATTAAATTAAATCTATTTAAATAATTAGCTCGATGATATTACTTATTCAACATAATAGCTTCGTTTCAACTGTACTAATTAAAAATTTTCTAATTATTTAGTTTATTTATATTTCAATTTATATTTGATTTAACTTATTTTATTTGAAATCTGAAAACGTTTCATTTTCAAACCAGAAAACCAAAGAGGAAATAACTGTGATAGTTCAATTGAAAAATTGTTTTAAACGGAGCACGTTATTAAATATTTTCTGTAATAGATTTGTTTTCATTTCAAAATATTTTTCTAAGCTGAATTATTATTTTTATTTCGGAGGAAATTTTTTTTCGCTTATTCTTAATTTTTAAGTAAGCTTTTTTATTTGTTAGAGAAAAATAATTAAAATTAATGTCCTTATTTACTTGCATCGCCACGAAGGCAGAGTTAGTCAAACACAGGGCCAATTTTCCATGTGAACAAAATCCATCATACCATATATTATCTGCTCCTTTTTTTTGTTTATAAAATTTAATCGGTGTTGCACAGGATTTATTATAATGATTATACCATAGCAAGTGTGTTTAATTGCCTGCAAAACAGATTTTCTTTAATATCTTAAATTAAAAATGGTCAATTTTTACGACGTGACCAAGCATCGTTTAACTCCTAAAAAGAAAAAAAAAAAAAAAAATATATATATATATATATATATATATATATATATATATATATTTATTAAGACCTGTTTTTTTGTGGTTTAATCCATTTAAGCAATCTTTATAAATAATATGAAAGAAGAAATTTTGAAAAAAAAAAAAAAAAAAAATATATATATATTTTAGCATGGGGATCACTTTTCTATATAAATTTAATGTAAAATAAGCACCCACTTTTTGGCCACAAGCGTTCAACCAGACATGCCATCTCTAGCATATTTTCAAGTTTGGTGATCGAGAGAGGAGGGGGGGGGGTCAAAACATGACAAATATAATTATTTTCGTTTTTTTTTTTGTGGTGAGGGGCAGGAATTACATTTGAAACAAAATAACGATAAATTAATTTTTATGAGACCATTCTGTACTTTCACCTAACAATTTTATAAACAGAATGAACCCCAAAATATGACAAATTCAATTTGGGGTGGGGGCGAATTACATTAGAAATATAAAATGATGAAAAATTTAATTTAATTTAATTTTTTTTTTTTTTCTTGACCAGAAGAGGTGTACACACATAATTGTTTTTGGAATTAATTTTTGGTAATTTTTTTTCTTTTTTTTTTGTCATCGCACAGGCATTTGCTGCTATTTTTATTGAAACAAAAATCGTAATGATTTATTTTTAATCATTTTTTTTTTGGATGGGGGGGGTGTATTTCCAGTGCTCAATATCCGGAGAATAGTTTCTTCTCTTTGTAGCCCTTCTGCTAAAATATCTGGTGGAGAGGGCATCACACACTTCTTTTTTTGGGCGATTACATTTACATGTTTTCATTCGTTCTTTTATTTTTGTTGTGGCGGTATCCATGTTGCCCATGATGAAAATGATTAGTATATAGGTGTGTTTCAAATGGAACTTCATGTCAACCCAGGCAACACTGGGTACCATGCTAGTATATATATATATATATATATATATATAATTATTTATCACCAAAGAAGTAGCATCTTACTTTAACAACAGAAGTTGTGTATAGTGACATCATATTTCAATGTTTGTGACCGTTCGTTAATGTAGGAACAAATAGGATTCTAGAATATGAAAAATTTCAGAGCGCAGAACAGACTATATCAAGGGAGACTTTATTAATTATGAATTGGAAAACTGAAAGATTATGTTATGTCCATGTATCTATTAAGCAATTACGACCAGTGTAATCTTAATAGCATAGGAAAATGTAGAATTGTTCCCGGTGTCAATGGTAGCGGTGGCAAGACTTAATATTTAGAGATAAAAATAGGAACTCCTTCCTCTAAAGATGTTGCGCTTGTGATGGTGTTGCTCACTGGATGCAATGTAGCATTTTACTAATGTGACTGAATGCGTCTAAAATGGTGTTTGAAAGCTAAATAAGGTAGTGGCTATCAGGGTAGATGTATTGAATTTGTATGTGGTATCTGTTGTTGCAAACCTATGATACTTTGGTTCAGAGGGAAATTTCTGCAGTCCTTTTATTATATATGGAAATGAAAGAGACAAACTGGGAGTATCAGTTAACCTGTTCTGGTCCTGAATCACCCTGAGCGAGTTGAGCCAGTTTACTCTTTCAAGGTGAAAGTTTCTAGGGAATATCAAATTCACAAGCAGTCCCTAATCATATGTACATCACAGCCAGGGGAATTTATTTTCACAAAATTAGTTTTTTTTTGCAAGAAAGTATTAATACTCCACCATATACAGTGCCTGGTAATACCAAATGGTCACTCATCTAATATTTACCAACCTCATCATCTCTTAACTTTGGTAATTTAATTGGAACTGATGTGTCAACATCAATTAAGATGCTAAATAAGAAGAAGCAAAGTGGAACGAGTTAAAAATGTAGCTCATTAAAATAGCCAGTAGTAAACTCTATCTGAATAATATATTTGAGATAATAAAATTAACAAACATTTTTAGTACAAATATTTGCATTACATAAATATTCCAGAAGAATAGCAAAATCCCACCCCTTTACTGTAGAGGTTCCCAGATGCAGGAAAACTTTTTACCCTATCTCCTTGGGCTGCTTGCCTTTTGAATTCCTTCCCAGTTTCCCAGTTGTACCAACAAGCAGAAATTTAAATGTGCTGTACAACTTTCCACTTAGGTGCCCCCCCCCCTAACTGGCCCCTAACCACAGTAACCCATTATTAATGCTTTGTTTGGAGTGAATTAAAGTAAAAAAAAAAAAAAAAGAAAAAGAAAAAAATAACATTAACAATGATTCCAGATGGACAGACGTACCCTGAAATCACCAGTTGCGGTCAGAGTGGATGCAATTAGACTTAAATTTTTTGAAGAGGGGGGGGAGTTTTAACACACTCATCCTTATTATAATATCAACCCTGCTAAAGATGAGATAGTACAGAAGAGTTTAGGCAAATCATCTTATGAGTGGCACTTTCTGTTTTTGTCTGTATACCAAAAATAATCAGGAATTACTTATTTTTGTAAAAGATATTTTTTAGAATAAAAATGTGTACAAAACTTTTACATATTTTCTTCTCTGTCAATTTGATTACTTATTTTTTTAACTGAAACAGGAAGTCCAGTTTAGTTAGAAAAACAGTTTTTTATCAATGCAAAATTTTTATCTGGCAGTGCTTCTGGCAGAGTTTGAGTCGTTTGTTTTTCTGCATCACCAGTCTAATTTTTTCTGGCCAATTTACTTCTGGAAGTAGTGATTTACTTTCACATATCTCTCTCTCTCACACTCACACTCACAGTGTCAATGAATATTCTCCCTGTATTAATTTCAAAAACAATCAGCCATTTTATTAATTTGTGAAATTATAAATTAAAAATAAAGCCCTCAATTCAAAACAAACACCTGCACTCTGGCACCAAACAATTCACTCCAGATGAGATTGAGCAAATTTTGTCTCTCAGAATGAGGTAGAGCTAAAACCTTTTTACTTTTATTAATATACACAAAAGAAAGTATTTTTTTATTTTTTTATTTTACATTGCTATTTTTTTCTATTCTAGACAGATATGCAGTATAAAATTTTTATTATTGTATAAATAAATTGTTTTCAGTTGCATACAACTGGAATCTCCTATTTTGACATTTTTCATTTTTTTTTTTTTGTACTAAATAATTGAAGTCATTAACAGTATTTGTGTTTTTACATTAAGCCGGATTTTACTAACATCACAAAATTATGATAGTAGAGCTAGAAAATAAAAACAAAATAAAATAATAGATGGTTTGTACCTTAAAAATACAATGAACAGCCGTTAAAATACAAAGACATTTTGTACTTTAAAAATACTATGCATACCCTTTAAAACATGAAAAAATATTTTGTACCCTTATAATTACTTTAAAAAATATTTAAGTATAAAAAGTATTTTAGAACTTGATTAAGGAAAAGTAACTGAAGTATGACACAAAGCAAATAATTTTCAAATACAGAATTTTTTTATAAGTTAAATTGAGTGTATCATTTTTTTTAAATTTTAAAGCGAGTGACTTTTGATATTCTTAAAATCTATTGAAAATTAAAGCATAAGAAAAATGATTGAATTAATATATATATATATATATATATATATATATATTAGTGATGGGACGATTCCAATATTTTTCCCAATTCTGTACTTAATTCCCTATTCCGATACAATTACTGATTCCGATTCTTTATAAATCACTAGATATATAAAGTTGTTATTTTGTTTTTGGATTACAGTAAAAACACATGTTAAATGTGCATATATTTTCTCGAAACGTAAAAATCACACTTAGTTTATTATTACTACTAGCAATGGAAGATTTTGTTTCAAACAAAATCAAATAAAAAATATAAATAAAGGAATCATTTTTGGCATCGGAAAATAGGCACCCATTTTTCAGATTCCGATACCACTGAAAGTTCCGATGTTTCCGATTCTGATTAATTGTCCCAACACTAATATATATATATATATATATATATATATATATATATATATATTTGTTGTTGTTGTTTTTGTTTTTTTTCAAACGATAAATATGGTTAATAGATGCTTCGCCTCGAAGCTAATTTTTTTATTTACTTAGAAAGTCGCCCATAATTTGTTTGGACGTATATAACATTTTTATTTATTATTTTTAAAACAGTAATCTACGTACACGCATGTTTCGAGGTAACTACCTCTCGTCAGCATATATATACATATATATATATATATATATATAATAGAATCCAGATTAAGGATGTATTTCTAAGATGAAATTTTAAAAATATCCACTGGGTTTATATAATAGTGCTAAATAACAAATAGAGCTATTTATATATTAATATTTATTTATACAGACATGTACAGATTTTGCTACACTGGCATGACAATGTTTCGATCTATAATTATTAATAACATTTCAGACAAAAATAATGGTCTGCCTTTAGCTGTTTCACTATACAACACAGGTCCATTACTAAAAATATATTTTTCAGCTTCTTAAATGACAACCTAGTAATGACTTTTTAAAACATATATTTTAAATCAGATCACATGACTTCCAAATAAAATATTGCTTACTTTCAAAATAAACACCTAAAAGCAGACATTTTTTTACCTAATGAGAAATTAATTATTAATAACTATAGATTGAAACATTGTCATGCCAGTGTAGCAAAGCCTGTAAATGTGTGTGTGCGTGTGTGTGTGTGTATATATATATATATATTGTAAGTTATAAAAATATATGTAGCAATTAAGCTACACACAAAATATTCTGCGTTTCATTCTTGTGAGAATTCGTTAAGCATGAAATGTGGAATATTCTGTGTAGCTTAATTGCCATATATATTTTTATAACTTATTGCCTAGCTGTACCTACGTATTGAGCACTGTTCAAGTAAATACTGAAAATTTACACATGAAATTATATGTTCATATATTAATTTATGTGATTAAATGAAGTAGTCATATATATATGACGAATCCTAGTGTGGATGAAATGCGGAATATTCTGTGTAGTTTAATTGCCATATATATATATATATATATATATATATATATATATATATATATATATATATATATATGAAAAGAATGATATAGCTGTATTTTGAGATAAAAAGCATAGATCCTACCTTCTATAAATCTGTCTTGCAATCAAACCTGGACACAATACAGCAATGGATCACAGACTGGCAACTGAAGCCAGCTGTGGACAAGTGGGAGGAAAAACTTCAGCATCCACATACTCTTTCTACAACACTAATATCAAGAATTCTTCCTGTAAACATGACCTGAGCATTACTGTTAGCAACAATTTGCATTGGAAAAAAAAAAAAAAAAAACATCTTCAAAACCGTTAAGAAAGCTGAAGATCTTGGCATCAGTTAGCAAGACTTTCAATCATTTATTTAAACTGAATTTTAAACTACATACAACTATATTGCAACTACACTTAGAATTCATATCATTAGTCTGAAGCCTGCATCTTGCTGAGAACATTGACCACTTGGAAACTTTTCAGAGATGTGCAATGAAGCAAATACCCTCCATAAGACACTTTTGAATACTTTGCTTTCCATGATGGATTTATTTAAGGTCAAACACCTAATAATTGACTTGATAAACATCCATTAAATTATTACCAATCTTGCCAATAGCAACCCTGAGCAACTTTTTGATCTCCATGCATCTAACACATATGTATATGTCTACAAAATCAGGAACACAGCACGGCTACCATAATTTTCAAAAACACTTTTTTTTTACGCTCAGAATTGCTGAAACATGAAAACAACTGCCAGCATCAATTGTTAGTTACTATGGCACTACATCATTAAAAATTCTCATCATTCCCAAAATTTGCCCAAACTATTCTCCATGCACATGCATTTTTGATGGGTTGTAGTGCACCTCCACACTACGCACAATTATTTCATTATCATCGTCACAGTGTGACTACTGGTTTTGCAATCTCCAAACGTAATATATAACAAGTCATGAGTTCAGATTATTTTTGTTAAATAACTAAGACAATAGAGTATATCAAATTTCCTTTATTAATAACAAAAAACAAAAACATAAAAATAAAAACATGTCTATTCCCAGAAAGATCTTTGGTAACGATGTAAAATTTAAAGCATAACAACAAAACCTATTTTCCAAATATCGATTGTTATGTTCCATAAACAACAAACTATAAAATATGGAACGAGGAAAATTTTTTTTTGTTTGTTTACCAGTGCTTTGTGTATATATATATATATATATATATATATATATTTAGTTTTAGCTTACTTGATTGTGGGCAGCGTCCTAATTTTAGGATACCTTATTTACAAGACATGCAGAGAATATAATTTGTGTGTAATACCTTAAATTATAAAAGGAGCTAATTATTTTTTTTTGTTTTTCATTTTCAACATTTAGAAAATTATTTTTTTGTAAGAGTTATCTCCCTTACTTTAAAATAGCCGTTTCCAAGGAAGGTGGCCAAGAATTATAAAACTGCCAGTGTGAAAGCGAAATAAAAATTTTGCTAACCATATTTTGCTTTGATCTTTCACTCAATAATAAAAACTAGTGTGTGTGTGTGTGTGTGTGTGTGTGTGTATCTATACACACACACACACACACACACACACACATTCCCTCCTGTTATGTGAGTAAAAAAAGATGTACTGGATGAAACCTTTACAAGAAGCAAGAAAGCAAATAGCAAACCAGACAACCTTGTCGCCTAAAATCAATAAAAAGTTAATGGTTGGTGTTTTTTTTTTTTTCTTTAGGTAATCAGAAATAGTGAAGTATATGCAAAATAAAATTACTGAAATAATAATTGCAAACATTGAAGAAGCATGATTTTTTTTTTTTTTGCCATTTTTTTGATAGAGGTGTCTACTCATTAGTAAGATACTTCTACTCACATTCAAGCCAGTTAGCACAGAATAATATTGAGAAAAAAACAAAACAAAAACAAACTGGTTATACTCATTTAAACTTATAAATAAGCATCCCAAAATTGGAATTTTGCCCAACATAGTTCCCAAGACTCTCCATCCCCCCTTAAATGTGTTTCTATGGAATGTTAGACCCCGGACCTGTCATTTGGCAACAAATCCTGACAATATACCCAAAGGAAATTAACTTTTTAAAGACTGGCCCATTATTGGATTAACATTAATGATTTTATGTATCAGTTGATTCAGTGATGTTTTGTATGATTTAAATTAAATGAATGGTTAAGAAATGCAGTTTTAATTTATGGAAGTCACAAAACAACTGCACCTTCTTGGATGTGGGCTGAAGTAATCTGACAAGATGGAGCCTCGTTTGTTCAGCGTCGGTCGTGAGACATTTGGATTTACCGGTTGTGGGAATGCTTGCGGCGCCACCTACAAGAAAAGAAACAAAATAAAAAAAAAAGAAAGAAAAAGTCAAAATATATGTCAGATAAATTTAATCCATACTAGATTTGTGATCTATCTCTCCATAATTAAAAACAAAGCCCTATACAGAGATCTCTCCATAATTAAAAACAAAGCCCTATACAAAGATCAAATAACTGTTTTTCCAAGTAAAATTTCACAAGTTAATAATAATACTATGAAATTTGTGTTTATGTGAGATATGATAACCATGAATGCCAATGACAACATTTTGCTTAATTTTATCTTATTTTATTTATTTTTTATTATTAGCTGACCTGACGTTGCATTTGCCTTTTATTGTTCAGAAAAGAAAAGTAACTAAAGAAACTCTTTCTTCAAACTATGAACTTCATATAACCACTTTTAAGATTTGTTAATTTCTACAAAGTCTTAAATTGCAAGTTATTATCAAAAGAAAGTAGGATTTATTTGCTGTTAATGATTTTTGGGTGCATATACACACCATGGATACAATTAAAAACAAAGCACTATACAAAGAGCAAACAATTACAAAGAATTCAATGGTGATATTAACTTTATATACAAGTTAATAATAATTTTGTGAAATTTGATTTTAGAAAACCAAATAATGTTATATATTATTTTATTAAATGATTAAAATAATTTTTTTCTTTTTTTTTTTTTCTGGGACTTTTGTTGTTAAAACAACATATTTATAGAAGAAATGTTTTTTTTTCTCTTGTCTCTTCATTTTTTTTTTGTATTAACCTGTGAGGTTGACCCTTCATGGAAAGAGAGAAAGGTACACGTCTGAGTGTATATGCTCTGTATGCTTATAGAGAAATTTGATCACGTTTATGAAAAGATTATTTCACAAATTTAAAAAACTGAATTATGTTGTATAATTTCTTAATTAGATGATTAAAATATATTTTTTATTTTGAAACTTTCATTGTTAAAATGGGGCGAACAAAATGAAGAAAAGAGAGAGGAAAAAACCAAAAAGAAAAAAAACACTAAATCTTCTTCTATGAATATGTTATTTTAACAACAAAAGTCTGAGAATAAAGCAAAAAATAATTTTAATCATTTAATAAACAAATTATATAACATTAGTTGGTTTTCTAAATTTTCAAATTTAAACTTGTGAAGTGCTTTCAAAGATGTGAATAATTTTCTCTGCTGTGAAAGTTGTGTTTATGCAAGATGTGATATCCATAAATGGCAACAACAACAGTTTATTTGATTTTATGTTTTTTTTAAACTAGCTGACACAGCTCAACATTGCTCGCGAGTATCTGGCTTTTATTGTCCAGGAAATGAAGATACTTCAAGAAACTCCTTGAAAATGGTTATATGAAGTTCATAGTTTGGAAACTATGAACTTTCATATAACCATTTTAAGATTTTTTAATTTCCTGAAGTTTGAAGTTACAAGTTATTATCAAAAGAAAATATGATTTAAAAAGATTTTTTTTTTCTTTTTAGAAATGTTGTTTGAATCTGAATAAATTTGTAATTTAGAAAGCCAAAGTTAAAAAAACAAAACAAAAAAAAACAACAAACATTTATTTGTTTATAATCAAATTTTCGCTAATATAACACCCTCTTCAGGAATTTATTTTTCTTCACCCTTCTATGTGGCAAGTAGTCAACCGAAGAGTAAGGACTGTATGTTGTTTCAACGATGGTATTTTTAATGTTCAAGTCTCATGTGGCAGCATGGATTGGAAAAAAATCCATTTATCCAATTCACACTGCCATGTGATATCAAGATTCAAGCATTTAAAATATCATCGTTAAAACAGTATATGAACTTTACTCTTTGGTTGACTACTTGCCATATAGAAAGATGAATAAAATCCTGAAGAGGGTGTTACATCACTGAAAATTTAATTATAAACAAATAAATGTCTATTTAAAAAAAAAAAAAAAGAAAAAAGTTCTGTATTATCCTGGCTTTCTAAATTATAGATTTAATCAAAGTATAACTTATTTGCTGTTTATGGATCTTGAGTGTAATTGCAGACCCTCACGATATTAATGTAAAATACCAACAAAAAAAAAAAAAAAAAACAAAAACAAAAAACAAAGACAAAAAATCTGTAAATATGAAATTTTCAAATTGCATAACTGTGTTGTGTAATTTGCTAAATAAAGACTTATTAAATAATCGGTTTGGGTCGATTGTTAATAATTTATGTACTGAAAAAAAAAAAAAAAAAATGACAATGTAAATTGAAACTTATTTAATTTTGTAAATATGGTGGTTGTACAGAACTCCCCCTATATTAAAAATAAAAAAAATAGAGAGAAATCTTTATGATGTGTGTACCCTTAAAGAATGAAAAGATCATATTCAAAAAACAGCATAACTTGATTAAGTAGTTTTATTTTTAAGTAAAAAAATCATTTTTACAGTAAATGATTAACGGGAAATTGTAGTATTACAAAGCTGATCCTGCATTTTTTTTATTATTGTGCCCTTGTTTCTTCAAGATGGTGACGCCATTAAAAATAAAACTACTTGATCAATTTGCATGATTTTTGGAATATAACATTTTAGTTCCATCACGGGTATGTATATATCATACAGATTTAAAAAATTATTTTGTAATATTGTGGGAATTTCGGACAAGAACTGATATATATATATATATATATATATATATATATATATATATATATATATATATATATATATATATATATATAAAAAGATACAAAAACAATGTGATACAAATTCATAATCATGTACAATTTAATACTGAGCAATCCAAACTAAATATGTTGCTACTTTTTAGCTATGCATTTGTGTTTTACTGGAGAAAAAAAACCCAAACAAAACAAACAAAAAAAAAAAACGAGAAAATTATTACTCTTAATTGTAACCAATTACTTACCAAGAAATGCTATGTAAGACACCACTTTGTAAATTTGCATAAGAACGCAATATGCACAAATATGAGAGGGAAAATATTTATGATACTATGTTATGGCAGTTTCATTTTGAATTTAGCTCAGATTCTGTTTCTATATCAATGATAATATTATAATATATTAATGCTATTTATCTATATAAATAAAACAGTAGATGTATGTATATGTGCGCGAAAATATGTAACCGATAAACTTTGTCACGGAACATTGAAATTAACAGAAAATAATGATCGTACACAAGGATGATTTATAACGAGTAAAATCTTTGTTTGGATGTATGAATAATGCATATAGAAATATGTCTGCAAGTTGAAATGCAAAATATTCATTTCAACTTACTGACATATTTCTATTACTTTTGCATATGTGCAAATTCATTCATAGCTTGAAATGGTTTAATTAAAAATTTTTCTTATGTATCTGTCAATAGCTCAAACGGTAGGGAATGTGGCTGAAGTGTTAAAGGTTTTGATTTCAATTTTAGCTGATGGCACCCAAGTTATTTTTCTTTTAACTTTTGAAATCACTCCTATATATTAGGTACAATATAATATTCAATAAAGAATTAGCTCTGCAATAATAAATATGTAATCTGCATGAATTAAAATATATTTAAGCATATTTTATGACCCCCCCCCCCGCACACACACACACACTTTCCTGCTAGTCCATAAATGCAGTTTGGAGCATTATTAGTAAGAGAAACGAAGTAACTGGAGAAAAATGATCCTAGTTGGATAAAGTATTATCTGATAGGAAAAAAGATTTGAAATGAAGTTTATCTATCTTAAGAACATGGACCCACGATAAAGAAAAGAAAATGGCTAGTCAGAATCAAATTGCTATATGGGTATAATATCAATAATTCCGAGTAACTTTATATATATATTACTAGATGTATTTCCTAGCGTTACTCAGAAATCTGTTACTTTTACTTTTGTTAAGCATTTTTATGACATACATTTTTTTTATGCAAATTATGGATTTTTTCAATGAGTGTTTAAAAGATAATTATGTTATCGTTCATCCATATATGTGTGTGTGTGAAAGTATAATAACCGAATTTTCAAAGTTGAACCTAGATAGCATTTTAGCTGACAAATCAAACATTATTTCTGACTAGTGGATTTTCATTGTCATTATTGTTTGATCTTATGGGCAATATAATAACGCACTTCACTATAATTTATTATCATCATCATTATTATTATATAGAAGTATGATTATTTATATTTATTTATCTATATAAAGTATGTTTACATATTTGTATGTACAGGATTAATTCATAAACTAATTAGCAGATCATTATAAATTTTGGAACAGCTGCTAAGCATAAGGGATCCAAATTTAGTCTATATTTAAATTTAGTTTTATGCAAAAGAGGTAAAAAAAAAAAAAAAAAAAAAAAAAGTAATGAAATCTGCTTGTGAAAATTTAGATATCTCAGATTTTTGTGAAATTTTAATCATAGGTATTAGACATAAACTTATAAATATTCTCAAATTCCAATTTCTTTGGAATATTTATAGGATTTTTAGGAGGCATAACTTCCTATTTGAAAATTCAAATATATTAGATTTGAATTAAATCTGATCAATAGTTATTAGACTTAAATTAAGCAAGATCTGAATTAAATTTCTTTTTAAAATCCCTTAAACTTAAACCTTAAATTTTAGACATTTTCTAGAATCGAAATCATATGCAGGATGTCCAAAAGGTCACTGCAGGGTTTTGAACTTAAATAGATTCTTTATTTTTTATGATATTTTTCCGTAATTTTAACACATTCTGACTAAGACATTAAGAATTAAAAAACAAAAACAATGCAAAATTCAAACAATCTTTACTTATGAAAAACAATGTCTTTTAAATGTTGCCCATTTTCAGCTTCGCATATTTTGTTCTTTCTAAAACATTCATGACAGATTGCAGGATCTCTGAATAGCGATTTAACTCCCTTATTTCGTTCCTGATGTTTTCCTCCAATTCTTGCAGGGTTTGGGGTCTGACATTTCGAGGTCTGCCAGCTTGTGGAACAAAATATGGGAGTTAAATCGCAATCCAGAGATTTTGCAATCTGTCATGAATAATGTCTTGGAAAGAGCACAAATATGTGAAACTGAAAATGGGCAACATTTAAAAGACATTATTTTTCATAAAGATCGTTTGAATTTTGCATTTAAAAGAAATTTCCCAATGTCTTAGTCAGATTGTGTTAAAATTCCAGAAAGATATCATCAAAAATAAAGAATCTATTTAAGTTCAAAACCCTTCAGTTACATTTTGGACAACCTACTGAATTTTAATCAAAATTGGCATAAAGATTCTAGACATAGGTTTAGTATCATTTTATGCTGATTTTTATTTTCGTAAGAAGATATAAAAGTGGTGCAAAACTATTCTGTTGAAGGAATTAATTTCAAACATCCTAGGATATGTATTCTAGATTATTTTATATAAAAGAGACTTATCATTTTACCATCTAGTTTACATGTGTCTGTCTGATGACTCTGGAAAGAAAGTCGGTCTTTCTCTAAATGCACATAGAGGCATTAAGAAATATTAGAGAGTGTTTGATTCCACATAGAGTGAGGAGTCGAGATAAATACATAGATAACTAAGAGAGAGATGGGTTACTCATTCAGTTAATTATAAATTATGACTAATGAGAAAAATTAATACGTTCAGATTGGCACTTATGGCGGCATTTAAAAATAAAGAAAATACAGAAATGTCTGTATGATGTATATACTAGTCACAGGACGAAGATGAATTATTCCATAAATCATGTAATTTGATCAAGTAGTTTTTTTTTTTTTTTTTTTATTCAAGCAAATCAAATTTTACATCTAAGCGAGTCGTAGTGTTTTTGTCGGCCATTAATGAATCCAAGGAAATAAATAAAGGAAGACAACTCAAATCGAAGTATTTGGTGAGGGTGAAAAATAATCCTCAGATTCAATGCAGTTTTAGTAGTAAAATTGCTAAAAATCTTAAATTTTGATTTTCTTAGTTAAAAAAAAAACAAAAAAAAAACTACTTGATTGATTTATGTGATTGTTAGAATATGACATTTTTGTTCTATAAAGAGTAGGTATACGATAAAAGTTGTTCTTCATTTTTGTTTATCGCCATCAGTGCCAAACTTGCACGGAAAAATTAAAAAAAAAAAAAAGAACCTAACTCAATCCCAGAACTAACTTCTATTTTAGCTTGTATCTTATGTTATTAAAATATATAAGAAAAAAAAAACCTTAGGGAAACAAACGTTTAGTAATAGTAGATAGATATCTTTGAAAACACATACACATGTATAAACATGAACGCACACATGCATACACACACTTATTGTGTTAATTATTTGAAAATTTGATAAAGTAGTAAAATTTCTTGTTGCCTGAACTTGTTTGAATAATCTTAAACTTTGTTTAAAGCATTTTCTTAAACAATTTATTGCTGATTTAGTCAAATATGTTTTACATTTTTACATTACCGTCTGAATTTATGAGATGAGGATTGATCGTTCGTATTATTTGGATTCTTCGAACTACAGGTCATCATCTTGAGTGTCATTCGCACAAGTGGTCAATGTAACCTTCGATCTTCTTCAGGTGTATTTTGTCAAACTTGGTAATCTTTTTATTGAACTCTAGGTAATGCACCACAGATCCCTGTGAAAGGACACATGGCGCAGTACATAGAGTACTTGATAAAATTAAGTTGTAAAATTCACACTCTTCTGAAGGTAGACAATGCATTGTGAATGCGTTATCAGCAGCTCCCATAGTCTCACTTCTCCTAATTTGCCTCTCAGTCCTCATTTAGAATAAGTGATTTTTCTGACAAAGGAAGAAGAAAAAGCTTCCTCTAGGTCAGCAGTATTTTTGCGTAAGCAGTCGCATGAAATGTCCGAAATTTTCTCTTTCTATGTCTATCCTTGTAGCCATGTCACTAGTAAGGGTTCTGGAAGTAAACGTTTTGTCTGGGTTGACGTTATCCGCCTGATAGTCAGGGACCCGAACCTTGGATTAACCACTAAGGAGGCTATCCTATCAGCAGGTGCAAAGTACTGGGACTGCTGTATTGTCATTTGGTGAATGGATTTTGGACCATGCAGTAGCTTCTGGTGGGGCTTCTCGATGCCATATAAGTGGGTAAGTGTTACGGCTTTACCTTATCATAGACTACAAAAAATACATTTTTTCGTTTCTTTTTCTCTCTTACTTTCCTCTCTTCCCTACTCTAACTAAGTCTGTTGACCTGTTCCACAAATCCCAGGACTCCACCATAAAGTCTCCAGAAAGAATTTACAATTAAAACCAGAACTCCAACTTCCAGCATAGACCCCCCCCCCCACTACTCTGTCTCCTTATCCAACATCAGGGGTCTACGTTCCAACCTTTCAGAGGTTGAAACCTAATTACAGGAGACCAAACCAGACCTATTATTCCTAAGCGAAACTGGCATTGGACCTACTATTTCCCTAGATGAGTTCGTAATTAAAGGATACTCTAACTTAACATCAAAATCTGACCAAGATTGTCATTGACAAGGAATATGTGCCTACATTAGAGATGGCTTTCCATGCAGTAGAAACATCTCCAGAAAAGACCCTAAATTACTTCCGGGTTGCACTTGCTCACATGACTACGTTTATATTTGCCCTTGATCGCCTCTACAACAGCAGAGTCAGTGTCATTTGCGCAAGCGGTCAATGGTAGTTATATACCAACGGAATGGTTAATTGTAGGTATATACCGCTTCATACCCTCCAAAAAATTCCAGCAAAAACCTAACAGCCAGCCATAGTTCTCTCCAGAATAAAATAAGATGTTGTATGCTCATCTTTAAAAGCATATCTGAGAAAATTGACCACATCCTGTCTGCTCATCCTTTGGTTAACATTCACATCTGTGGAGACTTCAATGTTCACAATGTGGAATGGTTAGCCCATTCAAACAAGACAAATGATGAGAGGAGGTTCTGTCACGATTGAACTTTGGTCTCACAGCTCATTACTGACCAATCCGATCATTAAGCTAAATGTTACAAAGTTACATAAGTTTTAAAATAAATTATTTTATCATCTGGTTGGCTACAAATTACAATCAGATGATATACAATGCAAACAACTGATCACAGATAATGATTCAGCACCGGCACCAGCTGAGATTGACATGAGAATAAAATGAAGGAAAGATGAAGACAGAGAACTGGAGACCAGAACTAAATGGAAGAAATATCATGCAAAATTGAAAGACCCCCCCCCCCCACAAATAGATTGGAACTACGATTTCATCCATTTAGAAAACTGAAATAGAAATCAAAACATTTTGGGCAGAATCAGTAAATTAAGTTTTCCTGTATAAAGTTATCTTGTCAGATTTAAGAATTTAGACCTAGATAGCATTTTATCTGGAACAGCAATATTTGATTCCGCTTAGACACTGTCTTTCTCCCTTACAGCATGTTCTTTAGAATACCAAAATGTTTTTTTTTTAAAATGAAGTTTATTTTGGAAAAAAATTAAAAAAATTAAATTTTCTAGTTAGGAAGACTGTTACAACAACAATTTAAAATAATCACTTAGATAATGCAAGGGAAAGAAAAATTTTTACAATTTAAAATATGGCTTATCCTTCTTACAATATTCATTGTTAAGCATTTTTTATGCCTCTTCTATTCTTGACATTAATAACATTCTAGCAACGGTTTGGGATAATCCCCCCCCCCCCCCCCAAATCAACAGAGATTAGACTATTTGTGTGATGATCCGGTTCCTGTTAATTTTGCAGTAGTTAAGTTCTCTGCAGTTCTAGGGTGTCCATCCTCCCAGGCCTTGCTTTCTCTCTTTGAGAAGGGGCTAGTTTATTGCTAATCACATGAGGCGCCGTCACTGGGGAATGCCGACGGGGCTTCCCAGGAACTTTTTGCAGGTTAGAGTGCCCCTCCTCGAGGGCGCTGACTTCTCAATCCTACTTTCTGACCTTTGTGTCTAAGTTTTTGCAGTGGAAGAGAAGTAAATTTTATTGATAATATTTTGTACCATTATGTATGTCTGTGCTTTTGTTTTACTTTCAATCTAAATTTTATTGAAGTATTTAATGAAATAATAAAACAATAAAAACTAGGATTTTATTTCTTTTTTTGTAAATCCATTATTATTATAATTATTATTATAATAAAACTGATTTGTTTTCCTAAGGCTATATATTTTAATCAAACTAAATGCATTCTAAAATATTCTTTAGTTTTGGGATTGAGTTATATCTAAAAAAAATTCCCATTTAAATTATTCTAATTAGCAGTAATTTGCAATTAACTTATCAAGTGATGCATCTAATAATAACTACCACTTTCATCCCCACTCACTATATGTTGTTTGAACCTTCCATTCCTGCTTTCATTCTATAAGTTGTCTATTACTCTCGTTACCATCATTCTCTCTGTGTGTTTATTAATAGTCAAAGATAATAAAATAGGAAAGAATAAAATGATTGGAATAATCTATTATAAACAAAAAGTAATACCACAGGTGGTAATACTATTTAACACAAGGAGAGGATAAGAGTATGTGAGAGACAGAGAGAAAAACATATCCCATATTATTTGAATTATTCAAACTCCTGTTCTCATATTGAATGTTATTTTCACAATGTCTCGGTCGATGTAATCTCCGTACTTTTTCAAGTGTATCTTGCCGAACTCAGGAATCTGTACTGACTTTGAAATCAGATCTTTTATTTAATCCATGGAGGTAGCATGCTCTCATTCCACTAGCCATGACCGAGTAGAAGTCCTAAGTTATTCGCAATTGTATTCTGACGATTGAACCATCAACCTCCAGAAGAGTGTAACTTACAATTGAATTTTATCGACCAAAATGATGCGAAAATAACATTCAAAATTAAAACAGTAGCCTGGAGCATACAAATGATGTCAATCTTCATTTCAAAAATTCAGAAAGAGATAGCTATATAGCAAACAGAAAGTATTTTTTATTTTGAAATTTACTTTTTTTGTTACATTTAACTGGCTTTGCAAACTAACTTTTTCCTGATTCAAAGATTCAAACAATTTAATTAGAGCTCAATGAGTGACGCAGCAGGTCTGAAATTTTCTTGTACTTATTTAAACTCAGACATAATTCAACATAATACTCAGACATAATTCAACAATTATATAAAAAAGATAACAGGTACAAATAAACCAAACAACCTTTGAAAATAATAATAAAAAAATTATTTAAATTCCTTAAATCCAGTTAATTTAACTTCAACCATAGCACTAAACAGTTATTTTTTTTAATAAGGAAAGTTAAAAGTAAAAAAAAAAACTGAGAAGAAATTCTCCCTCTAATCCACTGAAGAGAATAATTGAAATACCTCTAAGAATTCTTCATGGAGACTTGTTTCATATGCCTGCCGATGTTAGTTAAAACAAAAAAAAAACAAAAACAAAAAAGAAAAAAAAACAAACAAAAACAGAAATGAAATTATGCAAGTAGAATATTAATTTAAAATAACAAAATGGTGGAAACAAAACAAAAAAAATGTTGTTGGGAACAATTTATTCCATGAACATATTTTGGCTCATGGCCTCTTTGAAAGTTCATGATTAAATTATGTTGATGCATCGATTATCATCAGATCATCAAAATTAAGTGATGCTGATCTTGGCTAATTCTTAAACAGGTTATCTTCTATCTATATATATAAAAGCGAAAATGTATGTATGTATGTATGTATGTATGTATGCTTTTCCTCGATGTCCACAAAAGGCTTCTTTCAGAGAAGCGCTTGCTCGGTTCACAACTTCTTAAAACTTTTTATATCATCTATAAATTGTAATATCTCAGAGTTATCCACGGAGCTCGCCTGTCTATTTAATTTTATTGACTTTCAAACGTTAATTATTCCACATTTCCCGCATCGGCATGTGTTACATTCGGTTTTCAGTATAAAAAAAAGCGAAACTCGACTCTAATCACAGGCCGAAAGCCAGTTGTCTCAAGAGAGCGAAGTAACGTTTGTTCAATGTCGACTTCGTCATATCAGACTGTAGCTTTCATTTCGCTCCTCCTAATAAACAGGGAGCGGGTTTTTAAAAACAAACAAACCGATTTATTCACCTCATTCAAAACTGTCCCGCACAAAATGCTGACTGCTGAATACCTATCGCCGTCACGTCAATCAAAAACGCGCACCTGTTTTTTTTTTAACACTTTACTATTTTCCAACTGCGCGTCGTAAATGTTAATGTAGACATTGGTTACCTCCCTTGCTTGTGGTGATATAAATAGGAGTCGGCCATCTTGGTTTAGTCAGTTCGTTCGTACAGTTTAGACAGACTACAAGTGTCTCAACAAATGGTAGCAGAGATATCCCTCTGTGTGCGACAAAACGAAAAAAAAAAAAAAAAAAAAAAAAAAATTTTTTTTTTTGTACAGCTTGTCTGTAGCACTAGACAGATCGGATATCGGATATGGCAACTTCGAACAAACAACCTCCATTGTTGGAGGGGGAGGATGTTTACGAGAACTGGAAACAAGACGTTGAAATGTGGTCGTTGTTCACGGATCTTTCTGAGGAAAAAAAAGGGCCAGCAGTGTTTTTGACGCTACCACCGAATATTAGAGAATGTGTCCGTGAATTGCCAACAAGTGACATCGGCGGACGAGATGGCTTGAAGATCTTAATAAAGAAACTGGATGACATATATTTAAAGGATGAACACACGCGCGCTTACATGACTTTTAAGGAATTTTACACTTATAAAAGATCGTCAGGTACCAGTATAAATGACTTTCTTGTTCGTTATGAGTTTTTGTACCAAAGATTAAAAAAAATTCTACATTATTCTACCGGAAGGAGTGCAAGCTTTTCTTGTTTTGAACGCGGTTAACATATCGGAAGAGAACGAAAAATTAGCGCGGACAACGTGTTCTGTTTTGACGTATCAAAACATGAAGGAATCGATAAAGAAAGTATTTGGTGACATTTATCGTGATGAAAATGTACCGGCAGTGAAATCAGAGCCCGAAATCGTCAACTATAATTATTCTAAACCGGGTAACAACAAAAGGCGTTTTCGTCGAGGACAATCTAATCCATGTGACCGAAGTGGAAACGTGTTGTTGTGTTACAAATGTCAGTCTCCGAACCATCTAATTAGAGAGTGTCCTAGAAATACGCCCGGGTTTACGGAAGCGACAGAACAAATACACATTACGTTGTTCATTCAAGAAAATATTTATTTGAACAGTACAAATGAAAAAATCTCAAATCTTGTAAAGGAAACATTTGGAATGGCAGTCTTGGATTCTGCTTGTACTCGCACACTGGCTGGCGAAGTGTGGCTTGATGTTTATTTAGATACTTTAAATGAAAGTGACCTGCAACTAGTGAAGTATACGAACTCAGACCGGAGTTTTTGTTTTGGTGATGGAGTGGCTGTCACAGCAATTAAAGTTGCTAAATTTCCGGTTACACTCGGAGGTATAAGAGTTTATATCGAAGCAGATATTGTGAAAAACGACTTGCCTCTTCTATTAAGTCACAAATCAATGAAGACAGCAGGAATAGTGCTAGATTTCCGGAAAGATATGTGCTGGATTTTTGATAAATGTATTGAACTAAAGACCACAACTTCAGGGCACTATTGTCTCCCCTTAACAAATAAGTTGTTGGATCATAGTGGTACTAAGAACATTGTATTACATGTTCAGAATTTTGGTCAGTGTTCTTTCACAGAAAAAAAAAAAAAGCAGAAAATCTTCATCGACAGTTTGCTCATGCCTCGAAGGAAAAACTTGTTTCCTTGGTTAAAAAAAGTGGCAAATTCAATGACAAGGAATTTATAAAGGCGATTGAGGAGGTTTGTGAAAACTGTCAAATTTGCCTTAGATTTAAAAAAGCTCCACTGCGACCGGTTGTGGGATTGCCTCTTGGCAATAGATTTAATCACACAGTTTGCATGGATTTGAAAGAGTTCATCCACAATGAGGTGTGGATACTACATCTCATTGATGCCGCTACCAGGTATTCAGCGGCAACATTGATCAAAACAAAGAAGAAGGAGGAGATCATTAAAAACATCTTTATGATGTGGATTACCTATTTCGGATCTCCTGTTCGTTTTCTGAGTGATAATGGGGGTGAATTCAACAACGAACACTATAGACAGATGAATGAAAAACTCAACATAGAGACCTGTACTACTGCCGCAGAAAGTCCATTCAGCAACGGTACTGTAGAACGTCATAATTTGATAGTTGCTGAGGCAATGAAAAAAACAATTGACGATGAGAAGTGTGAACCTGAAATTGCCTTGGCATGGGCTATTTGTGCAAAAAATGCCCTCCTCAATTACTCTGGACACAGTCCAAATGAACTTGTATTCGGTTTCAATGTAAATACACCCTCAATTCTGACAGACCAGTTACCTGCTATGGAGTCCTCTACTACAAGTGACATGGTGAGAAAAAATTTAAATGCTCTCCATAGTGCAAGGAGAAACTTTTTGGAAGCTGAGTCCAGTGAGAGAATTAGGAGAGCTCTCAGGTCTAATGTCAGAACTTATGCTGATGAAGATTATGCTACCGGAGACCAAATCTATTATCGGAGGCAGGGTTTTAAAGGATGGCGTGGTCCAACAAAAGTGTTAGGCAGAGAAGGCCAGTTTGTCTTAATCAGACATGGCGGAGCATTTTATAGGATGCATCCGTGCCAATTGATGAAAGTGAATAAAAACAACGAAAAAAGAACAAAAAAAGCTGAAATGCTGGGAAACACTACAGAAGGGAAGAATGAATACCTTTCAGTTGAGGAGGAGGAGTTGCAGAATCAAGTGGTAGAAAGTGAAGATATAGACAGAGAAGAAGTTGTTGATAGTTCTACCAGTTTAAGAGATAAGACTGAAAAACCTGGCCGAAATAAGACCATAACTTATAAAATAAATGGAAGTGGGGAGTGGAAGAAAGGAAAGGTTATGTCAGTACAGCCTAAATCAACTGGCAAATATAGTCATTGGATCAATATAGAACCTGAGGATGAAAACGAGGATCAAGTTTGTATCAACTGGAATCATATTGATCATTGGAGAGAAGTGCCCCAATATACTGAACAGGAAAATGTAGTCCTGCTCACCGCTGAACAAGAGCAGTCGAAAGCTGTAATGGATGCCAAGCATAAAGAAATAAAAAACATGAACACCTATGAAGTATTTGAATGTGTGCCATACACAGGTCAAAAAACAATATCCACAAGATGGGTGATTACTGAAAAATTCAAGGATAATCAGAAAACAATGAAAGCATCCCAAAGTAAAAGCCTTATTTGAGGCGAATAAAGCCTTATCAAAATTGAAATCCAAGAAGGGTTCTATAACATTTCCAAAATTGGGAAAGCCCTCAGATTTACACATTTTGTGTTATACTGATGCCTCTTATGCCAGTCTGGAAGATGGATCTTCACAGGGTGGTTTTGTTGTCTTTATTGGAGGAAGTACTGACAAAATGGCCCCCATGTGTTGGGCGTCAAAGAAATTGGACAGAGTGACAAAAAGCCCATTGGCCTCAGAGACTCTTGCTCTGAATGAGGGAGCTGATGCTGGTGTTTTGACTGCGGTTATGATACAAGAGGTATTTCAGTTATCTAAATTGCCAGACGTTCTCTGCAAGACAGATAATGCATCACTTGTGGAGACATTGAATTCCAACAATCTGGTAAGCGATCGACGATTGAGAATAGATGTAGCAAGGCTGAAGGAAATGAAGAGTAGAGGAGAGATACAGATAGAATGGATCAAGGGTAGTGATCAGGTCTCTGATTGTTTGACCAAGGCAGGAGCTTCGTCTGAGCTTCTAAGGGACTTGTTAAATCAGAAATAAATTATTCACTTGAGGACAGCAGCAATGTTAATGTAGACATTGGTTACCTCCCTTGCTTCAGTTACATGGTTACCTCCCTTGCTTGTGGTGATATAAATAGGAGTCGGCCATCTTGGTTTAGTCAGTTCGTTCGTACAGTTTAGACAGACTACAAGTGTCTCAACAGTAAAGGCTTTGTTTTTTTTTCACGGGCACCTGTTTTTTTTCACATACCCCGTAAAACACCCGGGCAACGCCGGGTACCCCTCGCTAGTCTATAATATAAATCTCGCATGCATGCATGCATGCCTGTATTATGTATGCCTAAAACTTTCGACAGAGGCACGGATTTTCACAAACTTGATATCATTTTGAAGCTCGACGTCTCAAATGACAAATATTGAAAAATTGGCTAAAAGCATTAATTCCTTCACCCTTAACTAGGTAGTTTTCTACAAGTAGGGGTCGATTTTTTGCGAGCCATTTTTGCAAGTCATCATATCGGTTGGATTGACTTTGCCTAATTTTAACATTCCACACTTCCGGTTGCATCATGGAGTAGGGGTAAGACTTTAGATTTTCTTCCACTTTCTTTTTCGCTTTGCATCACGGGTTCGAGCCTACCCGTCTACTACCACTTTTTTTTTTATTGCTCAACACACACCTCCAAACACCTGGGCAACGCCGGGCACCCAGGCTAGTCATTTAGGAAAACTAGCTGATGTAAACAAAACATTCCATCCAAGTGTATGAACAGAAGTGTAACCAATGGAGATATTACATATCTATTACAGGCTATGTCTGTCAGTTGACCCACTGCCCTCTTAACCTTGCCGAAAAAAAAAAAAATGTTTATATTGTGGCCAATTTATTCCATGGACATATTTTGGCTCATGGCTTCTTTGAAAATTTATGGCTAAATCATGCTGATGCATTGTGGGAATTAAACAATGTTAATCATCCTTGTTGGGATGCTAGGTGTATAAGCCAAAATACTCCACCCAGCAGTACAAAATGGAGTGTAACAAGGGAGGGGGGCATTGTATATCTATTATTTATATTATATAGAAAAGGTATAACTTTTAACACATTTAACAACTTACAAATTAAATGGGAAGATAGAAGCCACTGGATGCATGGTAATTTGAAGTTTGTGATCGAGATACAGTTTTGTTTAGCTTTCAAACTATCATGGTCGATGCCCTCTCTCCATGGTAATATCTCTCTCTCTCTCTCTCTCTCTCTCTCTCTCTCTCTCTCTCTCTCTCAGCTCAAGGGAAATAACAAGCGAAATTTTGTTTAATTTTTTAGGTTGATATCTAACAATTAAAACCCCAAGTATAGCAAAAGTGAAATGCAGAACAAATGGCCGACTGCTTTCAATGAAGCTAACCACCACCACCACTGTTCAAACTGACAACATCTGGTGTGCTGCCTATGCAAAAAAAGGGAGGCCGACACAAACACAGAAATATGTGGTAACAAGAAAAAGCAGCAGACTGAGTTGAAAAAGAAATTATGCAAATGCACGACTTTTTACTTTCAGTCAATCAAGATTTTGAACTTTTCAAAGAAAGACATCCTGCACTTTTTTTTAAATTTTATTACTTGGTCAACTTGAAGAAAGTTGAAATTCTACTTTTGGACCCATGTTTTGTAGGTCTTTGCTCTTGTGCTAGTAATTCTGGTGTAGTATTTCTGTCTAAAGTTAGAAGTTTCCAAATTCCATCACCAAACTGCTGTTTGTTTTTATATTTTAAAGTTACAATCAAATATGATTGGATTTTGAAATTTTTTTTTTTTTTATTGGAAGGTAGTTCTGTTTTTATAATAATAATAATAATAATAATAATAATAATAATAATAATAAAGGAATTATAGTGGAATAAATTTGTTCCACAACGTAGAAAAAAAAAAATGAAAAATTGTATGATTAAATAAAATATTTTTCAAATCAGATTTTTTTTATCAAAAATCAGATGCATCTTTATTAGTGTTGAATGGTTGATTTTTTAAAATCTTGTGTCTATTATCATGGTAATTAAACGTTATCAATTCTTTTTTAACATGAGACTTACTGCTTATTAGGGCCCAGAGGCCACTTGAGGATATGGGTTAAAAAATGAACACTGTGATAAACAGCAAATTGGGTAGAAATTGATTATTTACAAGGAAGGCTCAATAAGAATTTGTTTGGACTTGAAAACGACCATATTATAGTTAGCTGGGAAGCAATCCCATTGTATTAGGTTTCACAGATGGGCAGCTCTAAGAAAGAATCTTTGTTTGTGGAATTTTCGTTTAGTTTTAGATACAGATAGAGAGTAAGGGAAATTGTTGGCAGTAGTTGTAGTTAGACGAATGTTTGCCATGAATATTTTACAGGGGTGGGGATCATAGACTGATGTTCAGTCGAACACCTGCCATGAAAATAATTATATTTTATGGCCTTCATACTAAGTATCATTTTTTTTTTAAATCAGATTTTCATTCAACCTTAATGCTATGGATACGTTCTTGTTTGAAAATGGTTTGATTACATTTTATTGTATTGTCCCCAAAATTGTAATGCACAAGTGTCAAAAAACGTTTTAAAAAATAGAAAGTATTAATTTATAAACAATTAAAAAAGTTAAAAAATATTAAGTATGTGTATATGTTTATAGGCATTGTAAAAAGTTGAAAACATCCAGTTTTTCATGAGTTTATTTTTCAATAATTTTTTTATAAAAACATTAAACTTTTCTTTTGATAAAAGTTCCAATTTATAAACAATTAAAAATAGGTAAAAATATTAAGTATGTGTATCTGTTTACAGGCATTGTAAAAAGTTCAAAATATCTAGTTTTCATAAAATAATTTTTTGATAAAAAAAAAATAGAAGACAGTTTGAAAAATTAAAATTAAAAGTATATGTTTGAAGTAAATCCTGAAAATAATTAACAGATCATTATGCATTTTGGAACACAGCTGCTGAGAATAACAGTAGGTGATGTGGGATATGTTTAGTTTTATGTAATGAGGGCAACAAGGGAAGTCCTTTATTAATTTTCAGATGTCTCTAATTTTTATGAAATTTTAATAAGTATTAGATATCAACTAATAAATATTTTCAAAATCTTAATTTTTTAAAAATATTTTAAAACATTATTAAGGAAATGATGTATGCACAACCTTCCATTACAAAGTTAAAATATTTTTGATTTGCATTAAATTTGATCCATAATTAAGCAAAATTTCTTGAATTTTAATTCCTTCTTAAAACTCTATATTGGGTACAATATACAAATCAATAAAGAATTGGCTCTATAATAGTAAATACAAAATCTGCATGAACTAAAATATATTTGAGTGTATTTCATGACTGGGCAACGCTGGGCAATGTGCTCTATAGAGTACAATTTTATTCACATACATTCACAATGGCTTCCTTGAATAACTAAATTGATTTGGTTATCTTTTCCAACTTGTGCCTTTTTTATTCTCTGCAAATATTTCGAATTCTATATAATATTTTTTTTTTTATTTGTCTGTTTGTGTGTCTGCTTTACTTTTTCTTGAAAACTACTGGGTTGATTTGGCTGAAATTTTGTATGAACTTTTGTGGTGATAAGGTGCAGCAAACTAAGTATTGTGGTATCTGTTCGATGCACAGGGATTAATTTGCCCATTTTTAAAGGTCTTAAACGTCTGGTCTGCACATTATCACAGTATTGTACAAGATGCAGTGAAGTCATTCTAGCTTTTAATTTTTTGTTTGCAAATTTTAAACTTATACAGAAAAAGAAGTAACATTTTAGTTGTAAGGTAGATAATTATTATATTAAATTTAAAATGAGTTATGTCCCTCGCTGATTTTTCTTTTTAGGCGATTATTTAAAAAAAAATACCTCATATTATCAACCAGTTATGTGGGCCAGACTAAGTAATTTTTTAAATGAAGTGTAGCAAAGTACCTTATTATGTTGGCAATAACATGGTACAACAATAAAACAATGAAAATTGGCTAATCAAAATAAAATTTTTATTTGTCAGCGCAGTGACAAAGGTGTGTGAAATGATGTCAAGTATGTCATTAATTGTTAACCTACAAATTTACCAGGATTTTTTTCTAAATTACCCACAGTGCAAAATAAATATATGGAAAATAAAGTTTAATTAAATATCAAAATTATTGAGTTCTTAAATTGTCTTGCACAAATGGTGCATTGTTATTGTCTTCAAAATTCAACTTCTACGCATAGAAGAATTGTCTCTCCCTCTCTATTTCTTCCCCCCCCCCGACCCTCTTTAGGACTTTAAAACACTTGTTATCAAGTGATTGAAGACTGACAACTGCAAATAGAAATTTTGTTGTTTAGCTTTCTAAATGGCTATGGCAATAGAAAGACTGTAGCTGTAGGATATTACACTGCTACAATAGCAAAATACGGTATAATATATATATATATATATATATATATATATATATATATATATTGAATAAACAAAAAAAAATAGTTTTGAAAAACCATGTTTAAGATAAAATATTAAAAATCATGAGACTTTTTTTAATTTGACTTTTTTATTTTAAACTAGCCTGGGTGCCCGGCATTGCCCGGGTGTTTGGAGGTGTATGTTGAGCAAAAAAAAAAAAAAAAAAGAAAGAAAAAAGTGGTAGTAGGCAGGCAGGCCCGAACCTGTATTGTGTAGGAGGAAAAGCATGTGAAAAAAAAGTGACGTCTTTGCCATTGCATCCATCGTAAAACCGGAAGTGGCAAAGGTTTAAATTAAGGCTAGTCAATCAAAAAGAAGGGGATGACTTTTGAAAATATTGCCGAAAAAAAGCGACCCCTCATTGTAGAAAAGTGCCCAGTTGAAGGTGAAGGAATTAATGTTTTTAGTGGATTTTTTTTATATTTGTCATCCGAAAGGTCGTGCTTCAAAACGATACCGATCTTGTGAAAATCTGTTGCCTCTGTCAAAATTTTTAGGTAGACATACAAACATACATACATTTAAACAGACAGGTGAGATTTATATTATAGATTTCAGGCAGATGCTGAATCTCTCTCTCTCTATGTGTGTGTGTGTGTGTGTGTGTGTGTGTGTATATATATATGTGTATACAGTTCAAATACAATTCTTTCCACAGAAACACTTTCATCAAACCAAGATAACTGTGTCTACCCTCTTTACAAAAAGGTAAATAATATATGTAAGAAAAAAAGAAAAAAAAACAAAATAAGTTTTAGTCTCAAGTCCTTTGTTGGAAAACTACTTTGTAAATCAATTAATCTCTTGCAATGACTACATTAGTTTACTTCCAGGAATTCATGCTAGTCGTAATATTTATTGTAAGGATCATCAGTTGTTTACTGAGAATTTAAATATATCTTTTTTATTATGCTAATTGCCTATAGGGAACAGAACTCGTTAAGAATTCATCAAAAAATCATCTTTTATATTGTCCGTTAGAGCAAACAATTGTTTCAACTCATGCCAATCAAATAAAAAAGCTCAATGCAACCAAGATTGGAAATAAAACTTGTTATAGAAGAGCACAAATTTTGAACTGTAAATTATATTTTACATGCATTTATTGTTTGGCAGGATACTCAAATAAGATATCTTAAATATATCATATTTGAGTATCCTCTCAAACAATAAATGCATGTAAAATATAATTCATAGTCTTAAATTTGTGTTCTTTTATACACACACACAAATCGTATTCAGGTACATTCAGTCTTTCTCCAACCATTTCGAAAAAATTAGATAAAGTATAAACTTTATTTACAGTTGTCAGTTTACAATCCCTTAATAAGTTTAGATTTTGGTTTTGCTTTTTGCGAGGAGGGCTTAGTGAAGGTTTTCCTGAATACAGCACCTACTAATCTCAAATGGTCACTTAACTTCAGTGATCTGGTTATATCAATGTGACTGTAAATGAAACTAAAAACTAGCATCTTTTTTTCTTTATGGAAGGAACAGACAATTTTTTCTTTCTTTATGGAAGGAACAGACAATTTTTTCTTTCTTTATGGAAGGAACAGACAATTTTTAAATTTGCAAACCACAGCACAAAACAATTTTGTTAATATATATAAATGCAAATACAAAAAAACAAAACAAAAAAAAAATTAAATAAAAAATTAGTGAAGCTGTGAATGAATTACAGAAATGAAATTCTATACTAAATTTAAATCAAGAATTTGGGTTATCAGGATTATTTAGACCACATTTGCTATTTGTTACTTTCATATTTTGCTCAATCTTCAAATGCATCTTTTTTTTAAATTAAGAACTTTTCTGTTGAACTCCAGAATCTATTCAGAATTTTTGAACTGAACCCTTTATTTAATCAACAGGGTATAGATTGTTCTCGTTCTATCAGCCATAACCAAGTAGAAGTTTTAATTTATTAACATTACTTAGATTATAAGTGTTAAATTATTATTGCCTGTAGTAAGGATTGAAACATCAACCGTCAGAAGACAGAAGAACTGATTATTAATGGACACGTGATGCCACAGTTAAAGTAAAAAAACGGCAACCAAGATGAGAATAGTAGTCCAAATAATTCAAATTATTAATCCTCATCTAAAAAATATTAGATCAATAAGTTCAATAAATATATATATTTTTTCTTTTTTGCTATAAATGTTCTATAAAAGTAAAATATAAGGAGTTACTTTAGTTCATGGTCCATGATAATCACTCCCCCATGAAAAAAAATGAACTTTATTGTTTTTTGTAACTAATCCAATTTATAATGAGAGTATTTTTGGAATACCTGCTATATGATATAACTAGCGGGGGTACCCGGCGTTGCCCGAGTGTTTGTTTCCGGGACGGGGGGAGGAGTTTTAAAAAATGTTATGGTAGGTAAGTAGGAAGGATCAAACCCGGAGTCATGAGTAAAAGTAGGAAAATAAAGTGTAAAAAAAAAAAAAAAAAAAAAACATCTGCATTTTCGCCCACCAAGAAAAGTCCATTCCAGTTGTTTAGGAAAAAAAAAAAAAAAAAAACCACTATGGTAGGTCGGCGCGAACGTGAAAATATAATGTGAATTGTTCAGCACCCTAACCACTACGTCACAGAGCACTGCAGCTTTGTTTTGTGATTTTAAATAACTTCACATGATAGAACTACGAAGCCAAACCGGTGTTCTCTTCTCAACTGTTCCTTGTGAACGATCTCCAAACGGTGTTAAGTGGTGGCAGGGGGAGGAGGAATTTTTTAGAGAGAAAATATTTCACCACTTCCATTGATCTTAACCGATTTTGGCCGTGACTTCTCAGCAGAAAAAGTATAGAAATCTAAGATTATCGAGGAATTTGAGAACTAATAAGCCTATAACAAACCTCAGATATTGTTCTGCCGTTTGTGCATAATGTATTTGCATGAAATATCTTGATTTTTAATCCTATTAAGGTCAAAATCCCACGGGAAAAAATGAGTTCATTTTATTTATATAGAGAAGAGATAAAGAATTATACAAAAATATTTGAGGAAATTAATTATAAAATTGAAAATTTCAAATTTTTCAATATTAATATAATGTTGGTTAAAATAATAACCGGACCAACGCTATAAATATCAATTCTTTCAAAATAAAATACAAAGTTAGCCCCAAAAATGCCACTGAAGGAATCGTTAGCAAAATTCACAACCTTTTCTGCAGTCCAACCATATTTGCGTCCATCTATGTCTGAATTGTCCACCAGGTTTCAGTCATGTATGTCCAACAGTCTTTTTTTTTGTGCCATTCAATGATATGGATGGGAATATTTTGGTGGTCTCCTCATCAGCAGGAGGTGAGATCCCCACAAGTAAGCAAACTTAGTTAATTCGATTAACACACCTTTTGTCTTGGAGAAACTGTTAAGTAGTGTGGATTGGTTGGTTGTTTTTGTTTTACGGCATATCAACCCTTTTCGGGTTATTTAATGCCGAATCCAAAGATTTTGAAGAAAAATTTTTTTAATAGAATATATTTATTGTTTTCAAATCAGTTTCTATTTAACCCATAGTTGGGACCCTAACAGGTACTACCACTCCGGATCAGAGTGGACCTGGGAGCAATGGTAATTAAAGGGTGGTTCTACACTCCCCAAAGCTCACAAGCTGGCGCCTCACCACTGGATATAATTTAAGATCATATCCAGGACCCCCATTGAGGGACTTTTACCCTCTGCAGGGGGGCAGTCAGCGTATTCTAATACCCCACCGACAGGGCCAAGTAGTGTGGAAGACACTGTTGGATTTAACAGACCAGACTTTTGAGTAACATGGTGGTGGAATGATGAAGTTGAGAAGTGTATCAAATAAAAGACAAAATGATGGAGTTGGTGGAAAAAAATGGTTCAGTTTATAAAAGATATGTATTTTGTGGCAAAAAGGGCAGCAAGAGGAACAAAAAAAAAAAAGAAAGCCAAGAAGGAAACTGATTAAGCAAAATTTTCAGATATACCATGAAGGAATGACCAAAAGTATGCAATATTCAGGATAACAAAACAGATAACAAATATGGACATTGTTGGAGAAATGTGCATTTAAAATGACAATGGAACATTAACAATAAATGCACAGGACAAAAGAGATACTTGGAAATGCTACAGGGCTGAACGATAAAATTGTTGCCATAGAAAAGACGACATGCTTTCATTTCCGTTTGATAAAATCTGGTTTTCTTTTTTTTTTTTTGTTGTAGACCATCTACTAGTTGGCCAGTTGTGTACAAATCCCAAGAACGACAGGAGCCTTCTATCATGTTTGAAAGTGACGCAATGTTCAACAAGCGAGATCGAAAATGCACCGATGTACAACTCATGCTCTCTACTGATCCAAGTTATGACAACAGGACCATTGCCAGCACCCTCAAATAACAGGGACATGCTCTGGGTGATGAAAAAAAAGTTTCCGGACACGGTTATGGTCTTTAGTGTGGTTTCAAGTGAGGGCCACATCGTGCCACCTCACATCTTTGAAGTTGGTTTGAAAGTTAACACCAAAGTGTACCTGGATGGGTTAAAGAGTGTGATGACCCCTGGTGCAATCAGGTTGGCTGCTGGCAGACCCTGGATGTAGCAGCAGGACTCGGTGCCAGCCCACCAGTCCAAAGAGACCCAGGTTTAGTTTCAGAAAGAATGCTACAATTTTATACTCTTCTCCCACTGGCCCTCCCCCTTCCCCGACCTGAACCCGCTGGACTACTTTGTTTGATCATACAAGAACATCAACATGACCTTCCACAAAACCAAAAGCAGCCTGATCACCGCCATCCACTGAGTATTCACCAAGCTCCCGCCAGCGTTTGTGAAAAAGGCATGCTTCCAGTTCTGGAATCGTATTGCGGCAATGATCGATACTGAAGGCAGCTACATTGAATAGATGCCAGCACTACTACGTAATCAAGTTACTTGAATTGATTTTTTTTCCATAAAAGTTATAAAATAAAGCTGTAGTGTTATTTTCTTTAGGGCAACATTTATCGTTCCACCTTGGAGTGAGAGATTGTTGAATAGCAATATTGCATAGAGTTGAGAAAAACTTGCAGAATTGGGTCCAACTATAAGGAATTAAAAAGAAATGATTCAGGAAGCAGTGAGTAAGATGAAAAAGTGTCAAGTTGGAGGAAATGTTGCAGGTGAAGCAGACATTGAGATGATCACAGACTTGACAAATAAGATCATAAAAGAAGAAATTATTCCGAAAGATTGGGAACTTTGAAACAATTGCGAATCGTTACAAAGGTAAAAAAAGAAAGCATAAGAGTGAGGTAATTACAAAGGATTACAGTTGATGGATCAGATCCTGAAAATGATTGAGAGAATAATTGAGCAGCAAATAAGAAATCAGATAAGCATAGAAAAGCAATCTGGCTTTATGCATGAGCAAAGAACCAGTGCTGCCATCCAGAGATAAATACAAGAGAGGTACCTTGATAAAAAAAAAACAAACTTGTTTTACTTTTGTAGATCTGAAGACAGTTTTTGACAGAGCATCAAGAGATATTGTCTAGTGGACATTGCTTGAACAACCTTCATTAATGACTCATTTGCCTTTAGTTCATGCAATGTTCATAAATTCTCAAAGTAGTGTTTGAATAAGTAGCACATTTAATGTTGAGTATTGCAGGTTTCTGTACAGAGTTTGCTGCTTTTCACTTGTCTTTTGGAAACATTGTCCACGGAGTTCCAAACAAATGGTCCAAAGAGATACTTTATACTGATGATTTAGTACATGCTTGTGAAACACTGGAAGGTCTACTCATTAAGTTTAAAACTCCTGTTAAGTTAAAAATTTGGAGGAATATTATGGAATGTAAAAGTCTGAGAGTGAATATCATCAAGACTAATGTAGTATTGGAAATCACCAGAAAAAGTAAATTTTTCCTGCTCAGTTTGTGGAAAGAGAGTCAGGTGCAACTCGAGTTTTTGTTCTACTGACAACTCTTGGATACACAAAAAGTGCACTGGAATTACTAGTAGGTTGAGAGAAAATAATCAGTTTGTGTGTAAGAAGTTTAAGACAATGGAGACAGATGAGAAATCAGATATGGATGGCAAAGTTATTGAGATTGTTTAGAAGTGTTGTCACCTTAGTGATACTATTGGAGCAGAGGGAGGAGCGGGTGCTGTGTGATTGCAAGAATTAGAAGTGGATGGAGTAAGTTCACAGAATTCTGCCATTACTAACCAGCAGAGCATTACCAGTGTCAACCAGGGGAAGAGTCTCTCTGATGTGGTGATGTATGGAGGTGAGACCCGGCCAGTGAGGGTTAGAGACATATGTTGCGTGATGTGGGAATGATATAATGGATGTGTAGTATGGGTCTGCTGGATTTGATAAGCTGAGAGGAAGATTAAATGTGGACAGTGTAGAGTTGCATGTAGAACAGAAGACTTCGATGGCATGGCCATATTGGAAGAATGGATGGGGTTTTTTGGTTTATAGATGTTGGAGAGGTAGGATCAGCCTGTAGAGAAAAGTCAGGAAAAAACATGGAGAAAAGTGAAAAGGATAAAAGAGAGAGAGAGAGTAAGAGAGGGGATAAATAAAACCTGTTGAGAGATAGGTTAGTTTGGAAGTCAATTTTTAAAAGTCATCAAATATATGCCGGTATGTAAAACCCATTCCATCACATTAAACCTTATCCTTGAATGACCATCAACCTTGATAGGTAATGACCCTTCAGTAAAACAAGCAAACAAAAAAACAAAAACCCTTCCTGCAGTTTTTTTTGTACAGCATTATCTCAAAGATAACATCTATAAAAAGCAACAACTAGCATATTCATGAACTGAAGATCATCAAAATGTACTTGCAATGCAGAGTTGCACACTTGGGGCATATCATATCGAAATGGTGATAAAACAAAAAGTGTTAACTATTCTTACTGAAATTTGGTGGACAAGTTAGGCATGGATTGAAGTTTATTTGTACCAAATATGATTCTATTGCCCAAAGGATTGTTTTGTTAACAATTTCAGGAATTTAATTTGGGTCACCCTGTATTATTCATTGAAATAGTCTGATTTTTGCCTTGATTGGTGATGGAATGTACTTTAATAATCAAAAACTGTTAGACATTCGAGAAGAAATAAGTACTTTTTATTTATTTAAATTTGAGAATATGTGTCTTGCAATGTTTAAATCGAGTTTTCTCAACTAAGATAATGAGATATATTTAGGGGCCCTGTATTTGATTTTTATTTTAGGGGGAGTGATTGTAAGAAATTATTTAAAGTATTATTGAAATTTCTTTTAATGATTTAAAAAAAAAAAAAAAAAAAAAAAAGAATGATTCTAAAAAAATGCTTCAGATGCTAGAAAAAAAAATGTTCACAGCTTTACTAAAAATATAAATGCATTTATACCCGCCTTGCTTCAGCCTCATCTTTATCATCGCGTAATTTTCTGTTCATATCTCTGCAGAAGAAAAAAAAAACAAAACATTAATTTCATAATTGTTATGCATTCTTCTTTATTCAAGCAATTTTTACAATTAGTTGATCAATATGAAGACATAAAAAACTGTATGAGACTGAAACTTACAATATAAACTTTAAAAATTAAGCATAATTAACTTACAAAAGAAAACACTCATCTAGCTACAACCACTATCAACAATTTCCCCCACTCTTTATCTGTGCCTAAATCTTAATGAAAATTCCATGAACAAAGTTTTTGTTTTAGAATTGTCCGCTTGTGAAATTCTGTTTCATTGTTCTGCTTTCCAGCTAATTACAACATGGTTGTCTTCAAGTTCAATGTAAACAAGTTCTAATTCTACATTATTTCCGAATATGACACAATCATATTGACACATTGGTTCCTGTTAAGCAACGTTGAGACTGGCCAGTACTAGATTCGTGACCATTTAGGAAAGCTAGGTGCTGCAAGATTGGGCATGGAGCCAGCACCCTCACCCCGAAAAAAAAGAACTCCTTGCTTTAAAAGCATCTACAAAGTTGTAGATGGCCTATGCCCCTACAGGGGCTGAAGACTATTACTACTGCCCAATTTCAATCATTAATGATCACTATGCTGTTGTTTTGGTGACCAGTGTACACTCATTAACCATTTACCTGGAGTGGCCTTTAGGCGTTGATAAGTGGTGACTCTCTTGTAAAAGAAAAAAAATATATATATCCCAAAATGAAAAAAAAAAAAAAATTGCTATGATAGAGTGTTAAGATATTTTGCCGCCGAAATTTTTTTTTTTTTTAAATGATGGATATCATGTTACATGTTCGTAATGTTTTGAAAATATATTTTGGCACTTTTGTAGAAGTTGCGTGAGACAAGGCATGAAACCAAAAAAGAGAAAAGTAGAATTACTTCCAGATAAAACAAACCTAAAAGTCTCCCCTCTACAAGCACCTCTGGGCTCTAAACATGCTAACAAAACAATAAGCCCTTCAATATTATTATTTTTGAACACATTAAAACAAGAGTAATGGACTAGGTAGGTGTAATAGTTTTAATATAAAGATACTACATACAATTTTTGAATTCTATTTTGTTTTTTATGGCTCCAAGCAACACTGAGTAGCCCTGGCTGAAAAAAGTGTCTAATAACTGATGTAAGCCTTGGTAAAATGGAGTAGGCCAGAGACAAGAATTACCTCACAGAATCCATTCTTTTCGAGCTTTGGTTCCTTCAATCTACAAAAGTCTGAACATCTCAATAAGATGTCATTAAGTTCAAGACTAGTCTGGGTGCCTGTCGTTGCCTGGGTGTTTGGTGGTGTGTGTTGAGTAAAAAAAAAAAAAAGAGGTAGTTGGCAGGCAGGCTCAAACCCATGATGCAAAGATGGAAAAGAAAGTGAAAGAAAATCTGACATCTTACTGCTACTTCATGACATGATCGAAAGGTTAAAATTAGGCAAAGTCAATCCAACCGATACAATGACTTGCAAAAATAGCTCGCAAAAAAAAAAAAAAAAAAAAAAAAAAAAAAAACCCTCCTTGTAGAAAATTGCCCAGTTGGAGGTGAAGAAATTAATGTTTTTGGCCAATGTTTTGATATTTGTTATCTGAAACGTTGAGCTTAAAAATTATATCAATCTCGTGAAAATCTGTTGCCTCTGTCAAAAGTTTTAGGCAGACATACATACATACAGGTATGCATTGAAACAGACAAGTGAGATTTATACTATAGACTAGCGGGGGTACCCGGCGTTGCCCGGGTGTTTGGAGGTGTGCGTGTTAAAAAAAAACATTGTAAAAGAAAAAAAATGTTTTAGTAGGAAGGTAGGATTGAACCCCGAAGCCTTGACGCGAAGGTGGAAACGAAAGGGAAAAAAAAGCCAGACACCTAATCATCTCAATCACAAGGGGAGAGAAATTGATAAGCGTATCAAGTTAAGGGTTAAAAAGTGAGTCAAAGAGGTTTAATTGACAGGTGGCCGCTTAATGAGGTCATCGCGGAAGCGTTACGATGACGTGGCAGTTTTTTTATTTACTGCGGGGCAGCTTTTTGGGGTTTGTTTACTTTGTTTCAATGCGGGGCAGTTTTGGCTTCCCCAAGATGATGGTGGGGGGAAACCAGCTCCCCATTTAAAGGGGATTGTCCAAATTTAATAGCAATTGTCTGATATAAGGAGAAACTCCCCATTGATCTAAGCTGATTGCTTTTGGACCTTCCCGGCGATCGTGACCGCAGTGACGGAATTAGTTTCACTTTTATTATATGAAAAAGCAGAATTCACACGCGGCGATCCAAGAATGTAGAATATTTAGCTTTTCAAAGTCGGGCAAATTAAATAGACAAGCGACCCCATTGTTAACTCGTAGATTTCGACGTAATATAAAAAGTTTTAAGAATGAGCTAGGGCCTCAAGAACCCGCTGGAAAAAAGCCTTTTGCAGACACACACAAAAAGCGAACATACATACATACACACACACATTTTTGCTTTTATATATATAGATTACAACCAGTTCTTGATCAAAGCAGGATTAGGTCACTGATTGAGCTGATATGATGTTGAGAATTTGAAACAAGTAATGAGGTCAGCAAATTACTAATGACTCGCATATAAGCATCTTCAAAATATATTTTTCAATTCGACAGGCAATTTCTATTAATTAATCTTTTAAAAATAAATAAATAAAAATAATGTATGTAAAAATGGAGTACTCACCGAAGGAAATCTAATTGTTTTACTAGACTTTCTCGTTCCATAGCAATTCCTTCTGTAAGTTTCAGGGCCACCCTGAAAGCAGAACCGACAATGAAGATATTGTATATTCATTTCAAGGAATGTTATAACGATATTGAATTTGGGTACGTAAAAAATAGTGATAAAAACAGTATTCTCCACATAAAGTTAGATAAAGCAATCATAGGAAAATTCCAATGAGAAGTTAAAGATTAGAAACACAGATACATGTTCACAATCTGACCTCATGGATGGGAATGGTTTTTCATGACCAAACGATACTTTTAGGGAATTGATTTCTATTTCAGTAACTTGAATTCTTTTGAGTTGAGAACAAAGCATGCACTCAATTCAGAAGATCTTTATCTTTCTTTCTTGCATGACGAAATGCGTGCTTATTCCCCTCAGCAACCGTGGTCCTTCTCTTCTTTTTTTTTTCCTTACTGATAATAAACTCACGTGCAAATGAAGCAATGTCTAACAATGAAAAAACTCCAAAAAAACCTGTTTATTTATTTGCGGACTGTTATCCTTATCTTCATAGTTGTTTTAACAACAACTATGAACATGAGGATAACAGTCCATAAATAAATAAATATACAAATTACTCATCTCAAAGGATCTTAATAATAATAATAATAAAAAAAAATATAATACAATTTGGTATGAACCCAACGATGGGAGACCAGATAAGAACGAAAATTAGGATTTATAAAACAAAAAAACCCAACCCTGATGGCTCTTTGAGGCCCGTGGTGCAGAGGATAGAGGCATTGAATCTCTACGGTTTCAGGTGAGTATTGTCTGAAGATAGTGGTTTCAATCCTACTCAAAGCAGGTCAGAGGATTAGTTGGCTAAAACATGGTGAGTCAGCAACAACTATGGAAGGCAGTAATTAGTGGGGATATAGTTAAGAAACTCAGCATTCCTGTCCCGTCACAGTTTACTATCTGAAGAAGGCCAGAGGAATAGTTGGCTGAAATGTGGTGAAACAGCAACTGTAAAAATGAGGATAACAGTCTGTAGATAAATAAATATACAAATTACCGGTCTCAAAGGATTGCAATATATATATATATATATATATATATATATATATATATATATAATCTGTTATTTTATGTTGCCACCTCGGACTCATAACACCACTTAAATTTGCATCACTTTTGTATTATTTTTGTATTGGAAGGGTTTCCAGTTAAAGTGCCAATGCTTCTCTACAGCATGTTAACTATGGGTGCTTATTGCTATGCCTCTTCACATTGTTTCCATATCTGAATATGGCACAATCACATTGACACACCAGTTCTCGCCAGATCACTGAAGTTAAGCAGTATCAGATGGGTGACCACTTGGGAAGGCGAGGCGCTGTATGTACTGCAAGGTAAAATATTAGGTTGGGAAACTGGTGTGGTCTATTCTTCTCTCGAGGGTAGATGGGCTTCTCTTAAGCCATGGTAGGCAACCCAGCTAGTGATGGCATCATGATAAAAAATTACCCTTGATAGCCTTGGCAAAGCATCAAGTATTCAGCTACTGACAAGATTTGAATTACACTACAAACTCGTGTAGTGAGTTCAATCTCAGCTGCGGCCGCATGTTACGTTTTACATTTCCATATCATTACACTACACGACTAAATGTAAAATTACATTAGTTCTGGCAAAGCACAACATTAGCCGATAAGCTGAGCATTTAATGTTTGCTTAAAAGACAAACTTTATTTAAATGATCATCAAGAATAAGATTCATATAATTAAAAAAAAAAAACGAATAAACAAAAACTCTGCAAAGTAGTGGAAAATTCTTATTAGACATGAAAAGATTAAAATTAGGGTTACGCGTTAGAATATGACACCACAGATAGAAAATTGTCGATTTCCAGTCCGCAGTTAGTTTTGCTCTTAGATCAGTCATGTACAGTAAAACCCCAGAATACGGTGACCCTAGGATGCGGTTTTTTTTTTTCAGGTTACGATGCGGAATATAGTGTTTTTCCGGACCCTGGTTACGGTATTTGCCTCACCTTATGATGTTATTTATGTTATTTGATTATATACATGCATGTTATATACTGTACTGTATTCTTGCTAATGATTTTTAATGCCGTATCCCAGGGTTCTACTGTAGATGAAAATTTTTATTTGATATGAAAAGATTAAAATTAGGATTATGCGTCAGAATATGACACCACAGATAGAAAATTGAGTGACACATAAGGGATAAGCTAACAAAATATTTTATTTATTCTTTTTTGAATCACAGAAGAGAATAGTCATGCTTGGGACAGTTGCTTCCCTTTATTTATGGAGTATTATGTATGTATATCTTAAAATGAAGAAAAAAAACAAAAACAAAAAAAACTGAAGTTAAGCAACGTTGAGCCTGGCCAATACTAGATTCGTAACCATTTAGGAAAGCTGGGTGCTGTATGTACCTTCTGGGAAGGTTGGACGTTGGGCCAGCACCTTCACCCCGGATAAAAGAACTCGCTATAAAAGCATTTACAAAGTTGTGGATGGCCTATGCCCCTCCAGGAGCTCAAGGCTATGGATGGATTGTTAAACTATAAATGATCATGTATCATCTTTATTAATGTCTTTTCTCACAGTTGTTATATAAAAGAAAGATATAACTACACACAGATTTTTTTTCCAACAAGTACATATGTGAATGTAAATTAAATTTCCTGTTTTTTATATGAAACATTTTTCTAATTATTTTCTTTACTTGATTTTTTTATCAAGTCATGGCTTTCCATTTCGATTGAAAAATCTCTTGTTTTTATTTCTTTTCAAACTTTCCAACCATCATAAATGCGGAAAATCAATGGCAGAATCATAAGAACTAAATAACTTACTTTGCTCTTTCTCGCTTCTCGTCTTTCTGTTGCTGTCGTAGCTGTTGAATGTAGGACTTCTGTTCTTCAAGAACTTCCTGAGATTGTCGTAACAGCCTTTCTATTTCATCTTTTTCCTTTTAAAGAAAAATAAAAAGCACATATTAAACTTACAATACATATATCATATATGAAAAAGCAACCGTAGTCAGATTTTATACTATATTTCCTTTCAGACAACATTCTCAATCACCGATAAACATGACTAATAATATGCTAGCTGAGAGCTGTTCCTTCAAATTCCTTGTCTTAACATTCACAGGCAACATGAGTTGGAACAAATACATTAGAGGCATTGCCAAAGCTGCTACAAGAAAGGTGGGCTCTCTCTCTACCATGCTAACAATAAACAAAAAAAAAACAGTATTTGGTATCTCTACAATGCCACTATGCATGGAATATTGTTGCCACATTTGGACTGGTGCATCTAGTCTCTCCTTCTTAGACATGGGGAAAAAAAGTCCAATAGGTCCCATATAATCAACCAAGCCCTAACCCTTGTCTCATCACCGCAACGTTGAATCCCTGTGCTTGTTTTGCAAGTATTTTAATGGAATGTGCTCTGATTAACTTGTAGCACTTGTGTCCCCCACCTAATCTGACAAGCAGCAAAATCCCACCCCTTCACTATAGTGCTCCCTAGACGCTGGAAAGTCTTTTCTTCTAATAGTTTATTCTTTCTAACTGCTAGACTATGGAATTCCATCCTGGTCTCCTGCTTCTGATTCTACTGACATGGAGAAATTTAAATGTAATGTGAGCAGACATTTCGTTGATCAACTTCCTATCCTTGTAGATATGGTCCCAAATAGTAGCCTCTTACAGCCAAGTGGCAATATGCCTCAGTTTAGGTCATACCAGTGTGTGGGTATAGTCACTCCTACAAGAGAAAACAGCTGACTGGATAAAATGTAAGGAGTCGTTGAACATGCACAAAACAAATCTATAATTCCTTAAAAATATATTAAAGATTAGACTTTTGCTTGTGTAGCTATACCGGTCAAATAAAGCAACAAAAATCTCACTTTACTGTATTATATAGATATATCTAACATATAAAGTAGTTTGAAATTTTAAAAGTGAAACCTAAATAGCATTTCAGCTGATATATTAATTTTGATAATGAACAGCCAATTTTCATTTGTATTTTTTTTGTTGTATTTTTATTGGGACTATAATAACAAAATTTTACTACAATTTATTTATTTAAAAAATGATGCCGTACTGCTTGAACTGATAAGTGGAAACATTTTCCCATTAGGAGTTAAAAATCAAAATCAGCAACAGGAATAACTGATATTTTTAATTGAATAACATGAAAAGAGTTGTCTTTCTTACAACTAAAATTTTATTTCTTTTTCTGTGTCAACTGAAATAATGCACAGGCAAACAAAAAATAAAACCACAAAGGATTTCATTACATCGCAGGCAGTGCCAAACAGGTACACATCCATCTCAGGATAGATAAAATCAATTTCCCAAAAATAACAACTTTACATCACTTTTATGTCCTCTTATGAAGATGAACAAATACAAATGCAATGATACTGAACCTTAAATCTCAAATCCTTATTTGAATTTTGATCAAAATCCATTACATGATTTTTATTCTAGAACATGTCTAAAAATCAAATTCATGTTTAAAATTTAAGAGGTCTTAATAAGAAATTAATAATTCAGGAAATCTTGCTTGTGACATCTAATGACTATGGATCAAATTTAATGCAAATCTGATACAAGTGAATTTACAAATAGGAGATTATGTCCATATGATCCCCTTAAAAGCACCCTTAAAATACTCCAAAGAAAATGAAAATTTGGAAATATGTATTCATTGATGTCTAATAATTATTGTTGAAATTTCACAAAAATCAGATATCTGATTTTTGGGATAGAAGAAAAAAATTTTGGCTCTAAGGGAGACAGCTCTTCTCTTAAAAAAATATGAAGTATTAAATTTGTTCATTTTGATTTTTTTTGATGATTATTTATCTTTCACAGTATAGTGTCTGGCAATTCTTTAAATGAATTTTAATGAAATACTTTATATTCACTATAACATAGTACAACAACAAATGAAAATTTTTTAGTCAAAAGCAAACTTTGATTTGTCAGCTCAAATGCTACTTAGGTCTGACTTTGAAAATCTAACAAAAGAAAAGATAATTTATATGTTAGCTAATCATACAATTATCTCCCCTTTTTGAATTTTTCTCTTCTTTTGGCAATTGATAATTCAAAAACATTTTTTTTTTACCTTTATTAATCTTTCGTTTGTCTGTTTGGCTTCAGCCTCAGAAAAGTTTACTTCAGACATTCTTTTTTCTAACTGAAAAATAAAATAAAAAAAAAAATCAATAAATTATGAAGAATTTTTGGTGTTTCTATATTATAATAACAAAAATATATTGAATTTCAAGTGAAACAAATGGAACCTACATAATTGTCACATAACAAATAGTGATATATCCAAAAATTATGAAATATGTAGAAAAATAATTATTTATGAAAAACAGTTCAGATAAGGATAAGAATGTTCGATAAAATTACATGCTGGGTCGGACATATCGGGTCACGTGATGTAATCAAAGGAGAAGTAATGCAGTTGATAGACAAAATTTATTCAGAAAACAAAAAATAAACATAGCATATATGCATAATATGTGAATTTTTTAAAAAATAACTGTTTGAATTTTTTATTTTTTTATATAAAAAATAACTGATTGAATTTGTGAGAAATTAAAAACTTAATTACCTCCCCTGTTAACTCGCCAATTCAAATTGGTAGATTTTGAAAACAAATACTTAAATTTTACAAATTCTTTTTTCATGAATAATTATTTTTCCATTCCATTGTTTTTCGTAATTTTTGGATATGTTACTATTTGTGACATGACAGTTACATAGGTACCATTTGTTTTACTTGAAATTCAGTAACTTTTTTGTTATTATAATATAAAAGCACTGAATTTTTTAAATTTCTTTTCTACTTCTTTGAAAATTAAACTTTCATTTACTCTAACTTCTTTAACACTATCTTGTTAAAACTCAGTTGAACTCTGATTCCTGAAATTTTACATGCTTGGATTCTAACCTAAGAAATTTTTTCCGCAAATAGCTGTTCAAAATTCGACTCACCGTCACTTTTTTGGTTCAGTTATTTTCCTCGCATTTAATAATTTACATTGTAAACGATTCATTGAACGGATGTAGAATGGCATATCCATAGTGGGGAGGGGGGGGGAGAAATAGCGATTCATACCTTACCCAACAATAAGTGAACATAATAGACATGCTATGATTCGAGCTTTACCTGATTGATTTCATAATTGAGCATTGTATAACTTGAAATAACTCTGTGATGTTTGGATAAAAAAATAAATAACCATGTGTCTGTATTATAATCATTTATGTTAAGTAACTGCACTTAATGATGATATAACTGAAGAAATGATTATAGAAAAGTTTAGCACAAGATCTGCTCAGAGTAAATCTCACAAATCGATTGCAAGTAAGTTTTCAAATGATTCCATATTTTATTCTGTGTTCTCTCCATTCCTATGTAATAGCCATTGTCCTCATACATAACACTGGATACTTCTATCTTACAAGAAGCTTACAGTTTATTCATGCACAAAGAATGGGGACAAATAAAATTTAATATTCAACTTATATTTTTAAACTTATCAGTAATGGATCCATTCGTTAATTACAAGTTGCTTCTAGTGAGATCATGAGAGGGGCAAACTTCTGACAACAACACTTTCTTTCAGTTGTCCAAAATTCAACTCACTATCTGTGAGTTGCTAATGGCAGAAAAAGCTAACATTGAGATGGACTTCCCAATCTGGTGAAAGGAGAGGGGCAAGTGCGTTTCTTCTATTCTTAAGCCTCTGCTTTAAATTGAGCCAAATGAAAAAAAAAGGAAAGATTTTTCTAAAATCAAAGAAAAAGCAGAATTTCTAGATTATTTGGTTCTTCAGACTACTTGTTCTCATCTTAAGTGTTATTCTCACAATGTTTCAGCCAATTTAACTTCCAACCTTCAGGTGTATCTTGTTAAAGTTAGGAATCTTTCTGTTGAACTCCGGAATCTCCATGGAATTTTGAACAGCACCATTTATTTAATCCACAAGGGTAGCATACTCTTATTTCATCAACCATGACTGGGTAGAAATCCTTAGTAATTTTTAATTGTATTTTAAGTGTTGCCTACACTGAAGATTGAACCTTTAACCTCCAGAATAATGTAACTCAGAACAGAATTTAACTTAGTACTTTATTCATTATGCCAAAAGTCCTTGCAAATAATTTTAATATCAATTTTGGAAGCCTTAAACAAATTATCAGTTCTCATCTCTAAAATTTAGAAATCTTCTTTTTCTGATTTACAGAAAAAAAATCAGAATTTGTTAAAAAGTGGAGGTTCCACATCCCTACCAGATAAATATAAATGTAAATTATTAACAACAACCAGAATGAAGGGTAGAATTATGAGTGTAATGATGATTTCAAAGTTGTAGGAAAGTTAATGACAAAAAAGGCAAGAGTCCAACAGTAATTCTTTTTATGTGAAAGGAATATATATATGTATGGTGGAATATATATATATATATATATATATATATATATATATATATATATATATATATATGTATGGTGGAATATATATATATATATATATCAAGTTTGTTCCACAGAAACACTTTCAAACCCACTGTTGATCTTGTGATTAACATCCTAGAAAGAAGGTAAATAATATTTTTTGAGAGTGTGTGTGGGTGGGGGGTGACTCTGGTTAACAACACTGACTGAAAACCTGGGTGTGCCAAGTTTGAATCCAAGTCATTCCACAGAAACAACTTTCATCCAACCCAGATCTGACCATGTGTCTAACCTCCTAAAGAGGAGGTAAATAAAATATTAAAATGCGAAAAGTGTATTGAACATTAATACATTTAAACTTGGTAAAATGAAAACGAATTAAGACCCTGGAAGAGAAATTGTACCATAAAAGAACAAGATAGTTCTAATGCTACACTTCCTTTTCTTTAACCCCATACCACAGCATATGGACACTTACAATTCCTAAACATGCAATAATATCTCAAATTTAAAACAAACAAAAAAAAAAAGAAAAAAAAAATACTCACATCTTTGTGTTTACTTAATAAATCCTGAAGTTGACTATCTTTTTCCATCAGTTCTTTCTCCATTTCTTCTCTAAGCAACCGTTCTTTTGCTTTCTCCTGTAAGAAAGAAAGAACTGAAACAGGTCAGAATGTATATAGAGACTATCATCACTGATGCAGCCAAGAGCACCATTGGTTTCTAACAGGGAGAATAAGTTTATGTTTTCATTAAAAAAAGTAAAATAAAAATCTTATTCATCATTACTTTGATTCTTCGTGGAGTTCTCACTGCCACCTTGATTCTTCATCCAGTGGTCGCTGTATTCCATAGGATTCCTAATATAATAAGATCAGTTCTCTTGTGTTGGAAATATTCTGAATTAGATGTTTGGCAATTTGCATAAGTGATTTTATTATAATTTATGTTGCTTTTTGCACATTTAACTTCAGAGGAGAGGTGTATTAGAAATCTAACGCAAAGCAACAAAACTTTTTGGCTAAAACGTCAAGCAGAGGTTCGCTAGTCACAAGTTGAATCAAGTAGAGTTTGTTGTTCACAACATGAGATACACGTCGACGTTCTCTATTCGCATGTCAAACGCTTTTTCCACTCCTCCCAGCAACTCGCCTTTTATAATGTTTCGGGCACACCCAATTTGCATATACCACACGAGACTGCTCGAGATCTATGCATGACTGGAGGCTTTAAAAGACAACAGCCACCATCTTGGGCCTCTTTTTTTTTTCTTTTTCTGTGTTTCAGCCTGCTGCCGAGACAGATTCTCGCCTGTTTCTGAGGTAGGTCCTCTGTATGTCTACCACAAGAGGTTCTCTTACAAAAGAACTTTCAGAAGAAAAAACTCTCAAATACTGGAAGTTTATTTGAAAAAGAACACCTCACCTCTGCTAAACTGGCATTCTTAAAGAAGGAAAATATCTAGAACAACCGTTTTTTTTTTTTTTTTTGTTTAAAATCACACAAGAATAAGTATCTCTTTGTTGTATTTGGAATAGTAATATATATTTGATTGAATACAATAATTGTCTTTGTTTGGTTTGTCACTCCCTTTATCCAAAAAAAAAAAAAATAAAGATGATTGTTCTTAAACAAAAGTGTTTTTGCCTTTACTGTACAATTAAAAATAACCTTCCAAATAATTTCTAACACTTGTTGATGCAATATGAATGGCTCAACTGTTGTCTAGCAAACTTTAAAAATAATATATATAAAAAAAGAAGCTCCCTTTCCCTATAATTATTTTTTCCTCATTGAATGAGAACTACCAAAAATAAAGAACATTAACATAGAACTGGAATTACATTTATAGTGAAAAATCACTCAAGGATACAGTTAACCAATGAAAGATGGCAAGGAAAATAAAACTTGCAATAGACCTCCAGAATACTTTAATATTCCCGCTGGTCATTATACAGCAAAAACCAAACCTTGGTGTGTTGAGTTAGGAAAAGACAACAGTTTGTATGACAAATGGCTCCTGCTGATTCTCTCTCTTTGTGTGATATCAAAGCACAACAAATTAAGGCAAAACAAACGGCTCCTGCTGATTTTTTTTTTTAAATAAAAATCTTTGTAAAACATATTTATTCTTTTTCTTGTCACACTTAGGGGGAATATTAAAAAAAAAAAAAAAAAAAAAAAAAAAAGAATCAAACATAAAAGAAAAAAAATTTTTTTTTTTAAATCGAATAGGTTTTTATATATTTTTTAACAGTAAATGTTTACTAAAACATCACAATGAAAGGTAAATATATCAACAAATTATTTAATTTCCAATATTTCTTCCTGTCATTTTGAAAATAAAAAAAGAAAAGAAAGCTTGTTTAATTTTTACAAAGATTTTTAACCAAAAAAAAAAAAAAAAAAAAAAAAAAGAAAAAAAAAAGTAAATAAATAAAAATCAGCATACCAGTCTGTCTAAATTAAAATCGTTTGCATCTTGTTGTTCTTGACATCAAAATCCATGGTCACACAAATAGAGGATCAGTAAGCACCATTTGTCGTTCCTTAATTTATTGTATATAAATAGTAAAACCCTTTAATTTCGAGAAGACAGTGGGTGAAGTGGAAACCTGGGTGTGCCAGGTTCAAATTCTGTCAATCTCCATGGCACCATGTTCACTTATGAATACTGATAACCTTCACATGGTTCACCCCCATGTCTTTGATTCTTGAAAGAAAGCAAGGAAACCAAACACAAAAAAGTGGCACTGTTCTAAGTCATACAAATTTACTTTTGCAAGATATAAAAGTAACAATCTGAAACTTTTACAAGATATGATAATAAGGACGCACCCCATGGAGAGTGTTAGGAAGTGATTCATCAATTTAAAAAAAAAAAAAAAAAAAAGGAAAAGTTGTTGGAAATAAAAAAAACAAAAAAACATAATAGTTAGAAATGATTCACACAAAGTTGGAAATGGAATAGGTGGTCAGCTGAGAATGTCAGTCATTTTCTGCTTAGTCATATGGTCGCACAGATAGTTTCCAAGTTTAAGTAATTAAATTTAGAGTTAGTTCACGGCCAGTTTTCAGTTTGGAACAGTCGACAACAGTTTGCAGCTTGGAGCAGATAATTGGAGAGAGTTTTAACAAATGAGGAGATAAGCTGATCAACTGACTATTAACAGTTAACTTTATTACATAATCGGGTCACAACTGAGTTATACTAACAACTCTTCTTATGTTTTTTTTATTGTAGTGCAATCACAAAAGCTATCATCGGGCTACATCGATTTATACCTCCAATATTTTTATTAAATTTTTCTAGTACAAAATGAGCAATTTTGTAGGTGTCCTCTGTATTACGTTAAGTCTTTTCCTCTCTCCAAAAGGGCCACCTATCGATCCAGTCGGGTCAATTTAGTCCCATAACACCACTACCAACAACAAAAATAAATAATGTCAAAAGAAAAAGAATTGCATTGAATCTTTGTCTGAAAGCTTGTAACATGAGGTGGGGGGGATACAGCTATGTGTAACAAGATTGCTATGGGAAGGGGAAAAAGTAATGCTAATTATAATAATTAAACTAGCAGGACCTGTGGAAATTCCATATATTGATGTCGACATTCTGTAGACATTCAGCGTAAATGGAGATGCTCTGATATTATTATAGCTATTTTGTTAAAACTTCAAAAGTATTTATCCAAGCTAGCAGGGACGCCTGGCATAACCAGATAATAAAATATACTTAAATATGATCTTTTAATTCTTGCAGATTTTGTATATACTATTACAGAGTTAATGTTCTATCGATTTTTATATATTATATATACAGGATGACTCCTAAAAAACAGAGGACATTCAATTGTTTTTCTGAGCATTTTACAGTCAACTGAGAAAAAAAAGGCCAAAGACCCTAGTGTTTTGATGTGATATTTTGTATATAATAAATTAGTTATGACCAAAGTTTCATTTCATTCAGACAAAACACTAAGAAACGGGGCCTAATTAAAGTTGGGGCCCGTTTTTTTAGGTCACCCTGTATATATTCAAAAATAAAAAACATATCTATATGACTTGGGTTCATCAGCTCGAATCGAAAATGAATTCCAAATTTATGAATATATATACATATATAACTTTAGTTCCTTCAACTATAATCCAACTGAAACCAAAAGTTATGAAGAATTCTTGATAAAATTATTGATAAAAAAAAATAAATTACTAAGGTGCCATCAGCTAAAATCGAAATCGAAACCAAGACTTATGAAGAATTCTTGATAAAATTATTTCAAAAAATAGATTATTGGAGTGCCATTAGCTATAATCGAAACTAAAATCAAAATTATGAAGAATAAAAAATTAAATGGCTCGAGTGCCATCAGCTATGATCGAAACCGCAACCAAAATTTATGAAAAATTCTTGGTAAAATTATTCATGACAAGAAATGGAAGTACATAACAATTAAACAACCTGGATGTAAGTGTGACACAGAAAATAACACACACGCTATCGTATTAATATATAGATTAGAGAAAATAAAACAACTCATTAGATTTATAAAGAAGAAAAAAAAAGCCCTGGTAATTAAAATTTTCATCAAATGAAGATTTTCGAAATTAATAAAGGTGAGTTAACTAAGGGAAAATAATTATCTCTCTTCTGGCAATATATTATGACAATCTTGTTGAAATTGTTTACTTATTTATGATCTGATGATGAGCAAAGTTGAACATGTCATTATCTGGATGAGTGATTTTGAGAATAACATATGTCATAAGTTTGGAAATGACTATAAATTGAGTTTCTCTAATACTCTTAAGCAAGGTATGAACTCACCATTCCCCTATTCTTAGTTATAAGGTAAATAGTAAGGTTGGTTAATTCATTTAATGCACTGAAATCACTTGAATCATTTAATGAGAAGGCAAATTATTGCAAATAGATTTTTTTTTTTTTTTTTTTACAAAGGAATCACCACTTATCAAGGCCCGGAGGCCACTCGAGGATAAGGGTTAATGAATGTACAGTAATCAATGAGGAAATGTAGTAATCGTTAGTAGTGAGAATTGGGTAAATTGGATTACTTAAGGGATGGCTCATCAAGAACTTGTTTATGTTGGACTTGAAGACAACCATATTGTAGTCAGTTGGAAAGCAGGAAAACGGAACAGAGTTCCACAGGCATGCAGTTCTAACAAAGAAGCTTTGTTCATAGAATCTACGTTTAGGTTTAGGCACAGATAAAAAGTGGGGGGAAATTATTGATAGTGATCAGTGGTGGGATTCAATTTTTTTAAGAACAGGTTCTAAGAAAATGTTAATAAGAATAAAGAATCTACTATAATGTAGCTATGAATAGGGGTTTATGTAATTTTAATAACCGGTTTGCTGAACTCATAATATTTTAAGCACCGGTTCGCACGAACTGGTACAAACCGGCTGAATCCCATCACTGATAGTGATAATTGTTGATATTTTGCAAATGTATACTTTGTAAATGATCGAAGTTTGTTTCCAAGATGTGTATATGCTTCCTTGAACCTATTGAATTAAGTTTTCTGAATTTTTGAGATGAGGATTGATAATATGCATTATTTGGACTACTGTTCTCATCTCTAGTGTTATTTCCACAACATTTCAGTCGATGTAATCTCTGACCTTTTTTTTTTTAGGTATATCTTGACAAGGACTCTTATTGGTGAATGGTGGAAAAAATGTGTTTTCTTGTCCAATTAACCATAGTTATTAGAATTTTAAATGTGCAATGTGTTTATGGAATGGAAAAAGCGTTGGGTCATTTAAACTTTAGAAATGTTATGAGAATAACATCTAAGATGAGAACAATAGTCTGGACAATCCAAATAAATAAAACATATCAATCCTCATCTAAAAAGTTAAGAAACAACTATTACGATGATGAAAACTGAGATTGCAAAAGTTGGGGATAGGATATAGGTTTAAATTGAAATATTGTTTGGAATGCACTTTTGGAACTTAGGTGTTATTTTGTTATTTGGAACTAAGAAATGCATGAAAAGGCAAACAATTTTGAAAAACACTATTACCAATTTAAAACAGGAGTGAAGGTTATCACAGAGTTGTGAAGCCATGTACACTTGCTAAACTAGTATTGTCCAGCAAGGCGCCCACGGTACATAAAGAGACAAGTGTGAGAAAAAGATAATGTCGACATTATCTATGTATATCTATAAAAGTGAAAATGTGTGTGTGTCTGTCTGTCTTCCCTACCAAATAACTTTAGCAATTTTCGGTCTAGAGGCTCGTGATTTGACATAAGGGGTATTGAGATTTGGGAAAATCTTTTTTAATCGGTTTTCGACCAGAAATTTTGCTGTTAAGGGGTCAAAGTTTAACAAGTTGACCGTTGAGAACTCTACCAAACTACTCCGCCAATTTTGGGTCTAAACACTTGAAATTTTAGATATAGGTTACTTGGACATGGATCTAAAATTTTAATTTGATTTGAGCCCAAAACAATAAATGTTAAGGGGTCATAGTTGGGGTCAAAGTTCAAAACAGAAAAAAAATGACCTCTGCTGCTTCTACCAAATTAATCAGCCAATTTTTATTCTAAACATTTGAAATTTTACAGAAAGTGTACTCAGACAGAGGGCAAAGCTTTAAATTGGTTTTTTGCTGAAAATTTGGTTTCCAAGGGGTCAAAGTTCAAAAGATTTTACCTTTGCGGTTTCTAGCAAAGCTATTCAGCCAATTTTGGGTCTAAACATTTTAAATTTTACATAAAGGGTATTCAGACATGCAGCAAGCTTTTTAATCAGTTTTTGGGCAAAAATTTGGCTGGCAAGAGGTCAAAGTTTACAGAGTTGACCTTTGCAGACTCTACCAAACTCCTCCACCAATTTTGGGTCTAAACAATTGAAATTTTAAATGTAGGTTACTTGGACATGAGTCAAACATTTTAATTTAATTTGAGCCCAAAACAATAAATGTTAAGGGGTCAAAATTGAGGTCAAAGTTAAAAGAAATTTGACTCTGTGGTCTCTACCAACTGTTCTCTATGGTAGTTAAGGAAGCCTATTATATAGAAAGGCATTACTGTATATATTCACACTTTTTAATATATACATATGCACATAAAGTTATGAACAGTACATAGGGCCCAAGCAAAGCCGAGTAGAACGGCTAGTACCAACAATAAAAGTAAGCAATGAAAATTCCTTTTTATGTTTTCAAGTCTTCATTATTTATTTATGTTTTTATCTTTCTAAAAGTAGTTCTGACTTAAACTCTGAAATTTGATCCGTTGATCCATTAAAAATGTGTTGATAGTTTTACTTAATTGTAAACATTAATAAATTGCTATTATTTTCATCTTGGTTGTTATATATTTATAACGTTTCTGTTGATGTAACCATCAATCTTCTTCAGGTGCCTCATGTTAAACTTGGGAATCTAAGGAAAACCCTTGAATGCAGAGAATAATGTGCATTAACAAGAGGTGCTAACTGGACATACAGAATCTGCTACAGATGTAAAACAAAGAAACACTACATGAAATCAAGAAAACTGAAACTGTATAATTGTAAGTCCCCCTTTCTCCTCAAATAAAACAAAGCGTCGGCATCAACTGACTCCATACCAAATAGTCGCAGAGGGTCAAGGAGGATGAAATGACCAAGGAGAGAAAGCATTAAGTAGACCTCCTCTGGAGGAGTGCAAAGAGGATTAGGGAGACTTATTGCCACCCAAATTCCAGTGAAGATCAATGGTTGCTGCGAGTGAGAAATCAATGGTAAATGGCTGCTGCGATAGTGCAAAAGTTATCAAAAGGGGTGGAGAATACTGGAAACCTGGGGAGATTTGCTGTCACTCATACTCCACGAAACACCACAAGTTGTTCTCAAAGAAAAATCTTTAGTGATGGCCTGTGTGAAAACTCCTAGCAAGTAATAGTAGTAGTCAGTGCCTCTGCTCAGTCTTGAAAGACAATGGATATCCCCTATAAGGGTAGCTGTGATTCTCCTGAATCAGCACTGCTTGAGTCAAGTGGCAAGGAGAAGTCCAGGACGACTGGTAACAATGCCAAGAAGCAGAGAGTACATACATTCCCAAATGGTCACCCATTTTAGTACTGACTAAGCTCAACGTTGCTTAACTTTGACGCTCTAAAGAGAACCGGTGTGTCAATATGATTATGCTATAAATATATATAGTAGTAATGATAATAGTAATTCAATAAATACCATACAAGCCATAAAAATATATAAAAACACTTTTTTTTTTTTGTGGGGAATTAAAGAATCTTTAATAGAATTAAAGAGAATTATAATGTCAAAGTAAAGGATAAAAAAAAAAATCAATGAAGTTGTACTCCTTTTAAGATCCAAATGGAAGAATCTGCAATTCAAGATGTGAATGGATTGCAATGATGTTCAAAAAGTCAGTTAATAATAAATTGGCCAATCATGAAAATATCCAATATCTAAGTAGTTTGGAGGGAATCAATTTATAATTATTTTTTTTGCCATTAGAAAATGCTTATTGGGGGGGGGGGAGCAGTTCAGTAGAAAAAGTTAAAATGAAATAATCTAAAATCTATTTTAGATAAAATATTATATAAAAAATAGATAATGAACAAAAAATAAAAAGCAAAAATTGGAATAAAGCATAAGGTTATTTTAAACTTATAAAGCAATATAAAAATAGTGCAAAACCATTCTGTTTGAAAAAATGCTTACAAGTACTTTAATGGAATGTGTTCTGTCGAACTCGTAACACTGATGCATGCGACCTCAACGTAAATACTCTTGACTAAACAAACAAGCAGCAACATTCCATGTCTTCCCTGTAAAGATTCGGAAACATTTCTGCCTTGAAAGTTTCTTCCCTTGAACAGCTAGACTTTGGAATACCCTCTTGTATGTTGCTTACGACTGTACCAACATACAAACGTTTAAGTGTAATGTGAACTGACATTTCACTGTGCAAACAGTAACCCCTTTATGTGTCAGTGGCAACGTGCCTTGTTTAGGGTATGTAAAAAAAAAAAATAAAATAAATAAAATAAAATAAAAATAAACGATATAAAAAATATTTGTAAATAGAAATGTGTGTTACAGTAAAATGAAAACAATTATTGCATGTGAAAACAATAAAAACGAATAGTCAATTAATGAGATGTTCTTTTGCAAGGAAACATGAAAATTAGTTAACCATTAAATGTCGATCACATACATCTCTTAAAAAAAAAAAAAGTTCGTTTTACTACTTTAAATAAATATAACGAGTCACAGATGCAGTGATGCACGATAAAAACATACAGCCACAATTTTATAAGTATACTATACGGATAATACTTATTACTTAGTATAAATGAATTAAAAAAATATTTTTATCCCCCCCCCCAAAAAAAAACGAAGCATAAAGAATGTTAATTTATTTATTTATAAACAATTGTTTATGCTTACATTTTATGCAGAGAAAATAATTACTGTGTAATTAGATTTAGTAAACAAACAAAAAATGTTGACGCTAAAAATGAAAAAAAAAAAAAAACTTTAATCGTAAATGAATCATATTTGTTTTGCCAGAGTATTCTTTTGATACCCCTTTTAATTATTACCTATTTTAATTACTATTATATGCAAAAGAAAAGATTTAATTTTATTTAAAAATGAATCTATGTGAACTCATAAGAAACAGACGAAACATGTCGGATTATGTTTTATAAACGCATATATGTTCGCTTTCTATGAAGGGAGATAACTCAATAGTAAGCAAACGCTGACGCCATTTTTATAACTCGAATTTCGATATAATTGTAATTAGAAATTTATTTAATCCATACATTTATAATTCATTTAACTCTCTAAGTAAACAGGCAGTGTTAGAATTAACATATTCAACAATATCAGGTTAAAATACTGAAAGCAGGGAAAACAGGATATAAATTAAAAATAGCATACCTTACCAAGTAGCTGTTAGAACTGCAGGAAACAATATGTTTATAACCAAATAAGTTCTCATAGTTAATCAATGCAATCATATGCAAATGAACATGTTTTATTAGTATTACTGTGTAGTAGACATTTTTTAAATGCTTTCTTTCTTTTTCTAAATTCATTCAAAAAAATCTTTGTGAAAGGTGTGTCACAGAGCAGTGTTTTCCCCTGCAGATTTTTTTTACATACCACTCGCTTCACTAATCAATGCAACAAACCAGAGGTTATCACAGCAGCACCAATTTCCTTTTTATCGGGATGAGTTATAATCAAGCTAGGACATAGATGGTGCATCTTTTCAGACATTATCTTCTCACTTGAAGGAGAAGAATGTTGACAGGTTTGTTCATGGTTTATTTTTGCACAAGCCAGAGTACTCCTACCTTTTGACCTTGGGCCAGTCTTGCTTAAGTAAAAAACAAGTAAACACTCAGAACAGTGATTAGTAAACTTGGTAAATCCAACTCCCCCCAACAGGAGTACCTCTAGATGGTTGCAAAATTTGCCCCATCATCATTTACAGCTGAAGGTACCAGCAATAAACTAATCTCTCCTCCTGAAGGAGGCAATAATGTCTAGGATGATTGTCTTTCAATATGGAATAAAACTTAAGGACATGCTATTACAGGAGCGAGGGTGGTAAGCATATGGTGGTTATTTGATTACTAATAAATTCACACACAAAAAAAAAAGGACAGTTTTGTCTACAGAAAAAAAAAGGTCAATTTATAATGTCCCTGACAACAAAATCACAGAAAAAAGTCAACGGGAAAAATAAGTCACAATTTTGACTGATTTTGTTTAATCCCAACAGGTAACACAACTTTAGGTCAGCAATATATCTGTGGATAATGACAACTAAGGGATTATTCCATATTCTTTAAAGCTCCCAAATTAGGGAATCATTACCAATTCTAGTCTTATGTTATACTCAAGACAGATTATGGGGGTGTAAGAAGAGTTCAAGTTGTTAATAGGGTTTGGAAATAAAGTAGTCAGAAAAATAAATGGCTGGGAAAGATTGATTTGGAGGTGATAGGATGAGAATAAAGTTAAACATCTTGCTGAAGGATGTCCAAAGTAGTCGGGTGCCATTCTAAAATCAATTTTTTTATTTAACCTGTAGATATGACCCTGACAGGTACTACTATTCCAGGTCAGAATGGATCTGGTGATTCCACACCACCTAAATTTCCCAAATTTGGAGCTTTATTACTAAATGCTTTTTAAAAGTCATATTTAGGACCAGTAGCAAGTGTTGTCACATGATTTGTAAATTAAAAATAGCCCCCCCCCCAAAAAAAAAGGACCTTATTCATGTTAATAGAAAACATGGTGTGATATGAAGCAGTCTTAGATTTTCTCATAACGTCTATTCAGTTACAGGACGTGTCCAAAACCAGTTATATCTGTAGACCATCAGGCCAGCAAATGAGGATGAAACCTTCTTAATTCATAACCACATGGTGGTACAAGAGTGATGAATATAACATTTGAGGTTTATCCTTTTTTGAACAAGGGACATAACTCCAGCTTGGAAACTAGTTTCTCCTCAAGGGAGTAAACTCAGGTCCTGACATAATAAGCTATGCTGACATTAGCGACAACAGTAAATTAGTGTGAAATTTATTCATTATTTCGGAGAAACTTGGACAGAGTCAATTTTTTAAATTAACAAATTTCAATTCACTAAACTTTCATTCTGGCTCACCTGAAATTCTTTAGTAAGGAATGACAAAATATGTATGCCTGTTCCCAGCCCTGAACCTTATATTAGCATTTTTATAATGTGTAATTTTAAAGGTTTTGTTCTTTTCTTTATGTCATAATTTTACTCTTTAACACAGCTATACCTGGTGTTCTCTGGTCATAATAATGTAATCATTGTGTACAGTGCTTAGGTTTGCTACAACTCATTAGATGAGTATACATACAATATATAAGGTACAATAGTCAGGAAGATGAACAGTGCATGAGTAATGATATACATCAAACACAGAAAGTGGTGAGAGGATAGAGCTAGTACTGAGTAATATGTTTGGAAAGACCAGAGAAAACTGGTTAACCAGGTTATCTTTGATACCCAAACAGCCATTCAGATGAGAGAGATAAGCAATTAAGAGTGTGTACATTACGTGTGGTTTTGACAATTTTTGAGACAAATGAGGATTTTAAAGGATGCAAGAAGCGAAACCTGGCTAGTTAGCATTGAGCACATGCATTGCACAAAGAAAAATAATATGTGTGATAGGATGGGTGTGTAATGTGACTTAAAAACAGGTTTAGATCTGAAGACCTCAGAGGAAGGACCTCTTGACAGTATAGATAGATGTGTGTAGAACAGAAGAATTTGATTGTATGATCATGTTGAAGAACGAATGAGTTCTTGGTTTAGTAAATGTAGAATAGTTGAAGTAGCAGGTTCAGTTCAGAAAAGAAGGCCAAGGAAAACATAAGAATCGTTTGATGTCATAATGGGATCATGTGATAATGTCTTATTTGAAAGCCAATTTAGTTATTTATCCAAAATTCACTAAAAGCTCACTAAAACTCTTGGATCACATCTTCATGATGATCAAGTCCTCTGACAAAATTGTAGCTGACAACTCTATATATATAAAAGCGAAAATGTATGTATGTATGTATGTTCGCTTTTTCTGTATGTCAACAACGGTCGCTCGCCTCACAACTTTTTAAAACTTTTTATATCACATATAAATCGTAATATCTCACAGTTAACAACGAAGCTTGCCTGTCTATTTAATTTGCTCGATTTTGGGAAGATAAATATTCAATATTTGTCGCTCGCTGCATGTGGGTTAGTCTTTTTCCTATAACATCTTGGGAGGAAAAAAAAAGCATTCAGCAGTAAATGAATACTATCCCGCGGTCAAACTTGACCTCATTAACTCATTAAAACGGTCACCTGCTAAATCCAAGTAATTAAATAAATTCAAACGTGTTTCCGTTAGCATCTCGCGGTGGGGCAATGGTTAACGTTGCACGTTTTTTTCACACTTTAATTTACAACTTTGCCTCAAGGTTTCGGGTTCGATCCTCATACTTACTTTTTTTTTTTAAACCCCCCCCCACCTCCAAACACCCGGGCAACGCTGGGTACCCCTCGCTAGTATTAGATAAAACGCTGCAAATAGTTAACCATACACTTAAACTAATTAATCGACCAAAGACTTTTTATTGCAAGACAAGTTTGCCGTATGAACCTTATTGGGTGCATACATGACACCTATGTTACTTTTTAAAATTTTTCTATTTAAAGGGAAATAACTTTGAATCTAAAAATTGTCTCTCTTGTTAAGAAAGTGCTTGAAGCACGGATTGATTTATCCAAGATTATCTCGCCTTGATTTGACTAGGCAACAACAAAACAGGAAAGTTCAATGTAGGACGCTAACTGACATGGTTTTAGTGACAAGCAATTAAAACTTTTATATTTTATAATAATTTTCCTAGTTGTAAAATTGTTAATTAATCATCGATTATTGTTGATCTACATAGAATCGTTTTCATCCAATTATTTCTTCATATTTCTGTCTTACCATTCACAAAGTACTATACAACAACCCTATAAGTCTGCTATTATGTAAAAGGTATTAAAACAAAGTCAAGAAAGAAATGGTAAAATCCGAGTGTATCTCATACACCAACATTTGAACTAACCTTACTTAGAATTGTATCTTTTTCCTTCTTGATTTGGTCTTCCATTTCCTCATAAAGTCTTTTCACCTCTTCATCATAAGAGGAAGTTTTGCTGAAATAAAAGGAGAAAAAGCAAATATTGAAAATATGTTTGTTTCTGCAAGACTGCTATAAAATACCTCCCATAACTTAGCTCTCAGCTTCATCAAGTGGAGATTTCTTTTTGAAAGGAGGTATATCTAAAAAAAAAAATAGCAATAATAAAATACGACACCATATTATCCTTTACTGTTGTCCCGTTAAATGTTGCTTTCAATAAAATTGCATAAGCATTACCTTAAAAAAATTTCAATTTCTTAGACACTACACACACTGCTTTAAGCAAACTAAAGCATCCTTCTAATTTGTTTTTTATTTTAATTTCTTTAAAAAATATATATACATGCAAGCAAAAAGCAGAGGACAACTGATTTTTTTCTAAGTGAATTTAATAACATTTTTAGCTAAGAAAGTTATTAACTAAAATCTGTATATGAAAATTTACAAAATTACAAAATAAAAATGTTGAATGAAAGCAAAAGAAAAAAAAAAAGAAAAAAAAAAAAGAAAATGCAAATCAATGCAAAACCAATAATAATTTAAAAGATTCGATCGAGTCAACAAAACAAAATCATAATTGTGTTTCCAAATTTTTTTTAGATGAAAGTAAGGAGTTGTTCTGAAAAAACTGGGATCTTACTGCAATTGTGAACTGTTACATAAAGGTGGAGCTCTGAGTAGAGGTAACTACTGAGGATAAATACAAGAGAAATATCTTGGGGTAAAATCTAGTAGATGAACTCTTTTGTTCTTTACAGTCCCTTTCTCACAGAAGAGATGTCACTCGTCTCTATTTACTTACTTCATCATTATTTCCTTGGAAGGTGGTCGATTGAGCTTCAATCTCTTTGTAAGACGTTCACAGCAAGAACTCGTTTTCATAACAAAAAACTTTTCCTTTAGTCCACCATGTGCTTAGTGATGTGCCATTTTTAATATATATATATATATATATGTGTGTGTGTGTGTGTGTGTCATCCACATACACATATATATAGATTTTTGAAACTACTAATATATTTTGGAGTTATTTTTTCTTGACTTGTCACTTGATTTTTATTTTGTTTATTTTTGCATATTGGTAGCTTGAACATAGGTTAGTGTTGGGGTTAATGAAGAGGATGTTTATTTATTTTTTAAACCTTCTGCTTTTTTTTTTATTGCTATCCCCTCCCCCTTAAAAAAAAAAACAAAACAAACAAAAACAAAACAGGTAATAACTTTGTTCATATTTTCATAGAAAAAAAAAATCGTTTTTTTTTACCCTATTTTTAAAGCAGATGCATATATGTGCATGATCTTCTACAGTAAAAATGGTCGAGGTACCTTAAACGGGGGGGGGGGGGCAAATTACCTTGAGTTATTTTTTAGTAGTACAGTCAGCCCAAGACATGTTTTATGCCGGCTGCTCCTCCCTGAGAAATGGTTTCCCATACCAGTTACAAGTGAACAGTACCCACCTTGCTCTTTTATGAAGCAAGTGGAAGCAGGAGGACAAGGGGAAGGAGAGAGAAAGGAAGAGGAGGAAGAGGATGGAGAGGATAATTTAAAGTGTTTTATCCTACTTTTCTACTTGGACAACTATAAATAGTGACACTAAAGATTAACAGCTGTATCAAGTAATTAGCTTTCTCCTTGGGATTGAGAGGAGGACAAAGCAAAAAATAAAAAAGTCAACAGAAGTCATTCTCTCTGCTACTGGTGCTTTCAACAGAAATGTTTCCTCAACTTTATAATAAAAAGCAATGTAATAGCTGGCCGCCTGGTGTTGCGCAGTCATAAGATATGTTTAAATATGACATTTTAATTCATGCAGATTACGTAATTATTATTATAGGGACAATTCTCTATTGATTATTATATTAAACCTAATATATAGGAGTGAGATTAAAACTTATATATATATATATATATATATATATATATATATATATATATATATATATATATATGAGTTTTTTGCCATCAGCTAGAATCGAAACCAAAACATACAACTCTCCAGCCTCATTCCTTAGCCTTTGAGCCACACCCATATATATATATATATATATATATATATATATATATATATAAAATAAAATAAAAATTACAATAAGTTTACCAAGGTAATCAAAATGGTAAACTTAAAATATATTATAAATATTAAAGAGTTAATATTTACAAGTAAAATAAACTAAACTCAGCCAGATGTAAAAGCTCAATAAAACCGAAAAGGAAATAGAGCTTATAATATGAACAAATGATTAATAAAACATGTTAAAAGACATCTTGAAAAAGAGTTAAAAACATATTTAATTTTAAAAAAGGAAGCACAAGATAAGTGGATAGTCCTTAATCCGCGGAGTTTCGAAGAAATACTCTTCTTCTCATCAGAGGGCAGGAATTAGCAAAATGCAGGATCGGATTTTGCATATAAAAGTATTTAATGAAACTACAAGTAAGTCACAGATCTTACTTGGTTAAAAAAAAGGGGTGAGGTAAGAGGAACCAAGTAAGATCTGTGACTTACTTGTAGTTTCATTAAATACTTTTATATGCAAAATCCGATCCTGCATTTTGCTAATTCCTGCCCTCTTATGAGAAGGAGAGTATTTCTTCGAAACTCCGCGGATTAAGGACTATTCACTTATCTTGTGCTTCCTTTTTTAAAATTAAATATGTTTTTAACTCTTTTTCAAGATGTCTTTTAACATGTTTTATTAATCATTTGTTCATATATATATATATATATATATATATATATATATATATATATATATAAATTCATTTGTCATCCTTTTTTAAAAGATGAAATGGCCTGATCACTGAAGATAAGATTCAAGGAAGGGCGGTCGGTGCATAGAGTTTTATATTTATAAATAATAAATTCTCAAAAACACTTAGAAAGTGAATAATTTAAAATAGTGTTCATAAGCTGTCATTATTGCTTTCTGTGGAATAACATACGGCAAGAATGCTTCCCCACCGACTACAACATGGTCGGCTTCAAGTCTAATGTAAACAAATTCTTGTTCAGCTATCCTCTTAAGTAATCTCTCTCTCTCTTTTTTTTAATTATAATAAGCAGGAAAAACATGGAAATACAATCAATAAAATTACAAACATGTATCTAACCTAACAATAACCCTCACTTACGTGATTAAAATTCATTGTTTTATTTCTTTCAATTTTTTAAAAAAGTAACTTTCATAGATTTGTATTAGCTAAAAACAGACAATTTCGTTAAAATTTGAGGAACGCTCAACTGACTTTTTTTTTTGGGGGGGGGGGTGTTATTTCCCTCAGCTGGTGACAATGGGGGGGGGTATTTCCCTCAGCTGGTGACAACTTTGTGGAAATCACAGGTCAGTAAATGTAAAAGCACAAAAAAAAAGAAAGAACGTATCAATCAGTATAAAAAGAAGGAAGAAAAAAAAAAGAAAGAAAGAACGTATCAATCAGTATAAAAAGAAGGAAGAAAAAAAAAAGAAAACATCTCATTGTGGAAATAGAGTGAAGGATTTCTTTCCAAACTCATCTCAAACGTGTGCATGTGTGGGGGGAATTGGAATCCAACTTGCTTTTTACTTTCTCCTAACCCTTGAAATTGTTTGACCAAGCAGTTTTTTCACCTCTAACTTTTGTCTAATCGAGACGTATATATTTATGGTACTCGTACAGTTTTTGAACCAGTTAAAACCGACTTAAAAAAATTCATTTCATTGATTTGTTTTGCCAAGAAATAAATCGTCATAAAAATACGGTGAGTGTTTTTCTTTCGTTAAATTTTCTGCCGAAAAATAGCTCCAAGTTCATTTTGATTTTACTTTCTCTAGCTGTTTATGTAATTTTGTATTGACAAAAGTCGGTTTTGTCTAATTCAAAAACTGTACAAGGATCATATTTATATACCTAAATAAATTTAAAAGTTGAGCTCATTTCTCACGCTAACGTTGAGGTCCAAACAGTTTATTTCAAATTAATTCACACAACAGCAACATCATATCCGGCCTGGACCTCCAGAAACGCAATTAGCTTTGATCAATGTTGGGAAAACCTCTCATAACAGGTAATTGCTATTCATTTGAGAGATCTCCCTTTTTCAAGGGAGCTTGGTTTCCCCAGCATCATGGGGAAACAAATAAATGAAACGCCGGAAAGCTGAACTGGCCTTCAGCCAACGTTCATTTCTGCTTCTGTGTGAACTCATTCACTTAGCAAGTCAATGTTTTGATTGACATCGATAAATTTGAACGCCTTTCACTTCCTCTCGCAGTAAGATGTCAGCTTTACTTTCACTTTCTTTTCTGCCTTCGTGTCACGGGTTCGAGCCTGCCCGCCTACTAACACTTTTTTTTCAAACATCCGGGCAATGCTGGGCACCCCCACTAGTCTATAATATAAAAGGCAAAATGGGCGCGCATGTTAGTGCTTTTTTCGTCGCCCTTCTCACGTCGGTTGTATTTATTTGCTTCCCCCACTTGCGTCGGTTACATTTATGGAGAACTTTCCTTATACTTCATAGATCGTAATATCTTCGATTTGCAAACGGACATCGTCTATATTTTTTTTGTTCAAGTTTTTAAAAAATCCCTGGTTTCCAGTGTTTGTTTGTCTTTTTCATATAAAAGCGAAACTGCTCGAAGCAAAGCCATCCGTCTGGCCTTCCAGGCCGGGATGTCTTGAAGGCGATTAGGGAAACCTTTCATATCAGACAACTGCTATTCATTTGGACACTGCCAGAGCTCCCCCTTTTTTTTTGGGGGGGGGGCTGGTTTTCCCCAACACCGTGTGGAAACAAATACGGCAGAAAGCTGAAAGCTTAATTGGCCTACAGCCAGAATTAAGAGTGTGATTCTTAACTTTTCATTATCTGCTATGCCGTAATGGTTGACATATGAATGCGTTACAATTCTGGTCGCGTCATGGCATAGCGGTAAGATGTCAGGTTTTCTTTTACTTTCTTTTCCGCCTTCACATTGTGGGTTCAAGCCTGCCTGTTACCACTTTTTTTATTTATTTATTTTTTTTTGGCTCAACACATACTTACAAACACCCGGGCAACGCCGGGCATCCCCACTAGTTATTAATAAAACGTATATTACTTGTTGTAGCCAGGTGTAATAATATGATTTAGACTGTCCATGCCATTACCCATTGCACTACCCCCCCCCCAAAGAAATAATAATAAATAAATAAATTAAAAACCAGATGTGGTATTTTAATTAAATGTACAGATAGTTTGCTCCCAGACAAAAAAATTAGATCAACATTATTCTCCTCCTAAGCAGCAGCAGTTTATGTTAACATTGATATGCATCATCTGGAGCTACAAGTATATCGATTCTAGTTGTTCGTTTATTGTTTGTTTTTTTTACAAACGAGTCACTGCTCATTAAAGCCCAAAAGCTGCTCAAGGATAAAGGTCACCGATTTTGATAGGTAGATGGTGAAAGGTCAAGTGAATTAGTAATGATGGTTGAAACTGATCTGAAAGTGACTATTTAAGAGGATGGCTCCAGAAAAATTTGTTTACATTGATTTTGAAAACGGCAATGTTATAGTCAGCTGGAAAGCAGCACCGTGTTACTGTGTTCCACAGATGGGTAATTCTAAAAATGAAATTTATTGACATGGTTGTGGCTAGACGAGTTTTTGTTGTGAATGTTTTACAAGGAGGAGCAGAGATTGAAGTTCAGTTGAGCACCTGCCATTAAAAGATCAATAGAGCAAAGAAAGATTAGTAACATCTCTCCGAGAGAAAGAGGCTGAAAGGTAAAGAGGACATCACCCATAGTTTTGAAAGTCAATTTTGTACTCTGTCTAAGCAAGAAAGGTGTCTCAAGTGACGCCTCCCAAGATGTGGCCACAGTACACCATCTTGAGACATATTTGAATTTTAAAGTTTTATCTGAACACACATACACACACACGTTTGCTCTTTATATAATGGAATAGCAGGACTACCTAGCATTACTTTGGATCATATAAAACAAAAAATAAAATGGAGTTGCGTTTGAAAATACCTGTTATTCTTGGGATATTGAGAAATTTTTGATGACTATCATTTCCTATACCGAGCAAAAATATATTTTACTTACCCTAGAACGTGTATTGCACAATCATTATGTAAAATAATTTTATCTACTCTAGAATAGGTATTGTGCAACACATATTTGAAATGATTTTACCTTCCCCAGGACGTGTATTGTACAACACATATATGAATTTTACCTTCCCTAGGACGGGTATTGTTCAACAAATATATGAAATAATTTAACCTTCCCTACTACGGGTATTGTCCAACACATGAAATAATTTTACCTTCCCTAGAACGAGTATTGTACATATTTGGAACAATTTTACCTTCCCTAGGAGGGGTATTGTACAACACATATTTGAAATAATTTTACCTTCCCTAGGACGGGTATTGTATTACACATATATATGAAATAATTTTACCTTCCCTAGAACGGGTATTACATAACACTTATGTGAAACAATTTTACCTTCCCTAGGAGAGTATTGTACAACAAATATATGTATCAATTTTAACTTCTCTAGTGCAGGTACTGCGCAACAAATATTTGTAATAATTTTACCTTCCCTAGAACGGGTATTGCATAGCACTTATATGAAATAATTTTACATACCCTAGAATGGGTATTGTACAACACATATATGAAATAATTTTACCTTCCTAGGACGGGTATTGCCCAACACATATATGAAATAATTTTACTAACCCTAAGATGGGTATTGTACAACAAATATTTGAATCAATTTTACCTTCCCTAGTGCAGGTATTGTACAACAAATATATGAAATAATTTTACCTTCCTAGGACGGGTATTGCCCAACACATATATGAAATAATTTTACTAACCCTAGGATGGATATTGTGCAACAAATATTTGAATCAATTTTACCTTCCCTAGTGCAGGTATTGTACAACAAATATATGAAATAATTTTACCTTCCCTAATGCAGGTATTACACAACAAATATATGAAATAATTTTACCTTTCCTAGTGCGGGTATTGTACAACACATATTTAAAATAATTTTACCTTTCCTAGAACGGGTATTGTATAACAAATGTATGAAATAATTTTACCTTACGGGTAATATACAATACGTATATGACCTAATTTTACCTAGATTAGGAAACACATTGTACAATATATATAAAATAATTTTACCTAACTATTATTTTTATTTAAGTTTCTCTGAGACTTTCCGTGGTTAATCACAGAAGACTGGATAGGTACTGCTAGTTTAAATGAATAAATTACTTTTTTTATTATTTATATTTCCTTAATAACCATAAAAACGGGTTTATTTTATTTAAATAAAAAATACAATATATTTTTAAATACTGTATACATAGCACAGATGAAAAACATAAAAAAACACCTATTTGAATACCTAATTTGCGTAAATAATTCATACTAAAATAATGTTTGCTGTTATTCATTTGTAATTTTATTGTCCTATCTTTCCTATAAATATGCATCAGTTTTGTTGATATTAACAGTAATTAATTAAAGGAGTTTGATATTTGCTGAAAACATTCTATTATTAAGCCTTTAAAATATTTACTGATTACTTTTCAAGAAGAGGGGGGGGTTAAATTAAAGTAACTACTGAAGAAGCATAAATGAAAAGTTCAGAAAGGGGAGAGAATGGCTGACTGCTTACTCTCTTTCCCTCTTACTCTTATTGACGCCATGTTTTCTTTTTTATTTGTAAATTCAATAAAAAGATTGAAAATTAAAAAGGAACCCTCCTATAAACAATCGTTAAGGCGAATTTCTTACTTTTTTTTCCCCCATTTCTTTATGGTTTTATTTAAAAGACGAATAAAGTAGTGAAGTGATAGCAAGTTGACAAAACCTTAGAGATGCAGAGTAAGCAAATAAAATGATGGGGGGTGGGGCGACGCCTACTAACATTAAAGACAGTAAAAAAATAGAATCCTCCTTTATAAAGTGTAAAAACAGAAATTATTTATTCCACGTCACTTTGTGACCGAGTGACATTTGACAGATTCAACACTCATGCTTTATTTAACCTAATTTGTTTGAACAGTTCCAGTCAACTTGCAAAACTGGCTGGCACTATAAAGATCAGATGGTACGATATATTCTGTGCATTAGATAAATAGGTTGGAGGACAAAAACTTACCGCAAATGTTGAAAGACAGACAATCAAAAACATTGTGTTCTAATACAAGAAAAGCATCATATATCTCTTTTTAAATTATCTAAATTGATACAGTAGCTAATTAAAAAAAAAAAAAAAAAAAAAAAAAGAAAACAAAAAAACACAAAAATACAAACAAAATAAAATAAATAATAATATAAAAAATGCAGGGGGTTGTGTTACTATACACATAGATTCGAAAAAGTGGTAAAAAATCAAATATATAACAAATAAATGTTATCAAAGTTACTCTTCTACCTATCTGCAAAAGGTTTTAGTGGTTTGACTCATGTTAAAACGTAATCGGGTCGAAAATCATACAGTGTTTATCGGTATATTTGAAAAAGAAAAATGGCGGTGTGCTCGCTGTTGAATACGATAAGTTTGGGAAAATGAGTTCAAACTAAATAATTATACAACATACTGTTAGAAACTCAATATATGTTACCGTGACGTAGGCGGACATATATTCGGTGGGTTTCTAACAGTATTTTGTGTAATTATTTAGTTTGAACTCATTTTCCCAAACTTACTATATTCAACAGCGAGCACACCGCCATTTTGCTTTTTCAAATATACCGATACTGTATGATTTTTGTACCGATTACACGTTTTAAAGTGAGTAAAACAATTAAAAACTTTTGCAGATAGGTAGAAGAGTAACTTATCTTGCCTTTGATAACATTTGTTATATATTTGGTTTTTGACCACTTTTTCGAATCTATATGTATAGTAACACAAACCCGAAATGCAGTATTAACTCACAAGGTATCAAAAATAATCTTTACTAATAAAACTAACTATCCCCATCCAGCACTCCCCCGGGAGTGTTTTTACTTTCATTTTCCTTTTGTTTTATATCTCTACTATTATATAAAAGGAGCTTTATCTATGTGTATGTGTGTGAGTTTGTTACCTATGCACTCAGAAATGGTTGGGCCAATTTTTTTTTTACATTTCACGTAAAGGTACTTGATGTGTCTGGGAGTGTTCTTATGTAGGTTTTGTATCAAGATGTGTCTGATAAGTATCGAACATCAATAATGGAAAAATCCGAAAGAAGAAAATCCCAATTTGACCAAAGTTAATGCTTTTATACAACCTAACATCATAAATGCATTTGAGAAGTTGTTTCACCACACAAAACAGAAAGGCCAGATTCTTGTGCGTTTGAAATGAATGTTTCTTTTTAGATGACAACTGAACCATGATACTTAACTTTTGTATGTTTAACTTTAATTCAAGTAAATATGTAAAAATACTTTCATAAAAATCAACAGTTGGTTCTTTGATAAGACAGGGGCGCGTTTAAAATGAATGTTTCTGTTTAGAGCACAATCGAACCATGATACTTGAGTTTTGCATTTTAAACTTGAAGTGAAGCCATTATTTACGGATAATTTTATAAAATCAACAGCAGATTTTCTACAGTGCACTGTAGACTACAATGTATTGCAGACTAAGTTGCTGCAGAGAGGCATGTGAAGCTTCCTACCAGTACACTGCAGGGGAGGGGGCTAACTAGAGTAGGTATCGATTTGATAAAAAAAAAAAAAAATGGTCGATTTCAACGATTTGGATGGCAATAAAAGTACGAGAGGATGGAACATTTGTTGATCCTTATTCAATCCCCGATAACGTTGGGTCTTCCATGCTAGTTTAAACTAATCAGCAACTTTCAATATTTTAAATTATCATCATCACATTCGGTTTAGACGGCATCTAAATATTAACTATCAAACAAACCTTGCTACTGCAACAGTTCTACATCTACTCCCAACCATTCTTTCAACATTAGCAAACTAAGGAACTCTACTGTTCTGCACACATCTCCCTCTACTGCCCAGATTTAGTCTTCTTCTGGGCTCATCAGAACTAAGCCTGTCTTTAAGATTAACATTAGACATCCATAGTATCATTTTTATATTATTTCTCTTCATGCAATGCATGTCCTCAGCCCTTACTGGCTAGGTCTCACTACTATACATTATCAAACTACCTACACATGCCTGATAGACTCTTCCCTTGATTGACAGTGGTAATGCTCTGTTGGTTAGTAATGCTAGAGGGTCCTACTTCTCATTTTAACAATCACACTAGCATATGTCCAGGTTTTCCAGGCTGATTCCTAACACACTGATTTCTTTTATTGTTAAGCCTATTTTATCTGAAAAAATCATTAAAACTAAGAGTACATGCAAAGAAAATTAATAAAATAACAAAATATTTTAGGCAAACAAACAAATATTAATAAAAAAAAATTATGCAGTAATACAAAAACATAAGTAAAAAGACCTTAACATTTTTGCTTTAAAATTAATTTTCTTTGGAGCTTTACTTAAAAAAAAAAAAAAAAAAAAAAAAAATTTTTCAAAGTATTTTGTCAAATTTCATCTGATGAAATTTTTGGTTTGTGGTTGTAAAAAATATTTACAATTTTTATTGCAAATGTAAGAGCTTTTTCAATGTTTTCCACATGTAAAACTGTATTTGGGAGAATATATTCGTAAAACTTGTTCTGCAAACACTCTTGTGGATACTTGACTTTTTATGATAAATTGATCTGCATATTCAAGGACGGCAAAACAAGTACAAACTCTGCCATTTGTCGAGATAAAATAGTAAGTCAAAGTATTCCTTATCTGTAGCCTCATCACTATCATTGCTTGGTGACAAAGAGAGCTTATTTATTTCAGATTCATGCAGGGCCAAAATGTTTAGAATTTTGTCACTCTTTTGAACTGACTTGAGGTCTTCTTCCCAAAAGTTTTTTTTTTTTAACATAGATCAATAGATCAATATTCTCTCAGTACTTGATATTTCTTGAAAACTCACCAAAAATCTATCACCACTCATCTGTTGACACTGAGCAAATCTATTTTCAAATGGGTCACTTTGAAAATAAACTCATACCCTTTATTTTAAAAGTTCTTGTATAAGCATAGCCTGCCCTCTCAAAGTTATAAAAAACGCTTTGGAATTTTGCTTTGTTAGACAAAAATGTGAAATTTGTGTCCAAGACTCAATCCAATCAGATAATCTTCTGTAGAAATCAATTTTCTATCAGTTAAAATGACGGCATTGTTCAAAAAATTAAGTGTTAGCAATTTTTTTTTTTTTTTTTTTAAATTTGCCATTGTCCATCAGCATAATATCAATTTAATGAAGTTTGACATATCAGGAAAATAGCTCTCACAAGCTGCAATAGTTTTCTTATGAAAACTAGCAACAGCTAAATTAATATTTTGTTTGTCATTAGGTTTTAGGGCGGTATCTTTGTTATATACTTTGTATAAATTAGAGCAAGTTATATATTCCTCCTTAGAGACCAGAAATATTTGAGGTCAAATGTAGAAGCAGGAAATACAAACTTCTTTTTGTTCAGTAAACTATTGCGAATATTTTTGAACAAATGAACAGAATAAAATAAATAGGAATATTTTTTGGGGAGGATTAAAAAGAGTTATTTAATGTGTTTTATTAGTTGAAAAATACATTTCACTGAATTTTCAGAATTTCCTGAGAAAGCCACTCACGATTTACTGTTACTTCTGGACAGGCATTAACAACTTGGTACTGTTTTTATTTTAGACCATTAATCATAAATATTATTATTCCTTTATAAGGCTCGTCATTTTCATTTGCACCAACATAATCCTCCCACTGTAGAATTATGTTCCTTGGAAAAATGACTTTTATCTAAGAATGATTTTAATGCTGTAATTGATGTCATACTACCTCTTTGAAGTTTTTTGAATAAAGAAAAAGATAGTAATGGAAATTTCTCCAGAAGTAATAAGCTTGCCTTGATGTACAGTGCAATAGTAAGTATTAGGTCTATAGAAAAAGAAGGACGGCCTTTTGGTTTATAATGTTATCTTTTTGTAACTCATTTAAAATAAAGTATGGCTCTCCTTCCACTAAGTTTTTGATGTAGGTTGGAAAATTTTCTAACATGTTAAATTTTGTAAGTTTAGAACTATTTCCACATATAAATCATTGTAGTAATGGTATGTGGTTTCTATTGCACTGGGGCTGGACATGATGGTTCTGGTTAATGTGAATACATTCTTTTATAGATGGATAATATGTTTCAAGATCAAAGATTATTCTATAAATTGGAATATTTATATATATGAATTTTAGATATAGGTTCCTTGGACATGGATCTAACTTAATAACTTGATTTGAGCCCCAAACAATAAATTTTAAGGGGTCATAATAGGGGTCAAAGTTTAAAAAATTGACCGCTTTTTTATTTTTTTTTGCTCAACATACATCTCCAAATACCCAAGTAACGCCGGGTTGAAATGCTAGTATATCTATAAAAGTGAACGTGTCTGTGTGTGTGTGCTTCAGTGTGTGTGTGTGTGTCTGTGTGTGTGTGTGTGTGTGTCTGTGGTACATTTTCCTTCAAAGTAACTGTCAATTTTAAGTCAACAGACTCGAAATTTGATATACAGGGTACTGAGATTTGGGAAAATCGATGTGATCGGTTTTCGCCCAGAAATTTGGCTATTAAAGGGTCAAAGTTCAACGATTTGACCTTTGAGAACTCTACCAAACTCCTCCGAGAATTTGGGGTCTAAACACTTGAAATTTTAGATATAGGTTCCTTGGACATGGATCTAACTTAATAACTCGATTTGAGCCCCCCAAAAATAAATTTTAAGGGGTCATAATAGGGGTCAAAGTTTAAAATATTGACTTTTTTTTTTGTTCAACATACACCTCCAAACACCCGGGCAACGCCGGGCTGAAATGCTAGTATATCTATAAAAGTGAACATGTCTGTGTTTGTGTCTGTACATTTCCCTACGCAATAACTCTGTCAATTTTAAGTCTACAGACCCGAAGTTTGATATACAGAGTACTGAGATTTGGGAAAAACGATGTGATCGGTTTTCGCCCAGAAATTTGGCTGTTAAAGGGTCAAAGTTCAACGATTTGGCCTTTGAGAACTCTACCAAACTCCTTGGACAATTTTTAGTCTAAACACTTGAAATTTTAGATATAAGTTCCTTGGACATGGATCTAACTTAATAACTGGATTTGAGCCCAAAACAATAAATGTTAAGGAGTCATAATAGGTGTCAAAGTTAAAAAAATTGACCGCTTTTTTTTTTTTATTGCTCAACATACACCTCCAAACACCCGGGCAACGCCGGGCTGAAATGCTAGTAAAGTTATATTCCTGTTTGTTCACAATTTGATTAATATGTACAAAAGGTACACGGTTTCACAAATTAATTTTCATATCAAACACACTTACATTCGAGCATAATTTCTACATATATACTATTTATTCCAAAGAAATCTACATTCAAGAAATAATCTCATCTGCATATTACATTAAAGAAAATCTATTTTAATAATTAGCTCCAAGTTATTAATTGTTTATCGCAATAGAATTCTCTTTATTATTCTATTTAGAAATATTATTTAAAGTTGACGTATTTAATTTATTTTCAATTATCAGCCGACACTAGTCGCCTTTAAAAATGCAAGTAAGTTTATTTATTCAAGCTGTAGAAGTTATTTCCCCTTTAAGCTTCATAGATGACAATTGGTGTATTTTATGCTTCCATAAATTCAACATGTAATCCACATTCAGGAAAATCGTAAGAAGTTAGGGTATTAGATGAATCTTAAATAGTATGTGACTAAACCTCCTACCCACCAATATATTTCAACCTGGCAACGCCGGATATATGCAGCTAATTTAAAAATAAAGTCCTAATTAATACATCATCCATAAGGTATGATAAAAGATTGTGGCATTTATTTACGAGGTACCAAAATAATCTATATATTAATACGATAGCATGTATGTTGTTTATTTATTTTCAGTGTCACGTTTACATCCGAGTCGTTTATATGCTATGTACTTCCATTTCTTGTAATAAATAATTTTACCAAGAATTCTTCATAAGTTTCGGTTTCGATTATAGCGGATGGCATTTACGTCATTTATTTTTGTATAAATAATTTTACTAAGAATTCTTCATAAGTTTTGGTTTCGATTATAGCTGATGGCACTTAAGTCATCTATTTTTTTATAAATAATTTTATCAAGAATTCTTTATAAGTTTTGGTTTTGAATATGGCTTAAGACACTCAAGTTATATATATATATATATATATATATATATATATATATATATATATATATATATATATATATATATATATATATATATATATTTATATATATATATATATTTTTTTTTTTTCATAAGTTTTGGTTTCATTTTAAGCTGATGTACCCAAGTCATATGGATATATATATTTTTTATTTTTGAAATCGCAACTTTATATATAAAAATCGAAAGAACATTAACTCTATAATATATATGAAATCTGCAAGAATTAAAATATCATTTTTAAGCGTACTTTATGACCAAGCTACACCTAGCATCTCTGCTAGCTTAGATAAATACCTTTTCAGTTTTAATAAAAGAGCTACAATAATATCAAAGCGTCTCTATTCACGCTGAACATCTACAGAATGTATCTAGTGTTACCTGGGAGTATTTTTACTTTGTTTTTCATTTTTTAATATTCAAACTAAGTCGCAAGTTTCATTACTTTTAAAGCTAGTTAAAATTACATTTTATACAACAGTTAAAATATTTCCAAATTGCTGTAAATTTTCGAAAAATAACAAACAAATTTAGTCTTTTTGATTTTTGACTAATTACAAAATATTACATCATTCTGTATGTTGAATGAATCAGGTTGAAGGATAAAATAAAAGATTGCCATAAAAATTAAAAGACAATCAAAAACATATTTCAATAAATAAAAAAAAAATATATATAAAAAAAGTGATCCTAATTAATATTGTATCTATGAGATCATCTTAGAAAAAAAAAAAAATGCAACAGTTATTCAAAAATTATCTATATTAATAATAAAACTAGATGTTCCTAACTGGTATTGCCCGGTAGTGTTTTTACTTTCATTCTCTATTTCTAAAAAAAGAAGTAAAAACAAATTGAATAAAATGCGGTATTTATTTATGAAATTCCAAAATTAATCTATATTAAAAACCAGCTGGCTTATTTTAACATTTTACTGCAGTTTCACAGATCATCCAATCAGAAATGCATTAATAAGATCGTCAAACGTTTTTATACAATTCAAATGTATGAAGACGTTCAGATGTTTTATTAATGCATTTTGAATGATTGGGTGATCTATGAAACTGCAGTGAAATATTGAGACAAACCACATTTATAATTGTTATGAAGCTTTATCTCTCAGAATATATAGGCCTTTGTGTGTGAAAGGATCATTCTCTTGGTTCGACTGAACTTTGATTTTGATAAAATGATTTCTATTTTACTATTGAGAGAGAAAGAGAGGTTTGGTTGTTTTACAGCATATCAACCTCTTTTGGGGTTATTTAATACCAAATACAGTAATTTGAGAAAAAAGTTTTTGTGCTTCAAGGTCTTTATAACTTCAAATATTTATTAACAGGATTTGGTTATTTTGTAGAGGAAAATTGTTTTTGTTTTTAACTTTGCAGAAGATGATTGAGTTTTTCAAAGATTAAGGAAAAAAAAACAACAATGTTTGTCGCATTTTAAGTCAAGAAACCAATATCTTCAGTTTGATATAGTAGCACCAGTTATTGAAAGAAAGAGTGAAAGAGAGCTAGAGCTATATAACATAGAAAAAGAGAGATTTAGAGGAAGATGGCAGTAGAGAGAGAGAGAGGGAGAGAAAGAGAGTTCTCTCCAGTGACACAAATTCCACAATTTGAAAAGAAAAGGCTGTGTGTTACTTTGGATGTAGCATGGTTTAAATAAATGTAATAAAATAAAAAAAAAAAGAACAAATCAATATTTCAAATCACGGAATGAAGTTGATTGAAAAATTATTTTACAAAAAAAAAACTAAATAATGAAAGTAAGTTAAATGGTGTAGAAACAAAAAATTAAAAAAAATATATTATATAGTCTTTGATTTTTCATTTTTTCTCCCCTTTTTACTGATGAGAAAGTTTTCATTAATTGCAAATAAATGATTTTAGAAACCAGAAAGTCAACACGAAAATAACGAATTAACAAATTCGGTTTTTGCAAACACAAATTATAATTATCAAATTAATTTGCTTCTTTTTCTTCAAAATAATTTATGAAAAAAATGAATAAAAACAAATGTCTGAAGAACAGAAAGACAAACAGAAAATGCTCTTTGATGGCACGACCAGTATTTTTTGTTGAACTATTGTGGCCTAGGCCCTCACTATTGAAATCTGAAGTTTTGCAAAACGCAAAAAAAACAAAAAACAACAACAAAAAAAACAAACAAACACGGTAACATTTCTTTCTTTCCAATTCTATTTATATACAGAGTATGTGCAGTATTGAAGTCGGTAATCGTGACTTAGTAGACGAACACAAAATCTACCTTTAAAAATTTGTTTTCTAGGAGTTTTCGGGTGTGCTGAAAACGAATATCGCATTTAAAATTGGGGCTGGCAACAAGTTTCCACGATACTGAAAAGATACTTTTCTGCATGTTTCATGTAGTTATATAACACGGCGGTTATATTTGTTCAAAACAGAAACGATATAATGAATTTTCAAGATAATGAAGAGTTAATCTTTTTTTTATAAAAATATGCGCATACAACAATGGCCACCACTTATAACAAAATATCGCATTTAGATTTTCTGCAGACAAGTAGTTTTCCGAATATTAAGCCATGTAATTCTTTGTTATAAGTGGTGGCCATTGCTTAATATCTGGAAAACTACTTATTTGCAGAAAATTTAAATATGATATTCGTTTTCAACATACCCGCAAACCTTGATAGTCGTCATTTTAAAGGAAAATGTTAAAGTGGAAACCAAGTAAAATTTTACAAATATGGACAATATGGCCACCACATTATATTATTACATGAAACATGCAGAAAAGTATCTTTTCAATATTGTGAAAACTAGTTGCCGGCCCCAATTTTAAATGCGATATTCGTTTTCAGCACACCTGAAAATCCCTACAATACAAGTTTTTTACGGTAGGTTTTGTGTTGGTCTACCAGGCCACAATTACCCTGAAGACATGTTATTAATTGATGGAACTGCATATTTACCGAGAAAATCGACTTTCATATTTTGAAAGTCGTCTGCTCTAAACAGTATAACTTAATCTGAAGTCACCATTATATCACATTCCCTTTCATTAAGTTTACTTGAAAAAAAAAAAAAAAACTATGTTAAATAAACATTCATTCATTTTTTTTCCAAAATTAAAAAAAATTAATTTCAGTATTTATGATTTCTGCAAATAAACGTATTTAATTTATTTAATATATATATATATATATATATATATATATATATATATATATATATATATATATACATAAATAATGTTCTGTGAATAAACATACTTAACAGGAAGACCCTGACGAATATAAGAAAACTCATTTAATGAGTTTTCTTATATTCTTATATGCAATATTTTGTTATAAGTGGTGGCCATTGTTGTATGCGCATATTTTTATAAAAAAAAAGATTAACTCTTCATTATCTTGAAAATTCATTAAATGAGTTTTCTTATATTCGTCAGGGTCTTCCTGTTAAGGTACACAGTTTAGTATGAGCAACTTTTAAAACAGGAAGTCGCTTCTCTCAGTAAATATGCGGTTACACCTACTGCCACACCGGTTCCCATTAGATCAATAACCATTTGGCAATAGCAGGTGCAGTATGTGGGACGGATCTCTGCTTATCCCGGCATTGTTTGTAGTCGTTTTGGACTTCTCCTTTTCTACTAGACTCGAGCAATACCGATTTGAGAAAGATTAGTACGAAAGTTTTCTAAAATGTAAACATCCTTAAAAATAAATAATAATAATAATAAAAAAAATGTATGATATGAAGAATGGTTTAAAGAGGGAATTGAACAGTTTTCTTTCCTTTATTAGAAGTACATTAAATAGTTTAAGAGTCCACTATGTCCACATGTTTTTATCTCATCTCCATATTTCCACTTCATTCCACCAAACAAAAATATATAGAACACACTCTGAAGTAACACTGAGTCTCAGTAGCATCGGTTAGTGTGCGTATATATATAAGTAGTAGCGTTTGTGTGTGTGTGTGTGTGTACAAGTCTCCTATAGTCCACATCACTGGACCGATCGTGACCAAATCTGACATGATGATGGTCCTCCACCTAAGAATGGTGCACACCATTTTCCAAGGTAAAGATTAAAAGTCAAGGTTAGCCTATGTTTATATACACGTGTACAACCACACTACACTACTGGAACGATCATGACCAAACCTGACATGATGGTCTCCGATGCAGTGATGCAGATGCACACCATTTTTTCAAGGTCAAAAGTTAACGTCAGGACTTTGCTAGTATATATATTAAATTTGGAACAGTTAATCGGAAAAAAAAAAAAAAAAACTTTTTGGTATATCGGAATTGGAAAAAATTGTGCCTATTTTCTGATGCCAAAAAAGGATTTTTTTTTTTTTTATTGGTTTATTTTTGTTTAAAACTTAATTATTCATTACTGGTTCTAATAATAAAATGATAACTATATTTTAATTTTAAACTATGAATAAAACTAATAATTCTCGCAAGTGTACTTTTTACATTTTCGAAAATATATGAATATATTATATGGGTTTTATGGAACTCTGAAAATAAAAAAAAATACACAAACAACTCTATAGCTTAATATTTAAAGGTTTTAAAAAATCGGAATCGGGAATTTAGAATAGTATCAGTAAATGTATCAGAATCGAGAAAAATATTGGTATTGTCTCTCTCTCACACACACACACAAAGTGTTTTTTAGAGGCGGCGAACTTTAAATTGATAACTCTATTTTCTTTAATTGCAGATTTAACAACTATCGGTTGTAAATGCCAAAAATTAATCTTCGAAATAAACCACATATTTGTATAAAAAAATATTTTTTCTGAGATTTATTTTATTTTAAAGTTCGTCACCTCTAAAAAAAAAAAAAAAAATACACACACACACACATATATATATATATATATATATATATATATATATATATATATATATATATATATATATATATACACATGTACATATAGGCAGCAAATTGTTATCCATATGTGTCTGATTAAATTTTCTCTTTTTGTTATTATTTTAATTGTTTTCTCAACTGAGCGACCAAGTTTCCAGTGATAACTCTAGAGTATGTGGTATCTATTAGGAATGTGTACGCAGTGTGATGATGCATGGAAGTGAAACGTAGCTAATGAGAGTTGAGGATATACGTTGCATGGAGAGGAATAATATGAGAATGATATGCTGGATGTGTAGGAAGATTAAATCAGTGCAATATAGGGAGCTATGTTTGTCAATTTTTTTTTTTATCCCGTGAACCCTTTCATAATTTATCAGAATGATATTTGTCCCCTTTTCAAAAGATGTCTAACTCAAAACGGGCAATAACTAAGACTAACATAATAGCATTTGATACAAACGCTAAAGGAGAGAAAAATCTAACATGACCTTTTAGTAGCGATGGGACCTGAATTCAGTTTGCGTCTGCTAATCTGTGGTGCCAATTTCACCCTTAAATTCTTCGGGGGGGGGGGGGTAATTCCCTTCTGGTTAAGAACTAACGGCATAGAAAGATATGTGCAGAAGTAGGCTTTATAGCCACGTTAAAAAATAGATGTGAGTTTTTGGATTAGATGTAGAAAATTTGCAGTAGCAGAATGAGTTCACAAGTGAAATGTCTATTAAAAAGTAAATAATTAATTTATGTTTAATAGGTTTATATATCACAAATTGAAGAGAAAAGGTCAATAAATAATATATTCAAATTTAAAACAAAAAAAAAATCAGTTTTTTAGAAATTTACCTGTAAAGTCCGAAGTTTAAAACCTTATTTTATAAGAACACATTTTTTCTTTTTGTCTTTTTTTTTTTTTTTTTAATAAAACCTTGGTCCTTGCTCCTTTAATTGAAAAAAAAAATTAGGGCTTGAATTACATTTTTCGAGGAGTTATAAGCTTAGAAAGATAGGGGGTCGAATAATTTACGCCTCTCATTTTGAAATGTCTATTAAAAAGTAAATAATTAATTTATGTTTAATAGGTTTATATATCACAAATTGAAGAGAAAAGGTCAATAAATAATATATTCAAATTTAAAACAAAAAAAAAAATCAGTTTTTTAGAAATTTACCTGTAAAGTCCGAAGTTTAAAACCTTTTTAAAAAAAAAAAAACACATTGTTTTGTTTTGTTTTTTTTTTAAATAAAACCTTGGTCCTTACTCCTTTAATTGAAAAAAAAAATTAGGGCTTGAATTACATTTTTCGAGGAGTTATAAGCTTGGAAAGATGGGGTGGAATTATTCACTATTTTCACGAAATTTCTGACACTGCTATGGCAGCATGTAAAACAGATGTTAAACCGATAATGATGATGATGATCATCATCATCATCATTTTTGCATATGTAATCGTCTGTCCGCAAATATATTAAACTGTATATGAAAAAAAAAAAAATAATACAAATGCTAAAATGGATGACAGCATAAGTTTTGTTTCAACCAGTTTTTTTTTTATTACAGAGAATTTGAATAAATTTATGTCTGCAATTAAATCATTAAAAGAATTTAAAAAAATTTTTTTTAATTAATGTGTACAAAAATAAAATAAAAATAAAATATGAACAAAAAATAAGAATAAGATCTAAAACAAAACAAAATTAATAATAAAAAAAGCAACTCACCATTAAAGTTAAAAAGAGCGAAAGAAACAATAGAATAAACCATTTTTTTTCGATATAAAAAATGTCATTTTTTTTTGTCAACACTTCATGTCAAAGAATTAAAATTCTAAAATAAAACTAAAAAAAAAAAAAGACTTAAAAAATAGCTAAATGTAGAAACTATAATTGACTATAAAATTTGTCAACTTTTTTTGTTTTTTTTTGTCAATATAACCTGCACTACAGGTTTTTACTTACTCTGTAGACCTGAACTATTATAAGAGTGAATGGTCGAGTTAAAGACAGGACAATCTCAACACACAGACATACTTTTACTATTTACACGATGAAGCAGTATAGCATCAGGAGATTGACAAGCATAACACTTATAAACTTTATCAGAGACTGGGATGAATGTTTTCAATTGCTAATAAAAAATATAAAAACGTACTATTTGTGAATCTAATAAAAATCAATATGCAAGTACATTAAAACTAATATTTGATGTCATTAGGCAAGATTCATTCTTTCAGTCATATTTTGTTGAATACGATAAATATTTGGTGTCTATTTCTATTGTTGATCATCTATATATAAAGTTACATATGTGTATGATTTTATATGTTTGCATGGAGTAAACTCTAAAAATAATTAACCGATCATCAGGAATTTTGAAAAACCGCATTTCGGTGTAAGTGTGGACTATATTTTGATTTAGTTTTATGCCAAGGAGGGACTGGGAAAACTTTGTGGAAAATCAGATATCTTCGATTTTGACGAAATGGAAACCGTAGATCAATTAATATTCAAAAATTTTTGATTTCTTTAGAGGATTTTAAAAGTTTGTCAAAAAGTATAATATGACACACCCTCCCATTAAAAAAAAAAAAATTCAAATATTTCCGATTTGCATTAAATTTTAATCATTAATACTAGCAGGATCTGTGGAAATTCCACAGCAGAATCTTTCATATGTAATATATTGATGTTGGCATTCTGTGGATGTTCAGCGTAAATGGAGACGCTCTGATATTATTGTAACTATTTTGTTAAAACTGCATAAGTAAACTAGCAAGGATGCCCGATGTAGCCCGGTCGTAAAATACACCTAAATATAATATTTTGATTTATGCAAATTTCGTATATATTATTATAGTAAATTTTCTTTCGGTTTTCATATAATATAAAGTTGTGATTTAAAAAATAAAAAATAATATATCCATATGACTTGGGTGCATCAGCTTGAACTGAAACCGGAACCAAAACTTATGAAGATGAGATATATATATATATATATATATATATATATAATTTACGTTCCTTCAGCTATAATCGAAACCGAAACCAAAACTTATGAAGAATTCTTGATTAAATTATTTATTACAAGAAATGTAAGGTCATAACAATTAAACGACAGTCACTCGGAAAGAAATCGATGTAAGGGTGACACACAAAATAACACATACGCTATCGTATTAATATATAGATTAAACAATGTTGCAGTATTTTTGGCATAGTTGCATTGGGTAAATATTTAAAAACAAATACAAAATATGGCATAAAGGCAAGAAAAGGGGGCTGGGAGTTAATGTTGACCTATCTAACTCGTGTTTTAATTTAACTAGAACCTTCAGCATAATACCAGAATCACTCTATGAATAACCTACTTAAAAAACTGAAATGACAACATATACATGGTGGGCAGTTGGGGAATAAAAATTATATATACAACAACAACAACAAAAAAAAAGCGAATGAGATTTTGGCAATGTAAAAAATGGTTGTTAGTATAAGGACCTTCCACTAGTAAATGTAGCAGATAAGCAGTTTTGCCAAAAACTAACTTCATTCAAACAAAAGTGGGTTGACAAAATAGCAAATTTGTGACCTAATTGGGATCTGGAATGGAGATTATCGAATCAAAAAATGGGGAGAAAAAAAGGGGTGGTGGTGATAAGGACAAAAACTAAAAGAAGGGTTTTATGGCATCATGCATACTCTAGTAAGGTAAACATAGGAAAAAAAACAAAAACTATCCTATTCTATCCTAAACAATTTGAAACTTTCAGCATTTGTTCAGGTTAGTCAAAATTCTTTAGATATGTCACGTCCAAATACTACTCAAGATTAGCTCCACTCACTTGACACAAACGCAACACTTTCACCTACCTTTTGTTGAAATTTGTCAAAGAGAGTTTCACCTTCTCCAGTTTAATATGCATTTTCAGGTTGTATTTGAAAACGAGAACAAGCTGGAGAGTGGTGATGTCTCAGGTCTCATCCCCATAAACCTCTTTCTGTTGCGTCAACTAAATTATACCTTTTCTAACAGCTAGCAAGCAAAGAAAAACCTAACGTTCTTCTTTCTTTATGGTCGGTGCCCAGTTGCAACATGGGAATACTGGATCCAGGACAAAGAACTGTTTGTTCAACATGTGAACCATGAAGCCTTCAACGAACTCATGTAATGGACTTACAACAGTGCAGTGGAAGAAAGCACAATCAATATCTTCCTTCTAGTCTCCGCCTAGGTGGCTCTGTAAAGCCGGCTGCATAAAGTCTTGCTGACCCAGAGGGCATCTTTTATTACCAGGCCAAATGAGTGATGCCTAGTAATTATTGAAGCAACTTATTCCAGTTGCCTAAGGCCATATTGAGCGGCGCCCTCGTTCGTAAAACCGAGCTCCTCAATCCTATCATTTCAAACTGTTCCCTCAACACTCGTTTAGCTGAAAACTATTAATAATTTCCCCCACTCTTTATCAGTGCCTAAACCTAAATTTAGATTCCATGAATAAAGCTTTTTTCTTAGTGGAACTCTCTTCCGTATGCTTGCTTTCCAGCTGACTACGATATGGTCGTCTTCAAGTCCAACGTAAACAAGTGCTATCTAGGTAGTTTTGATAAATAGTAAGTTATGTAAGTATATTTTCGATTCCCATCAGCGAGTTTAGTGGGGTCAGAGAAGGTTAGATTTGACACTCATCAAACTCAAGTCACCTTTTGTCAACCTTGTTGCGGTGTGGCAAAATAGGAAAAATGAATTGTTTTGAGGAAGGAACGAACAACGCGTTAAATTGAATTAAATGAACTAGAATTTATTTCGTGAAGAAACAAATGAAACAAAAGGGTACAGCACGTGTTTACTTTGGCATGCGAGAAAGTCAATCCAGTTTGGCGTGTGTCTCTCGCTGTTAAACGGTGAGAAGGAAAGTCAATTGTTGTAGAGAGAGAGAGAGAAAAAGTCAATCCAGTTCATGGAGATAGCAAGCGTGTAAGGTGTACGTACTGTCTGTTGACTCTTGCCCCACATATAGTAGCAGGTGATGTGAGGCGCGCGCGCCCCCAAAGGGACCTATTAATCCGTTGACTTCTCAGGTCGGAAGCCGAATTGAAAAGGGGGAAGCAGCTATGTCTCTTGCTTTTATAGTTGTTTCCGGTGGATTTCCTTTAAAGGGGAATTGACGTTGCCCATGTGCGTGTATATGTGCGTACATGTGTGTATGTTAGCGTGTGTGTGTATGCACGTGAATGTGAGTGTATGTACGCGAACGTGAATATATCTACGTGTGTGTACGTGCATTCGTATGCTTGTGTGCACGTATGTTTATGACAAGAAAAATGGCTTGAGATGTGAATGCATGTTTTTGTATGAGACCAGAAAAGGCTCGCACAACCTAGATAGAATGCACCAGAAATTAGGGGTAACGGGAATTATGTTCGTAGTCTTCCAGTCGACGACCACATGGGGAAGAGTTGGTTTTGGACTGCAGATGAAGCAGACGTGACATTAGGGTCTCTCCTCTGACAACAATGGGTTTGAGACATAGGCTTGCCTTTTTAATAAAACAAATCGAAGCTTCAAATCCATCTTGTGTTATCAATGCATCTGCAGCAGTAAGTACCACTCCCCACGAGATGGCAGCCCAGCGTCAAGAAGATATCATCCGCTGGACAAGGCAAGCAAGTATGTACGCATGACATTATTATAGCATACACGTCGAGACCCTTCAAGGCAAGAAACTGTAAGTATAGAACACACACACACCCACATAAGTAAGAACATATATGTAAGAACGCACAGACTTTAAAAGTACCCCTTAAGAGAAACGAGTAAAAGAAAACATAAAAGAGAATAGCAGCAGGAACGCTCAATAATAATAGTAAATAAATAGATAGAAGGACGCAAAAACCGATCTTTAACACAAGTTCTTGATGAGCCGTTCCCTTAAGTAATCCAATTTACCAAATTTCCACTATTAACGATTACGACAATATTGTCACACTTTTTAACACTTATCCTCGAGTAGCTTCTAGGCCTTGATAAGTGAGGACTCCTATGTAAAAAAAAACCCCAAAAAAAACCCATATAGTGCCTCACAGGACAACACAGATAACACGCAGGTGTCAGAGGCTTTCTTTCACCCATACAATGAACTTCAATGAATGTCAACATTTGCAATAAAAGGAACACTGTGTGCCTCCCCCTCAACTGAGTGCACACTTTTCAAAGTTCAGAAGGATTTCTTGGTGTCTTTTTTCTTGCAGAATACACTAGAATACTCACTAGATATACGCCTTTAGTCTAAGTAAATTAGGTGAAGTGTGTGTCGACGAATCGCAACCCATAGCATATCCAGACCGCTTTCAGATGGATGCAGGTAACAGACCTTATGGCTAACCATGGCTTACTTTCCATGTCACAAGAACGCAAAAAGAGCATGCACTAGAAATACTTGCAAGGTCTCCAGGAGTGGAAGCACTGATAGATGATAAAGAATGAGGGGATAAATGTAAGAATTGCATACCTTCACTCAACCCTTCAAACTAAGGTTTCTCCAGGACCACTGATGGAATATGGCCTGAACCGCTTCCAATACTTCCGACTGCGGCATCAGATCGTCAGGCGTGGTTAGCCTCAATACGAGATGTGACTAACGCAATGGGTGGAGCCGGCTAAATCGATTAACTGTGATAGCTGAAACAAGTACAAATAAGTAATACTTCCGACCAATTTTTCTCCAACTGAAGTTGTATAGAGTATGATCAAAGATTTGAACAATTATATTTATAGCCAGGTTGGGGGGAGGGGTGATAAGAACGAACCAATCAGGTACCAGGGTCACTGTATAAATACATACTGAATCTCTTTAAATTTTTCTGTCATACGTTTTCATCTTGACACAAGATGAAAACCACTGTTGACTCTGACTGGATTAATAATACCATTCTTTACCTGGAATTCTTTACAATTCAAAGCTTCTGACTACTGGATTGATACTACTAATTTTTGATTCGTCCAACTACATTTTTAGCAAAGTGTGGATGTGCATATGCAAATACCGAGCCGTGTATAAAATGACGTCACGGTAAGGAAAAAGAGAGAGAGAAAGAGAGAGAGAGAAAGGGAGGAGGATCACATTTAAGACGTGGGTGATATCACAGCTGTAACGAAAAGTCACACGTGGTGGAAGAATGAGGAAATGTTGTTACAAAAAAAAAAAAATGGAGTTGAATTATTACTTGTCTTATGTTCCCTGTGACCGAAACTGCATACAAAGTGTGGGTCCCATGTGTAAATGTGAGTAATGTTATACATTTAATATTCACACATGGATAATTTTATTTTCTCTACAATAGAGTTATTTCTTTTGCCATTCTTTTTTGGATCATTTTTCTATTACAAGAATGGCTTTCCATTAAAGAAACAAGATTCCCTGAATTTCAATTTCTTCTTAAGTTGCTTTAAACATTTTTTCTTTAAAAAAAAAAAAAAGAAAAAGAAAAATTTTGACCAAAACTGGAATAAGAGTTTGTCTTTGTAAGAGGGATATAAAAATGATGCAACTTTATTCTTAAGTAGCTGTCCCTACACAGCATTTCTCAGGAATATTTTTACTTTTATTTTTTTTAATCGCTTTTCTTATTGTCATTCATTTTGTTTACCAAAATATTATTTTAAAATCTTTCAGATATTTACTCATTTGCAAATGTTTCCTAAATTTGTATCTGCAGAGATAAGTAACACTGATGATCCAACCCCCACCCCCAAGGTTGAACTGTGAACACAGAGATATCAGTGATAACCTTTCTCTCCCCCCACTCTCTCTCTTAATAGATTTTGAAGTTCGTTTGATTACGAAGTTACTGAAGTGTTGAAAAAAAAAAAAAATTGTTTTTATAAACCACAGGAAGTAACTACACGCCCCTGCCCCCCAAAAAAAATCCGAGCTGGATAAAGTACTTTTTGGAAGAAATTAAAGCAAATGACAATTTTCTGTTTTTAACATTTTGCATGAATCACCACAACAAACTGATGAATCCGAATAAAATATACATTTTTTAGCTTTTAAGTTATCAATGGCAAAGTGAAAAATCAGATAAGATAAATTCATTGGTATTTTTGCTCACAGCAAAATGTAGTATATGTTTTAATAATACTATATTTCATTTTTTTTTTGTTCTTGTTCAGTGAAGAGACATCCTTCTAGACTGAGGCAATTTAAATTTTTACCCTCGTTTTTGGTGAGCTGGATTCTCCTCACATTAAGAACCGATCTTGCGTCTGTGTCGTAGAGAAACAACTAAATAGGGACAAAATAAATTTATATCTTATTAAACCAGCAGAAAACTTTGAATGGGTACTATGCTAGTTCTTCAGAAAATTCTAACAAACTTTGGCAAGTCGAAGCATAAAGTAAATAAAATATTTTCCAAAAGTGCATGACATTTGCATGGTCTCTATGGTGAGTACCTGATTATATTAGTGATGTTGCCCGGGTTTTTGGAGGTGTGTGTTGAGCAAAAAAAAAAAAAAAAAAAAAAATGTGGTAGTAGGCAGGCAGGCTCGAACCCGTGAAGGAGAAAAGAACGTGGAAAAAAAAAAAAAAAAAAAAAAACGTGACGTCTTTGCTGTTGCGCCCATCGCCAAACCAGAAGTGACGTAGGTTAGACAGTCGAAAAGAGGGGGATGACTTTCGAAAATATTGGCGAAAAAAGCAACCCCTCCCTGTAAAAAAGTACCCAGTTGAGGGTGAAGGAATTAATGTTTTCATCCAATGTTTTGATATTTGTTGTCCGAAGGGTTGAACTTCAAAACGATACCGATCTCGTGAAAATCCGTTGCCTGTCAAAAGTTTTAGACATACATACATACATTTAAACAGACAGGTGAGATTTATATTATAGATGGGGTTGGGACCAATAGCAATAAAACAGAATAATGCAGGTAAAAAAAAAATTCATAACCTGCTGATTCTTATAAATTATATTGCATATATCTGATCACAAGTAAATCCTGACCTCTATTAATAAAATGATCTCATCAGACCTTCGCTTTGGGACTACCATGGGCAGTCCCAAAGCCAACTGAGTCTAGGTTATTCTCGTAATGGTGTTTTCCCTGTTGACTGCAGTTCTTGTGCAGTTCTAAAAGGACCACTCTCCTAGACTTTATCTTCTCCTTTTGAGAAGAGGGTTAGTTTATTGTTAATTGCCTGAGGCACCCCTACCAGGGAATACCAATGGGGCTCTTCAAGCATTTTTTATAGGCCAGAGTGCTCCTACTCGGGGATGCTGGCTCTTTAATCCCACTTTCTGACCCTAGTGTCACATCTTCTTGCCCTGGTAGAGAGACAGAGTGATAAATTCATCAGATACCGTGTGTAAACATAATCTATGATATTTTGAAAATAAAAATCGATTAATAATTTATTTAAAATAGTTAATTATATACAAAAACAAAATCATGAAAACGTCAGCCATTTTTGTTAATAGTTAAAAACAACAGAAATAACTTTGTGATCCTTCAAAATTTGAAAGGAGTTTAAATGCATTTAAACTGTTGTATAGAACTTCATTGAAACATGCTTTAAAATTCTTAGTAAAGTTCTACTGTATTAAAAGAATGACAATTTTGGAAGCTAATTACAAAATCCTTAAAAAATAATTTGGTAAGAAAATAAATAAATAAATTGGAGATGGGACGATTCCAATATTTTTTCCCATGATTCAACCAATTCTGTTCTAAATTCCCAATTCCAATACAATTATAGATTCCAATTTTTTTAAAACTTCTAAATATTAAGTTATAGAGTTGTTTATTATTTTTTTTGTTTTTCAATTACCATAAAATCCCATATTAGTGCATACATTTTCACAAACTTAAAAAATACACTTGTAGGGGTTGGGATCTAAAGATGTTAGTTTTACTAGTAGTTTAAAATCAAGAAAATATCAATCATTTTATTAGTAGTAACAGCAATGGAAAATTAAGTTTTAAACGAATAAATAAAAAACTAAAAAAATCGCTTTGGGCATCAGTAAATAGACACACATTTTTTTTTTTTTTTTTTTTCAATTCTGATATTCTCAAAAGTTTTGATTTTTCTGATTCACGATTCTGATTAATGGTTCCAACATTATAAAAAATAAAATAAAAAAAGTAGCACATAAAAAAAAGTGAAACAAAAATGCAAGTAAAAAATTTCCTGGGCAACGTCGGGTAGAAACAGTTCATAATTAATAATAGTAATAAAAAAAAAAATATATTTACTGATTCTTATAAAGTTGGGTTGTCTATACAACTAATATTATTCATATAACATAGACGACCCTACTTTGCATCTAACCTAATTCCCTATATTTAATGTACATAAATAATGGATTGTGTGAGGAGAGAGGGTACTTTAGCTTAAAAACTGATATATCTATAAAATAAATATGATCTGTCTGTCCGGAAATGAATGTGTATAGAACTTTAAACTGGCTTTAAAATACTTAGCAAGTTCTGCTGTATTAAAAAGTTTGAAAGTTTTGGATACTAATTGCATCTAATAATTTTATAGAGATTAAAACAATACCTTAACAAAATTGGTTATAGTTTTATAATTTAATGACAAAATAATACAGCAATAACAATTCAGTTTAGCTTACAAGATCCTTTAAAAATAATTTGGTAAGAAAAAGAAAACAAAAAGAAAACAATAAAAAACAGCATGATTGAAAAAAAACAAAAACAAAAAACAAAAACAAAAAAAAAACAGCATACTTGGGAGGGAAAAAAATGCAAAACAAAAATGAAAGCCAAAAAAATCCCGAGCAACACTAGATAGGTACAACGAGTATTTTATAAAACTAAAAAATATCTGTTGATTCTTATAGTTGGGTCGTCTCTACAATTAACATTTATTCAGACGAACCTACTTTGCATCTAACCTAATCTATATATCTATAAAAGTGAGAACGTGTGTGAAGACAACTCTCAACCTATATACTCAACGAATTTTTTGATCTACAGATTTGAAATTTGGTATATAGGGTATTCAGACTTGTGGAAAACTTTTTAATTGGTTTTCATTTAGAAAAAAAAGGGCTGTTAAGCGGTCAAAATTGAAAAATTGGTACGTGGAGGTTATCGGATTTTTATCTGTTTTTCAATTATTTCACGATTGCGCATGCATGAATCATTCACATGATAGCTTCCTTATGTTAAGAATAAGTAGGTCTGAAAATATTTTTTAAAGATTGTGGCAAACAGGTTATCGTACTTGACTCACTGTCTTTAGGTTTTGGTTTCAATCTCAGCTCAAGCATTTTTTTTTTTTTACTTACAAGAAATGAACTGTTTAGAAAAAACATAATACTCACATACACATGTCTCAGTTTCTTTCACTTTTATTTTTTACTTCATTTTTTTTTTAAAGGAATTTATGGTTAATACCGGGCAATGACAGGTACATCTGCTAGTCTTGTATATATGCAATAATATATAATGTAAATATGGAGTGTGTGTGTGGGGTGTGGCAATTTAAAACTTGCTATACCTATATAATAAAGTAAAGTTGTTTTTCTCATGATACTTCAGACATTATAGTAAAATAACCCACCACTACATATGTTAATCTGCTCTGCACTCCGATTAACTTTAAGCATTCATGAGTGCTTCCAGAAATACTGCATTTAAATCATCCTCATTTCATATTTATTATAGTTCACCTAATCTCCAAGACTATCACAAAAAATACTGTGACGGCAGTCATGGAAGCAGGTGGCCAAGGGTGGCATGTGCGATGCTCAGAACTCAAAACCTGACCAAAAGACACAAAAAGGCGACTTATGCTCAGGTTTGACCGTGTCTTAATTTACATATGTTGAATTTGAGGATATAAAAAGCTGGTATTTCCTTGATTGAAGGAAGGTGTTAGGACTATACAAAAGTATAATGCAAGGAGAGTAAGTTTTTACTTCTTTGGGCAAAGTTGCCTCCCCTTGTCCGTAGTCCTAAACTTTAAATTCTTGCGATTTCTCGCGAGATCAACAACAGGAAGTAGACAGTGGAGGGAAAACACAATGACTTTCAAAATGGAGAAACATACCCACGTGAAGGCTGGACACCCTGCAGTAAGATATTTTATGTTATATTGATCCTAACGCATCCCACTATATAACAGAAGGTTTTTCCTTTGCTCACTCGGTGTCATTTTATACGTACTTCGTGTGTCAGTGCGAAAAAGAATGACATTTTTTTTGTATAGTTGACTCGCATATCAGTGAGAGAAAAGAGCGATGGATTTTAATATGCACAAAGCAATATTCGGCAGTTTAAAACTTTAATTCCAACACTAGACACTTTTTGAAGAGAAGGTAGCATTAACTTTCACCCACTATTATTTATCTACTACCACCACCATCAAAATCACTATGTACTATTTTTTAACCATTTAAAACCTAAACAAACACCAGTTAAATTTTTTCTCTTGTTTCCTATTTGAACTTACTTTTTTTTTCACTGATACTTTAAAATTTATTAATTTAAAAAAAAAAAAAATAATTTTTACACACACAATGCCGGCATACAGCTAGTAATTACAAAATAATTCTTATAAAATTGGAATGCCTATAGAACTAATATCTATTCAAGACATAAATGATCCTATTTTGTACCTAATCTAATTCCCTATATTTGCAATACTATTTAATATAACTATGGAGTGTGATTGTGTGTGGTTGTGGGGCAGTTTAAAAATTGATATATCTATATAATAAGTAATGTCGTTTTCCCCATACAACTTCAGACATTATAGTAAAACACTGCATTTGTTAGTCTACTTTGCACTCCTTGATAACTCATGAGTGTTTCCAGAAATTCTGCATTTAAATCATCCGTTCCATATTTATGATATTTTACCTGTCCTCCCAGACTCTCACAAACATACCTTTTGAAGAGAAGATAGCACTGTTTCACCCACTACTATATATCTACTACTTTCATCAGAATCATCAATAATTTAAAAACTAAACAAACACTGGTTAATCCAGAATAATTAACAAATGTTTCAAAATCATAATGAATATCAATTCTACAAAAACAACTGTTTAATAAGATTACAGATTTCTGCGTCAGTAAACATATCCGCTTATTTCCTTTTTTGAACTCCTTTCTTTCTCTGGTACTCTGATATTTACTTAGTTTTTAAAATACCATGACATTTAATCTTTTACATGCATGATGGCAGCATAATTTCTCTCTTAGCATGGAATACAGGAATAACAGATTAAAGCTCGTATATTCTAAACTGTCATTAGCCACGATGTGAATTATTTTTCATCATACAATGCTGAGATACTTCACATATTTTCGCAATGTAAAGGCATATAAAAATTGAATGTCAGATATTCTGAACCCTGACTAGTAGTGAGCTAAATTATTTTATAATTTTTCTTACAAATTTCTTCTTTAATAATTACCTAAAGCAGAATAGATTGTGTTTGCATTATTGTTGTGGAGACGCCCACTAATTAGCATACGTGGGTGAACAAGATATAGATAAAGGTATCAAGTCAGCAAGACCGGAGAACTGTGTTCGAACGCCGGATAGGCAAGACGCATGTGCCGGTTGCTCCATGAAAGACTGTAACACGCCCTCTGCCAGACTATCTTCCAACTGCAGTACGACTGAACCTTTGTAAATATGTATTATCTTTTCGTCTTAATATATTTGTTTTACCTTTACTTTCTGCGTTCGTGTTGTTGTTGATATAGACACAACAATTATCACTAAACGACATAATAACATTGTCTTTGTGCAGGGCTCTACATTGCGAGTGAAACAGTCGCATTTGCGAGTGATGTTTCAAAGTGGTGACTAGAAATAATGAAACGCTTATCTTTTGGCGATTGTATTTCTTTCACTGACAATCTTCCAAGGCTCACTACTGAATGAAAATATCTTTTCAACTTTTTTTTTAAAAATAAAACGAGAAAAGTCAAATTATGTAAAGAATAAAAGGTTTAACAAAACAATATACTTTTTTTTTTTTTAAAAACAAAGGCTGTTTAAAAAACATCTGAGGAAATTTGAATGTTTATACGTTCGAGTATCAATATAAAATTCGGTGTATAATTAGAATTACACTTATTAAAAACATATATAAAAAAAATCTTTGTGATGTACATACTCGTCATAGGACGAGGATGTCATATTCTAAAAATCATGTGGGTTTGGCTAGTAACTTTTCTATTTGGCTAGTAAACGAAAATATTTAGTTGTCAAAGGTCAACAAAATATAAATTTGTCCGTAGAGTCCTGTTGTATATTAATTTTTTTTAGTTATACAAAGATTTTATTTAAAAAATGAATTACTGGTACAGTTATTGAACAAGACTAAATTGGCTACTCCAGAAAAAAATCAATGGAAACAAGCCGCCATTAAAATTGAAATGTGGAAACATTTCAATTGAAAAAAGTACTGGAAAAAAATCAGAATTTTTTTTTTTTTAAGAAATTAAATAAAATAATTTATTTTTGGAAAAGTTAATTTTTTTTTGGACTGAGAAATTATGCTTCATTTCTAAATAAACTAACGTTTTGGCATCTTCCAGCTGTTTCTGTAAATCTTTGAAAAATGCTGAACAAAAAGTCAGTTTTGTCTGGTTCAAAATATTTTTTACAAGAACCCCCCCCCAAAAAAAAAACCCTAAAACAAACAAACAAAAAATCCCACTCATTTTCTTCCACGAAATAAACCTTGTTCATGCAATTTAATCCCATTGGATCATTTTCTTTGGGAATACGTAAAGTCCCATGTCTACACTAATAAACCAAACACAATAGACTACTTTGAAGACAACATTCGATGTATTCTTGCCAAAATACAGCCTAATTTAAAGTGTAAAGTTTGTGAAAATTGGACTTCTAGATTACACCTATGGGAGTCATATTCTTGAAATTGTCTTTAAATTATAAATGTCAAAAATTAATCTTTGGAATAAACCACATATTTTTATGATAAAAATATTTTTTCTGCGATTTATTTATTTTAAAGTTTGCTGTCTCTACCCCCCCCCACCAAAAAAAACCCAAAAGATACCTATTTTATATATATATATATATATATATATATATATATAAGAATTAATTACTTTCTGCCCCATTGAATTTGACAAGAATTTGTAAGCCTTTAAACTGTTGAATATAAAGTCATTTCTGACTTTAGAATTCTTAGCACATTCTCATGTATTGAAAGTTTTGGAAATTATTTACATCCAATATTTTTTTATAAACAGAGATTAAAAGAACATTGCGTTAACAAAAGCAGTTATAGTTTTATAATATTTTAGACTAATGAATAATTTAATGATCAAATGACACGGTAATAATAGAATTTAATTCTCAAAATCCTATTTTAAAAAATAAAAGTTTGGTAAAAAAAAAAAAAAAGAAAGAAAAAATCGAAAGAAAAGCAAATGTAAAAAGACTCCTGGGCTAGGCAGGGTTGATACAGTTTGTAGATAAAAATGTATTTTTTTTTTTTTATTTCAGTCTTGGTGAAAAACTGAGAAACTACAAAAATATTTCTACTCATACATTTATTATAAGATTGGAAAAATGTCATCAATACCATCTGTTTCCAGTGTTTATCAATATTCACAAACATTATATGTCGAGAAACAAATTTGAAAAATAAATTGCAATCATATAACCTGAATATGAGAATGGTTATCTATATATCTATATCTATAATATAAATACGGTATCTGTCTGTCCGGGGATGCAAGTGAACTATCTTTATCTTATGATCTTATCTGGAGCACATAGTGCAATGTGGGGGTGGGTGGGGAATAGTGGCTTATTATATGGAGTACTGTTGCCACATCTGGGCAGGGGCTGCTAGAAGCAGCTTATCCTGCCTTGACAGAGTTCAAAATAAACTTCATAGCCTAGTGGGAGATGACCTTTTTTTTTTCCCTGGAATCTCTTTCCCACAGAAGAGACGTCGCGAACCTGTCTTTGCTTTATCATTATTTACATGGCAAGTGCCCAACTGAGCTCCAGTCTATGGTCCCCTACTGGCCTGACTTTCATGAAAAACACTCGTCTAACTGAAACCACGATCAATAATTTCCCCCACTCTTTATATGTGCCTAAACCTAAACGTAGATTCCATGGACAAAGTTTCTTTCTTAGAACTGCACGCCTGTGGAACTCTGTTCAATGTTCCTGCTTTCCAACTGACTACAATATGGTTGTCTTCAAGTCCAATATGAACAAATTCTTAATGAGCCATCCCCTTAAGTAATCCAATTTATTAAATTTCCACTACTATCGATGAATGACATGTTCCTCTTGACTATTGTACACTCATTAACCCTTATCCTCGAATAGCCCTCGGGCCTTGATAAGTGGTGACTCCTTTGTAAAAACAAAAACAAGTTACCCTCCCTTCATTACTAACACTCAGATTCTTTTGTTGCTCCAGCTGAATTGACCGACTCTCTCCTCCAGGAAACTCCTAGAAGCTTCTAGAAATCTAAAATCGAAAATTTACAGAAAATCTGTTGCTTAAATCAAAACATGGTTGGACCTTCTACCACTTCAGAAAGTACCTGATGCAATCCAATAAAAGATAGATCTGAAATATGCCACTGTTGCCAAATCTTGTGATGGGTGGGTTGTCCATTGCAAATGATAAATGTAATGAACAAAGTTTGATTATTTATGGGGGACGGTTTATGAGAAGCAAGTACTTGTTGCCATTGGATTCACAGACAACCATATTATAGTCTGCAGGGAAGCAGTTCCATGGTAACGTGTTCCATCGATGGAAAATTCTCAGAAAGAAGATCTTTTCATGAAAATTGCATATGATGCTAGGCACAAGGAGGAAGAAAGGATAGTTACTTCTTTTTGTAGTAATAAGATTAGTGAATCCATTAAAAGGAGGAACAAAAGATTGGAGCTCAGTCGAGCATCTTTTTAAAGACTTGAAGATGGCTATCTTGTAGTTGGTTGGGGAACACGTTTTCCATATGAAAAGGTGGAAAAAAGAATGAATTACTTTTGTGATACTTGTGACAACATTGGCAAGCATTGTTACATGTTAGAGACTATGTCAATCGTGATTAAGTCAGCTAGTATAAAGTTTAACATAGGCACACTGAGTACATGTAATGATCGGCCAAATCTGCAAAGCAGAATCATTCCCAGAGGTGAATCAAAGATAGGCGATGTAAAATTGATGCAAAGGGGCAGCAAGTCAAACAACATAGAAACAGCAAAGCATGACAGGAAATGGAGTAGTGACGTCACATTTTTTTCAAGTTGAGAGAAAACAAAGGTTTTCAAATCAGTTGTCTGTGGAAGTGAGACACACTGCCGATAATGCTTTAAGAAACTTTGAACATCTCTAAGAGTGAAATAACCGACCTAACGTCTGTTTGCACATCAATCAAAGATTTAAGAAGTAAAATAATCAACTAGCTAAGAGAATGTCAGTCTTTCTCTCCAGTGTAAGTAAAAATTTTTCCAGAAATAAAATCTTTAAGAAACACTCAGCAAACGTCTCGGTATTTCTTTCTTCATGAAAAGAAGTTTTATTCGCCTAGCTAAACAGAGGAGACGTCAACAATCAACCATGAAATGGAGCGACCTGAAGAAGAATCATGAAAAGTGATGATAAGCGGTAATAAAAGATATATGTTAAAAACTTTGACCTAATTAACTGACAATGTAACAGATTGAAACTGTTTAAATGAAAAGCTAATGAATTGAGTTGAACTCTAAATATCTATCTACTATTATATAAAAGAAACTGTCTGTGTGTCTGTGAATTTGTTCCCTATGGACTTTAAAACGGCTGGGTCGATTTTTATGAAATTTCACACGAAAGTAATTTATGTGCCTGGTAGTGTTTTTAGATAGGTTTTGTGTCAGAATGTCTTCGATTGTTAATAGAAATAATCTGATGAAAGAAGGAACAGGCGATTTTGATCAAAGTTGACACCTTACACAGCCTAACATCACAAGTGCACTTGAGTTTTATTACCACACAAGCCGAAAGACTCAACATATAAAATCAATAGTAGGTTCTTTGATATGGCAGGAACGTATTCGAAATAAATGTTTCTGTTTAAAGCACAATTTCACAATGATACTTGACATTTTTATTTTAAACTTAAATTCAAGCGACTATCACTGCACAACCAATAATGCCAGGCATATAAAATCAACAGTAGGTTCTTTGATATGACAAGGGTGTGCTTGACATTAATGTTTCTGTTTAGAGCATAATTAAGCCATGATACTTGACTTTTGCATTTTAAACTTTAATGCAAGCCATTATATATAAAATAATTTTATAAAATAGTAGATTCTCTACAGTGCAATGCAGACTACAATATATTTGTGAACTTAGTCACTGTGAGAGTCATATGGAGCTTACTCCAGGTGCATTGTGATGCCCCCACCCCACTCAATTAGAGCAGGTGATCAATTGATTTGATTTGATCGATTTCGACGACAATAAAAATATGGGAGTGGTGAGCATTCGTTGATCATCATTCAATCCCGGGCAACATCAGGTCAACCTGCTAGTGTATATATATATATATATTTATGTAAAAATTAGTGTTAACTTTAAACAGATTGTTTAGTTTCAATGTTTCTTTAATCTATGTAATTCACGGAAATCTGAACCCTGGCAACATCAGGTAACCCTATTAGAAAAATATAAAACAAAGTTAATTTGTATGAATCATCACTGTACAACTTTTGACCATTTCGATTCTCTTGTTGGCATTGGTTTCCTCAACTCTTTCTAGAATTGATTCAGATAAAAATTATATATATATTATAATAATTATTAAATACCTACAGACACTAGTGTTTTATCCTTTCAGGAATCATCAGTGCAAGGTGTCACGATTAACACTGGTCGATAGATTTGAAACTGGCAACAGAAGCCATCTCTGACGTCATTAGCAAGGACCTAATCCATTCAGCCACCGTTAACCACGGAATTATATATATGAGTAAAACGATTCATAATAAGGAATAAAAAATCAATTTCAAAAGTAAAAACAAACAAAATCAACTATATTGTACGATCATTTCAGAAACGATCGTACAATCTAGTTGATTTTGTTTGTTTTTACTTTTGAAACTGATTTTTTATTCACAATTATGATTCGTTTTACTCAATATTAATATAGCTCTAAGATATCTATACCTATTGAGCTTATTATATATCTACAATACAAAGGGCACTGTTTTCTTTTAATAGTATTAATTCATTTACTAATACATTAAAATAAACTCTGCTCTTTAGACTCCAAGTCTTATTCCCTATAAAAAATAAAAATTATATATAATTCCTACTTGTGAAACATCGGTTTGGGCTTGTTGGTTGGATGACCACACCCCTTGTTCAAGATGGAGTAGGTTCATTCCATAGTGGGAATTCACCGTGGTTTGCTTGATCTGTGTTAGTTAATAGACTTTGTGTGTGGCGCGATTACACAAGTATAACAGAGAACTCGCCTCACATGTAAGAGACTCGGGTTTCGTATCCTGAGTTTGGATGTGTTCAACTGATGAGCTCCGGTTTGTCGCCTGTCATGGCTCTGGTGAGCTGTGATGTTGCTTGACTGTAGAAATAATTATATATATATTCAATGAGCTGTATGGGAGGGGGGGTCAATTACGTGTGTAAGATCAAATCTATTTCCGGAAAATAGTCATGGCTTCTAACATACGTGCATACAAATACACACTGCATTTCAAATGCACAGATTTTCAAAAAAATGCTCTACAGAAAAACTCAGAATCCTGCAAGCCATATAATTTTTTTAATCAACTGTTTAAACTAAAGTCCAGTTTTTAGGATGTGCCCCTACAAAACGAAATATTTACTCTGAAACTCAGCAACTTTCAGCACCTCAACTTCTAAATGTTCATATAGATAAAAACGAACTATTCGCTTTTCTGCAGATTACAGTGTGCACACTAGCACACAACAGGAAATTAGTCTACATATGCATACATGCATGTGGTCAGTATTATTTGCACAGGATAGCATATGCATTCGCAGTAACTATACAAATGCCTAAGTGAATGCTGATCCTATCTCTCTCTCACCCTGTGCTTGCATGACCAATCCCAGAATCCTTTTTCCAAAAAATACTTCTCACTGGACAACAGCATTTTCCACCTCTGTCTATTGTTTTTCTTTTTGTCTTTACATGTGTAGCCATTTGACAAGCAACAGCAGGACGCCGTTATTTTTGCCCTCTAGGCAAATTCGCAATGCAATTTTAGAAGCATAAAGCTATTGCATGGCAATTGTATAGTATTTTTCAAGGGAGATGCTACTCAAATTATTCTTTATTGTCTTGATAAAGTACAAAACCGACTTTGTAATCTAGTGGGGCATGATCTCTTCTAGCCTCTCTCTACTATATTATTACGCTTATGGTACGTGTCCAACTGAGCTCTAATTTTTGTGCCCCCCCCCACTCCGTAAAACATTCATAGCAACAACTTGCTTAGCTACAACCATAACAAAGAATGTTCCTTTTTCTCTCTATGTACCAAAAAACTAAACTTCCATGAAAATGGTTTCTTTTCTAGAACATTAAATTTATGGAACAAAATAAGGCTGTTTCCCCAAAAAGACCACAACACAGTCGTCTTAAAGTCTACAGTAAACAAATACTTCTATCCCTTCCACTCATTGTTTTCAGTCATCTCATGGTGGCATTCACTGCCCAACCGACAATCTTTTGAAGATTTATCCTTGAGTGGCATCTGGGCTTTGATATGCACTGACCCATTAGTTTAAAAAAAAAAGAAGAAAAAAAAAAAAGGATATTACTTTCATGTAACTGAACCCTTTGTGCTTATTTCTCCTAAACAACAAATATAATTTTTTTTTTTAGAGAAATGACAATATTGAATGAACTGTTCAAGTTTAGAAGAAGAAACATGCAGCAGGGTATAATTTAAACAACGAATGAAAAATACAAAAAAAAAAAAAATGAAAAATACCAACAAAATTTATAAATTGCTTTTAAATTTAGATGCAAGTACAATCAACAAGAATTATATGTAAAATAGTTTTATATTACATAACAATAGCGGTATTTGAATGGAAAAGTTCAAGTGACACTTAAGGATCACAGGTGATCCCAGATGGAAGTTATGAAATTATGTAACTACCAAGAGGAGATTTTTCTGTCTTTTAGCTGGTGAGACTATAAGTAGGAAGGACATGTCCACAGTGCTGTCCCTAATAGGGGTTTGCGCACAATGTATGTGCAATGTTTGGGGGATAATATTAGGGTATGATTACAAAAATTTGAACGATTATATTTATAGCCAGTGGGTGATAAGAATAGACCATTCAGGTACTAGAATTGCTTTATAAAATATACCGAATCTGATTTTTTCCGTGATAGTTTTGCATCTTAACACAAGAAGGGGACAATACTCTACTGATCCTGAATGGTTAACACTACCAATTTTTTTCACCTGGAATTCTTTACAATTCTAAAGCTTCTTTGACTGGATTAATATTGCCAACTTTTGTCTTGAGACAAATACATTTAATATTCGCAATTGAATAATTTTCTTTTCTCTATGATATTTCTTTTGCCATCTTTTTTGGATCATTGTTCTTTTACACTCAAAGAGGTGTTCAGGTCTTTGGTTGTCCACTGACACACCAACGCCACCAAGACCGACAGATAGATAGGATTACGTTGTGAATTAGCTACTCATCCAAAATATCTCTAGAAAAGAGACCCTCTCTGTTGATATGCTACTCTTACGTTGCGAGCCTGTCTCCGCTTTATCGTTATTTTCATGGTAAGTGCTCGTCTGAGCTTCAATGTATGGTCCCCCCTCGCCAAACTTTCATGAAAAACACTTGTCTAGCCAAAACTACCATCAATAATTTCCCACACTCTTTATCTATGCCTAAACCTAAATGTAGATTCCATGAACAAAGCTTCTTTCTTAGAACTGCACGCCTGTGGAACTCTCTTCCGTTTGCCTGCTTTCCAGCTGACTACAATCTGATTGTCTTCAAGTCCAACGTAAACAAGTTCTTGATGAGCCGTCCCCTTAAGTAATCCAATTTACAAAATTCCCACTACTTATGTTTACTACGCTATAATCAAATTGACTAATGTATAACCATTAACCTTTATCCTCGAGTGGCCTCTGGGCCTTGATAAGTGTAACAAAAAAAAAAAAATTTTTTTTTAAATAGCATTTTTTTTTTAATTTGTTAACACATTTGTATAAAAGGTTCCATCTACTTGTCATCCTTAAGTTATAAATAGCATTTGTCATCACAAAACTTGTAGAGTAAATAAACACATCTTGAAGAATAACTTACTGAATTTCCCCTAAAATGTTTGACAGTCGCTTTTTTCAGATCGTCTGCTACGAGATCCATGAAGATCCAACCGATCGGAAAAAGCCCGAGTTGTTCTGCCACTTCATTCACCAAAGTTTCTTCTTCATCGACCAACAAGAATGTCTCTATACTCAAGAATGTAAGTAATGTATAGCAGGACAAGCTATTCATACATCCGTCTGTTTTTTTTTCTCACATGTATGGAAGTAACCCGTCCCTCTGATGTTTTCTCTTTGTACTTAATTTTTATTAAAAACTAAGCTTTGGCGTTCCATAGAGAAACAAGAACCTGGATTCACCTGGATTATAATGTAGTACGGGATAAGCAAAAACGTAACATTTAAATTAATAAAATATATGTTTTCTGTAACTGTTTTTCTCTTTGTAACGAACCGTTTTTTTTTTTGTTTTTTTTTTAAATCAGCATTGGCTTCTGGGCAGTTTTATATCAAAAATTCTAGTTGTGACGATGACACTAGTGTATACTTATCGAGCTCTGAAGATACCTTTATTTCCGTATAGTCTGCTAAACTATATGTGCCCCGACAAACTCTTAGCACTTGTGCCCCTCGACATAAATAACCTGACTAACCTGGTCAAGCAGCAAAATCCCTCCTCTTCACTGTTGAGCTCCATAGATGCTGGAAAGCCTTTTACTCTAATAGTTTCTTCCCTTGAATTGCTACATTTGAAATTCCCTCCCTATTTCCAGCTTCTCTGACTGTATTAACATGTTGAAATTTAAATATTATGTGAAAATGCCCCTTGTCTCTTATCTCCGTACATAGTGCCCCTGTAGACATGGTCCCAAATAGCAACCCCTTACGTCCAGGTAGCAATATGTCTTGTTTGTAGTGAATAAAAGTAAAGAAAAAAAAATTATAATTAAAAATAGGTATTTTTGGTCAACTTAAAATATGAAGGCGTTAATAAAAAAAAAATGTTCAGATTTCAACACGTGAAGAAAACTGAATCCAATTACTTGAAACATTCAAAAACAAAATCTCTGAGAAAATTCTGAGACGATTTAATATGTAATGCAATCCCAACATTAATGCAGAAATTGCAAATTATTGAATTTGTATTTTTCTAAAAGTTAAAAAAAAAATGTTTTAAATTTTATTACATACTGACTTATCTGACATCCCCCCCACCCCGTGGATAGTTTTTATATATATATATATATATATATATATATATATATATATATATATATACTAGCGAGGGGTACCCGGCGTTGCCCGGGTGTTTGGAGGTGTGTGTGGTTTTGGGTAAATCAAAACTCCAGGGGGGGGGTTAAAATAAAAAAAGTTTTGGTAGGTAAGTATGAGGATCGAACCCGAACCGTTGAGGCAAAGTTGGAAATTAAAGTGTGAAAAACAAAAACGTGCGACGTTAACCATTGCGCCACCACAACATACTGACAGAAACACGTTTGAATTTATTTAATTACTTAAATTGGCAGGTGCACGTTTTAATGACGTAATGAGGTCAACTTTTGACTGCGGGGTAGCATTTTATTTAGAGCGGGAATGCTTCCCCCCCCCAAGACGTTGGGGGTAGGGGGAAACATTATAGGAAAAGGCCTAACCTACATGCGGCGAGCGAAAACTGTTGAATATTTATCTTCCCGAAGTCGAGCAAATTAAATAGACAGGTGAGCTCCGTTGTTAAATCTGAGATATTACGATTTACATGTGATATAAAAAGTTTTAAAAAGTTGTGAAGCGACCGACCACTTCTCTGAAAAAAGCCTTTCTTGGACATACACAAAAAGCGAACATACATACACACATTTTCGCTTTTATATATATATAGAAGAAGATATATCATTCAAACACTACAGTGTTTGAATATATGGTTAAGTGGTAGTTTTAATCATTTAGAACTGCTTTAAAGCTTCACTGCTCACTCATTTTTTGACCAAATTTCAAACAATTATTACAGTTTATAGATCACCTTCTCATCTATATTGTGAAGAAAAAATTCCAATTTTCGTTCAGTAAAACAAAAGTTATGATAAATTTAGTGATGTTCAAAATCGTAAAAAAATGTAAGGTTTTTTTTTCTGACTGATTTCCATAGCAACCACATTGCTTCAGCGACTAGTGTTGCTATTAATTCACTGCTGTCACGAAAAGAGAAGTAACAAGTGAAACAGACAGAATGAAAGGGAGATAATTGGGGGATTTTATTGAAGCAGACAAGTACCGTACATTGTTATTATTACATATGTATATGTTATGCTTATGGGGGCAAAAAAATAAGGCTGAAATTAAACAAAGAACAAGTGAATTTATTGAAAGCCTGGAAAAATCATGGATTACAATAGAAAAATGCAAGCATGAAAAGTATATATGGTTAAGTTTAAACATGTAAAAGTAAAAGACTAGTTGTTAAAACTGGAAAAGAAAAGGATAAGATTTTCTAGTAAAAAATATAATAAATTTTTAACATCAAATATTGCAGCATTAAGAATTTTAATATATCGTGTTATATTGAATTAAAAAAAAAAATTTAATGCTGCAATATTTTAAGTTATTAATTTATTATATTTTTTAATAGAATATCTTGTCTTTCCTTTTCCAGTTTTAACAACTACTAGTCCTTTACTTTTCCATGTTTAAGCATAACCATATTATACTTTTCATATATACACTGCTACGAGGGATGCAGCTGGAAAGATGCATTAATCTAGATGCATTTGCTGGAAAAAAATAAACTGCATAAATCGAGTAGAAAAAACAAGATGCAATCCAGAGCAAATAATGGAGGCATCATTGTTCTTTTTAATTTGCTTCCATTTTTACAGCCATAAAAAGAAAAAAAAGACAAGATCCTCTATGACAACTACAACTACTACTACAGAAAGATGACGCCGCTAACTACTTAGAATGTCTTAATGAAATGACGATGATGGCAAAAAGAATTGATTGACTTTAATGCTACATATGTGAACTTTGAATATATTTTGAAAAGAAAACTGATATTTATTGCAAACTCTTTTTGTATCAAAACTAAGTAAGAAAAATAAAACTATGTTGATGATTCTAGATTTACAATATTGGAAACAGGTCTTTTTTTCCCGATTTTTTAATGTGATTTTGATGACTTGATTTCATTAGTTCTCAAAATGTGTTACCTATTATATAAAGAGAAGTTGTGTGTGTATGTTTGTATGTCCAGCTAAAAATAAAAATCTATAAAACAAACACCTACAAAGTTGGTATATTCTTGATCAGCATTGCCCTGAATGAATAATACCTAAAATTTAGAAATAATTATTCATTCTCCGAGGGTCAACTAGGCCAGGTTTCATAGAGGAGGGGCGGTTTTCAGTATTATTATGTATTTTTGGAAATAAAATGCCAACTAATTCCATGAAGAATCTATCATATAAAGGAGAGTTGTGTGTGTATATGCTCATCTAGAGAGGAACGGGCTAGGTGAAGGAGAAAGAGGATTTTGAGAAGAAGTGGACAAGGGGGAAAGAGAGAAAGAGACAGATATAGAGTTATAGAGAGATAGAGCTTTTATAATAGAAATATGTTTGCCCCAGGTAAGACCAGATAGCCCTGCTAGTTTGGAAATAAGTTCTGAAATAACAATACATTCTTTTTTGTAAATATCACCAAAATTAAAACTTAAGTTCCATTATTATAAATTATTAACTAGCAGAGCTAATTTACATAAACAAAAAAAAAAAAAAAAAGAAAAAAAGTAAATCTAAATAATCTGCTTAATGTTGTAATTTAAAATGTCAAAGTTAATTTTCGGACAAAATCAAAGTAAAAATAATAATGCCTGGGTGAGGATCGAACTTGGAGCCCCTGCCTATAAATAATGTGGTCTAATTGATTAAACCACCACTAAGGCAAGCATAATTGATGCTAGTAACTAGATAAATGGGATGGGAATGTCTGCTTAAAATTCTTTCTTTTTTCTTTACGTTCTTTTTCTTTGTTCTCTCTTTCTCTTTATAATTGAATGTGGGGTAAAAGAAAGGCAACAAAAAGGAGAGAAAGAAAGCAAAAAAGATAAATCTAGACTTACTTTTTCTCTTTTTCTTCTTTATGATGACTCTACAAATTGCCTTTTTTTTTCTCTCAGTGTCCATGAGGACAGTAGGAGTAAATGAAAGTGATTAGTTAAAAAGCTCCTCTTACTTTCCTCTATTTAAGACTAATAAAATATCGACCACAATTAAATATTTAAATCGATCGTAAATAACTATTTTTTTTAATTAACGACACAGATCAATATTTGCCTTTGTCAACTAAGCTCCAACCCCTGTCCCATCGCCGCAATGTTGCATCTCTGTGCCTGTTTTGCAAATATTTTAATGGAATGTGCTCTGATGAACTTGTTGCACTTGTGCAACCTTGATGTACATATGCCCGACAAACCCGCTTCACAACAAAATCACACCTCTTTCAATGTTGAGGTCCCTAAATGCGAGAAAGCTTTCTACTCTAATAGTTTCTTCCTATAACAGCTAAACTTTGGAATTCCCTTCCTGCTACCTACTTCCCTGACTGTATTGATATGCAGAAGTTTAAATGCAGCCAACATCTTATTAATCTTTCCTAAGCATAGTCTCAAATAGTATCTCCTTACGTTCAAGTGAGATATAGCTTGCTAGGGATGAACGTGAGTAAAAAAAAATGAATAAATAAATAAAATAATATGATTGATGAAACAGATATTTTATGTAGCTTGAGGTAATCTAAAAGCTATCAGCCACAAAGATACACAGAGAGAAAACTCGTTTTCACTTTATATATTACAAGATGAGTTATTCATTTATTTGTAGTTTTGCTGTGGAAGAGATGAATTGAATTTTAAGCTCAAAACAAAAGCTAAAAACACAGGATTAAAACGAACAAATACAACACCAATATTGTGCATGCCAGAGAAATAAAATTGGTGCAAAAACATAAATAAAATGCATATAAACACATGCAAGAAGACTAAGTAAAAGACTAAGTAAAATACGATCAAATGTTTTTTTTCTTTTTACTTTTTTTTTTTACTTACATTTATTTCACAGCCACATTACCTCAAAAAGAGAAGCCTACAAACAAACAAGTAGACATGTTATGGCGCCTCCACCATTTTAGTAGACTTTTCATCTTCAAGGAGTCAATAAATTAGTAAATAAAAAGAGATTAACAAAGGTATATTGCAGCGGTTAACTCCCAAGAATGGCTGCTAAATTTTATTGACTAATCTTGTCTGCTTTTGGCAGGGGTGGCAGAGCAACTTAACCCACTTATTAATTTATTATCTGAATTTTACAATTTTCTTTCTTTTTTTTTTGTCATTTTTATTTTGCAAATATTGATTTGTTTTTTTAATTTTGCGCATTATTTTACAAATAAATATTTATTTTCACAAATATTAATTTGTTGCCACCCAGACTTATGGTAAATAGTAAGGTTAAAAGCAGGTATGTTTTGTAACAAACAGATCAAAATGTTTATTAAAAATGAAATTGAAACATATTACAATTTAAACATAGTATTAGTAACATATCCAATACGGAATATGGCTGAAGAAAGAGACTCTAAGTTCAGGCATAATTGATTTTGATTTTGTCTCAAAACGATGGCGCCAGAGGAATTCGTCAAAGTGACTATTTAGATTTAAAAAACCAGCAAACAAATTAATATTCAAAAATATGTACATCCGCAAAAATCAGACAATATAGTGGATTAATATAGTCTTTCTTTGCTATCAAAAACACAAAAAAATAGTTAATAAAATTTGGTAGCCACTTTGGGAGCTAACAGTTTCAATGCACTCATTTGATAAATTTTGTTGTTGTTTGAAGTGTAAGCTAATAAATGAACCCCACAGTGTCCAGGTTTAAAATATGCCGAAAGAGTTTGTTTAATTTAGGCATTCATTTTTATTATTATAACCGGTTGTACTTAATCAGTGTTGTCCGGGATGCAGTAAAGACATTTTTGTTTCTTTTTTATTTGTATTTGTTTGTACATTTTTTTTAAGCTCATACTGAAAAAGGAAATAAAATTTTGGTAGTAAGGGAGACAACAATTTACATTCTTCAATAAAAATATGAGTTATTCCCCTTGCCGATTTTTTTTTTTTTTTTTTTTTTTTAATCAAAATTATTTCCATATTACCAGTTATCTCGGTGATACCGCATATTTAAAAAAAAAAAATATATTATAGTGCCAATAACATGTTGCAACAATAACATAAAAATTGGCTAGTCAGAATTTTGATATATAATAGACCAAGAACATAAGAAATTAAGTTTACATAAAACCTATATATTTTTTTAAATTTATGAAACATTAAATCATTATCAATTTTAAAGATCTAAAAAAAAAAAAAAATGTCAAAGAAGGCCAAACATTATTTTTTAGATGAGATCCATGCAATATAATATAACGACATTAAAATTAATTTGAATGTTTACGAACAAAGGACATCAGATTTAAAACTAAAAAGTGAAAATACAAATACTGTCATTAAAAAAATTATTAAAATGTTCGCCATTATGTGTTTTTACAAACCAGGAGAGACCAGAATCAGGCATTTCCCCCTGCACAGAATCTTTTAATCTGTTTATTGCTAGTTCCTCTCTACATTGCTTGCAACGCTTGAAGAAAAAAAAATGATATGTCAGCTGTGATATTACGACCTTTATAACACATTGTCTGGTTAGATAAACTTCTCATTCTATCTCCAAGCATGGACGCAAGAACCACAAAATACATGATTAAACACAGAAGAAGGGTTTAACAAAAGAAATGCAATTACAATGTCATAGGAGATGAATGAATGTTCTTACCAAGTATGATTTATTATTTCAATGAGAGAGGGCTATAAATTGGCCTCGGGTAAAAAAAATATAGGATATTTACCTACATGAAATAATCAACGATAATAAAATAAAATTCACAAAAAAGTTCTGAAGATCTCCGAATGATCAGAGGATAATGTTATGGTCTCTCTCTCCCCCCTATTTTCTTTGCTTTCTCTTTTTATTTTATATTTGTATTTTCTCTCTAATTTAACTGTTCACCATTATGCAGAATATTCTCGATTTTTAGGTGGCAGGTTAACAATTCGTTACAGTACTTTTGTGAATCCTTTATTCCCCTGGTGTAAGCTCAGAGTTGATCTAAATCCAGTTCCCGTATTTAAAACAAATACATCAAGTTGTATTGTGACGATTTTGTAATCCTTCGTCATATCTTGGACTGAAACAAAACATGTTTCACAATGTCCACTTTGGTTTCCTCACACCACAGGAAACTTTGGAATCATAGTTACTCCTTTTCAGTCATCCCCATATGAACTGATGGGCGCATGGCATATGGGTTGATATACTGTAGATTCACCCTATAGCCTAGCTAAATGGGACGTGGAGTTCCATACATCTGTTCTAGGCACTGGCTATGCATAGAATGATTTTTTAGAAACATTTCACATCTGATAGCTTCTGTCTTTCTCGCTAAAAAGTTTCATTTTCGTCTCTTTTAAATTAACCAATTAGTGTCCTTCGTTGTCTTTGTCACAACATCTGACTGCCTGTTGCTATGTGTAAGAGTCCTTTTATTCTTAGAGAGAAAGGGAGAGAGCAAGAGATGTGAAGAGATTTTTCATCTGGTTGTCTTCCGCTTGCATGGAAGGGTGAGTGGTTGGTTATATTGTTTGAGAGTGAAAAATGGGGGGGGGGCATCGGTTGATTGTCTGTTAGCACAAACCAAGAGGAGGTTGGCTATAAATGCACTATGACCCCATTACAGTGTTATGGAGTGGATTTATAAAAAAAATAATGATAAAATATGAAGAAATAATTGGAGGAAAACGATTCTATGGATATCAACAATGATAAAATGATGTATTTAAACAAGTGTAACAAAAAAAAATTACTCTGAAATGAGGACATATTTAATTGCCTGTCACTAGACAAACCTCCCTTGATTGTTTCTACTGGTATCATCTAGTCAAAATGCAGAGGATAGATAACTCTGCTTAAAATGCTTTTGGATCTATTGCTTGTCATCGATGTTATCAAAGAAAGTCAGCAGTGTGTATATTATGCATACCAAAGACGTGAAGTTTGGAGAAGCATGGCCTGTTTGAATAGCTGTGAATTGCAACCTAGAAGTGATCAGTGGATCATACATTGACCTAGCAAGAGAATAGGACCTCTGAATATGTAATGAAGAGAGAGTATGGGTGTGAGTTACAGATATGGGTGAACAGTGGTTATCTTTGGCCCACCCAAAAGACTGATATCGTTAATGACCATACTACAAACTAACAAGCACAAGGTGCATCCTATGATGAACTATTGAGAACTGAACACCTACTTTGACACAATCACAGGTTCTGCAGATATCTGCATAGAGAAATTGCAAGAAGGTGTGAATATCTTCATTCTGGATCTCGTTAAGTTATATCCGAAGATTCATGTTGAAAAATCCCTGTGGTTACATCAAACAGTTGTATTTAAAGGACAAAGATATTGTCTAATCTGGTTGGGATTAACAAAACAGTCAATAGATTTCCTTTATATAAAGTGGAAACTTAAACAGAAAAACAGATTGACACAAATGAACACCACAAGAAACATGCTGAAAGAAATTGTCAAAAGCAACGATCTCGAAATTTCAGCTGCTAAGGTGCACATGTACAGAATGAAAACATAACCAGATTTACCTGACCATGACGAATGACTAAAACAATTCAGTCGTTTAGCTACTAGTCAGCTAGAAGAATCTCAATCTATACAACCAGTAAAGGGAGATAGGTGTAATGATATTAGATGCAAAAATCACACTTAGGACAGTATTTTCCAAATATGGTTAGAATAAATGTCATTATAAATAATGGTACTTATTCTGCTTACGGCACCTGCAATGTCTGGCAACCATTTGCAAGAGCTAAAATAACGTGAGGAGACCCATTTACTTAAAAGGTGGAGTATGATGAGTGGGAGAGAAGATGAGTTACATGTCGAGAGATAATGAGAGTGAAAATGTTGCTAGTCAACAGTTTAAAGTGGAATTATTAAGAGAAGTAGAAAAAATGATTGCTTTGGGTTTTTTTATTTTATTTTAATAGTATATCAACCTTTTTCATGTTATTTAATGCAGAATCCGGTCATTTTGGTAAAACATTTTTATACTTCAATTGTTTATATTTTCAAATATTTATTTATTGTGTTTGGTTTGGTTGTTTTGTAGAGGATTATTGCTTTTTTTGTTTTTGGCTTTCCAGAAGATGATTAAATTTTGCAAAAGGAAAAAAAAACAAAACAAAAACAAAAAAAAAAAACAAGAGCATCAATGTATAGTGCATTTTAGTTCAGGAAGCCGATATTTTCAGACAACTTGGTAGAAAAAATTACTTACAAACCTGAAGCTATTTCAACTGAAATGGATCATTGAAATGACCTAAAAATTATTCCCAAATTTGATGAGCTGTGATCAAATAGATCAAGAAACTGGAATTGATGTGAAACTTATTGAGAGTGAAGCAGCTTGATTGTGTCATCTATCTTTGCATGACTGGGAGAAGTATTTATGATATACCAACAAATGACAAAGACTAAGAAAAAGAAGGAAGGAATTATCACAGGCGTTGTCTTGGATAGACTGATACCATTAATGACCATAGTACAAACAAGCACAAAGTCCATCCTGTAATGGAAAATTGAGAACTGAGCACCTACTTTGACACATTCACAGGTTCTGCAGATATCTGCATAGAGAAATTGCAAGAAGGTGTGAATATCTTCATTCTGGATCTCATTAAGTTATACCTGGAGATTCATGTTGACAAATCTCTGTAGTTATATCGAACAGTTGTATTCAAAGAACAAAGATATTGTCTAATCTAGTTGGGTTTCGGGCTGAATATTATGTTCTTAGCATGGTATGATAAGGAAAGTGATGTTAGCATGTATCAACAATAAATGAATTAATTAGGATGTGATGTCTGTGGAATCTGTGAAGAGATGCCTTGAACTATACGAACTGACTAGCAAGCGTCCAGAGAGATTGCAGAATGGTACCAGAATGCTTGGACTAAAAGTTTGGGGAAAAGGATGCTTTTCGGGTTATTTAATGCTGAATCTGGTAATTTTGGAAAATAATTGTGTTATGATTCAAGTTCTTTATATATTCAAATATTTATTCATGGTTTTTAGTTTTGTTGTTTTGTAGAGAAAAACTGTTTTTGTTTTTGACTTTACATAACATGATTGAGTTTTGCAAAGGGAAAGAAAAAAAAATAACATCAATGTTTGATGCATCTTAGGCCAGGAAACCAATATTTTTAGACAGTCTGATCTGGTAAGCACCAGAATCGGAGAGGAGTGGTGGTGGTGGGGGGAGAATAGTAGACTACTATGGCGATGAGGAAATAATAATATAATAAGTGGTCCTTCGATCATAACACAGAGAAGCATTTTCAGTAAATGTGGCAAACTGATGAGTCATTTTCCCATTTAAGGATAGCACGGAGTAATGAAAAGCTTCACCAAATGTCATGTTATGTTTGTCACATTGAACTGGGAGGAAAAAGTCAGTGCTGCTTCTGTGGAGAGTATATTAATAGACAATCTTGCCGGAGTACAACAATTGGATCCTGCTTGGGGAAAGTGGTATGTAGGCATAAAAGAGCTGGATGTATGTGTGGACACAAACTCGCTGGTAGTGGGAATTTGCAATGGAGATAAACACATTCATGTCAAAAACTGCAGTCACGCCTGTTGTCTGTAGATCCGACCTCAGTACAATCTGTTCAAGGAATAAGGAGAAACAGAGGGTTGAGGAGAGAAATAGGAAAATCGGGAAAGGGAGAGGGAAAAATGGAGAGATACAGATAGAAAGAGAGGAGGGGGAGAAATAGAAGTTTTAATATAAAAAGGTTACACACACTTTAAGTTCTTTTTGTTTTTTTATGGCCCATACAATGCCGAGTAGCCCTACTAGTATGTAATAATGTAATATTTTCATAAACAAAGGTTAAGCAAGAGGAAGCGTGTAATATTTTTGAATAAACGAATAAACGTTTATTCAAATAAACGTATATTTGGCACACATGCATTTTAGGCCAGGAAACTAATATTTTTAGACAGTCTGATCTGCTAGCACCAGATGGGGAGAGGAGTAGTGGGGGGAGAATAACTTTTTCATAAACAAAGGTTAAGCAAGAGGAAACGTATAGTATTTTCGAATAAAAGTATATTTGGCACACATGCGTTATTGCCAGTGAGCGATCAAGGGCTCTGTATGTGTGAAATATGAAATTGGCTAGACATGGACATCATGCAGTACAATAGTTGCTATTTCTTTTTAATACTAATCAACTGCAGGCCTGATCTGCTCTGGCAACTGTAGTCAGTGTTTTTCGAACATGGCCATTTCTAAAAGCTATACAGTGCATGACAAAGGTCGGATTATATGCTTATTCATAAATTTCATATGAGGAAATCCACCTGCTTAAAAGCAGATATATTTATTCGTATTTCATTCATGCAAATTATTTTGAGTCGAAAGAACACACACTCAAGCCAGATTATTTTGTCCACATATAACAAAAATATTTGTTTTTTGCAGGAGCAGTCCTCCTCCTCCTTCCTTCTTTTTTTCACCAAAACACATGCAAACAACATAGTGTTCAAAACAAAAGTCTCTCCAGCCAAAAAAAAAAAAAAAATCCTTTTATTCTGCCATTTTGGACTCGCAGCAGTGCCCAAATTTTCATAATTGCTCTCACCTTGTTCTCAAATGATTCTAGGTTCACATGCCTCTGTTTTCTTACAATGGACGCATGTTAGCCATAGGTATTTATTTATTTGTCTCTCCGCACTGTTACCAAAGAGTACAACAACAATGCAGAGGAAGACAATTGCAGTCAAAAGCCATCGTACATGCCTAGACAATGAGAATGAAAACCTTGATAGTCAACAGTTAAAAGTGTAACTATTAGAAGATGGTGAAGAATTTGGTGAAATAACAAATGATTGACAAACCTGAAAAAGCAGAACAGTGGAAAATTCCATTAAAAGTAAAAATTTTATCCCCTTACATCTTAGTGGCAATATAAATAAATAAGAAAGTGTGCACACTTGTGTCAAGTAAACAAAGCAGTTAAAAAGAATGATTTGGTCTGTACCAAATACATGTGAAATAAAGTTAAAAAATAAATTAAAAAAAAGTTATGATTATGCTGTATGGTTAGTGTTCCATCAGCGCCAATCAAGTGAAATTAGAGGTTCATATTTTGGATGTCTGTTATCTGTGCATTTATGCTTCTTCGGAGTATCTAGAACGTTGCTATCCAGTTTTACTATTTATGCACAACAAATTAAGGCATGACAAATGTACGACAGCTGCTCCTGCTGATTCTCTATTTAGGCACAACAAATTAAGGCATGTTTTTTTCTGCATTCTTTTTGCTAAAAATCTTTGTAAAAAAGAAACAATTTTTTTCCAGACTTATGAGGAATATGTAAAAAAAAAAGTCAAACATAAAAAGAAAAAAATGTTCCTTTAAGTTAAAGAGAAAAAAATGTTTCCTTTTTTTAAAACCGTATTTTTTTTTTATAGTAAGTGTTTGTGTTTGTTTTAATAGTAAATGTTTACAAAATAAAAAAAAGGGGACAATAAACAGTAAATACATCCAACAAATTATTTAATTCCCCTAAATCTCGGCCTGTCAGTCTAGAAAGAAAAAGAAATCTTGTTCATTTTTACAAAAAGTTTTAGCGTCTTAAAACACACACACACACACACACACACACACACACACACACACACACACACACACACACACACAAAACAGACCCCCCCCCCAAAAAAAAAAACGAAAAAGCAATATGCCAGTCCGTCTGAATTAAAATCAGTTTCTTATTGTTCTTAATGTAAGAATCCTAGGTTGCTCGAATGGCATGCCTAACTATCACACAAGCAGAAAATCAGCAGAAGCCATTTGTTGTGGCTTAATCTATTGTACAAAATACTATTTAAAATTCTGCCACAACTCCAATAGAATATCTTACAAAGGCCACGCTTATACACACTTATTGCCATTAAATCTTGTTTTATTTGAAATCAAACGAATTGTTAGATCCATTTGTTATCTATAATATAAATCTTACCTGTCTGTTTAAATGTATGTATGTATATCTGGCAAAAACTTTCGACAGAGGCGATAGATTTTCACAAGATTGGACGACAAATATTGAAAAATTGGCCAAAAATATTAATTACTTCACCCTCAACTGGGTACTTTTATATCGGGGAGGGTCGTTTATTTATGCTGACATTTTTTGCAAGTCATTCAATTGTTTCCGACATCGCATAAAAGACATTATTTTGACCGCCCGTGATGTCACAACCACGGTGGGCACATCGGTTAGACAGTTTTTTTTTTCACCCCTTTTTCCTCTGGCGTGATACAGGTTCGAGCCTGCTTACTACTCCTATTTTTTTTTTTTTTGTGTTCACAATTTTGCCCCTTTTTTTTTTCAACCAACACCCTTACATACAACTCCACTTTCTTTTTCGCCTTCGCATCACGGGTTCAAGCCTACCTGCCTACTACAACTTTTTTTTTTTTTTTTGCTCACCACACACCTCCAAACACCCGCACAGCCAGGCTAGTATTTTTATAATCGTGAATATTAAAATATTATAAAGGCTGCGACAAGGGTATTAATTTTGTCCCCTATTAGAAAGTCTTAAATGATTGAAAGTGTGTTCTGATTTTCAGAAATATGAAAGGCTTCATCGAGTCTCGATAGACAATGAATACGCACCGTAAAGGTGGCTACATAGTTTATAATGGCGCAATAGTTGTGCAATCCTCAACCACAACTCTCCTCAACGACCACTGCCTGAGTCCAATGGTAAAGAGAAAATGTAGAAATAATGAAGAGATAAGAGAAAGACTGGGGTTATTAATTTAGCATTTTTCCGACATGAATATTGAAATAATTGCATTTCTTCAAGTCAACCACATCACGATATGCATTTCTTTTACATAAAGTATAAGTTTTACTGTAAAAAATGTTATTTAAAAGAAAGTTAAAAAAATGTAAATTTATATTAATGAAAATGTAGGGGCGATAACTCTTCTGAACTTAAATTACAAATGCCTGTAAGAGTTATCTTCCTTGTTTTATTTTCTGGAAGCACTTTTTGACTGCTAAACGATTAAATGCGAAAGTTAAGACAATTTTAGCACTATCTAAACTCCCTATTTCAAGTCAATTCAACTTTACGCACCATCTTTTAATATATTGCTTATGTATACATGTATATATGGAGGATCAGTGGCAAGATTTACTAATTTGTATATTGATTAAAGAAAAAGACATTTCATTAATTAAATAATATTTGTTATATATTTTTTTTTTCAGTTGTTATTTTTATTTTAATATAACAACTTAATGGAGTTCTGCAAGCAGCATGGTACCAAATTGAAACATTAATTTGGGACGCTAAAAAATATACAATCGGAAAAATGGCCACAGTCCACATTTTCTTTTTTCATGCACATTAATTATTAATCATTTTTAAGACGATTTTAATTTTTAATTTATTTAAAATCAACGAGAATGGAAAGCAATTTTTTTTTTTATTTAATTTGTTTATCTTCATAATATTACGCATCATTGAACGTAATTATATTATTACAAAGAAAAACAAGCTGTGCATGTGTGGTCCCTCTTTGGTGCTGCATGTGAGATGACGCCACAAAAAATAGTGATGCAATGATGAATGTGAGAAATGTGAAGGGCCAACGTTGCCTTCACATTTTCGTCAAGTTTCAGAAAAATTTAATGGATAGGGCAAAAGTTATAGGGTAAAAAGTGTCATTTTCTTTTTCAATTTTTGGGCATTTGTGACCACTTTTGAGCTCCTGGGAATGCTGAATACCAGTGAAACTGGACAAACGGTGCAGTTTCACGCCTTAAGATATGTATATTTGAATTCAGCACCATAAAAAACCACTATATAGACATACATATCAAGTTTTTGAGTAATATAAGAAAAGAGCCCCAAAAAGGCATTTTTTTTTAGCCCAGAACGTTGCGAACTAGAATTTTGCCAGGGTCACCCATACTGAATTCATATTAAGAACAATGGCCTCCACATTTTGGCCAAGTTTCAGGAAAATCTAATGGATGGATCAAACGCTATGGGGGCAAAAAGTGTCATTTTTAGCCATTTTGGTGTATTTTTTTACCTCTTTTGAGCCCCTGGGGATGCAAAATCCCCGTGTAAATGGATAGCAGTTTCAGGCCTTAACATATGTATATTTGAGTTGACCACCGTGAAAAACTACTATATAGTAAGACATATCAAGTTTTTGTTGAGAAATATGAAAAAAGAGCCACAAAAAGGGGCGTTTTTAGCGAATTTTGCCAGAGTCACCCATACTGGATTTATATTAAGAACAATGGTTTCCACATTTTGGCCAAGTTTCAGAAAAATCTAATGGATGGATCAAAAGTTATGGGCCAAAACGTTTAATTTTTGTCCATTTTGGTGCATTTTAGACCTCTTTTGAGCCCCTGGGGATGCAACGGGAATTTTCACAAATATTTTTTTATACTGTGCATATCTATTTAATGAAATACAATTTGTAACAAAATTTCAGGAAAAACTAATAGACGGTTATCTAGCAATTGTCCAAACTAACAGAGGGACAGATGCCACTGAGAACATAGGTCCTTGTCCAACAAATCGGGGAACCAAAAAAAGGTTGATCATAGATTTGATACTATTGAATTAATTAAAATGATAGCTTCGTGATATTGTATTCCACAGATGTAATGATTCTGGGAAGAAACTTTGTTTAACACTACCAGCCAAACTCCAGCCCCTGTCTCATCACCATGTGCCTGTTTTACAAGTATTTGAATGGAATGTGCTCTGATGAACTCATAGTACTTATGCTCCTTTAACAAACATACTCCCAACCAGCCTGACAAGCATCAAAATACCACCCCTTCACTGTTGAGGTCCCTAGATGCCTTCATCTCTAGCTTCTTTCCTTGGACTACCGGACTTTGGAATTACTTCCCTGTTTCCTGCTTCCCTGACTGTTCTAACATGCAGAAGTTTAAATGTAATGTGAACAGGCATTTTGCTGTTCAACTTCCCTCAGTCCCCTGGTAGACACAATCCCAAATAGTAGAACCTTACATCCAAGTGACAATATGCCTTGTTTAAGGTGAAAATGAGTAAAATAAATAAATATAGCTAAGATTCATATTTTAAATTTCATTGCTTTTCTTAGTTTCTGAATGAAATGTGAACTAATAATATTAATTCACAAGTTATTTGGTTGGTTGTTTTTGTTTTACGGCATAGCAACCCTTTTTAGGTTATTTAATGCCGAATCCAGTGATTTTAAAGAAAAATATTTTAATAGGATATATTTGTTTTCTTCAATTAAGTTTTTATTCCACCCATAGTTGGGACCCTAACAGGTACTACCACTCCGAGTCAGAGTAGGCCTGGGAGCAATGGCAATTAAGTGGTGGCTCCACACTCCACAAAGCCCGCAAGCTGGGGCCTCACCATCGGATATAGTTTAAGGTCATATTCAGGACCTACAAGTGGGAGTCGAAAAGTTACTATTTCCAGTTAGTTTAACTTTTCAGTTGGGAAATGAAAATAGAGCTGTTTGTGCTCTTTGGTAATCTATCGGATGACTGCAAACCAATCATAACAAAAGAGTCCCCCTTTTAATATATGAAAGGTTTTATTTAACATAAGAAAAAAAAGAACATAGAACTGAAAGAAAATGGGGTTCCACATACTCAAACAAGCAGGCACTGGCCTGCACAGAAAAGTATTAAATGAAGGGAAAGAATGAATATTGGTTTAACGTCCCTCAAATAAAATTCAACTTGCTATAAATTATTGTTTCTTTTAATATATATATATATTTTAATTAAATCTGGTTTTAAATAGCGAAGTTTGTTTTGAAAATCTGCTCAAACTCCTCTAAACCTATTTCATTGTCAATAATTTGGGTGATTGAAATAGGTTTAATCACTAAATTAGTTTGTTGTTTAAAACTAATATATTTTTTATAATCTTAGAAGGTAATTTTTTAATATTATTGATATTTAAATTTGTGGAATGTTCATTAGGTAATGCAGTAGTTTAAGGGTTTGAATTATTTACAATAAATTGTGTTACTCTCAAATAATTTATTTTTTTTAAAATTAATTTTTAGTAAAAAGAAAATTATTAAATAAGTTGGCTTTAGCAAGTATACGCGAACTAGTAAGTAGCCATTTTGGCCAGTACAAAATAAAGGGATATAACTCTAAATTCATAATATGCCATCAGGGGAGGTAATCATCATCCTACCTTTCTTAAAAATAATAATACAAAAAATTATAAATAATGAATCATTATTTATCAAGGTAAAAACCACTCGAGGAAGGAAAGGTGGATTGTCAGTTTAATAATGATGAATATTATGACAGGATTTAAAATAATGATTGAATCAACAAAATTTGATTATTTATGGAGATAGTTTATGACAAGTATTTATTGACATTATTTGGATTTATTTAATTTTTTTTTTAAATAATTAGTTGGCGTATTTTGCTTGATGAATTTGATGTTGACTTCCGTGGTGTTTTGTCAAATATTATTGTTAGCTATACTGTATTCTTTCACAGATGACTGGTTTCTGCAAATAATTTGACTTGCAATAAGTTATTTATTTTATTAAAACATGTCTACATTTTATCCCCCAGTGCTATAACTCACTGTTGTTACTAAAATATTATGCTTTTTCTTTCTAACATATAAAATTATAGCAAAATTTTAAAAGTTAGACCGGAATAGTATTTAAATTAACAAATCAAACTTTAATTCTAACCAGCCACTTCTCATTTGTCATTGTTGTACAATGTTATTTACCCTAAACTAACATACTATGCTACAAGCTATTTAATCATGCGCAGCAGTTTGTTAATATGAAGACATTTTTAAATAAACACCTGAAAGGAAAATCAGATAAGGGGAATAACTCTTATTCTTTAGTAAAAATTATTGTTCCTTATTCTTTCATTCTTTTCTTTATACACAAAAGCAAAGGTTTATTTTTTAATTTAGGCATTGTTAGTGTGGTAACCATGTGGAGAAGCACAGCAATAAGCTCTCACAGTTGATGTGTGCTTACTGTAAAGAAGCACCGTCGCTCTAACCTGTAACCCTTCTGATACAAAAATAATGCAAATTTAGATACTGTTGAGAGTCTGAGGTGGCAGTATAAAAAGGCAATCTTTTGTTTTTGAAAGTTGCTTCGCTCACTTGCGGTTAAAGAGATATGAGAAAAGAAAGGACTGCTGTTTAGGTGAAAAAGGGAATGTTTTGGTGCAAGAGAAACAAAGAACATAAAAATAATCCAACTCGAGTGTGTGTTTTGATCTAAACTCAAAAGAATTTATGTGACTGAAATAGGAATTAATTCCCTAAAAAAACATTGTTTGGTCACAAAAGAAAAATTTTAGACAATCTTTCAGTTTATTTTTTCTTGTCAGATTTTTTTGTTCGCAATTTACCCCAAACAAAGCACAGAGCCACTTAGTCGTGAGAGGTGCTATTTAGGACCACATTTGCAAGGATACTATTTAGGGAATTGGGCAGCGAGATGTAGATTATTAATCTATTCATCCTCTTTTTTAAACTTGAATATTTCTTCATTCTTATTAAAAAATAATGTAATGCGGCCAGTACACTTTAACCATGTCACTACATATGAAACCCCTCAGATCCACATGTCTGGTACTGTCGCAAAGGAACAAACAAAAATAAAGAAAGAGATAAAAATCCGACTCCGCATTTTTTTTTAAGAGTGCAAATAAAATGCAGTTATTTGTGGTTCTTCCAAAGCAATGCATTTCATTATTTTTCGAAGTCTTTTCGCAAACATGTGTTTTAAAACGCTCTTCCATATAACTTATCCTTTTAAAAGTCTCTTTACCTGCCACCTCATGCTAGTCACAGCCAGTGCTTTCTTGAATTTGACTTAGCATGTCCATCTTCCTTAACACTCACTTTTCTTCTCTTTTTCCTCGACCATGTGCAGTCCTTTTATCTCCTTTTTTTTCACTTCCCTCCCATGACATCAGTGTGCACACTTGCTTAATTTGCATATGTGATGAGACGGCTGCTGGTGCTGCTAATATATTCACTAGTCAGCTATCCTATGGCTGCTGCTGATTCTATCATGCGTACCATACACACTATGTTACAATAACAAGCTGCCCGTGGGTGTTCCCCTCTGGTGCTGCATGTGAGATGACGCCACAAAAATAGTGAAGAAACGATGAATGTGAGAAGTGTAAAGGGCCAACGTTGCCTTCACATTTCCGTCAAGTTTCAGAAAAATCTAATGGATAAAAAGTGTCATTTTGTGTAATTTGGGAGCATTTGTGACCACTTTTGAGCTCCTGGGAATGCTGAATTCCAATGAAAATGGATAAACAGTGCAATTTCACACCTTAAGACATGTATATTTGAATTCAGCACCATGGAAAATCACTATATAGACATACATATCAAGTTTTTGAGCAATATGAAAAAAATTTCCAAAAAGGCATGTTTTTAGCCTTAAAAGTCCCAGAGAGATGCGAACTAGAATTTTGCCAGGGTCACCCATATTGGATTTATATTAAGAACAATGGCCTCCACATTTTGACCAAGTTTCTGGAAAATCTAATGGATGGATCAAACACTATGGGGCAAAAAGTGTCATTTTTGGCCATTTTGGTACATTTTTTACCTCTTTTTTGCCGAATCCCAGTGTAAATAGATAACGGTGCAGTTTCAGGCCTTAACATATGTATACTTGAGTTGACCACCGTGAAAAACCACTATATAGTCAGACATATCAAGTTTTTGTTGAGAAATATGAAAAAAGAGCCACAAAAAAGGGCGGTTTTAGCCCAAAAAAACCTAATGGATTGATCAAAAGTTATGGGGCAAAATGTGTCATTTTTGGCCATTTTGGTGCATTTTTGACCTCTTTAAAGCTCATAGGGGCACAATGGGAATTTTTGCAAAAATATTTTTTTACTGTGCACATCTACTTATGAAATACAATTTGTGGCAAAATTTCAGGAAAAACTAATGGACGGTTACCTGGCAATCGTCCAGACTAATGAACACATGGAGGTCACTTGGACGGACGGACGCTACTGAAAACATAGATCGCTCCCTGATAAATTAGGAGACCAATAAACAGAATGAAAACTATGTTGTTATAAAACAGAAATATTTACAAAAGAAATTTGAGTGCAATGGATTCTGGGTAATGTTGGGCTAATACAGATAGTTTCTGTGGTAATGGTGTGGAGACATAGAAATAAGTGACCACAATTGACATATGCTCACTGTAGGGAAGCAGTGACGCGCAAACTTGGGGCCCTTCAGATACAAGAATAAGGCCATTATGCAAATTCAGGTGCGAATGGGAGACTGAAGTGACAGAATAAAAGACATATTTTTTGTTTGACAGACGTCTCTTGGTATTTCGATATACTTTGTTTATGTGTGATTTGTTGCTGGTTAGGGAAAAAAAGAAAAAAAAGGACTGCTGCTTATGCGAAGAGCAAACATCATTGTCATGGGAAACAAAAAAAAAAAAGAAAAGAAAAACACAAAATAATCCGGCTTGAGTGCGTTTCCTTTTCATCTCGAAATAATTGACGTGATTGAAATAGGAATTAATTGCCTAAATGCATCTTTCAGTCATGTAATTAACATATCTATAAAATATATACTCAACGATCTTTTGATCCACAGTCTTGAAATTTGATATATAAGATACTCAGACATGTGGAACACTTTTTAATCGATTTTCATCCGGAAAAAGAGCTGCTAAGGGGGTAAAAATTAGCACATTGATACATGGAGTTGTCAGAGTTTTATCTGTTTGTCAACTGTTTCACGACTGCGCATGCGTGGTTGACAAACATGACAGTTTTTTTTTTTGTTAAGAATAAGATTTTTTGAAAACCCTTTATAAATGTTGTGTAATGGTTAACACACTTGACTCAATATCTTTAGGTTTTGGTTTCAATCTCAGCTTGAGTATTTTTTTTTTACTTACAAGAAGTGAACTCTTTAGAAAAAAAAACAATATTCGCATGCATATGCCTCAGTTTCTGTATTAATTAAAATATTTATGCATATTTTATGACCGAGCAATGTCAGGCAGCCTGCTAGTTTATAAATAATTTTCAGTTTTAAATGAAAATATGTTTGGGAATAATGCCGAAAACTTTCTTTCACTAGAAATAATTGACGTTTTAAATGTAATAAATTACTGCTCTTTGGTTACTTTGGTTCTTATTTTTCTTCTATATAAAAAGATATTTTATTTATTTTGTTTTTGTAATTATTTAGAGAAATATAAAACTGCTTCTTTTTCGTTTTTAATAAAAAGAGAAAAATTTAACTCTTTTTATTGACAGAATAATATTTTGAAAAAATAAGGTTTGGGATAGAGAAGTTATCCTACGGCAAATACAATGACTGAAAAAACATTCCCCCCAAACTACCACAAGTGAGTCTGCAAGAGCCTTTCCATTTTGTGAGACTAATCTGTTGGTTAGGAACAAAGTTTAGTATCTGCTTTGATTTTTGTTCATTTTTTTTTTACCTTGATCAGTAAATGAGAAATCTTTCTAGAATGAGACAATTTTAATTTTTATTCTAATCCAGAGTGTCTCTTATTTTAATTAATTCAATGCTGAATCCAGTAATTTTGGAAAAAGATTTTATGCTTCAAGTTTTTTATATCTTCAAATATTGATTCACAATGTTTGGTTTGGTTGTTTTATGTAGGAAAATGATTGTTTTTATTATTGACATTGCAGAACATGATTGAGTTTTACAAAGGTTAACAAAAAAAAAAAACAATAACATCAACGTTTGGTGCATTTTAGGTCAGGAAGCCAGACTGTCTGCAAGAGAAGAATATATATTTATTTTTATACCTCCATCTTGATCAAATGACCTGATTGAATTGTTAATCAAAAATATGTTTAACAGACTCACTCCCTTCTTTAAAATGGAAAAATTGTAATTGCTTCCAGTTGATTTCCATCAGTTGGTTTGATTTGAGAAGAGAACACAACTATATTCAGATCGCTTTGTGTGATTTGAATTTATGTATATGAGGTGCCTTTAATAAGTTTCCAGACTTTTTTTGTACAAGCATTTAAAATTGTTGTAGACTCTTGAAAATTCAGAATGTTATTGCTATACATCTTATGAGATGACTGACCAAATCTTATGATTTCAGGTTCAAATGAACAGCTACAATAAGAATTGGAATGCACCCTACTAAAACCTGATTGTCACAGCTGGTGAATTTCAAAAATGCAATTTGGACGTGAAATCACTTTAGAATAACCATATACAATAAAATTGTTTTAAACTTGACAAAAAGAAGGAAAAAAAATGCCTCAGAAACGTATGAAATGCTTCAGACTGCATTTGGACATGAATTGAACATCAGTTTTTGAATGGCATAAGAGATTCAAGAAAAGCAGGGAGTCTGTAAGGGATGATAAGAAGTGTGAGAGGAGTAAAGAAGTCAGAACAGCAGAGTCGATTGGCCAAATAAAGAATTTCATGGACAAGGACCATTGTGTGCCTATAGAAACAATAAGTGCATAGTTTGGTGTCAGACAATTATTCACGAGGAACTGAAGATGCAGAAGATTTGTACAAAGTTTGTCCCAAGAGTGGTAAGAGAAGATCAGAAAACAAAACGTTGTCATGACATTGAGGAGATGGTCGAACCGATCAAATTCGGATCCCGCAGTTGTTGATGCTCTGGTGACCTGCAATGAAAGCTGGATCTAGACCCAGAGACCAAGAGACAGACTTCTCAGTGGAAGCATGCTGGCTCTCTCAGACACAAAAAGGCCAGACAGAGCAAATCCACCCAGAAGTTTATTATGACCCCTTTTTTTTTGACATGGGCATGATCTACATACACTGGGTTCCCACAGACAGTCAACAAAGAAGGGAGTTCAGGAAGAGATTCTGTTGGAAGAGACCAACACTCTTCAAATCGGATTAGTGGCATTTCCACCAGAACAATGCAGCAGTCCACAACTCCATCCTTGTTACAGACTATTTGACAAAGATGAGTATCAAGACTGGTCCTCACCCTTCCTATAGTCTAGACCTTGCTGCCCATGACTTTTCCCTGTTATCCCCAAAGCTTAAGGAAAACCTTAGGGGATGTCGTTATGAGACACTTGATGAGATGAAAGAGGCTGTGATGAGGGTCATTGATACACTCACACAAGAGGACTTCCATGGGGTCTTCCAGAAGTTGTTGGAACTATACAACAAGTGCATTGCAGCTGGAGGCGATTACTTCAAAGGGGACTAGAGTTTTATGTGTGCACTATCAATAAAAGTGCCCATACGAAAAAGTCTGGAAGGCACCTCATAATTTTTAATTTAATTCAGAAATTTAATTTAAGTTTTAATTCATTTTAGAAATTTGTAGCCAATGGAAGAAAACACTGAAATTAAGGAGAATTTCCTAACTGGATGGAGAGGGGCGGGTGATGAGTCATAGCTTCCTGTGTGTGGAGAAAGAGCAGAAAAAATAATTTTTAGGTCAGGAAGCTCATATCTTCAGACAACCTGATCTAGTAACACCAGACAGTCTGCAAGAGAAGAATATTTATTTTTACATCGGTGGCCTAGTCAAATGAGCTGATCGAATTGCTAATCAAACATGTTGTAAGAGACTCACTCACTTCTTTAAAGTGGAAAATAGAAAATTTTAATTGCTTCCAGTTGACTTGATTTGATTTAAGAAGAGAACCCAGCTGTATTCAGATTGCTTTGTGTAATTTGAATTCATGAGTAAGTTTTTAATTTAATTCTTAGCTCATTTCAGAAACGAGTAGCCAATGGCAAAAAACACTGAAATTAAGATGGAGAGGGGGGGGATCACGGCTCCGTGTGTGTGTGTATATATATATATATATATATATATATATATATATATATAGAGAGAGAGAGAGAGAGAGAGAGAGAGACAGACAGACAGACAGACAGACAGACAGAGCAGGAAAAAAAAAAACAAAACAATAATTAAATAACTAATAAAAAGACATTAAGTGTTCAGGCCACGGGGAGGTGGGGTTTGGGCATGAAGTCATTGTTTGATAAAACAAACATCATCTCACTCCCCTACCAATATGAATTGTTTGAAGCTAAAGTCTTGGACAAATTAACATTTTCAGAAAGAAGAAACAAAGAAAGACTAGAAAAAACAGGAAGAGATGAAAAGCAGAGAGAGAGAGAGAGAGAGAGAGAGAGAGAGAGAGAGAGAGAGAGAGAGAGAGAGAGAGAGCGAGCAAATGTAATCCCATAAGAAAATTAATAAAACTCCTTTTCACTAACACTGCAACAAACACAAACAATTCTCAGTTCCAACATTGTCTCTCAGCTGTCAAAAATGCAACAGCTTGCATTCCTCAATTCAACCTTCTTAAAGTAGTTGTTCTCCAAATATGCAAATGACTGCCACCTACAGAAAACTCAACTACAAACACAAGTTCTTTCTTGGACTAAAACTCGAGTGCTTAATGTGCAAAACAGTTCACATGCTTCAAAACTGGTAACTCTTCATTTTCTTCTCATGATTACTCAGTCGGTAACATTTAATCCTATTTCATATTTTAAATCACAGAGGACAAGAAATAAAATCCAACCAAATAGAAAAAAAAATATATAGACATGATTTGGCAGAAATCAGCCTATTCTTAATTAAAAAAAAACAAAATAAAATTAAAAGGAAAAACGATTTTGACCAAAAAACGGAGAAACTCTAGTGATTAAAGTAGAAATTTCCTTTTTTTTGGGGGGAGGGGGGGGTTACAAAAAAAAAAAAAAAAAAAGAAGTATTGCACTGAAAAGTATAGAATTTATAGGATTTAAAAAAATATTTTCTTTTATCTCTCATATTTACTAATCCAAGCAACTTCCTGCAGTAAATCGTGAAGACCCCACCGAATGAAATATAATTTTTTCAGCAATATCATCTACTGGATCTGTAACATAGATTCCAGAGAGAGAGATATCGAAATTCGCATTTCAAAAGCATGGGCTGCATTTGATAAGCTGCGGTCAACTTAAACTTCAAGGCTAACTGACAAACTAAAAAGGCAGTTCCTCAGAGCAGTGGTGGAGTTTCCCTGTTTATGGTGTGACAAGCTGGACACTCACCATAAGATTGGAAAGAAAACTAGACGCCATGTACACCTATATGCTACGAACAGTGTTAAATATTTGGCAAGATCAACCCACAAGCAGCAACTTTATGGCAACCTACCTGCCATATTTACTATCATCAGGGAGTGATGTCTATAATTTGCCAGTCACTGCCAGAGGAGCAAACAAGAGCTGGTGAGAAATGTGTTGCTGTGGACTCCACGGCACGGGCACACGAGCATAGGATGACCTAGATCCACCTATATCTATCAAATTGCACAGGACACTAATCGTGATCCTGAAGATCTGAGGCAGATGATGGAAGACAGGGAAATCTGGAGAAAAAGAGTCACACTGGTCTGGGTAAGAAGCCCAATCAGATAGATAGATCTCTATTTATTATGTAGTTTAATTATATTTGGACAAATGTACATTTTCTTTTTATTATGTTATTTTATTACGTGTGAAAAATTCATATTTTTAAACCATGTTAAGTAAACATTCATTAATATTCTTTTCCATTTATTATTTAATTTAAATTTATTAAAAAAAATATTTTACTTCCAGTCTTAATCATTTCTGTAAATATTTTTGTAAATAAACATGCAGTAGAACCCCAGTATACGGTGATCCTAGAATACGTTTTTTTTTTCAGGTTATGGTGTGGAATACGATGTTTTTCCAGCCCCTGGTTATGGTATTTGCCCCGCCTTGCAGTGTTATTTATAATGTTATTTGATTATATACATGCATATTATATACTGTATTTTGTTACTAAATTTTAATGCCGTATCCTGGGGTTCTACTATATTTATTGTATTAAGTTTTTGTAAATAAATGTATTTCAATTAAAATAATCAGTTTTCAAATATTTTTACATGTTGACCTACATTTTTGTTGGGGGTCTCTAGATTAAGTAACACCATTTCCTGTGGACGAGTTTCAAAACAGGAAGTTGCTTGGATTGATAATTATGTAAGATGACTGTTTCTTTTTTCTGTATACACTGAAGGAAATTGTTAAAAAACAGTAGACAGCACCTCCCCCGCAAGAAAAAAGATAAACAACAAAGCTATAAAAAAAACAAAAAACAAAAAAAACAAAACAAAAAACAAAACAAATGTTGTGAGAAAAGTAATAAATATTATATGACAGAAGACACTTTGGTTTTCTTCTTTGCAATTTAATAAAAATGTCTTTCTATTTTACATGCCAGCTGTTAGCAATATTGAATATTTTCTGGAGGACATTTTGTTACTTAGCAAAACAGTATAATAAAATGAGACAGCCATTTATCATTGATAACTGCTTTTCTGTAATATATTACAACTGATTGTCATAAACTAGTGGAAATAGAGGTAAACGTTTGCTTAGGGTCCTAAAATCTATATTACTCAAGCCCCAAAATTCAATATGACAGCATTGACACATTAATTTGGTAAAAGTTTATTCTGCAAAACCAAATATGAAATTAGTACAATTAATGGTCTTCATTAACTCTATTATTCCTAAGGCTGGGTTGGTGTACCGCCACTTTGGATTTCGGTTTAGTGATATAGTTATTTACAGGCACTAATTAGTACCGATTTATCATTCTGAAATATGGAGATATGTGTTTTAATACAATGTGATACAACAGTGTGTAAATATTTTACCAAACCATTTGTAAAATGTTGAATGCAGCAGCAAGTCCTGGGAACATATACCAGAAAGAATAGTTGAAAACAAATCATACACTATCCACTATGACTATGCAATTCCTACAGCTATGTATCTAAAATAAAATAGAGCTATTAAACCTGACATAGTGATATAGGACAACATGAAAAAAAACTGGAATCTTAGGAAAATCTTCATCATTCCAGTAATTATAGGAGCAATCAGATACATGAAAAAATTTAAAAAACTATCTGGCAAATATACCTGGTGAACCAAGTGCAAGGGAGATACAAACAATTGCACTTAAATGAACGGTTAGAATCTTTAAAAAAATATCTTTGTTGGAATGTATGAGATAGTGGGTGAATGTATAGCATCCGGTAGGATGTCCCAGTCCCAGCTAAAACAAAATAAAGAAATTAAAAAAAGATGCAATTATGGCAGAAAAAGGAGATAAAAAGAAAAGGTAGAAAATAGAAAATAAGAAAAAAAAAAGAAAATGTAAAAAAAAAAGCAGAAAAAGACAAAAAAGAAAAAGCAAAAAAAGAAAAAGTAAAAAAGACAAAAAAAAAAAAAAAAAAAAAAAGAATCCTAAAATGAAGGAAAAGAGGAGAAAAAGAAAAGAAATTTTCTTTGAATACACCCATTTTCCTTCTTTTTAACTATTTTTTATCATTGTTATACACACTTCAGAAGCAGTGGGCAAATTTGTGTGTACCCCCACCCCGGAAATTGAACAGTTGTTGCTGCTCATCTGGATAACTGTAACTGTGATAATAGGTCAAGTCCAATGTGACTGCCCCTCCCGCCCCCCCCCCCCAAAAAAAAAGATAAAAAATGACTCATTAAACAATTGCAACCCATACTAAGTTTCCAACATGGACTGCACTTGTAGTTCTACATAATTTGCTGATTTTCTTACTAACATTTTTTTGAGCTTGCTTAAAGAAAGAAAAACAAAATCTACTTCATTTACAAGTAACGTTTTACTGGATTAAACCTGGAGAATATTTAAATATCCAAAATAAAATTTAATACAAACACAAAACCTAAAGATTCCAAATACAACTACATAAAGGATTTAAAAAAAAAAAAAATAACGACTGATCATTCAAAATTCCCCTTATATTACAAAAACACATATACAGAAAAATCTTTATGGTGTATGTACCTGTCACAGAATGAAAAGATCATATTCTAAAAATCATGTAATTGATCAAATAGTTTTTTTTTTATCGAGAGAACATTTTTTTTTTAATAATTTTAAGCCATTAATGGTAAATCATAGCCATTACAAGGCTGAAAAACAAAAAAATCTTGGAAGTTCAAAATAGAAATTCTGGACAAGAATCAAATAATGACATACCAAACATACATATATATGAAAGTTTGTTTAAAGGAACAAATATCCAACGTCAGAATGTATAGGTAAATAATTAGCTATTGAGCAAAGTATAGGCAAGTGAGTAAAGTGAAGGAATGTGTTAGGATATACATTTAGTCTGACTGTTCAAAAAATGTTATTCTTGACAAAGTTTCCTAACCTAAAAAAAATTCTGAAACAAAATGCATCTAGTAATAGAGTTGTTTTCAAACAGAAACTGACCTTTTTAAAGCTGCTTCCAGTGTTCGGAAATCCACATGGGTTCTTTTGATTTCCTTTGCAACTTTACAGAGGAAATCCTCAAAGTTTTCCAGCACTTCTGGCTCTTCTTCTTTCCGCATGCGAATCCATAGAGCTTTAATAGTGCTCTCACTGGAGAAACAAAAATCAAATACAGGAAAAAATGAAGAACAGATTTAACAATTTTAAGAAATAAAGTGAAAAAATTCCTTGTTAAATAATTGATATTTAATTAATAAGAAAGTATAATTGGATTTTTTTATCAACTCTCATTCCTACTCTTGGTTTTTGTTGTAATGTCTATCTTTTCTTCCTGACCTTATAAAAAACTTACAACACTCTAGAAATCTTTATTCACTTTAGATGATTTAGATGGCACAGACTTCGATTTTTGAATTCTAAGATTTCAGTTTTGCATATGAATTGCAGAATAGTAAGGTGGAGCAGGTCAGACTGAATTTCAATGTTGATTAAAAACCAGTATAGTCAGAGTGGGCCTGGAGTAATAGTTAAGGGGTGCCTGGATACCTCACAAAATTGGTGCCTTCACGACCAGAAATTGAGAGTGTTAAACCAATAATTAAAATTGGGAGGGTTAAACACAAGATTCAAATTGAGAAGGTTAGACACAAGATTCAAATTGAGAAGGTTAGACACAAGATTCAAATTGAGAAGGTTAGACACAAGATTCAAATTGAGAAGGTTAGACACAAGATTCAAATTGAGAAGGTTAGACACAAGATTCAAATTGGGAGGGTTAGACACACAAGATTCAAATTGGGAGGGTTAGACACACAAGATTCAAATTGGGAGGGTTAGACACACAAGATTCAAATTGGGAGGGTTAGACACACAAGATTCAAATTGGGAGGGTTAGACACACAAGATTCAAATTGAGAAGGTTAGACACAAGATTCAAATTGAGAAGATTAGACACAAGATTCAAATTGAGAAGATTAGACACAAGATTCAAATTGAGAAGGTTAGACACAAGATTCAAATTGAGAAGGTTAGACACAAGATTCAAATTGAGAAGGTTAGACACAAGATTCAAATTGAGAAGATTAGACACAAGATTCAAATTGAGAAGGTTAGACACAAGATTCAAATTGAGAAGGTTAGACACAAGATTCAAATTGAGAAGGTTAGACACAAGATTCAAATTGAGAAGGTTAGACACACAAGATTCAAATTGAGAAGGTTAGACACAAGATTCAAATTGGGAGGGTTAGACACAAGATTCAAATTGGGAGGGTTAGACACAAGATTCAAATTGGGAGGCTTAGACACAAGATTCAAATTGGGAGAGTTAGACACAAGACTCAAATTGGGAGAGTTAGACACAAAGAGACAAACATCCTAAAAGAGGGAGGGTTAGACCAAAGATCCAAATGATTAGGGTTAGACCAAAGAACTTAACAATGAGGGTGTGACCAAAGAACTTAACAATGAGGGTGTGACCAAAGAACTTAATAATGAGTGAGACCAGAGAGAGTTAGATGAAAGTTCCTAATGATGAGGATTAAACCAAAGATCCAAATGATGAAGATTAATCTCGAGATTGAGTAAGAACTCAAAATTGAAAAAGGAGAGGGTTAGACCCAATATCAAGCAAGAAGGGGGTCCGACCGAAAATCGAAAAAAGAGTGGGTTAGACTCAAAAACAAAAAAAAAACAAACAAAAAAAAAGAGTGTTAGAAACAAGATAAAAAAGTGACCAAAGATTGTAAAAGGAAGGGTTAGCTCCAAGATTGAAAAGGGGAGAGTTAGATAAAAGATCCAAAAATGAAAGAGTTAGACTCAACATTCAAATGTGGACGTTTATCCTCAAGATCCAAATGGGGAGTGTTAGGCACCAGAGCCAAATGGTGAGTGTTAGACTCAAAATTCGAAAGGAGAGCATAAGACCCAAGATGAAAAAAGGAAATGAGAAAACCAAAGATCAAAAAAGAGGCTGGGTAAACCCAAGGTTCAAAAGGGAAAGAAAAGTTAGACCAAAAATCTAAAAATGGAGGGTTAGAACCATGATTGAAAAAGGAGAGGCTTAGACCAAAGATCGAATAAAAAATGTTTGACTCAAGAATCAAATTAGAAAGGTTAGAGCCAAGAATCAAATAGAGAGAATTAGAACTAAGAGCCATAAGAGCAAGGCTATACCAAGAGCTAAATAGAGAGGGCTAGATTAAAGATTAAAATAAAATAGAATTAGATGCAGGATACAAAAAGGAAAGGCTTAGTCCTAAGATCCAAATGGAAAGGATTAGACCCAAGCTTGAAAAAGAGAGGGCTTGACCAAAGAATCAAATTTGGAGGGTTAGAGCCAAACGGAGAGAATTAGAACTAACAACCAATAAAGAATGGTTGTATCAAATATTAAAAAAGGAGAGGATTAGATCAAATATTCAAAGAGGAAAGGGTTAGACTAAATATTCAAAGAGGAAAGGGTTAGACTAAATATTCAAAGAGGAAAGGGTTAGACTAAATATTCAAAGAGGAAAGGGTTAGACTAAATATTCAAAGAGGAAAGGGTTAGACTAAATATTCAAAGAGGAAAGGGTTAGACTAAATATTCAAAGAGGAAAGGGTTAGACTAAATATTCAAAGAGGAAAGGGTTAGACTAAATATTCAAAGAGGAAAGGGTTAGACTAAATATTCAAAGAGGAAAGGGTTAGACTAAATATTCAAAGAGGAAAGGGTTAGACTAAATATCCAAAGAGGAAAGGGTCAGACTAAATATTCAAAGAGGAAAGGGTCAGACTAAATATTCAAAGAGGAAAGGGTCAGACCAAATATTCAAAGAGGAAAGGGTCAGACCAAATATTCAAAAAGGAAAAGGTCAGACCAAATATTCAAAAAGGAAAAGGTCAGACCAAATATTCAAAAAGGAAAAGGTTAGACCAAATATTCAAAAAGGAAAAGGTTAGACCAAATATTCAAAAAGGAAAAGGTTAGACCAAATATTCAAAAAGGAAAAGGTCAGACCAAATATTCAAAAAGGAAAAGGTTAGACCAAATATTCAAAAAGGAAAAGGTTAGACCAAATATTCAAAAAGAAAAGGTTAGACCAAATATTCAAAAAGGAAAAGGTTAGACCAAATATTCAAAAAGGAAAAGGTTAGGCTCAAGATCCAAAAAGGGAAGGTTAGACCCAAGATCCAAAAAGGGAAGGTTAGACCCAAGATCCAAACGAGAGAATTAGAGCTATTAGCTCTAATTCTAACAGCTTCTAAACGTTGCCATGATTTAAAAGTTTCATCCTTGTTTTATTAGAGTTTCATTCTTGGTATTTTTTTAAGGTTGAAGACTAATTTTTAAAAATCTTACCATATTTTCTTTTTAATTAAAAAAAAAGTAGTCGTAAAAAAATGTAGAAGAAAGTTGCCGCAGCTTTTTTTAAAAAAATGTTTTCATCTAATTAAATATTGTTGGTTTTAGCGTCGTAAATTATGATATGAAAACAGAAACGATTACATTTTGTATCATTAATGCTATGAACTTTGTTACATTTAAAAGAATTCGTTGTAGCTTTTTTTTTAATGTTTTGATTTAATAAAAAATATCGTCAGATCGAGCATCCTAAATTATGAGATGAAAAAATGAACAAATTTCTTAGTACATGAGAGTTGTCTTCATCTGCACAATAACAAATTGTAAAACAGTGCCCCCCCATAAAAAAGAGTGTTAAACCTAAGATCTACAAAAAAAAAAAAAAAGGGATAGTTCAAAAATCAAAAAGATCTAAAAAAAAAAAAAAAAAAAAAAGAGGGTTAGACCAAAGATAATAATGATAGAGTGTTGGATAAAAGATACAAAAAGGAGAGGGTTGGACCAAAGATCAAAAAAGAAACAGGTTAGATCAAAAATCAAAAAGGGATATCATTAAATATCGTAAAAAAAAATAGATCCAAAAAGGTGAAAGTTCGAAATAACATTCAAATAAGATTCAAAAAGATAAGGGTTGGATTCAAGATTGAAATAAGGATGTTTAGTCCCAAGATCCAAATGAGGAGGGTTAGACACGAGAGTCAAATAGAGTGTTAGACTCAAAGTTAGAAAGAGGGAGGTTAGACCAAAGACTTAATAAAAGAGACAGAACTCAAGGTCTAAAAAAAGGGGAGGGTTAAACGCAAAAATCAAATGAGGAGGGTTAGAGCCAAGATAAAAATGGAGTGGATTAGACCGGGATCCAAAAACTAAAAAAAAAATGTTAAACCCAAGATACAAAAGTAGAGGATTTATTTCATAAGCCAAATGGGGAGAGTTAGACTCAATAACTAAAATGGGGGGTAAATTCAAGATTTAAATAGGGAGATTTAAACCTAATATCCAAATAGGAAGTGTTAGACCCAAGATCAAGAAGGGGCAGGTGAGACCCAAGATCAGAAAGGGGCGGGTGAGACCGAAGATCCTAAAGTCGGGTAGAGCAAAAATCTAAAAAGAAGGTTAAACCCAAGATTCAAAAAGAGGATTAGACCAAAAACCAAACAAGAGAGGGTTAGACAAGATATCCCCCCCCAAAGATTTAAATGGGGATGGTTAAACCTAAGATCCTTATGAGGAGGTTTAGTCCAAAGATCAAAATGATGAGGGTTAAACCAAAGATCCGAATAATGAAAATTAGACAAATAATTAAAAAGAGGAGAGGGTTAAACCCAAGATTGCAAAAGGGACAGTTGGCCCCAAGATTCAAATTGGGACGTTTAGACACAAGATTCAAATTGGGACATTTAGACACAAGATTCAAATTGGGATGTTTAGACCCAAAATTTAAATGGTAAGAGTTAGTCTAAATGGAGAGTATTAGACCAAAGATTCGAAGAGTAAAACTCAAGCTACAAGCTAAGATCCAAAAAGGAGAGGTTTAGAATAAAATCCAAAAAGGAGAGGGTTAGTTTCAAGATAAATAAAGGAGAGGCTTAGTTCCAAAATCCAAAAGGGAGAGGGTTAGTCCCAAGATACCAAAAGGAGAGGATCAGACCTAAGATCCAAAAGGTTAGATCTAAGATCCAAAAGAGACAGGTTTACCCAAGATTTAAAAGAGGAGGATTTTACCAAATATCCAAAAAGAGGGCTGGACTCAAGATCAAAAATGAAGGGTTAGACCCAAGATCCTAACGAGAAAGATTAGACCCAAGATTAAAAGAAGGAGAGTTATTCACAAGATCTAAAAGGGGGATTAGACCCAAGTTCAAAAAGTTAGACACAAGATCCAAAAAAGAGTGTAGACGAGATTCAAAAGGAGAGGTTCAGACCCAAGAGCCAAATGGAGTGGAGGTTGAACCCAAGATCTAAAAGAGAAGAGTAAGACCAAAAAAGATTCAAAAGTGAAAGGTTAGACCAAAAAACCAAAAGAGGAAGATTAGATCAAAGATTCAAAAGAGAGGAGATAGACCAAAGATCCAAAAAATGTGGGTTAGTCTCAAGAGCTAAATAAGAAGGGTTAGTACTGTAAAAAATGTATATCTTAACTACTTATTTTTGCTAATTTTTTATGTGCATGAATTGGACTGATCTTGGTTGTTATTTTCACAATGTTTTGTTCATTGTCACCTCTGACAGTCTTCCAGTACATTTTGGGACTTGAGAATCTTTATCCAACTCAGTCAACCTATACTGAATTTTGAATTGAACATTTTATTTAATCCACATGACAGATTATTCTCAATCCATCAGACTTAGAGTGTTAATTAATTATTAAGTTATTTTTATCATTAACGCTTGTAGTAAGGATTGAACATTCAACCTGCTGAATACTATCACTTATAATTGATTTTTAATCAACTTCTTTACTCATTGTACCATATGCCCATGTTCTAAATGGCAGTATTCTGAGGATTGCAGGTCTAATCCTTATCTACAGGCGATAATTAAGTCTTTTCATACATATGTGCACAGGGTGTTTATATGTGTTTCATGCATGTCTGTGATCGACTAGTGGTTGTTGATTGGCTGTTTAACTAAGATGAATGAACTACTGGTTGAGTTTTCAAGGTTTTATTAGAGAATTTACTTATGGAGAGAGAGATAGAGAGAGACTAGATAGCTAAAATTATTTACTTTTTAATTTTCTTACTTCACAATGGACAAAGGCATTGATAACATTCACTGAGATTAACTCTACATTATTGCAATGTGTCTCATCTGCATGGCTTCCTGAGTAGGACTGACTAAAACTCTTTATTCTTTCATTTGAAAACGTGACGCCACCTCATATTGTGATCGTTCAACTATATGTTTTGTCTAGGTAGTCCAATCTTTGCTCTCCACTTCAACATCACATCATCTGTCTTTGTGTACAATCTGTTTGCCTAGGTTATCCTAACATGTACTAATGTGACCCATATCAAAATTCACACAAGCTAATTTAATTGCTACTTACTGGCATAGGGTTCCAAATATATAACACCTTAAAGGGGAGATAATGCCACAAGAAAATAGTCCGAATATAACTAATTCTTGTCTATTTATATGTGTAAATATAAACCAGTTTCTGACACATTCTGTTTTTCTGTAAAAATAGATAACCAATATCCTCAGCTAACAGGTGTTGAACTTTCAAAAACAACTTGTAAATGTATAATGCTCAACACAATTGATTTTCTTTTCATAAATCTTATACACAATAAATTAAAAAAATGGACAATTAACTAATTTCCGTTTTGCATTTCACCATTTAATTTTTACCTTTAGACATCTCACAAATATTAGATTTTTTTTGGTACTTTTTTTCGCCCTCAAATAAGACATATTGCCACTTGAAAGTAAGAAGTTATTTTCGATTGTGTCTAACAGAGAACTGTGGAAAATTGAGCAGTGAGATATCTGTGCACATTACATTTAAACTTCTGCAGTCAGAAAAGCAGGCAATAGGGAGGGAATTCCAAAGTCTAGCAGTCTGAAGGGAAATAATATTAGAGTAGAAGACTTTCCGGCATCTTAGGATATCAACAGTGAAGGGATGGAATTTTACTGCTTGCCAAGTTAGTTGGGAGTATGTACGTAGAGGGGACACAAGTGCTATAAGTTCATCAGAGCACATTTCATTAAAGTACTTGTAAAACAGGCACAAGGATGCAACAGTGCGGCGATGGGACAGAGTTTGGAGCTTGACCGATCGTGCAAGACTTATTAGATTTGAGACTCTTTTTTGAATCCTGTCTAAAAATGAGAGACTAGTAGTAGATGCACCAGCTCAGATATGGCAACAATACTCCATGCATGAGTGAATTTTGGGTTTGTAAAGGATACTCTCTGGTGAGAGTAATTTTCTAGCTTAGTAAAAGAAGTCCACTTTCTTTGCAACAGCTTTGGGATTTTAGTGATTGAGATTTTTGTGTGGGGAAAGTATATTTGGATGGTGAAACTATTGAAGTTGTTGAAAAGCTTTGTTATTTATTGGAGCACAGGGTGGTGCAGGTGCTAGTGTGATTGCAAGAATTATAAGTATAATGTGGGATGAACTTAGATCTCAGAGGAAGATTAAATCTGAACAAAGAGATGTGATCAGGTAGAAATCTTAAGTAATTCACAATTGTATTCTCAGTATAGTGGCATAACGGATAAAGTACTAAGTAAATTCAGTTCTAAGTGACACTCTTCTGAAGGTTTAAGGTTCAATTCTCAGTGTGGATAATACCAAGAATACAATTTTGAATTAGTTAAGTCTTCTACACAGTCATGGCTGACAGAACGTAAGAATGCTACTACTGGATTAAATAAACTTCCATTAGTGGAGCAGCTTAATGTGATTTTTTGCCAGAATCGTTCATTTGGCGATACAAGCATGAAATTTGGCATCAATAGTCTCTGTAAGTTACTTTTTCAGAAAAAAGTGCTGGCCATCAAAAATTCCAATATGGTGACCATTTTTTTCAAGATGGCTGCCAGCAAACCACAAATTTCCATAAACGTTAATTTTTTCCAACTTTTATGCCTAAAAAGGACTGCTAATGCAAGGATGACAAAGTGGATAACCTGTTTTTGCCTATAAAATGCCCCCAAAAGGCTTACAAACCATGCTAGCCATCCTGAAGAAATCAGGTGTTCTTAATTCCGTTACCTTCCTCACTCCATACAAGCCCCTGAATCAACCCATTTAGAAATTGTGACCAAGGTGGCACATCTCACGAGGATCAAATTAAGTACCACCGTTTTTTCCACAGAAGGAGAATTTTGCAGAATATTATGACGAGAGTGTATGTCACTCACTACCAGGGCACACTGGTGACAGACACTGCTGTGGAACTCAGCATGGGGTTCAATATCAGCTAAACTCCAGTTTAGTATCCCAAATGCTATCTAGCCAGCCCCTAAGGTTGGATAGCCGCACATGGATTGACAGGATGTGCCAGCGCGGGAGAGCCGAGCCAAGGATGACAGGGGCTTTATTGTTATCCGGATGGTGTACAGATCGCACGGGATTTAAATGATATTGGATGAACGATCGGGTTAGGTGTAGGGCAGCAGCATGAACCTAACTGTATCCCATACATCAAAGTGAGCAAAGGTGGTAAGGTGGTAAAAGGATAAACCCTCGGCCTACACCACTTCAACGACTCTTATGATGGATGCCAAAACTAGACAGCAAACTGACTGGAGTAAATGTTGCTTTTGTCAGGTTGACAAAAGAGATGAAACTCTAATTTCACCTCTTAGCTCATTCCAGAGGAAACAGGACTATGCTGGATATGCGAAAATTGCAAAAAATGTGCCTTTGTTTTATGCCCTTTAATCCAGCACGGTTAGATGAAGGAGAAGGCAGAGAAGCCACACTGATACGAAATAAAGCAAAATATCACCAAAGCTGCCGACTATTGTTCAATAACACAAAGCTGTCAAGAGGACAGAAAAGGAAAATAACCCCCAGTACATCAGGCACAGAAGAGAACCGTGAGAAGAGACAAAGGACCTCAGACCCTCCAGAGGTACAGTGCTTCTTATGTGAAGAAGAGGATGAAATATCAAATTTAAGACAGGCAATGACCATGCAGCTGAATGAAAGGCTTAATCAGTGTGGCCGGACCCTAAACAATGGAAAGCTCCTAGCAAAGTTAAGTGCTGGTGATGTTGTTGCCCAAGAGCTGAAGTATCACTCTCGATGCTTGGCACAGTTATACAACTCAGAGCGAGCACATCTTAATGTCATGAAGCAAGAGGAGAATGACAGCAGTCAAGAGAAAGACGTTTACCCCCTAGCGTTTTCAGAGCTTGTGATCTACATCATGGATAGCATGGTTACCGGTACAGAAACAACATCAGTGATATTTCGACTTGCTGATCTAGCTTCACTTTACAAGCGTCGGCTGCAACAACTAGGTGTGGAATCCCCAGAGGTCAATTCTACCAGATTAAAAGAGCAGTTACTCTCTAGGATCCCTGAGCTTGAAGCACATAAGAAAGGGCGAGATGTCCTTCTTGCATTCAGAAAAGATGTAAGCACCATTCTATCTGATGCTAGCAAGTACAGTGAAGCCATTCATCTAGCTAAAGCTGCTGATATCATCCGGAAAGAGATGCTGGCTCACAAGACAAAATTCAGCCAGGCATTTCAAGAAGGGTTTGGAGAGGAAGCCGTTCCCCAGGCACTTCTGCAGTTTGTTTGCAGTATTGAGCATAGGGTGGACATAAGGTCCCATCTGAATCATGGTATTGTGCAGTCAGATGTGGCCATTGCTCAACTACTGCAGTTCAACTGTTACTCAAAGTACAGGGAAGGTTCGAAATCTCAAAGACATGCCAAAGACCGTGAAACACCATTTGCTGTTTATGTTGGAATGAAAGTTTTTGCAAAGACAAGAAAGAGACAACTGATCGACAAGCTGCATGAGAATGGAATAAGCATATCTTATGACAGAGTTTTGGAAATATCAGGACAGTTGGGTGAGACTGTTGTAAAGCAATATGTGGAAGATGATGTCGTGTGTCCACCAAATTTGAGGAAAGGGCTGTTCACAACATCTGCTGTAGATAACATAGATCACAACCCAACAGCAACAACATCAAGCACATCTTTCCATGGTACAAGTATTTCAATGTTCCAGCACCCAAGTTCAGATAATGTAGGAGAAGCACGCATCTTGGCCAATGTTGCAGAAGGTTGGACGAAGAACGGGGACTGGCCAAAGCAAACAATCTGAGAAGAAACTGCTAAAGGAGGATTGCCACCTGTTTTCCCGCCTTTTCATCTCTTGCCAAACTAGAGGTTGTGATCTACAGGAATTTTTCAAGCATGAGAACCAGTCGTTTCCCCCCTCTCTCAGCAAGAATGGTAACCTACGTCCAAGTACCAAGTCAGATCTTGTGGAAATTCTCCAAGGGCAAGTCCAGCTTCCAGAGTCCAAGCCAGAATCTGATGTACTGATTGTTGATGGGGCTTCACTGGTGAATGCTGTTGCACCAAAAACACCAAAGACATTTGAGGAATATGCCCAAAACGATATTCTTCCCTTGGTGCAGAACTACAGCCACACTCACAAGAGAACAGATATCATTTTTGATGTATACCATAAGACCAGCCTTAAGTCAGAAGCTAGATCTAAACGTGGAAAGGCCATCAGGAGGAGAGTTACTGCAAAGAGCAAACCGCCTACAAACTGGAAGAGCTTCCTTCGAGACAGCACTAACAAATCAGAACTCTTCCACTTCCTTGCCGATGCCATAGCTGAAATGACCACAAGCAATGCAGTCCTTGTGACTAGGGAGAAAATCGTCCTTACCAGTGCCAATTACACCAACTTCAGCTTAGAAGAATTGGCACCCTGTACGCATGAGGAGGCCGACACACGGATATTCTTACATGCTTGGCATGCAGCTAAGGAGGGCTACAAGTCTGTACTGGTTGATGCAAATGACACAGACATTGTAGTAATTGCCATATCGATGATGCCTTCTCTCACAGCAATTGGTCTTCAGGAAATGTGGGTGAGATTCGGCAAGGGGGAACACACCAGGTAGATTCCTATACATGACCTTGTGTCCAATCTAGGACCAGAGAAATCCAAGGGAATGTTGTTCTTCCATGCCTTTACAGGGTGTGATGTTGTATCTTCTTTCAATGGCAAGGGAAAAAAGACAGCCTTGCAGACATGGAATGTATTTAATGAAGTCTCAGCCACATTTGCAAAACTCAGTCTCAGCCCATCTGAAATTGAGGAGTCTGATCTACAAGTATTGGAGAAATATGTAATTCTCATGTATGATAGGTCCAGTGCAACCTCATCAGTAGATGACGCAAGACTTGACCTCTTTGCACGGAAGCAAAGGTCATATGACTTAATCCCACCAACTCAAAATGCACTCAAGGAACATGCCAAAAGAGCTGCCTATCAAGCAGGTCATGTTTGGGGACAAAGTGTCATACGTGATCCAGAACTTCAGTGTCCTTCAAAGTGGGGATGGTCAAAAGAAGATGACTCTTGGAAAATTGTGTGGACTTCACTGGAACCGATTTCAAAATGCTGCAGTGAACTGACAAAATATGGATGCAAGACTGACTGTGGTGGAAGGTGCAAATGTAAAAAGACTGGGTTGCATTGTACTAAACTTTGCAGTTGCCCTTGTCAAGCTTCTACAGGAATACTAGAACACTGAACGAGCTTAAAGTGAGTAATATTATGACAACAAAACCAACTTAAGCTCGATAAACGCACTGTATTATACAATAATATGCTGAAATTTTTCAAAATTTGGACTCCTATGGCGGCCATCTTGGAAAATGGCCGCCATATTGGAATTTCAGGTGGCCAGCACTTTTTTCTTAAAATCTACTATCCAGCGAATATTTATGCCAAATTTCATGCTTGTATCATCAAATGAACGATTTTTTGGGTAATCTGCTCCACTACATACAGATTCCTGATTTCAACAGGAAAATTTCTGAAGCTGAAGATACGCCTGAAAAAGGTTGGTGGAGGTTACATTGTCCAAAACCTTGTGAAAATAAGATCAGAACAATAGTTTGAATGATCCAAATCATACAAAAAAAAAAAAAAAAATTACTATTTAAAGAATAAATCAAGACAACACATTAATAAAAGTAGATTAATTTGCTCTGTCACCACTTGGTAAATCAAACAAAACTATCCAATAAAATTTGGCAGTAATTTTACGGGCCAACCAATGTAATATAAGAAACTAGTGCTACAATTTTTTTGTGTCTCGAATTATCACAGCAGCTGTTTTTTCCGTTCAGGTGATGGTTATTGATCCTTTTGTTTGGTTTGGTTTAGTTTTACCGCATATCAACCCTTTTTGGGGTATTTAATGCTGAATCTAGAAATTTGAATAGTTTTGGGATGATTAATCAGAATCGGAAATCAGAACTTTTTGGGGTATCGGAATTGGAAAAATTTGTGCCTGTTTTCCGATGTCAAAATAATTCTTTTACCTATCTTTTTTATTTGATTTTGCTTAAAACAAATAAAAGTAATAATAAAAAAATAAATATTTGTTGATTTTAAACTACCAGTAATGCTAAAATATATAGATCATCGCCTCCCCCACCCGCCAAGTGTATTTTTACGTTTGAGAAAATATGTGCACATTTAACACATTTTTTTACAGTAATCGGGAAAAATAACAACTTAATAGTTTAATATTTAGAGATTTATGAAGAATTGGACTGTGTAATTGTATTGGAATCGGGAATTTAGTGTGGAATTGGTAATTGTATTGAAATCAGGAAGGATACTAGAATCGTCCCATCACTAAATTTGAGAAAAAGTTTTTCTGCTTCAAGTTCTTTATACGTTCAAATATTTATTCATGTTGTTTAGTTTGCTTCTTTTGTAGAGGAAAATTGTTGTTTTTGTTTTTGGCTTTGCAGAACATGATTGAGTTTTGCAAAGAGGGGAAAAAAAACAATAACATCAATGCTTGGTGCATTTTAGGTCAGGAAGGCAATATCTTAAGACGGCCTGATCTGGTAGAATCAGTTGCCCTTGGTCTAAATCCGTGGAGCTACCGGTTATGAAACACTAAAGTCTTTGACATTTCTCTTCATAAATCAAAGTGACGATTTTCAAAAAAAAAAAACAAAAAACCTGGAAATATTTTGTGTTAACATTAAATCGTAACACTTTATTCAACAAACAAACAAATCAGTAACTGATTGTTTTTTTTTTTTTGCATTGATATAGGTACTTTTTGTTATCTTCAGAAAACTCTGACATAACATACAAGGCTTTTCCCAACATTTTATGTTTGTTGCATTATCAATGAAGTCATCCTTTCCTTTCTTCATACTAACACTGAAACATAAGAGGCTGTAAGCTAAGTGTTAGATTTATTAGGGCATCCTAAGTGGGGAGTTGTACAGCGAGATGTTTGTTCACATAACATTTAAATTTCTTTATGATGATGAGTACAGTAGGAAGGGAATTTCAAAGGCAAGTGGTTTGGCAAAAGAAACTATCAAAGTAGAAAGCCTTCCAACAGCTGGGGAGCTATATAGTTTTTTTTGTTTTTTTTTACATGGTAGTCACCACTTATCAAGGCCCGGAAGCCACTCGGGGATAAGGGTTATTGCGTGTACAGTAATCAATGGAATAATATCATAGTAATCGTTAGTATTGGAGATTTGATAAAGTGTCTTACTTAAGGAGGCGGTTCATCAGAAATTTGTTTATATTGGACTTGAAGACATCCAGGTTGTAGTCAGGTGGGAAACAGGCAAACAGAAGAGACTTCCACAGGCATGCAGTTCTAAGAAAGAAGCTTTGTTCATGGAATCGACGTTTTGGTTTTGGCACAGATAAAGAGTGGGGAAAATATTTTGAGAGTGATTTCAGCTAGACAGGTATTTATCGTGAAAGATTGGCGATCTATATAGTGAAGGGGTGTGATTGTCGCTAGTGTCGGGTTGGGGATATTGTTTTAATGGAAATCGCTCCAGACAAGGCATGAAACCACTTGCTGTAAAAAGTTTTAAAAAAGTTAAAAAAAAAAAAATTAAAAAAAAGCAACGATCAGTGTTATATGAATCTAAACTTCAAAACAGCAATTTTCCCCCCTTAATTAGAAATATCGCCCATGAAATTTTAGGACTAAAGAACAAATTAAGGGAAGTGAAAGTTATGAGATGAGACTGTCAATAGTATACCCAAGGTCCATTTTCTACTCTTTCTTTATGAGGATGTACCCTACAAACTATTGGGATTCTTTTTACCCTGGGAAAAAGTTCAATTCTCACACGTGAAAATGTGGTAACAAATTGAGGATAAGCTCTGAAATAAAATATGGCGATAGTTTGTTTGCAACTATATTCCAAACAATTTTAATGAGTGAACAAATGTTTGTTTGCAAGTGTGTACAATATTCCAAACAATTTTAATGAGTGAACAAATGTTTGTTTGCAAGTGTGTACAATATTCCAAACAATTTTAATGAGTGAACAAATGTTTGTTTGCAAGTGTGTACAATATTCCAAACAATTTTAATGAGTGAACAAATGTTTGTTTGCAAGTGTGTACAATATTCAAAACAATTTTAATGAGTGAACAAATGGATGAGACAAGAAAAAGTTAATTGTACAGAAAAGATTTGCGAAAAACGTGCTTCATGAAAACTTATCTGGGGTTCAAATAACAGGTGGCACGTGTGCACCGCTCAATTCTGTAAATCCCATCTCGGGGTTTGTCACAAATAATCTTCAGTTAAGGTCGGTAATGGTTGGAAGGAGACTGAGTTTCGGTGACTGTCATCTTGGCTTGTGTCACAGAGCCTCAGCCACATCTATCTGCAGGATCAAACAAAAAAAAAGGGGGCAAAAAGAGAGGGCACACTCATGCGAGGGTTTTTATAAGTCACCTCATGTGACCCCTAAAGCAGCAGGGACTGGAAATCCTGCCATCTGAAAGAGTCAAAGAAATGACTCATCAATGAGGAAGAAGGGAGGGGGCATAAATTCTAATAAAATATTATTAGAATATATATTCTAATAATATTTGTAGAGTAACAAATTTAACATATTAGGCATAAGGATGGGGAATGTGCGCTATATCTAGTTTAAGTTTTATGAAGGAGAAAGAGGGGGCTTTTTGAAAATTCAGATACCTTTGATTATTTGTTACATTTTAACAGTAGACATAAATTAATAAATATTCCCCAAATTTCAATTTCTTTGGTGCATTTTAAATGATTTTTAAGATACATAATATGGGTACAATCCCCCTAAAACTTCTGGCCAAAACACGACACATGTGGATCTAAATGGGAGATTTATCTTGCTCTCAAAAAGTAAAGAAAAGAAATTTTTTTATGACTTACTCTTCGAATAAGCTTTTAGCGCCGACATTACACAGCATCTCATTGAAGTGTCCTTCTTCAAGTTCATCATTTTCATCTTCTCCATAAATTTTCTCATTGATTGAATTGTTATTCAGCTTTTCTGTACTGTCGAACGATCGCATCCCAACAAAACTACCTGTGAAAAGAAAGAAATGGTATTAGACATTTTAAACTTTGGAGTAATTTTGAATTGTCCTCCCAAGGCTGGAATACTGTTGTCAGCTGTGGTCTCCACAAAAAGTGACAGAAATCTGCAAAATAGAAACACCTCAGAGAATATTCACCAACCAAATATATGGAGTAGACCAAATGAATTACTGGGGGAGGCTGAAGGAGTTGCAACTGTATTCACTACAACATCGAAGTGAATGATATATTATAATCTATATATGGAAAATCTTTAAAAAAAGGGTCCCAAACACAACAATAGTAGAAATAACCCACCAGTGCGAGGGAGGCTGTGCTATATAAAAACACATCTGCAATTACACACAGGATCAAGTCCCTCATTCACCACAGCTTCACCTACAGTGGCACAAGAACATTCAACTGCATTCCAGACGCAATAAGAAACATAAAGAGAATGTCCCCTGACACTTTCAAGAAACATCTGGACATTTGACTGGAAAAAATACCTGACCAGCCACCAATACCAGGCCACCCTAGTCCCAACCTCAATCGTTTAGTAGACTAGACTTTTGTAGGAAGTAGATAGCCTGAGTGCAGTGGAGCTCCAGCTCAGCTGTGTCAATAACCAACGGAATAATACAAACAAAGTCAATATGGTGAACGCCAATCTGGATTTTTATAACAAGAATTTGAGAATGCCATATGGATGCTAAGCCAATAATTTAAGTTTAAATGAAAAGAAACAATAAGGTTATAAAAAGAACAATAATAACATTTATTACTGAATGAGAGAAAAGTGGAGTTTTGTAATGAAAAAAAAAAAAAAAAAAAATGGAAGACTATACCAATTTTAAAATGAATTGTTCCCAAATCTAATACGATAATACATAGAATACCAATTTAAATAGTTTTCCAAACCTACAATTAAAATTTTTAAAAATTTCAATTTAATTCTAATACACATCCAAACGTCACAATTTTAAATAAATAAATTTTTAAAAAGTGAAATTGGCTATATTTATTTTTAAAAATATTTAAATGGCAATTATTTTAATAGCAAGAAGACAGAAAATATTTATTGTTTTAAAAAGATTTAAATTGGCTTACTATTATCAACTTGGTTCTTATATTCAGTGTTTCAGCCTTTGTAACCTATGACTTTCTTCAGGTGCATGAGGGTAACTTGTTCTCGTTCTGTCAGCCATCACCAGATAGAGGTTAATAATTTTTTGTCATTCTTCGTTATTATCGCTTGTAGTAAGGATTGAACATTTTATCTCTAGAAAATTCTTGTTTAGAACTTATTAATAATCTTTGACCACAACATGGATCCATTGCATAACGGTTAAAGGCATTCATTAGTTCTGTATTTGCTGAGTTTGACAAACGATACAACCATCTGAGAAATATAACAGTCCTACCTAAAAAAACAAAATAATTATGAAATTTAATCCATCAAAATAAATTTGTTTCTTTGTGATTAAGTCAGCCAAATAGTATGAGAAATAATTTTTTATATTCTCTTTGGAATAATGCATGGATGTTGCCAAGCCTGCTGCAAAGAAGGCAGACTCCCTTTAATAAGCTAAAAAACACTTCTTACATTTGCCAATAAAGTCATCATTTGCCATTGCATAGAGTATTGTGCATTAATCACAAGGTCCAAAACGAATTCCTAACTTAATAATAAGTCTTGTGCTGTCTATCAACCTCTAGCCACTATTGCATCACTGTAAGTTCCATCACTGTTTAATTTGTTTTTTAACAAGTACTATTATGGAATGTTCTCTGATGAAATTAAAGCACTTGTACCTCAGCCTAAAACAAAAATAATGCAAACCTATCTGTTCCATAGGTTAAAGTATACATAAACGATATATATATAACAGGGTCTATTTATTGTATGTAAATAAACGTCTATTTACTGTGTTAACATGTTCTATGCTGGATGTGCACATAGCTAGTGTATATATATTTGTGTATCTGAAATTGTCTAGTAAGTTTAGTTGTGTTTATTTTCATTGTGGGTGTATGTAAGTGTTCATGTATGCAAGAGTCTTTAGTGTGTTTAACAAGACATATAACAAAGAATGACAATACAAAGAGATGGAACACAGTTCTGTGGGGTTTTACATCTGGCCAATAGGGGAAACATACCTTGTTCATCTTTTGATCATTTTGGACGGATCTGCAAAAGCGACAATGAAGATTCAATCCAAGGAAACCAACAGAAGTCTTGGGTTGTATTTTCAGCAACTTTTATTCCCAGAATGTTTCCCCATTTGGAAAGTTGCACATTTGTCCTAAATCATTTCTTACTTCTGATTATATTATATGCCAGACAGCTTTGCTGATGTACAGAAGCCACAGACTCCTCTTGCCTGTTCAGCTTGACTAACTCACCTGGCTAAACTCTACATGTATATAAAAAACTATCTTCCTTCTAATTATGTCATCAATACACATAGCCAATAAACCAAATCACCTGATTTGTCAGCTAAAACTTGTTTGTTTAACTAAAAATTTCCAAGTTATTATCCAAACTAAAATTCTTAACTTGCTTCTACATTCCATTCTATCAAGTTAACATTCCTATTTATTGTAAAATATTTAACATGGATATTTTCTATTCTAAAATATTTAATCAATTTCGATTGATAATAATAATAATAATAATAATAATAATAATAATTTCTTAGGTCACTTGGCGTTGCCCAGGCAGTGCTACAACATAACATCTAGCAGCAAAATCCCAGCTTGGAAAGTCTTCTACACTGATAGCAGTTTTTCCTTACACTGCTTGCCTTTGCAATCCCCCTCCCATTCCCTGACCATATCAACATGCAGAAATTTAAATGTAATGTGAATAAAAGTCTTGCTGTCCAACTCCCTATCCTGGTTGTACTTTATAAATCTCCTTACTTTATGTTTCACTGTTTGGAGCGAATAAAAAAAATACATGATACACAAAAGGGAGGAGTGCAGTTTAAACAGATATAATTATTGAGGTAAGAGTTTACATTAACAGTCACAAGACACAATTAAGAATAGACATGTGTTGCCAGGGTTGCATGGAAAATGTGTTGGGGAATGGAAGTGATAAGCTGAAATGGCCAGCCATCTGGGAGTCTTGTCTCACTGCCTAGAAAGTAAATCCATCTAAAATGCAGAGTCAAATGGAGAGACCTATTGGCCTCATGGTGTATAACTTACTGCCCAACTCCATACTTAGGTTAATCCCAGATAAATCTGGCCCCTATTATAGTAGCTCCTCACGTTTCAGTGGCAATATGCCTTGTTTGGAGTGAAAGTAAAAATAAATAGCTTTCACTTTGGATCGTCTTTTAAAGTCAGACAAAGATTTAATGTTTTATGCATGCCTACCCACTAATCTAGTTGATATTCAAGAGTAAAAAAAAAAGCTTTTATTTAGATAATAATGCAAAGTTCTCTCCGCTTGGAAAAGATCTATTGCAGAATACAAGTCACTTTTCAAGTAAAAGAATCCATCACCACGACCACCAGGCGGGATTTAAATTTGGAGCATGAGAACTTCAGTGTGTGTTACAGTACTCTCTTACGCTTCAATGGCAATATACCTTGTTTGGGGTGAACAAAAGAAAAAAAAAATTCAAATTGCCTTCATTTTGGACCATTGTTCACAAAGTCAAATGAAAATAGGTTCATGTTTTATACATGCCGGCATGCTATTTCGCAGCTGATATTCAAAAGTGAAGACAGCAACACTTATTTTGAAGTTTACTGTTATTTAAGAAGATGGAGGACGTCAAATCGATGTCCTCTTTCCTGTAGCTTCACAAGTCACAGACTCTACATGAAAAGGGAAGAGGACTGATTTGTATAGAAGAAAAAAAAAAAGGAATTAGAAAAATACATAATGCAAGACATGGAAAGGATAATTACTGCAACAGGAGACACTGAAAAAATGAACAAGACAGAAAACAAAAGCAAGAGATAAAACAAGAAAAGAAAAATAGGAAAAGAAACAGATACACGGACGATTCATAAGAATGACAAAAAGTGAGACTAACGAAAACACTTGAACATAGCTACAATAAGAAAACCGAAACATAAGATGAATTCCTTATAACAGCCGCATAAGTTAACGCGATAAGATATTGGTTGGTTGTTTTTGTTTTACGGCATATCAACCCATTTCAGGTTATTTAATGCTGAATCCAGTTATTTTGAAGAAATACTTTTCAATAGAATATATTGTTTTGCAATTCAGTTTCTATTTAATCCATAGTTGGGACCCTAAAAGGTACTACCACTCCGGGTGAGAGTGGACCTGGGAGCAATGGCAATTACCACACTCCCCAAAGTCCGCAAGCTGGGGCCTCACCATCGGATATAGTTTAAGGTCATATCCAGGACCAACGTGATAAGAATCAACCACATCAAAGAGAAAATCGACAAAACACAAGAAAATAGCAAATGCAGACTGTGGACAAAAAGATGAAACAATAAGCGAATTCAAATTAGCCCCAAAAGAATACAAGTGGCGAGGACAGTACAATGGGAATCATGCAAACAACTGCATCTTGAACACACAGATAAATAGTACAAGCACAGACCGGTAGCAGTACTTGAAAACGAAAGTCACAAGATCCTCTGAGACATGAATGTAAAAACAGATAAATCTATCCAAGCCAGGAGACTGGATATTATAATAGTTAAGAAAGAAAAGAGAAAAGTCCTGTCAGATCATAGATTTTGCCGTTCTAGCAGACCACAGGGTAAAAATCAAGGAGACTGTGAAGCAGAGCAAATACACAAAACTGGCCAAGGAGCTGAAGGAGATGTGGAAGACAAAGTCAAGACAACACCAATCATAGTAGGAACACTAGGAACAATCCTGAAAAAACTTTGAAAAAAAAGAATCAAAGAGATTGGGATCAGAGGAATGGCTGACAAGATAGAGTGGATAACAATAATTAAAACGGCTAAAATATTAAGGAAAGCCTTTGAATATGGAGACTAATACACACAGCTACTGGAATTAACCGGACATATAGAAACTGCCACAGAAGTGAAACACAAAGAAACACCACAGGGAATCAAGAAAACTGAAATAAGTTAGCCTCTCCCCTTCCCGACAAAAAGTGTTGGCATCAACTGACATCACACCAAATAGTTGTGAAGGGTCAAGGAAGATTGAGGAGAGATAGCAGAAACCAGACCTCTGCTGGATGAGTGCGAGGAGGATTGGAACCTTGGAGAGGCTTATTGCCACCCAAATTTCAGTGAAGACTAATGGTCGTTGCCAGCGATAAATCAATTGTAAATTCATCTGCAAATGTTATTGAAAGAGAGGATACTGGAAATCTGGAGACACTCGTCACTCAGACTTCAGAGAACACTACAGGTTGTTTTCGAAGAAAAATCTTGGATGATGGACTGTGTGAAAACTCCTAGTAAGTAGTAATAATAATAATAATAATAATAATAATAATAATAATAATAATAATAATAATAAAGAAATAATAAAATAAAATAATGAATAAACGAATGAAAAAAAATTAAATAAATATATCAATTAAAAAAAAAGGGGAACTCAGTCTTGGTTGATACCACACAAAATAGCATTTTTTTTTTCTGCTTATTTAAAACTATTACTTTCTGAAAGTCCTGGAAGATGTAAAAGAATAGTTCTAGAACCTGCTGCAAAGCACAGTTTCCAAGCTACCTGCGCTTTCAACAAGATGCATGGTGGCCATGACTTTGTAATGCTGATGGAGAAAGAATTCAAGAATTTGCAGTCGCCAATAATCTCCTTATTGGCAATACATTGATGTTTCTGAATTTTTGAGATGAGGATTGGTTATTCGTATTATTTGGATTCATCGAACTAGTGTTCTCATCTTGAGTGTGATTTTCATAACGTTTTGGTCAATGTAACCTCTGACCTTCTCCAGGTGTATCTTGTCAAACTAGGGAATGTTTTTGTTGAACACAAGAATTTGGATGGAATTTCAAACGGAATCCTTTATTTACTTCACAGAGGTAACATGTTCTGTCAGACATGACTGGATAGAACTAAGTAATTCACAATTGTATTTTTCGGTTGCCCACACTGAGTATTGAACCTTCAACCTTTGGGAGAATATCACGTTTACAATTGATTTTTTCGAGTACTCTAACCACTGCGGACAATTCTAGTACGAATTTTAGGAGCCTTAATTTTATTTCTAGTTGTAAATCTCACTATTTATTACTAATTATTATATATATATATATATATATATATATATATATATATATATATATATATATATATATATTATTGTCTTTACTTATTACTTGTATATATGATCTATTATTTATAAGTAACAGTTCTCATATCGTATTAAATTCTATACTAGGTCTACTTAGTAATTGGTTATTCCCCAGCATATGTCCTGCTTCTTTGAGCCGTCTTACTCTCCACCATTCTTCTGTCTATAATTTTTATTTCGTCCAATAATGGTAGATGGTTTCCTTTTCCTTCCAAATATGGTCAGCTATACCTGATTTTTCAATCTTTTCATGTATTATGATTTTTCAATGTTCTTCTAACCATACTTTTAGTGGAGGTTACAACCGAAACGTTGTGAAAATCACACTCAAGATGAGAACAGTAGTCTGATGAATCCAAATAATATGGCAACACATTGTTTGAAAAAACAACTTTCCACTCGGTGATTTATTATTTTGGGAACCACAGAACCCAGACAGATTACATCTTGTTCTGAAAGAATTTCAGAGGAGTAGTAGGCAATATTGAATTCATCCCAACAGAAGAATGTATCCAACAACACCCAACTTGTGGTTTTTAAAATAGCAAGATTTCGGGTTCATCTGAAATCATCATTGAGATACTCAAAGTTGTTAGCAGATGGCAGAGAGGGAATTGAGTTGGTGAGGAAGTTAACCGAGATAGCTTTTCGCGATACCGAGATCTCAAAGGATTTGGAGCCGAGTTATATAATGAATCTTTACAAAGGCAAAGGTGAAGCTTTCACTCACAGCAATTGTTGTGACCTTAAGCTTACTGACCAGGTAATGAAACTTCTTGAGTGCATCTTGAACTTGCATCTATAGGATGGTGAGCATTAACAAGATTCAGTTTGGTTTTGTGCCAGACAAAAGCATCTCGGATGCCATTTTCTTTACACATCAGCTGCAGGAAAAGTACAATGCATCCAGAAAACTTCCTTGCTTTGTATTTATTGACTGCATACCTAGGAAAACACTCAGGGGGGGGGCAATGAGAGCCTTGGTGTGGAGTACTGCTGCTCAAGGCATTTATGCAAATGCTTGTAGTCATGTTCACGTCAACAGTCATTACAGCGCGAGTTTGGAGTGGATGTTGGGGTCCATCAGAGGTTAGTACTTACCCCCTTCTATATGCAAACAATCTTGTTATTGCAGATTCCTTGAAGGAATGCAACACCAGGTTGCTGACATGAAAGATGAGCATGGAGACCAAAGGACTGAGAGTCAACATGAAGAACACAAAATTTCCAGTGTTGGTCTCAACTTTTTGTAGGATACTGGCATGTCTGCCACAGAGGTGTAAATGCCTGCCCATTATGGATGTGGATGGCATTCCGCTTGATGTTGAAATTACCGTCTACTACCTGGACAACATGTTGAATGTTAGTGAATGTGAAATCAATGCTTTCTATTATGCTGATTGGGGAAGATTCAGGAAGATGCTGCTAATCCTTACGTCTAGGCACATTATATATTCCTTCGTTTTGGATTTAGTTATGTTTGAAAATTAAAAAAAAAAGAAGCGAATAAATAAAAGGAGAACTGGAAAATTACAGAATACTATAAAATATTAATATAGGGTTCAGAGCTGAGAGCAGTAGTATACAGAAGTCTTCATTCATAACTGGGCAATGTCGGAAGGACTTTCTAATACAGTACAGATTTCTTGGTGTTAGTGTTTATTTAATATTTTTTTTCTAGTTAGATATTTTTCATCCTTAAATAAATGCTAGCAGAGTCACACAGTGCATGAGACAAGACACCAGCAAGAAACCAAACAAATGGATTTCTAACTGCCATGAATCAATGACACAGGGATAGTCCAATCCTTCTTCACTGTAGTAGACCTGATGGTAACAGTAGTGTTGGTGCTATGTCATCAGGAACTCTAATTTCTGACATTGTCACCCCCAGATTTGGCACCACGTGGTATTACTAGAGTCACAACCTGGCTAACAGAGCGCTAGTAAAAATACAGGTGGGATCAACATCAGAATATGTCGTCTTCTGGTCGTTTCTGCCTGTGCGTAAAGATGTGTCAGGTACAGAACCACAAATCAACGAAGTGAAAGTGACGATGTTGCTTCTGTGCAATTCCTTTGTGTGTTTCCTGACTTCACATACAAGCACTGAGCCTCGCTGCAATTGAGTTATATATATTTTTATTTTCTTGAAATGTACAAGACAAATCAAAACAACAAAAAATTAGGCATAAGGCCACTCAAAAATTAGGGAGAGGGGTCTTTGGTCATTCTTGTCAGTATACCTTGGGTGGTCTATATTAATCCTAGCTAGAATTTTCATTCACCATAATACTGCAAACACACTAGGGATCGTCCTACTTAAGATTCTTGAATCAAATTTATTTTTTGTTAATAAATAATAAATTGTATATATATATATATATATATATATATATATATATTATAGGAAAAAATAAGATTTTATAAAAAAAGTCATTTGATTGGCGTGGAGTGGATAAATACCTGCAATCTAGCATTTACTGGATAGCTGTCACCAATGAGGAATACTTCATATAGACCAGAAAATTCTGGGGTATGATTTTTGTGAGCCGCGTACAGAAGTTTGACTCAAGAAATAAACTGAAAAGAACGCTGGAAAGCAGACTCTCTGCTGCTTGCCTGTTTCCCACCTGACTACAACTTGGACGTCTTCAAGTCCAACATAAACAAACTCCTGACAAACCGCCCCCTTAAGTAAGACACTCTATCAAAACCCCCAATACTAATGATTACTACAATACTATCTCATTGATTACTGTACACGCAATAACCCTTATCCCTGAGTAGCCTTTGGGCCTTGATAAGTGGTGACCCCCATGTAAAAAAAAAAAAAAAAAAGAAGATTTATAAGAAGACTGGAATGTTCCATTATGCTCACATGAGCAAGCCCATTCTCAGAGTTTTGATTTGTTACTTTCTCATGAGTGGATTATCTATTCAAAAATTCTTGTGTGAGTTTAGCAATATTGCATATCAAACCAATTATATGTCAGTAAGTTTAAATTTTATTATGCAGTTAGTTTGGAAGTCAATCAATATACAGCATAATCACGTGTATCAGGTGGTGTATGTGCTCTACACTTATTTATTTTGGCATTGTTTCCAGTTAGCCTCTCCTTGCCACTGAACCCAAGCAGTGCCAATTCAATTACATGCACAACTACTCTTACAGGGTGTCCATTGTCTTACAACTGATTGGAAGCATCGAGTTTGAAACTGATGTAATCTCGTTCGTACCAGACAAAGCACAAACTCTTTACCAAGAACTTTGCAGCTAACTCTACCCTATGTGATCAGGGCCATCAACCCTCCATATTTTCGCCTGTGTCTAAAAACACACTATATAACATACAAATATCTGTGTGTGATATTGCCAAGCTAATCAAAAACCCTGATTCCAGTAAAGAAACTGGCCCTGATGAAATTCCAATTATAGTGCCGAAAAAGCTTCAACCAGAACTAGCTCCCATACTTACAAGGCTGTTTAAGTGTTGTCTTAACGAGAATTGCTTCCCAACACCATGGAAAACCTCGCCAATATGCCCTGTATTTAAAAATTCAGGTGATCGGTCGTCTCCCTCTCAGTACAGACTAATAAGTCTCTTGTGCATCATGAGTAAGTTGCTGGGATCTGTGTTAAATAGAGTAGTAGTCAACCACCACAGCAAAAATAACCTTCTTAGTGACATGCAATATGGTTTCCGTTCTGCTAGATCTACAGATGTGCTAACAGTTATATCTCATAGGATTAGCGAATCTCTCGATGGAGGCTTCCTTTCTAGGGCAATTGCTCGACATATCAAAGGCCTTTGATAGGATGTGGCATAAAGGTCTACTTCACAAGATCTCCAGCTACAGTATAGCTGGAAATGTCTTCTCAATTATTGAATCATTTCTCTGATAGGCTCATAAGAGTAGTGGTTGATGGGCAGAAATCAGAAGCTCACAGTATTAATGCTGAAGTCCCTCAAAGGTCCATCCTAGGTTCAACTCTTTCTGATCTACGTCAATGATCTAAATCACATCTTAAGATCTTATATAGACATTTATGCTGGCGACACTATCTATGGAAACACTTCAAAGGCCATAAATGACCAAGTTCTCTCAGATTCTCTCTCTTCTGATCTTGATCATGTGGTACAATGGGGAAAGAGGTAACTGATTAATTTTAATGCATCTAAAACCAAGCTTCTATCTTTCCATCATCATCAATGCTCTGATCTCAGTATGGCATCAATTGAAATGAATGGCTCTCGTATTGGGGAGGCTCCATGTTTTGACAAGCTTCGGGATCGGACCTTTACTCCTGATCTAAAATGGAGCACATAAATTGCCAAGGTCGATGGGAAAATGGTGGGATCATTCTACCACTCCAGTAAATATCTCACTGCTGATGCAATTCTCTACCTGTATAAGAGCCAAGTACGTCCAAGGATGGAGTACTGTTACCACATCTAGGCAGGCGCTGCTAGAAGCAACTTATCCTGCCTTGACAGAGTTCAAACTAGACTTTGTAGCCTAGTTAGGGATGTCCTTTTCTCTTTCCTGCAACCTCTTTCCCACAAAAGAGATGTTCTGAGCCTGTCTCTGCTTGATCATTATTTTCATGGTAAGTGCTCATCTGAGTTCCAATCTATGATCCCCCTTTGCTAAACTTTCATGAAAAACACTCGTTTAACTGAAACCACTATCAATTTCCCCCATTCTTTATCTGTGCCTAAACCTAAACGTAGATTCAATGAACAAGGTTCTTTCATAGAACTGCACGCCCGTGGAACTCTCTTCTGTTTCCCTGCTTTCCGACTGACTACAATATGATTGTGAACAAGTTCTTGATGAGCCATCCCCCTGAAGTAATCCAATTTACCAAATTCCCATTACTAACCGTTACTACATTATTGTCTCATTGACTACTGTATACTTATTAACCTTTATCCTCTAGTGGCCTCCAGGTCTTGATAAGTGGTGACTCCTTTGTAAAAAAAAAAAAGTCAATTTCTAACAACCATCCAGCATTTAAAACAGATGTTTAGCTGCTGCTGCCGATAATAACGATGATGATAGTATGCACATACTATGATGATGATGATAACGATGATGACAGTAGTACGCATATACACAAAAAGAAACTTGTATATCAACTTTTTTATACTTAACTTTTTAGTTAGATATTTCTTGAAGACAATTATAGAAATAGATCCGCCTTCTTCTCCATAATTATTCCAAGTTGACCTGAAAACTTATTTCATGCATTCTGAAATATGTTTATATTCTAAGTAAACAACATATATTTGTTTATCAGGCAGCCTTGGGTGAGAAGAAAGTTATGTTTTTGTTATTTTTAATTTTTTTTCCTTTGTTATGAAAAACCCACCAATAAGTGCATGAGAAATAGAGCTTCCTCGCGAACATAAAGACTTACAAAAAATAAATAAAAATTAAAAAAAAAAAAAAAGCAAATATGTAAACGAAATGATTGAGACTGCCGTTTTTACCAAGGAAGAAAAATCGATCTGACTTAACTGTGATGTTTACATTTTTAATGTTAGAATTATATTATAGACTCAGATTATTCAAAAGTTATCTCCCCTGAATGGTTGACAGAGTTAAAAAAAAAAAAAAAGAGTCACCAACATAATAGGCTCTGAACTATCAACTAAACTCCAACCTCTGTCCCATTGCCTAAATGTGGCATCCTTGTTCCTGTTTTTAAAAATATTTAAATAACAAGTGCTCTGACGAACTCCGAACACTAGTACCTCCTCAGCAACAATATGCCTGACAAACGTGACAAGCAGCAAATTCCCACTCCTATATACTCAGATAGCTTCTTCCTTGCACTTTGGAATTCCTTCCCAGGCCCCTGCTTCCCTGACTGTACTGACATGCAGAAATTCAAGTGTAATGTAAACAGACATCACGCTGCCCAACTCCATACATAGTATCTCTGCAAATCTAGTCCCAAATAGTAGCCTCTCATGACTTAGTGGCCCTGTGTCTTGTTTGGGGTGAAACATCAATAATAATAATAATAAATTATACTGAGCAACAAGTGAATGCCCTCTTCAATATTTCTAATCATGATCTGCCTAAACATACAATTTTTTCACGGTTTTTGCACTGTTGACACCAGTTTATAATAGATCACTTTTAGTAGCAGTTAGACAAGATTTTTAGATAGCTAATCATGGCCCTTTTCTACTGATCATGGTTTTAGTTACCAGATTATACCAGACTAAGTTTTATTTATTTAACTAGCCTGGGTGTCCGGCGTTGCCCGGGTGTTTGGAGATGCGTGTTGAGTAAAAATATATATGATAATAATAATAATAATGATAGTAATAATAATAATAATAATAATAATAATAATAATAATAATAATAGTAATAATAATAATAATAATAGTAATAATAATAATAATAATAATAATAATAATGAAGAAAATAAAAATAGTACCGATAATAATAGGAGCACTAGGAACAATCCCGAAAAACTTTGAAAAAAGAATGTCAGAAATTGGAATCAGAGGAATAACTGCAAAAGTACAACGACTAACGATAATGAAAACGACTGAAATATTAAGGAAAACCCTTGAATACGGAGAATAATACAAGACAATATAACGAATAAGCGTTACGGGGAATGAAGAACACCGAAACTGCATATTTATAAGTTCTACACCCCCCATCATGCATTCCCCCCATTGTTTCATCACCGACCCCCCCCCCCACCAAAAAAAATGATACCAAAGGGCCGAGAAGGGTCAATAAGGACTGAAAGACCGAGGAGCGAGCGCCAACCAGACCTCGGCTGGACAAGCGCAAAGAGAACTGGGACCTTGGGGAGGCTGAGTGCCACTCAAATTCCAGTATAAACCAATGGCCACTACCAGCGAGAAATCAATGGTAAGCGGCTGTTGCGATGATGCAAATTCATTTGCAAATGCTATCGAAGGAGGTGGAGAGGGCTGGACGTCTGGGGAGACTTGTTGTCACTTAGCTTCCAGAGAATACCACAGGTTTCCAATCAGATCGTTTGTTGACTTGTGTGAAAGCTCCATGTGAGCCAATAATAATAAAAAGAACACAATTAAAGACTATAAATTATAATTTACAAGAATTTATTGTTCAACAAGATACTCAAAATGTAATATCAAGATTGCTGCTGAACAATAAAATATTAGTAAATTATAATTTACAATCTTTTAGGTGTGTTTTTTATGACAATCTCTATTTCCTATTTTGGTTGTATTGAACTTTTTTATTTAGTTGGGATCACTATATAAATATTAATATGCTCTTAAAGTTTACAGAAGCTTTTGGCTTGTAAACTTAATTTTTACTTATAAAAGTGAACTTGCCTGTCCGTGTGTGTACATTTCTCTACCAAAGTACTCTGTCAATTTTCAGTCTACAGACTCGAAATTTTACATAAGGGGTATTGAGATTTGAGAAAATCTTTTTTAATCGGTTTTTGGCCAGAAATTTGTCTGTCAAGGAGTCAAAGTTCAACAATTTGATCTTTGGAAACTCTACCAAACTCCTCCGCCAATTTTGGGTCTAAACACTTGAAATTTTAGATGTAGGTTACTTGGATATGGATCAAACTTTTTCATTTGATTTGAGCCCAAAACAATAAATGATAAGAGGTCAAAATTGGGATCAAAGTTTAAAAACATTTGACCTTTGCGGTCTCTACCAAATTACTCAGACAATTTCTGATCTAAACATTTGAAATTTTACATAAAGGGTATTCAGAGATAGGGCAAGCTTTTTAATCAGTTTTTGGGCGATAACTTGGCTGCCAAGAGGTCAAAGTTGACTCTACCAATCTCCTTCACCAATTTTGGGTCTGAACACTTTAAATTTTAGATGTAGGTTACCTGGTATGAGTCAAACTTTTAAATATATATATATATGCACATAAAGTGATGAACAGTATATAGGGTCCGAGCAAAGCCGGACTGAACTGCTCGTATATATATATATATATATATATATATATATGACAAAATGTCTGTTTCCCAAATTCCAAGATGTTGTTCATCTTACCGTTTATTTCTTTCAACATGTCAAGATGTTCCATTCTTGACAGCATCTGTTTCATAGCACAGAATCATTCATATAATTATCATCTCATTTTTTAATTTTTTCTACCCTGACTCATCAAAAGAATAGGAACTCATTAACTTGAAAATAAAATAAAAGGAATATGGGCGCGATTACATAATCTGAAAAATCGGCAGAGTAGTTGCAATTGTATTTTGTGATATTTACGCCAGATATATATAATTTTTTAGAATGTGAGAGATTATATAAATATTTCCACAGCCAAACACCTCATTTGGACTCATCAGTTAGACATATCCGAATCCGGGATTCAAAACTCGAGCCCCTTGCATGTGACACAAGCACTCTGCCAACTGACCAAATACCCCCCCCCCACACAAGACATTCTATTAACTAACACAGATCAAGCAAACCACGGCGAAATCTGACTGTGGAATGGACCTACTTTGTCTTGACAAGGAACGCGGTCATCCAACTAGTTAATAACCCCAAGCCGACGTCTCACAAGTAGGAATTTCCCTTGTCGAGATGAATTAGGTCCATTCCAGTCGGATTTCGCCACGGTTTGCTTGATCTGTGTTAGTCAATAGAATGTCTTGTGTGTGGGTGGGGGGGGGCATTTGGTCAGTTGGCAGAGGGCTTGCTTCGCATGCAAGAGGCTCAGGTTTCAAATCCCAGGTTCGGATATGTCTAACTGACGAGCCCAAATGAGGGTGAAACTCAAGTCTTGGACTTCCGGTTCATTGGCTGTCATGCTCTTGTGGTCTACGACGGTGTTTGGCTGTGGAAATAATATATATATATATATATATATATATTCTTTTGTAACTTTATCTATTATTTATTATGCTATGGATGTGGACTAAATAAAGGGTTCTGTTCAAAATTCTGTGCAGATTCCCGAGTTCGTCAAGATACACTTGAAGAAGGTTGAAGGTTACATCCGCCGAAATGTTGTTAAAATCACACTCAAGGTTAGAACATAGTCCAAATAATACAAACAAAGACGACTGTTGAAAAGTCCATAAAAACAAAAATCCAGTGATAATGCCAGCTGTCATCCAGGCAAAAAGACGACCGAGTCGTTTTGTTTTGATCTTACATGTGAAACAGGACAATTTAATTGCTTCAGTTTGTCATGTGACAAATGAATGTTTGCGATGCTTTTAGTTTTAGGCAAATTTTTTGAAAGATTTCTAAAATATTTGTTTTCTAGTTTTAAGAAGTCTAATGAATTTACTAACAGGTGTCCCGACCTGGCGTTGCCTGGTAGAGGAGGGAGATGAAGAAGTGTTTTAATTTAATTCTAAACCGTCCCATATTTAAACCTTATGTATTAAATACTAACAGGCTCCACCCACTTGCTATAACTGCTTCACAAAGCTTGCTACTTGAAATAGTTGAAACAAAAATGTTGAATATCAAACATTTCATTCATGAGTTTGCTGTAACCATGCATTCGTTCTTATACAGTGTGACCCGGATATAAGAGGCCGAATATAAGAAAAACGGATATAAGAGAGATTTTCTCTGGTTCCAAATTAGAGCTACAGGGACCGGAGAAGTCTCTTATATCCGGGGTACACTATAAATAGATAAACACAAAAATTTAAGCATATAAATAGATATTGACGTTTTGCTAATTTCGATCTTTTCAATAAAACTGCTAAAAAATGAACAGCTTTATACTGTAATCGTTTATTCCCTCGGACTGCTAGCCTTTGGAATTCCCTCCCTGTTTCCTGCTTCTCTAACAGTCTAAAGTTTCGATGTAATATGAACAGACATCTCGTTCATCTCTTCAGACAGCTCCCTGTAAACATGGTCCCAAATAGTAGACCCTTTTGCCTAAGTAGCAAGTTGCCTTGTTTTGGGTTGAACAAGAGTTTAAAAAAAAAGAAAAAAGAAAAGAAAATTTGCTCTGTGCGTGCATGTGAGTATGTGTGTGCGTTCTTTATTTTTTACTTATTAAAAACAATTAAAAATGTGGTATTGATCGCTAATGGGAGGAAGCAGCCAAACACTCTTTCCTTTTTCTCTATACTGCATCGCTAACGGTAACGGGGGGGGGCATAGAGAGAGAGAGAGAGAGAGAGAGAGAGAGAGAGAGAGAGAGAGAAGTAGGTCAAATCCCCCCCTCTATCCTTTCCCCTTTCAGAACTTTTTACCTTTTTTTTTTTTTTATTACATTTTCACCCCAAGCAAGGCACATTAAGGGACCTAAGTTGCAGGGGTACTATGTAAGGAGTTTAGCAGCAAGATGTCTGTTCACATTATACTTGAATTTCTGCATGTTAGTACAGTTGGGAAAGTAGGAAACCGGAAGAGAATTCTAAAGTCTTGCAGTTCTGGGGAAGAAGCTATTAGAGTAAAAGGCTTTCTTACATCTAAGGATCTCAACTGTGTAGGGGTGGGACTTCGATGCTTATCGGGTTTGTCAGGGGTATTTTCGTTGAGGGGGTACAAGGGTTTATAGTTCGTCAGAGCATCCACCATTAAAATACTTGTAAAACAGGCAGAGGGATGCAACATTTCCTCGGTTACCTATACCTTGTACATTTTTCTCTCTAGTTACTTTTAATTACTTCCCCTGAAATCAGCAAATATTTTATGAAAGGTTTAATAATGCATCCTTTTTATATTACTTTAACTAACTGCTGTTGTTATAGACAAAAATATTGCACATATATGGAAATAAACAGAACAATAAAATTACAAATGAATTGTTTAAAAAATATAGATAAGCAAATTAGGCATTTAAAGAGTTTTTTGGGCCTTTCATCTTTACGATATATCTATAAAAATGAACGTGTGTGTGTGTGTCTGTGTACATTTCCCTACGCAATAACTCTGTCAATTTTAAGTCTACAGACTCGAAATTTGATATACAAGGTACTGAGAATTGGGAAAATTTTTGTAATCCGTTTTCGCCCAGAAATTTGGCTGTTAAGGGGTCAAAGTTCAATGATTTGACCTTTGAGAACTTTACCAAATTCCTCTGCCAATTTTCGGTATAAACACTTGAAATTTTAGATATAGGTTCCTTAGACATGGATCTAACTTAATAACTTAATTTGAGCCCAAAACAATAAATGTTAAGGGGTCATAATAGGGGTCAAAGTTAAAAATATTTGACCTCTGCGGTCTCTACCAAATTACTCAGACAATTTCTGGTCTAAACATTTGAAATTTTACATAAAGGGTATTCAGATATAGGGCAAGGTTTTTAATCGGTTTGGGTCGAAAATTTGAGCTATCAATATATAAATGTATGTATGTATGTTTGCATGTCTGCCTAAAACTTTCGACAGAGGCGACAAATTTTCACAAGATCAGTATCCTCTTGAAGGTCGACCTTTCAGACGACAAATATCGAAAAATTGGCTAAAAACATTAATATCTTCACCTTCAACTTGGCACTTTTCTACAGGGGAGGGGGATCGCTTTTTTCGCCGATATTTTTGAAAGTCATCCTCTCCTTTCGATTGTCTAGCCTTAATTTAAACCTACATCACTTCCAGTTTGGCAGTGGTCGTAACAGCAAAGACGTCAGGTTTTTTTCACATTCCTTTCCACCTTTGTTTGAGCCTGCCTTCTTACTACCACTTATTTTTTTTGCTCAACATACACCTCCAAACACCCGGGCAACGCCGGGCTGAAATGCTAGTATACAATATTTAAAAAAACTAAGTTGCATTATTGAATTAAATAGCACTAACCTGTTATGATGGTAATATAGAAAAATATAATATAAATCTAATATAGATAATACAGATAAATGAAAAACGTTAGCAATTTAATTGCTATTTTTTAGGTCTTTACATCAAGTGGCTTCATACTATGTCTGCAGCGATTTCTATGAAAAAATTCATTACTTGAAATCATTGAAATAAAATTAATCATTCCAAAAGATGATAAAACTATCTCACATTTGGTTTTGTTTTAATAATACAGAAATCTGTGTCAATTTTAGAAGTGAAAGAATTTTTACTTTCCATTTTTTTTATTACTATTATCTGTTATTATTAAGATTAAACTTCCCCGTCTTTGTTCATAAATTTATATTTGCATACATGATTATTAAAGTGAGCCAGACATGCGCACGCTCACTTTTATCATATAGATTTAAAATGAAGAGAAAACAAGGGAAGAGAATTTTAAAGTAGAAAAAATTATTTGAAACACTTAACAAATCTTGCTCACAAGCATGTCAACAGAAATGATCTGAATGAAAGCAGCAAATATCTGACAATGTTGTTACATTGGTGGTTGAAACAGAAAGTGGAAGTGTAATGGAGCTGAAACAATGAACTGGTCATTATCCCCACTGATGATGGTCGTGCATACCAGTCAGCACTGAAAGGTGTTAGTGACTATCACAAACAAACGTTTGTAGACAAATGTTTGTTTGTGATAGTCTCTTATGCGTCTAAATTTATAAGATGAAGATTGGTTATTTGAATTATTTGGATTCTTCAGACTACTGTTCTCATCTTTAGTGTCATTTTCACCACGTTCTGGTCGATATAACCTCCGAACTTCTCCAGGTGTATCTTGTCAGCCTCGAGAATCTTTCTGTCAAACTCTGGAATTTTCACAGAATTTCGAATGGAACCCTGTATTTAATCCATAGGATTAGCATGCTTTCGTTCTGTCAGCCATGACTGGGTAGAAGTCACAAGTAACTCAAAATACAAATGCGAGCATACTACCTCCATTAATTAAACAAAAGGTTCTGTTTGAAATTCCGTGCAGATTCCCAAGTTCAACGGAGAGATTCCCAAGTTCGACAAGATACACCTGAAGAAGGTCGGAGATTACATTAACTAAAACGTCGCGATAATAATACTCAAGATAAGAACAGTAGTCTGAAGAATTCAAATTATACGAAAACAACTCTTACTCGAAATTTCAACCCTGAATCAAATCAGGTGTAATAGTTCCAGGTAAAAGATATTTTGACTTTTTCATAATAAAACAAAGAACAATACAAATATATATTCATTTTAATAAGAAATTCACTATTTGAAATGCACTCGATATTAAGAATTTAAGATTAAACAGTTGAAAAGACCAGATGAGTGCAAAATTAATTTTAACAAGTTAAGCATACATGGTCCCCCGTGAGTGCACAATCAATGAGGAATAAAAAAAAAAAGACTAACTTCAGCATTTTCCCCCTTCCCTTTAGCCCCCAAAGCCCCAAGGGACGTCAGATCTGCATCATGCAAAAAAAGAAATGACCAAATCCATCATTGCCCCCACCCCCAATTTATCCCCAAAAGTCCCCAAGGCCTTAACATATTTACATTTTAGTTTAGCACCATGCAAAACTGCTAAATAGACATACACAGAAAATTTTGGACAAATATGGTAAAATAGTCCTAAAAATGGAGTGTTTTTATTTGCCCTAAAAGAGCCCCTGAGGCACACCCAAGAGTTATCGCGAAGCATAGACAAACAAAATTATATAGAAATCAGTTTTGGCCTTTTGGCCGAGATCAAAGTGTAGTATCTGTTCCGGCAGATACTGCCAGCTATGACTAGCTATGACTAGCAAAGACCAGATGTGGGGGCAACCCCACATGCCTGCCCATTAACCAGCTCCCATTTCCCACCTCTCGGGAGCTGGTCCCCTTTTTCCCTTCCCCCTCCCTTCACTCCTCACATTAAAAATCGGCCTTGTGCCTAATTTGCTCGGTGGGGGAGAAAATAAATACCATCTGTTCTTCAGATGCTACACTTCCATTTCTTGTTCTCTTTCGGTGGGGTAGCAGTCCTTCACGACTGAGACAATTTTTTATTTTTGTACCTTTTCTCCACATTAAAAAACGACCCTGGTGTCTAACTCTGTCCTGTGGGGAGGCATTGTAAATAGGTACAACTTTTCAGCAAATTTTATAAAAATCCAAGCCATCAATTTTTTTTAATAAGCACGAAAGTGTCAATTTTAGTCATTTTAACCCGAAAGGCACCCCTACGGGTGCAACCGGGATTTTTCTCGGAAAATCCTTTCTGTTACATTTAACATATTATCATGTTTAATGTTTGTGCAAAATTTAAAAAAAAATTCCAAGACGTAGTTATTGAGAAAAGCGTGGACAGACGAATGGACGAATAGACAAGGGTGAATTTACATGTCCACCCTCCTTTTGTCGGGTGGGGTGGGGGCAATAAACGTTTCTATTTATTAAAGTTAAATTGAATTTTTTTTTTTTTTTTTTTTTTTTCAAATTTTCAAATAGTAAAATATTCTTCAGATAAAGTTTTTTTTTTCTTCTTTCAGGTCATGGTGGAGGAGGTAACTCCTGGCACATCCTCAGAGGTTGTAAATTGAGGCTGAATGAGATTTAAATAAATTAATTAGATTCTTAATATTGAGTGCTTTTCAAATAGTGAATTTCCTATTAGTATTTGACCTACGCGTTTGATCAACGTTCAAATTTAAATCTCATTCAGCCTCAATTTCCAACCTCTAAGGACGTGTCAGGAATTACCTCCTCCACCATGACACGAAAAAAAAAAAAAAAAAAAAAAAAACTGTCTGCATTTCCCAAAGAAGAATATTTTATTATTTGAAAATTTAAAAAAAAAAATAATTTCAATTTAATTTTAATAAATAGAAACGTTTATTAAAATCAATTTATGTACACGAGGGGAGCTCCAAAAGTAATGCCTCCAATTTTTTATTCTGCCTGAATGAATCAGAGGGGATTACAAATTGCATTGTTATGATGACTGAACTTACGCATTCATGACATGACATGTTGCAGATTTTGACCGTGTGAGACTAAGAAAGCAACACCTGTGATAGACATGCGTCAGAAGCAGAGACTCATGGAAAAAGTGCATTAAGAATGTTGGTGACTATGTAGAAAAATGAATTCTGGCGCACAAAAATGTTGCTAGTTTTATCGTACCATTCTTGTCTTTGTAGCTCTTCAACTTTTTGAGTTCAAAAATAAAGGTTTTACTTTCGGGATGACCTTGTATGTGTGTGTATATGTATGTACATATACATGCACCTACATACATATATACATACAAAATAATAATAAAAAAAAAAACTGTATTATCTGTAGAAGAATCTATATATATAAAAGCGAAAATGTATGTGTGTTTGTTTGTGTGTATGTTTGTGTGTCTGCTAAAAACTTTCGACAGACACAACAAAAATTTACAAACTTGGTCTCATATGAAAGCCCTACATTCCGGACGACAAATATCGAAAAATTGGCCCAAAGTGGCCATCAGAAGTACGTCAACTGATCGATTTTCTGCAGGGGGGGGGCCAAAAAAAGTGACATTTTAATGTTAAACATTACATATTTTTAAATCGATTTATAACTGCCCCAAAAAATACGGGCGCTAACTCTTCTACATAAAGTATACACGCGGCCGTTTATTTTGGGTCAACTTGTATTTAAAACCCGCTGAGTCATGTCACGTGATCTTGACGTCAGCAACCTCTAATGGCGGTCTGAATTTACAATATAAAAATGTTGTTATTGGTAAAAAAAAATTAATTAAAGCTAAACTATAAACTTCTACGCTATGGCAACGTTACCAAAGTTATTACCACATTCAAAATAGTTAGACTCGATAGTTAAACGAAAAATAATAAGCCAAACATGTGAAGTAAAAAAAAAAAAAATATGCTTACAAAAAATATTAACGAACGAAGTTTTTAAATATAAAAACAGCCAGACGCTATTTTCCAGTCTTTAGAGTAAGGAAGACGAAGTGAGAGAGAGAGAGAGATAGAGAGAGAGTGAGAGAGAGAGAGAGTGAGAGAGAGAGAGAGAGAGAGAGAGAGATCCGAAATCGACAGGGGGGGAGGGTCAACAATGCATACGTCAGATGACGTCATGACCTGATTTACTTTAAATAGTTGATAAACCGAACAAACTTAATATACGCCACTTTAGCGCAGGTAGTTAAGGCCTTGGTTCCTTATCTAAACGTTTTGGGTTCGAATCGTGGTGTGAGATGTTTTTTTCTTTTTTCTCGATTTTTTTAATTTAAATATTGAACCCTGTATTATTTAAGCCATTTTTCACGTAACGTTCGTTCATTTTTCTGTTTTAATCGTTCGTTTGCCGTACGTTATTTTTTGTGTGTTTTACCCCCCCCCGCTTAATTAAAACGTTTTCTTTTCTTACTCCGCTTATGACAATGCTTACATCGTCATCGTCGTAACGCCCGACGACTTTCAAACATCTTTCACTTCTGGCTGGCCGATTTTATTTTCAAACTTCGCCTCAGGGGTTCGGCTTCTATCCTACCCCCCCCCCGCCCCCCTGGCTTTTTTTTAATTTAACACCACACACCCCTACAAACACCCGGGCAACGCCGGGTACCCCTCGCTAGTATTATATAATTCGAAAATTTATAAAAAAAATTAAATTTCAATTTAATTTTAATAAATAGAAATGTTTATTAAAATTAATTTCCCACTCGTCTGGTCTTTTCAGCTATTAAATCTTAAATTTCATTTTTAGTTAACCATAATTAATGATCAAAAGCGTTATTTAGCAATCAGTTCTCTGGCAAAGTCTTTTTGAGGTTTAAGGTTCAATCCTTACTCCAGGCAATAACAGCGAAGAATTACAGAATAATTAATACTTCAACTTTTTCATTGCTGATAGAACAAGAGCAATCTGCCCCTATAGATTAAGTAATGGAGCTACTATATATATATATATATATATATATATATATATATATATATATATATATATATATATATATATAAAACTACTTCATTTATTCACATAAATTTAATATACGAAAGTATAGATTTATGCGTAAACATTAAGTATTTACTTCAAAAGTGCTCAATACGTAGGTAGAGCTAGTTAGTAATTTATAAGATATATATGGTGATTAAGCTACAAGCCTGACGAATCCTATAGTTGGATGAAACGCAGAATATTCAGTGTAGCTTAATCGCCATATATATCTTATAAATTACTATATATATATATATATATATATATATATTTTAAAAAAAAATAAATAAATACGTCCAAATAAAAAGAAGGGAACTTTCTAAGAAAACACCGGATCTCCAAGGTGGAGATGATAACCTTAATATCGTTTAAAAAATCAACAACAAAACTACGTAAATAGATAAATGATACAAACTAAGCAGTAAATTGTCTATGGCATCATAGCGTGATGGATTAAGACGCTGGACTGAAATACATAAGGTCCAAGGTTTGAGACCTAACAACAGTCAAGCTACGCTGAAGAGGGGTAGGACTCCGAAACATGCGTGTATGTAGATTACTGTTTTTAAAAAAAATAATAAATAAATCTATATATCTATATCCATATATATATATATATATATATATATATATATATATATATATATATATATATATAATATAAAGCTGAACGTCTGTGTGTGTGTCTGGTCAGGAATAGGCTCCTATATGGTTGACTATTATAGAAAACATCACATAATGCTAGAAGATGTATCGAGACACAGGAATGGGTATGTTTGATCTGGCAGAACAGTGGTTCATAAAAATTGTGGGGTCTGCGTTCGCGCCTGGTCCACAAAGTATGGAAATAAAAAATTAAAAAATCGTTTACCAGCGTTTTTGATATAGATGTACATAATACTTTGATGATATGTTTTAACTTAAATAGGGATGGTATAAAAAAGTTGTGGGGTCTGCGTTCGCGCCTGGCCTCCATAGAATGGAAATAGGCACAAACTTTAATAAAGACTTGTCATATCTTTCTGTGTAAGTATACTTTTTTTTTTTTTTTACATTGGCATCACCACATTATCAAGGCCAAGAGGTCACTCAAGGATAAGGGTTAAAGAGTGTACAGTAGAAATTGGACAATATAGTAATCATTAGTAATGAAAATTTGGTAAATTTAATAACTTATATGGAACGGCTCATCAAGAACTTATTTACGTTAGACTTGAAGACAACCATATTGTAGTCAGCCGGAAAGCAGGAAAACAGAAGACAATTCCACAGGCGTGAAGTTCTAAGAAAGGAGCTTTGTTCATGGAATCTACGTTTAGGTTTAGGCACAGATAAAGAGTGGGGGGGGAATTATTGATAGTGTTTACAGCTAGACGAGTGTTTCTTGTGAAAGTTTGGCGAGGGGGGACCATAGATTGAAGCTCAGTCGAACACTTTCCATGAAAATAACGATACATCAGAGACAAACTCGCAACATCTCTTCTGTGAGATAGAGGTTGCAAGGAAGAAAAAAGGACATCTCCTACGAGGCTACGAAGTCTATTTTGAACTCTATCAAGGCAGGCCAAGTCCTCTCTAGCAGCTCCTGCCCAGATGTGGCAACAGTATTCCATCCTTGGACGTACCTGGCTCTTATATAGATAGAGAATAGCATCAGCAGTGAGATATCTACCGGATCGATAGAAAGATCCCACCATTTTTCCAGCGGCCTTGGCAACAGATTTGATGTACGTGTTCCATTTGATAATTATGTTTCAATTTGAAGAAATATGGTATAATAAAATTATGGGGTTTTCGTTCGCGCCTGACCTCCATAGAATGGAAATATGTCACAAAGTTTAACTAGGTTTTTTAATATAGATCCACAGAATATTGTGTTAAGTGTTTCAGTGTGAACAGGTATGGTATAATAAATTATAGGGTTTATCTATTTTATTTTTACTTTCATCATATTTTGCTTTGGTTTTGATACCCCCAAATTCGAAGCTATCTCTTTACAACCCTTCCTTTTCATAACCTAACATACTTTCATAAATCAGTCCATTTTCTGTAGGCTGTTTTTGAACCCAGTCAACGACGAGTACTTTTGCTAGTATATATATATATATATATATATATATATATATATATATATATATATATATATAGAGAGAGAGAGAGAGAGAGAGAGAGAGAGAGAGAGAGAGAGGAACTTGGTCTGTGAGTGTGTGTGTGAGTTTGTTCCCTATGGACTCGAAAACAGTTTTATGAAATTTCACACAAAGGTACTTTATATGCCTGGTAGTGTTCTTAGATAGGTTTTGTATTGGAATGTCTTTGATAAGTATCGATGATCAAAATAATCTGATGAAAGTAGGAACAAGCGATTTCGACCAAACTTAACACATTACACAGCTTAATGTCACAAGTGCATTTGAGAAATTTTTTTACCACATAAGCGGTAAGATCCATCAAAAGTAGGTTCTTCTTTTATATGATGGGGTTGGTGGTGTTCGAAATGAATGTTTCCGCCGTTTAAAGCACAATTGCACCATGATACTTGATTTTTGCTTTTTAAACTTAAAGCTATTATCACCGCACATACAGTAAGACCAGGCATATAAAATCAACAGTAGGTTCTTTGATATGACAGAGGCGCGTTTGAAAGTAATATTTCTGTTTAGTGCGCAATTGAAGAATGATACTTAATTTTTGTATTCTAAACTTTAATTCAAGCCATCTATTTATATAAAAGGCAAAATGTGTGTGCAAAGGTTTATTTGAGGAGGTTCTCCAAGGGCTTACTATATCTTAGAACTGTTTATATACTCCCTAAATCATAATATGTACGATTTACGAACACGCATCACGTCTAGATTTATTTACATTGACTTTTACCAAATTCTTGCTATTTTAGCTGCCCTCGTGTTCGTTCGGCTTTTTTTGTAAAAAGCAAAACTAATCTGAAGCAAAGGTATTCTTTCCCGGCCCTCATGCCGGGAACGTCCAGAAAGCAATCAGCTTTTGATCAATGTGGGGGAAACCCCTTATATCAGACAATTACTATTCATTGGGTCACTCCTCTTTTTATAGGGAGCTAACCCTAGCCCCCCCCCCAAAAAAAGTCTTGGGGAAATAGACAGCTAAAGTTGGGGAAAGAAAACAAAAAAAAAACTGCCTTGCAGCAAAAGATAACTGCGTGATTTCATTCACTCTTTGGCGTGATATTTGAACTCGCACCTGTCAAGTTTTTAATCGTTAAATTAAACCGCTTTCCTGTTACTCTGCCGTCCTGGTCGAGCGGGTAAAAATGCCAGGATTTTTCTTTTCCACCTTTGCCTTAAAATTCTGGGTTCGATCCTACCTACCTACCTACCACAACTTTTTTTTTCTTTTACCACACGGGCGACGCCGGACACCTCCACATTGTTTTTGTTTTTCTGTTTTTTTTATTTATTTTAGAATATTTAAACAGGGTTATTACTTCGCCCATTTTGTTTTGATCTCCCCCCCCCCCCAAACACACACAACTTCAAACACCCGGGCAACGCAGGGTACCCCCCGCTACTTATGTATAAAAAATGATTTTATAAAATCAACAGTAGGTTCTCTACAGTGCAATGTAGACTAAAATGTATTATGGACTAAGTTACTGCAGAGAGGCATGTGAAGCTTCATCCCGGTGCACCATGATAGATCCTCAACTAGATCAGGTAATCAATTGATTCGGTCGAAAAATGGGTGATATCACTGATTTTTATGACAATAAAAAATATGGGAGTGTGAAATATTCGTTTATCTTCATTGAATACCGGACAACGTCGGGTGTCCCTGCTAATATATATATATATATATATATATATATATATTAGGTTGGTACAAAAGCAATATCGTTTTCTCACATGTTACTTTTAAATAATTTCTGAATTAATTCACTAGAAATATATAGCCATGTTATAGATCATTTTGAAGTGCGTTTTTCACTATCGAATCATGTTATTCGTTATCGTTTTCAATCTCTTCATTTATTTTTTGGCAGGTTTTTCGACAGCATGGACAAAATTCGAAGACGCACGATTTTCTTGTTCCAGTTCAAAATAGGCCAAAAAGCTGCTGAGACAGCTCATAATATCAATGATGCATTTGGCCCAGGAACCACTAACGAACGTGTGGCACAATGGTGGTTCAAGAAATTTTGCAATGGTAATGAGAACCTCGAAGATAAAGATGGTTGTGGCCGATCGACTGCAGTTGATAACGAACATTTGAAAGCCTTAATTGAAGCTGATCCTCACAAAAACACACAAGAAGTTACTGTTGAACTCGACGTCAACCACTCGACAGTTGTTTGCCATTTAAAGCAAATAGAGAAACCGCATGAATAGTGCAACAAAAATGACCCATTTCTCAAGCGGATTGTGACGTGTGATAAGTAGTGGATCCTCTATGACAATCGGCGACGTTCGGCACAGTAGTTGGATGCCGGAGAAGCTCCACAACACTTCCCAAAGCTGAAGTTGCACCAAGAAAAGGTTATGATGATTGCAGCCGGTCTCATCCATCACAGCTTCTTGAATTTGGGTGAAACGATTACGATGGAGAAGCACTGCCGACAAATTGATGAAATGCACCAGAAGCTTCAACATATGTGCATGAAATTGGTCAATATGAAGGGACCAATTCTCCTCCATGACAATGCTTGCCCGCATGTTGCTCAACTGACTCTGCAGAAGCTGAATGAATTGGGCTACAAGACTCTGCCTCATCTGCCATATTCACCGAACCTCTCACCCACTGATTAACACTTTTTCAAGCATCTTAACAACATCCTGCATGAAAAATGCTTCAAAAGCCGAGATGATGCCGAATCTGCCTTCAATGACTTCATCGCTTCCAGAACTCCAGATTTCTATGCTAATGGGATAAATAAAATTGTTTCTAGTATGACGATATGGCAAAACACAGTTTGTTTTCATGCTAGTCATATGCATATTGGTACAATGTGAATTGTTTGTTTGTTTTGTTGTTTTTGACAATCTGCTATTCTTAAAAAAAAAAAAAAAAGGGATATGCAATTGTAATATATATAGCGAGCTGTTAGTTTCAGGTTAAACTGTTATTCCGGTAAACAATCAAGAATAAGGGAGAATTTATTAAGTGAATCTGTAATCATAATGTATTATGTATAAAATAGTTATATGTTGAAAGGCAAATAATAAACCGACTACATATAATAAAGGTCACCAAAAAAGAAAAGGAAACGGTGAGTTTGGGTTAAGTTGCATCAGAGTGAAAGCGTTGGCTACTCTCTTCCAGTGGGATTACGTATTTGAGAGAGTACGTCCAACAGATAAAAAAACTAGGAATTATAAATATAAACGGGACAAAATGCATGTATTATGGGTTAAGGACATACTTTAGTAATAATTGTAAGTGGTGAATGCAAAATAGTGCACAGGAAGTGTTTAATTATAATCCTGTACTGTCGAGAGTGTTGGGGGAAAAGCCGTTACCATTTCATTATATATAGAGATATACTACTTCAAGCTCAAAAGCTAGTCAACAATAAGTGTTAGATGTATACATTCTGATCGAGAAAACAGCAGTTCTTTCCCCTTTGTCAGAAACATTGCTTATGTAACGTGATAAGTAAAGGACAAAATAATGGAAAGCAAGAATAAACCCAAGATTAACTTCCTCTCCTTAAAAGCAACAATCCATGAAATATGCAAAAATACAAACTGACCATGTATTTATTTGGCCATTGCATCAAGGGAGTCGTTTATGAAGATCAGGAATGATAAAATTCCAAGTATCAATCCTAAGGTACATCCACATAAATGTGATGCTGTCCAGATGTACGGCCATCAAGAACAACCTGGAGTTTTCTTTTAGCTAAGAAGAATCTGATTGATTATATTGGATATTTATCCAGTAATGCTGTACAAATAAATTTTAATGAAAAGACCTTCATGCCAGACCTTGTCAAAAGTGCTACTCTCCTAGCATCACTTGTCTTATCCAGAAAAGTACTAGTATGGCACTATTTCATAGTGCCCCTGTGTTGTGTTGTGCATCCCCACCGCCATGGCAGGGAGGTGATTTGATCAAGTAGAGCGATAAAAAAAAAAAAAAAAAAAAAAAGAAGGGACCACAATGCAATTTCAACAATTCTCTTTCTCAGCCGGGAAATCCCCCCTCCCTTCCTCAACACTAGTTAGGAATAGCTAAGTTGTTAATTTCAAAGTTAATTGTTGTTACTTGTTTCAAATTGTAAAATATTGTATTATATTTTTGTAAAACGAGAAAGAGTTAAGATTTTTCATATATATAGTATATATATATATATATATAGTATATATATATATAGTTCTATAGTACGACTCGTGTTGCATTGTTTGATCTGCCTTCAATGCCTTAAATGTCAAAATGGTGCCTGCAGCGATGGAACTTCAACATGAAGACGTCATCCTCAGAGAATGGAGAAACCAGTGCAGAGAAAGCCACACTCAAATTCCAGGTATACCTTCACTCTTAGATTTCAAGAACAATACTGTTTGTTAACACTGACAGGGCCTAAAATCGTCAACCAGGTAACTCCCTGCTAGCAAAAGTAAATTGGTTACCCTTGCCAGAACGTTTCGTGACAAAGGTTAACCTCTCCAGGTAAACCACCTTTTACTTGGGTACACTAGTAATTTAAATAATCAATCCTCATCCAAAACATAGGCATAATTACTCATCTTTTTCACTGTACTGCCTCTGAACTCTCTCTGAACACCTCGTGAACCTTTTTATATTTTATTTCAATCTTAAAAACAACAATACCAGATACAATGTGGCATCCCCGTGCCTGTTTTACAAGTAGAATGTGCCCCTTTGATGTAAATACTTCCAATCAAACTGACAAGCAGTAAAAATCCCTCCCCCATCCTTCATTGTAGAGGTCCTTATATGCTGGAAAGCCTTCTATTCTAATAGTTTCTTCCCTTGAACTGCTAGAATTTCTTCCCTGTTTCCTGCTTCTCTGACTGTACTGACATGCAGAAATTTAAATGTAATGTCAACAGGCATCTCGCTGTTCGATTCCCTACAAAGTATTTGTGTAGATATGGTCTTAAATAGTAGCTTCTTATATTCAAGTGACCATATGTCTTGTTTGGGATGAAAAAGAAAAAAAACAAGGGAAGCATGCATGGTCCCCCGTGAGTGCACTGTGAACGAGGCATAAAAAAATTAAATAAGTTCAGCATTTGCCCCCCCACGCCACCCCCATTTAGAGTAAAAGTCCCCAGCGAATGTCAAATCCTAGTGAAAATGAACAAACAGTGCAGTTTTAGGCCTTAACGTATGTAAATTTGAGTTCAGCACCATGCAAAAAAAAAAAGAAAAGAAATTACATGATGTTGTTCTTCTATTTTATGTATTTCCAGGTGCTGTAATCATTGGTCCAATAAAGAACATTGACTAAAGAGTTGAAGCTTATCTAAAAATGACTAAGTACATCATTTGCCCCCTTCACCAACACCATTTAATCTCCAAGGCCTTAACATTTCTAAATTTGAGTTCAGCACCATGCAAAACTGATAAATAGACATACACAAAAAGTTTTGGACAAATATGATAAAATAATCCCAAAAATGGAGTGTTTTTATTAGCCCTAAAATAGCCCCTGGGGTACACTCAAGAGTTATCGTGAAGTATAGACAAACAAAATTATATTGAAATCAGTTAGTTACCACTTTTCAGAAAGTTTTATAAAAATCCAAGGCATCAATTTTTTTTTAATAAGCACAAAAGTGTCAATTTTAGCCAGTTTAACCCAAAAGGCACCTCTAGGGAGCAACCAGAGTTTTCCCAGAAAATCCGTTCTGTTACTGTTTTACATATATCATGTTTAATGTTTGTGCAAAATTTCAAAAAATTCCAAGCTGTAGTTATTAAGAAAAATGTGGACAGACGAATGGACGAAACAGACAAGGGTGAATTTACAAGTCCACCCTCCTTTTATCGGGAGGGGTGGGGGTGGGGGTGGGGGGTCAAAAAATGATGTTTATTTACTTTTAATGTAGAAACGATACACATTTCATTTTGAAATAAATATTGCTTTTCTTCTATTGAATTAGTTTCAGTATAAATCATATTTCTTTTTTTTTTTTCTTTTTCAACACATTTAAAAGAAAAAGTTTTTTAATGCTTTTTGTAAAAAGTTTTCAGTCGTTATTGATAGTCTGACTGTTCAACAGCTCTTGCTTATTCATACCACTGGCATGACATCATTTTTCAGTGATCAGGCCTGCTTTATGGTGGCCATGTCTGAATGCCTCATGAACGTTTTTGTTTTATTAGTCGCGTGCAAGCGACTATGTCACTCCGTCGGTCTATCCGTAACACTTTTGTGCTTGGCCTTTTTGGTTAAGATCAAAGGTCTGTTGTTAATAGATACTGTTCTTAGCTTTTTAAGCTTTTCTTGGCCTTTTGGGCAAGATCAAAGTGTTTTAAAAACTGGGAGTTAAGTAGGACGTCCCCCAATATGAAAGGGTGAATGCGGTATTATAGTGAAAGAAGATACTAGCTGGGAGAAACTTTTGATTTTGTTTAGTTCTGGAGTGACAAGGATGACCAACGACCCCCACAATCCCCCCTTTTGAGTTGGCCATGTGCCTAAGTTTTTTGTTCATCGTTGATTTTGACTGTATTTTTAACATGAATAAAAGATTTAATATCTCAAAGTGTAGTATCTGTTCTGGCAGATACTGCAAGCAAAGACCATATGTGGGAGCAATCCCACATATAAGACCTTGGTCAATGCAGGGGCAACCCTTCATACCAATTGTCACTATCCTGCTCCCCTACTCTCCGGGGAGTTGGTCCCCATTTACCCTTCACTCCTCACATTAAAAATCGGCCTTGTGCCTGATTTGCTCAATGGGGGAGCAAATAAATACCTCAAAGTGTAGTATCTGTTCTTACTACATGCTGTACTTATTGTGATATAAAGTGGGGGATCACCTTTCTGTATTAATTTAATGTAAAATGATCACCCACTTTACAACCAGTCAGTCTTAAAGCCATTCAAGTCATTCTCCAGATCATTCAAGTTGTTTTTCAAGGATTCCAGTTATTTTTTAGGCATTCAAGTCATTCTTAAGGTCATTCAATTCATCCTTAAGTTCATTAAAGTCATTCTAAGTCATTTACTTTTTATTTATTTAAGTCATTTCAGGCCATTTTTCGGTCATTTTAATTTATCTTTAAGAATTTCATGTCAATCCTACATTCACGCATTCATTCATTACATGAGAGCATGTGACTAATGGCTATCGGCCTTGTTCTTCTTTTGAATTAGTTTCAGCATAAATCATATTTCTTTTTTTATTATTTATTTTTCAACGCATTTTTTAAAAAACGTTTTTTAATTTTTTTGTAAAAAGTTCTCAGTCATTATTGATAGTCTGACTGTTCTACAGCTCTTGCTTGCTCATACCACAGGCATGACATCATTTTTCAGTGACCAGGCCTGCTTTATGGTGGCCACGTCTGAACGCCTCATAAACGTTTTTATGTTTTATTTCAATCTTAAAAATGACAATCCCGGATATATGTAAAAGCACAAACTTAAAACGCATTTGTTTGGTTTTAAACTGTAGTGAAAAACCTTTCTTTACCAATGTCTTCTTATCACTCTCGCCATATCTAATTTAAGACTCAGGTTCTGCAGGTAAAGACTTCTTAATTGATCAGATCGGTCGACATTTCACGAACAAAGGGACTTATGCACAAAGCGAAATCTACGAGCGAGTCAGCAGTTTTAAAAACATATGTTGCATTCGTTTTTTTTTTGTTGTTGTTGTTTTCTTTTTACGCTGATAACCTCGCTTTCGATTCATGCAAACATAAAACACAAAGAAAGTCGTCCTAAATTTTAAATGCACCATTTTCTCACATCAGTCGTCTTTTTTTTATGTTCGTTAAATAAAATTAAAAGAGCATAAACTTTTCATCAAATTTAACGTGCCTATCTTAATTGGTTTTTAGTTCCGTTAACTAAATCTTAATTCATTTATAGAGTAAGGTGCTGAGATCCAAAAGTGTCTTAATCCTCAGGGGTGGATCATGAAGGTGTTGCATTATTTTATGCAGTATGTCTGGGCAAGTTAAACTGGCAGAGAACACCTTTCTCCAAACTTCAGAGCACATACAACACTTGGTCTTACTTCAGTTGGGGGAATTTTTTTCCCTTGGCACCAAAATCAACAGTCTATACCGTTTCCAAAATCAACAGTCTATACCGTTTCCAAAATCAACAGAGTCTATACCGTTTCCAAAATCAACAAAGTCTATACCATTTCTGAAATCAACAAAGTCTATACCATTTCCGAAATCAATAAAGTCTATACCATTTCCGAAATCAACAAAGTCTATACTATTTCCGAAATCAACAAAGTCTATACCATTTCCGAAATCAACAAAGTCTATACCATTTCCGAAATTAATAAAGTCTATACCATTTCCGAAATTAACAAAGTCTATACCATTTCCAAAATCAACAAAGTCTATACTATTTCCAAAATCAACAAAGTCTATACTATTTCCAAAATCAACAAAGTCTATACCATTTCCGAAATCAACAAAGTCTATACAATTTCCGAAATTAACAGTCTATACCATTTCCGAAATCAACAAAGTCTATACCATTTCCGAAAGAAATAGTCTATAAAATTTGCAAAATCAACAAAGTCTATACCATTTCCGAAATCAACAAAGTCTATACCATTTCCAAAATCAACAAAGTCTATACCATTTCCAAAATCAACAAAGTCTATACCATTTCCAAAATCAACAAAGTCTATACCATTTCCAAAATCAACAAAGTCTATACCATTTCCAAAATCAACAAAGTCTATACCATTTCCAAAATCAACAAAGTCTATACCATTTCCAAAATCAACAAAGTCTATACCATTTCCAAAATCAACAAAGTCTATACCATTTCCAAAATCAACAAAGTCTATACCATTTCCAAAATCAACAAAGTCTATACCATTTCCGAAATCAACAAAGTCTATACCATTTCCGAAATCAACAAAGTCTATACCAATTCTGAAATTAACAGAGTCTATACCATTTCCCAAATCAACAAAGTCTATACCATTTCTGAAATCAACAAAGTCTATACCATTTCCAAAATCAACAAAGTCTATACCATTTCCAAAATCAACAAAGTCTATACCATTTCCAAAATCAAGAGTCTATACCATTTCCAAAATCAGCAGAGTTTTTACCATTTCTGAAATGCTTTTGTTCCCTGTTGACTATGGTGTGTTGCTAGTCCTGTATAATTTTAGGAGGTAAATCTTCCCAGGATTTGCTTTCTCCCTTTGAGAAGGAATTCGTTTACTGCCTCTACTACGGAATGCCGACCGGGCTGCATTTTTTGCAGGCCAGAGTGCTCCTCTTGGGGGCACTTTCCGACTCTAATGTTACATTTTTCCGCCATGAGAAATAAACAAATACCCAGCACCTGGTCTTAGCACTGGCCAGCCTCAATGTTGCTTAACTTTGGTGATCTAATATGAACCAGTGTGTCAATGTGCCGTATACAGTTGAGTTGATGGAAACAATAAAATTATTCACTTTCCCTGCTGATAACAACCATCCACGCCAATGTACTGATGTTTGTATGTTGTGTCTGTGGTTGAAAAGGGAGAGTGGGTATCCCAAGCCACTGGACATCTGGAACAACAAAATAAGCCACACCTGGCTATGCAAATAATTCATTTTGATGACCGATCAATGACATTCTGGGTTAAGAACGCATATTCTGCCTATTCAGTCAATTCAAGAACTTGCTGTTTAGTTTTAATCAGTTTTCTTGTAAGCTCGCCCCCAGTTAATTAAACCTGTATCTATTTATAAACAAGTTTTATTGGTCAGTTTTTATTTTATAGTTATTTGTCCAAGCAGTTAGAATGCTTGCCTTTACAGCAAGATTATGTGTAATTGTGTGAAAAAAGGAAAGTATTTATACAGAAAACGACCAGTTTTTTTTTTCATGGTTGTTGTGCCAGCATATTTTGGCAACTTATGTAAACCGCCGGAATATGCTGAACGTTGATCAAATTTTAAAACGTTAGAAAAAAAAAAAAAAAAGCATGACATAACACAGTCATCATATAGTAATTCTAATGGAGAAATACAATAATAATTAAAAAAAAAAAACAACCTATGGTAAGTTTCATGAATAAGTTTGTTTTTTTTTTAAATAATGTTTGGTAACCAATGAAAACATTATTTTTTTTCTTAAGTTACTGTTAATATTACTGTTTTAAGAAGTTTATTTTTGGGGGGATGGGGGTGAGGGTAAGTAAAAGAACTTTTTTTCCGGCGACTGTAGCATAATCTACAAACAAACTAGATTCTTCGTGGCAATTTTACTAAAATTATTTATTTGATAGATTAGCCTGGGTGCCTGGCGTTGGCCGGGTGTTTGGAGGTGTGTATTGAGCATTAAAAAAAAAAAAGTTGTAGTAGGCAGGCTGGCTTGAACCCATACCATGGAGGAGGAAAAGAACATGAAAAAAAAAACATGTTTGCTGTTGCGTCCATCGCCAAACTGGAAGTGATGTAGGTTTAAATTAAGGCTAGTCAATCGAAAAGAGGGAATGACTTTTGAAAATATCGACGAAAAAAAGCGACCTTTCTCTGTAGAAAAGTCGAAAGTTTTAGGCATACATACATACATACATAGATACATACATACATAGACACACACACAAACAGGTGAGATCTATATTATAGATGATTTAAATTTTTGCATGATTAAAACTAATATTTTCTTCCAATTTATTGTCACATGCTGCATTGGCTGAGTGTTTTGACATTTTTTTTTTTTACATGGTAGTCACCACTTATCAAGGTCTGGAAGCCACTCGGGGATAAGGGTTATTAAGTGTACAGTAGTCAAAGGGATAATATCGTAGTAATTGTTAGTAATGGAGATTTGATAAAGTGTCTTACTTAAGGGGGCGGTTTATCAGGAATTTGTTTATGTTGGACTTGAAGACATCCAAGTTGTAGTCAGGTGGGAAACAGGCAAACGGGAGAGAGTTCCACAAGCGTGCACTTTTAAGAAAGAGGCTTTGGTGATTTACATAAGCTGCCAGAATATGCTGAGACAACTTTAACAGAAAAACGGATTATTCTGTACATAAATACCAAAAAAAGAAAAAAAAACATGTTAAAAACGTTATTTTCCATGTAAGATTAAAATTAAGCAGAGGGTGGACAATTCCATTCAAATAAAGTTAAATTTGGTTTTTGTTGTTTTTTTATGGTATATCAAATGCCGAATTCAGTGATATTGGAAAAAGTTTTTATCCTTCAAGTTCTTTATATCTTCAAACATTTATTCATGGTGTTTGGTTTAATCGTTTAGTAGAAAACAAATCGTTGTTTTTCTATTTGATTTTGCAAAATATGATTGAGTTTTGGAAAGGGAAAAAGCAATAACATCAATGTTTGGTGCATTTTAGGTCAGGAATCTAGTATTTTCAGACAACCTGAACTGGTAGTACTAGATGCCCTAAGAGAGGAGGCCCCAAAGTTAACCTAGGAGCAATTGTAACTAAGAAGCAACTCCACATTCCCCACAGTCCCTGAGGCCAAACCACTGGATATTTTTTTAAGGTCATACCGAGGACCAGACAGCCAAGTTAATGATTAGTCTAGAAGTGTAAGCCGTGTTTAGTTTCAGAACAGTTTCAGATGGTTCGTTGTTCTAAACAAGTCTTGAGAGGTGACTGGTTTGCAGTAGACAAAACAGTTTCCGATGATTCGTTGTTACACACAAGTCCTGAGAGGTGACTTGTTTGCAATAGATAGTTGCACAGAGCAAAATATTCTTACCGTGTCGAGACGAAAAAAAAACATGTGAAATTGGTACAGAAAAGGTAAAACAATGCCTGGAGCTTGTCACCGATACAGGTTTGATCGTAAACCTACCAAAGTTGGAGGAAATCCGAAAAAAGTGTCTTACACTATTTGTACTTGACCGGAAAACAAAAAAGGTAATAAGAGCAAGTGCTGATATCGTTATCAACCTTTTGGCCTCAGCAGGATTTAGACCCTTACGCATTGTAAAATGTAAGGGTTATAATACATGGAGTGTGCTTCTTAATTCACCTGAAGAATGCATAACTATTTCACAGAAAGAAATCATTACACCACTATATATTTTAAGAACTGAATATATGGGGAAACGTCAAACTATGGTTTCTGTTTTTCATGTTCCGCACCACATCCAAGGAGAACATCTCGGCGCCTTCTTTTTAAAATTTGGCGAAATGGTATCGGTACAAGTGGACGAGTTCCATGGTATATGGTCCTTCGACATCCTCCTTGAAAAGGAAAATTTTGTAAACATTCCTTACTTCCTGGAGGTAGGAGAGGAATAACTGCCCATAATAGTTGCTGGCAGAAGACCGACTTGTTAGAATTGCAGCGAGATTGGACACCTTACATCTGAGTGCCCCTTAAAGAAACCTTCACCAAACCCCAAAAGACTCACCGGACAACACTTGGGAAGAACAACTTCTACAAGCTTTGCCAAGCCTCCCACCGAAGAAACGACCAAAAACCCAGACGAAATACTCAGAGGAGAACCCTGGCAGATCGCTCCTGGAAAGAAAACCCCTGGACGCCTGAGCCTCGATCAGCTGAAAGAGCAAGCCACGCTCCAAAACGATCCGGGTAAGGAAAAGTATATAGAGATCATTAATTTAAAAAAAAAACTGGACACTCAACGGCAATCACCCAAATCCCCACATAAACCCCCTTCTCCGAAAACAAGTCCCAATCTTATAACCGACCCTATCACTCAGTCTCCTACAAAGCCCAAAACTCCCTCCTCTTTCAGAATGCCTCTTCCAGTCACAACTCTGGTCCCTCACAAACAGCCCAAACTAACACCCCTAAGCCCTTTAAAAAAACACAAACCTTCCTCTCCTATTCCATCTACTTCTGCGACCCCTCACAATACTCCTCCTACATCCCCGGAAAAACCCCTTCTAACACACATACTGCAATGGACATTACTCCCTCACTCGAACACAAGAAAAAGACCCTCTACCTTCCTGGCAAAGACATCTGCATAATAAATCAAGCCGCCATAAGCAATCACAAAAACTTCAAAGCTAATAGAGTTCAAGGAGGTAGGGGGGAAACTAATAGACATCCCTACTAATTTTCCAAACTGTAAAAGAATACTAACAGTCATCCATAAAAAAGAAGAGGTAAAGGAAGAAGAGGCCAACAAAACTTTCAATCTTTCCAATTGTTATATTTAAAGACCCAGACATAAAAAGCCTTAAGAAATGTTGTGTTGGGAGGGTCCCAATAAAAATGCACCCCTCCCTGTATAGGATAGCCAAACTAACCTATCCTCTGCATGTTGGCGGTATCTCTCGTGACGGACTCATCGATACTGCGATGGGTACCTATTCCCTCATGAGAGCTGTCGGCACGCCCACGACCGCGATTCATTTCTGGTTCTCAACCCTAAGGCACAATCATGGATCTCAAGCTTGCTAGTGTGAATGTCCAAGGGCTAAGGGCTGACTCGCGAAAATGGCACTTAAGTTTGGACCTACAGCACCTCGGAGTGGATATTTGCTGTGTGCAGGAAACCTATTTTATTCCTGGTGACCATTTACGTGCGCTGTCTATGACCTTTAAGGATTATTCAGCGTACTTTAATTCTCACTCTAGAGGGGTCTCCTGGCTAGTTAAAAGGTCCCTAGATGCGTCGTGTGACCCGTGCTACATGGATCCGGAGGGAAGACTATGCGTTTTGGATGTTACCATAAAGGGTAGGGCATTACGTCTTATTGGGGTTTATGCGCCCAATAGCCACGTTGAGCTGGCTGCCTTTTTTCGGCGAATTGAGCAGTTCATGGATACTTCTCGAACGGTTATCCTAGCGGGAGACTGGAACGCGGTCCTGGATCCCGATTTAGATCGATTTGGGTTACCTTCTAGGGGAACTAATAGAGATCGGGATGCTGTTTTATTTCGTGAATTTGTGGATAAGTTTGATCTTATCGACAAATTCCGAAATGAAAAGCCCCGTGACTTAGTGTGGACTTGGACAGGTAGACGCGGCTCCAGTCCGGTACAGCTCTCGAGCTATATCGACCGGTTCTTAGTTAGGAGAGTCGATGTAGGAGTATTGAATTGTCCAAAGTTTCCACAATATAGTTTATTCAGATCACAGACTTGTCCATGTATGGGTAAACTTAGATAGACCTAAGCCTAGATTAGCCGGTTACTGGAAGCTCAACACGTCGTTATTCAATGTGAAGGGCTTCCAGGAAGGGCTATTACTAACCATACAGCGGGAATTGACGGGGGCAATTATTGGGAATAAGTGGTGGGTAAAAATTAAGGAAGCCATTAGGTCCTTTTCTGCCAACTTCAGTAAAAGACTCAACCTAGATTCTAGGGCAGCTAAAGCGACACTAGAATCTAGATTAGATCGGGCGGTGGAGGAGGGGGATAGTGCTAGCGTTAATGTAATTAAGGCTCAGCTTGCCTCCCTTACTGAAAAGGAGCACCAAGCTTTAGCGATTAGGGCTAGGTTAAAAAGAATGCCCCAGGAAGCAACAAACATGGCCGCTGAGCTGAGGCGAGGAGCTGAGGCAAGCGGCTGATAGGCACATCGCTCGTGTCACATTGCCGGACGGGCGTACCGTGACCACAAACCAGGGTGTGCTGGAGGCGTTTAGATCTCATTTCCAGGAGCTTTTTTCCATGGAACCCGGTCTGTCATTAGAACAGTTCGACACCTATTTGGCTGACTTTTCTCGTCTTTCGACGACCGAAGAGGCTAGGTGCAAAGGTGGCATAACGGAAGATGAAGTCATTGAAGCCTTAAAGCGGGTCGGCCTTAATAGGTCTCCGGGGATCGATGGTCTGCCCTACGAAGTGTATTTGAGGTTGTCGTACATCTTTGTTCTTTTGCTGACGGTTTTATTTAACTCATGGTTTAGAAACGGCTCAATCCCCAAGTACTTTACCATGGGTGTGATAAAACTTATTCATTAAAGCAAAGATGGTGGGGATGGGTTAGGTAATTTCAGGCCCTTAATGATGCTTAACGCGGAGTTAAAGATTTTGGCCAAGATTCTCGCAAATCGTCTGCAGCTTGTCCTGGCTCGTCTTATTAGCCCCGAGCAAACGTGCGCCATGAAGGGCAGGACAATCCAGGATAACTTGCACATGATACGCCTGATGATAGAAAAAGTCGACACAGGCCGCGCTGATCAATTTAGATCAGTCCAAAGCCTTTGATAGGGTTGACCATCGGTACTTGGGGGCTGTTTTATCGGCGGCCGATTTTGACCCGCAATTTCGCTCGTGGGTTCATCTTCTCTATGCTAACCCCGCGGTGATGGTAGAAGTAAATGGGAGGAGGTCGAGACCCTTCAGTTTGTCACGTTCAATTCGTCAGGGGTGCCCATTATCACCCATGCTGTACGTGCTCGCAATAGAGCCATTTTTGCGCAAGCTAAGGGTGAATCCGGTCCTACGCGGAATCACTTTGCCAGGTGCGGATGCCCAGGTAAAGTACTCTGCCTATGCCGACGATGTAACTGTGCTTGTAACGAGCAGTGCTGAGATTAGTGCTGTCAGTGTAGAAATCAGATTGTATGAAATGGTAACAGGGGCCAAAATTAACTGCGACAAGTCTTCGGGTTTGCGCATCAGTGCCTGGAGGGATATGCCCCTTCAGGGGCCCTTTAGTTGGAGCGACGGGCCTTGCAAGATACTCGGCATCTGGTTTTGTCCTGACCTCCAGCTGGAGAAAAATTGGTTGGAGGTTCTGAAAGCGGTCCGATCCGCAGCTGCGCTGTGGATCAGTAGAAACCTTTCATTAAATGGGAGAGCGGAGGTGTGTAATACCCACATCTATCCAATCTTCATTTATCGTCTATCAGTGCTTCCAATCCCATCAGATACACTGCTATATTTGCAGAGGGCTCTTTTCAACTTTTTATGGCTTGGAAGGGCCCCCATGGTCTGTCGCGATGTCTGCTACCTACATCCTTCTGAAGGCGGTCTAGGTATGCCAAACGTGGAGATTCAGCTCCACACACTACGGCTCTACTACCTGGATCGAATGTGCACACAGGATAGGGAAGACGATGCCCTCTGGATGGAGGACACCAAGAAAGCCTTTCCGGCTTTGAGAGGGGTGCACGATTCCCAGGGGGAGGCACACAGGTTGCCCCGAGGTGAATGCCCCTTCTACTGCGAGTGCCGGCGCGCGCTGAAGTTCCTCTTAAGAGTTAAGGAAAGCCTCTCCAACACTCTGCTGTTGTCCCGAAAGGCATTATATCGGGTACTAGTGAGGGGATCCGTAAGGGATGTTATTGGTGAGGGGCTCCCTTTGACGAAGGGACAGCTCTGCTCAATCTGGCCTTGGGCGCCTGAGTCGGGATGCCTCACTAATGACGAGGCATCTTTGACCTGGCTGGTAATTCGGGATGCTCTCTGGGTTGGTAAGAGACTTCACTCAGCTGGCTTGGCGGTTTCGCCTATTTGTAAGCAGTGTGGCGATGAGGCCGAGACTTTATGTCACACCGTTGTCGCATCGTGGTGCCGCTGATTGAGTTTGTTACAGGTATCATGGTCCGCATACTGAAAGTATCGTCGTTAACTTTGGTTCCTATCAATGTATGTAGCAATTGGGCTCCGACAACGGATAGGATTAGAAAAGAATTGTGTTTGACCTTGCTAGCAGTAATGAGAGGTGTTATTTGGAACACACGTATGAGAGTGGTCTACGGATCTGAGGACTTCGCTCCCCTCGACCTTATACGAATCTTCCGTTATCATTTGAAGAGTCGTATCAAGGCCGAGAGAGTTAGACTCTCTTCGTCAGACTTTGTTGAAAGGTAGGTGTCAGTTGCGCGTGTGTCGGGTGAGAGAAGCAAGTCTTGACTGGTTCTTGAATGTCCCTTAGGTAAAGAATTTTGGGTAACAAAAACGAACGTCAGCCCTGACTCGTTTAAAGTCCAGAGTAGGTCACGGTTTAGGCAAGATTAGGACCATTTTCTAGGCTCCTGTGTTCATAACCTAACTAGTGTGTGATAGAGATCATTAGGCCCTTTTTAAGTTTGCCCCTTCCCCCCCGTTTTTTTTTTTTTTAAAGCCCCATTCCCTTCCCCAACTTAGGTGACAGATCGCTTGATTCGCCAGAGATGCGGGTTCCCTTTCAAAGTTTTCGTAAGAGGTGTTAAAATAAAGCGTTCGGACCCGCATCACCTTTTCGACTGGCGAATCAGCGCACCTGCCAGTTTAGCAACAGGGGGGTCTTTTGTTACTAACATTGTATATATTTCATTCTATCTTTTGTATTATAAAACTTTTATATCCCCCCCCCCTTTTTTCTTATGGGTTTTAACTAGTTTATCATGGTATGATGTTCTTATGGTGAATGACGAAGGATGTATACGCTGATGGATGTATAGTATGAATGTGGTATTGTGGTGGAAGTAGAGTGACAGTAGGAACTAGTTAGGTTAGATTAGTTAGGTTTAGACAGAGAAAACCGCCCTTCCCCCTCCCCCATGTTCGGCCTTGTGCCAAATTTTACTTAAAATATTTTTTAATGTATTTTACGAAAATAAATATTTACCTCATTATACTTCCAAAATATTGCAACAATTAGGAATACATATCAGGATATAATTAGAGGAACTGAATCAATTTATGCAATTTCTCTATTATATGTGTATGATATAATTATGTATTCCAATTTAACTTACTTTATTTACTGTACACTTTTCCTTTGCCTTTCATATACACAATATACGTTTTATAAATGAGCATTGAATTGCAAAGAATGTTCTGAACTCATTTAAGGATGTCTATTGAACTTAGTACTCAGCTGTATGAACTACTGAGCTTAACTATATAACTCGAAAAAGAAGCCAAGAAAGTTGGTTCATAAGAAGGATGGAATGTTCTATTATATTCAGATGGATAAGTCAGTTTTTTGGGTTCTGATCAACTGTTGGTCCATGAGTGGATAATCTATTATAGATCTTTTAATCTGATAAATGTCAATTTGAGTTTACAATGTCACAGACAGGACATCCAAAATGAAATGCAAAAGAGAAAGATGATTGCCTATTTTGTCCTGTAAGATGACTCTATATGTCATTTATTTATTTATTACTAGCCTGGGTGCCCAGCATTGCCCGGGTGTTTGTAGGTGTGTGTTGAGCAAAAAAAAAAGAAAAAAAAAAGAAGTTGTAGTAGGCAGGCACGCAGGCTCGAATCTGTGACGCGAAGGCAGAAAAGAAAGTGGAAATGTGTGTAAGGGTGTTAATTGAGCAAAAAAAGAGTAGTAAGCAGCCTCAAACCCGTAACCCACCTGAAGAAAAAGAGGGGCAAAAAAAAAAAAAACAGTGTCTTACCGATGTGCCACCGTGATTGTGATGTCACGGACGGTCGAAATAACGCCTTTTAAGTGACGTTGTGAACGCAAGTCGAATGATTTGCAAAAAATGTCAGTGAAAAAAGCGACCCCTCCCTGTAGAAAAGTGCCCAGTTGAGGATGAAGAAATTAATGTTTTTGGCCAATTTTTCGATATTTGTCATCCGAAGGGTCGAGCTTCTAAATGATACCGATCTCATGAAAATCCGTCGCCTCTGTTGATAGTTTTACGCATACATACATACAGACAGGTGAGATTTATATTATAGAAGAATATACACATATGATATAATTATATGACTTAACCATACGCTTTTTTTTATGTTTCATATGCACAATATGCGTTTTATATTATTGATTTCCTGAATAAACATTGAATTACAAAGAGTTTTCTGATCTCATTTAATGATGTCTATTGAATTTAAAACGACCTCCTGGTAATACCGGGTAAATACAGCTAGTCTACTAACAGCATTTTGATTTTAAAAGGCTTCAAGAATTCAACTTATTTTAAAGGTTATAATAAACAGGTCGAGCATGCCGGGATCCTCCTCCACGAGTGAAAAATTTACTTTCACCATGACTAATGTTTGTGCAAAATTTAAAAAACCCAAGGTGAAGTTATTGAAAAAAGTGCCAACAAACGAATGGATGAACGGGGGTTAATTACTAGGTCCAAGCCCTCCTTTGTCGGGGGACCAATCAGCATGAAGTTTTTCATATATTTTTGTTTAAGCAATTTTTTGTCACGTCTCAAATTTTTGTTTTTTTTACCAGTTGGAGTTGACCAATTTTTACAAACGGTAATTCTTTAAATTTTAATTGATAACAATACATTGGCTCTAAATCCAAGTTTCCAGTTTTGTCTGTAACGTTTTATATAAACTGGACATCGTTTAATTGTCCATATCTATTGGGGGTTTCTAATTCCGAAAGAACGTTCAGTTCATGTTCAAAGAAAAATAGACATTGTATTTGAAAATAAGTGCAGAATGTTGAATCAGAGTGACAGCTTTCAAAGAAAAAGAACAAAATCTGTGTATATTAATTGAACAATTTTACTTAGTCAAGTAATAAAGAATGATATACAAATAATAAAAGATACATTATCCAATCATTGCAGTGGTTGAATATATTCTTGAGTCTACATTTTCGTTAATGTTCTCGCTTTCAGAAATCAATATCTAATTCAGTTCTGAACCAAATTTCTAAACTGTTTGCATTGTTGAAAAGGACACTGAGCTAGCTGTATTTTGACATTAAGAAATCGAAACTTTAGTGACTAATAAAAAAATTACATTAAAATGTGCAAGTGGAGAAGGTCACGCGAGTGTCCACATTTTAGTGACGGGAGGATTCCAATATTTTTCTTGATTCCGATACAATTACTAATTCTGATTCTTTATAAATCTCTAAATATTTAACTATAAAGTTGTTATTTTTATCGATTACACATTTTAAGTTTGCAAATATTTTCTCAAACGTGAAAATGCATTCGTGATGGGGGGGGGTGATCTATAGATTTTAGTTTAAAAATCAATAAATATTTATTGTTTTATCATTACTACCAGCTGTATAAGATTTTGTTTTAAATAAAATCAAATAAAAAAAAAAGAGATAATTAAAGGAATCGTTTTTGGCATCGGAAAATAGATACAAATTTTTCCGATTCCGATACCCCAAAAAGTTCCGATTTTTCTGATATAATTAATCGTCCCAACATTACCACATTTTAAAAGTTTTTTTTTTTCTTTTATTATAAACAAAAATTTACTTTATCGACGTGAATCATAAAAAATGAACAAGGAATCCAAGTTTACTTATTTAACAAAAGTAGAAAAAATTATAAGCTAAAATGTTATTAAGTCAATAAAGAATAAAGGATAATGGTGGTGAAATGAAATTTTATAAATAATAGATTAAAATATTATTACACTATATATTTATATATGCATATAAGTAAAAAATTTACACATCTAAAACAAGAATATTTTACGTCTCCGAAAATTTCAGAATAAAATTGTCTGCAAGGACCATGGCTTAACAGTGACAGTGTTCTGAAGGTTGAAGGTTCAATTCACAGTGCAGATGATATTATACAATTACTTCTGCCAGGTCATCGCTGACAAAACAAGAACAAGCTATCTCCGTGGATTAGATAAAGTATTCTGTACAGATTTCAGAGTTTGACAAGATGCACCTTTAGAAGATTGAATATATCAGCTGATATGTTGTGAGTATAACATCCAAGATGAGAACAGTAGTCTGAATAAATAAAAATTATGGATAAGTAAAAAATTTACACATCTAAAACAAGAATATTTTACGTCTCCGAAAATTTCAGAATAAAATTGTCTGCAAGGGCCGATGGCTTAACAGTGACAGTGTTCTGAAGGTTGAAGGTTCAATTCACAGTGCAGATGATATTATACAATTACTTAAGACTTCTGCCAGGTCATGGCTGACAGAACAAGAACAAGCTACCTCCGTGGATTAGATAAAGTGTTCCGTACAGATTTCAGAGTTCGACAAGATGCACCTTAAGAAGATTGAATATATCAGCTGATATGTTGTGAGTATAACATCCAAGATGAGAACAGTAGTCTGAATAAATACAAATTATGGATCCTTATCTAAAAAATTCCAAAAACAAAATTTTGTCCCACTCTAAAAAAACAAAACTAATTATTCTTATGCTTCAATTTCAACTTGCAAATATTTCGTTTAATTTTTGTGTTATCTATATATATAAAAGCGAAAATGTATATATGTATGTGTGTATGTTTGTGTGTCTGTTAAAAACTTTCGACAAACACAAGAAAAATTCACAAACTCGGTATCATATTGAAGCTCCATCTTTCGCTCAAAAGATAACGAAAAATGGGCCAAAAACGTTCATTTTTTCACCTCAAAATCGACAATTTTCGATAGGGGGGGGGTCAACAAAAACGGCCCTCTCGACCGGTTCTACGCATGCATCAGATGACGTCATGACCTGATTTACTTTAAATAGTTGAAAAACTGAATAAATTTCGTGTATGTCGCGTTAGGTCAGTTGATTAGCGCGTTGGTTCATTATCTAAACGTTTTGGGTTCAAATCATGGTGTGAGATGTCTTCTTTTTTTTTTTGTTCGATCTTTTAAATTTAAATATTGAACCAGTGTTATTTAAGCCATTTTTCACGTAACGTTCATTTTTCTGTTTTTTTTTTTTACTTTGCTTATCCACCCCCGACCACACACCCAAAAACACTCGAGTACCCACCGATTTTTTAAATTTTAGTATCGAAACAGGCTTATTTAAGCCATTTTTCACGTGTTCGTTTTTGTTTTCATCGTTCGTTTGCCTTACGTTAGTTTTTTTTTGTGTTTTTTCCCCCGCTTAAGTGTTAACGCTGTTTTCTTTTTTTACTTCGTTAATAACAAACAAACCTACGTCGTCGTCGTCGTAACGCATGACGACTTCCGGCCGCGCACCAGTCAATTTGCTTCTTTAATAAATTCAAACATCTTTCACTAACTCATTCTGGCTGGCCGATTTTATTTTCAAACTTCGCCTCAGGGCTTCCGGTTCGATCCTACCCTCCCCACCCCACCCGGGTTCTTTTTTTATTTAACACCACACACACCTACAAACACACAGGCAACACCGGGTACCCCCGCTAGTCTATAAATATAAAAGTGAAAACGTATGTATGTGTGTATGTGTGTTCGCTTTTTCTGTATGTCTACAAAAGGCTTTTTTCATAGAAGCAGTTGGTCAGTTCACAACTTCTTAAAACTTTTTATATCACATATAAATCATAATATCTCAGAGTTAACAACGGAGATCGCCTGTCTATTTAATTTGCTCGACTTCGGGAAGATAAATATTCAACATTTGTCGCTCGCCGCATGTGGGTTAGTCTTTTTCCTATAACATCTTGGGAAAATAAAAATTAAAAAAAAGCGTTCCTGCAGTAAATGAAATACTATCCCGCAGTCAAACTTGGCCTCATTAAGTAATTAAAACGTGCACCTGCCAAATCCAAGTAATTAAATAAATTCAAACATGTTTCCGTTAGCATCTCGCGGTGGGCCAATCGTTAAAACCGTCGCACTCTTTTTTTTTCACACTTTAATTTACAACTTTGCCTCAACGGTTCGGGTTTGATCCTCATACTTACCTACCAAAACATTTTTTTTTTATTTAACCCCCCCCCCCCCGGGAGTTTTGATTTACCCAAAACCACACACACCTCCAAACACCCGGGCAACGCTGGGTACCCCTCGCTAGTCTATATATATATAAAAGCGAAAATGTATGTATGTATGTATGTATGTGTGTTTGCTTTTTGTGTATGTCTACAAAAGGCTTTTTTCGCCGTGATTCTTGGTTGGCTCGCTCCTTCTTAAAACTTTTTATATGCTGTCTAAATAATAATATCTACGACTAAGGAACTCAGGTCACAGCTATCTTTAATTTACCTGACTTTTACAAGCTATTTTCGAGATATTTTTTTATCGCCGCGTAGCGGGGAAAACAGAAAAACTAGGTCAAATATCATGCAACTAAACGTTCTCGCACCTGCTAATTTCGATTTATAAACGTCAACTTAACACACTTATCTATTCATCTATTCCCGTGGTCGAGATAGTTAGGTTGCAGGGTTTTTTTCCATTTCCTTTCCACCTCCGTGTCAAAGGTTCGGGGTTTAAGCCTATCTTTCTACTAAAACTTTTTTTTTTCTTTTACACCTCCAAACATCCGGCCAACGTTTTTTTGTTTGTTTTTTTTTAAACAGAGTTGTTTTGATCTACCCCCATCCCACACACACACACCTCCAAACACCTGGGCAACGCCGGGTACCTCCCGCTAGTCTTCTATAAATATAAAAGCGAAAATGTTTGTGTGTGTGTGTGTGTGTGTGTGTGTGTGTGTGCATGCGCTTTCATGTATGTCCAAGAAAGGGTTCTTTCCAAGAACTGATCGGTCGCCTCACAACTTCTTAAATCTTTTTATATCGCGCCTAAATGATAATATCTATGAGTTAACAACAAAGTTCGCCTGTCTATTTAATTTGCCCGATTTTGAAAAGATAAATATTCAACAATTTTCGATCACCGTATGTGCATTAAGCTTTTTCATCTATATATATAAAAGGCAAAATATGTGTGACCATTTCGTGTATGTCTTCAAAAGGCTTTTCTCGCACACGCTCCCGGGTTCGTTACTATCGCTTACCACTATTTATATGGGTCTTATATCATAATATGTAGGATTTGGGAACACGGGTCATCTCTAGATTTATTTACGTCGACTTTTATGAGATTCGCGCTATTTCGCTTTGTGCCCGGTTTGTCCTGCATTTTAGTATAAATACAGTGAAAAACGTTGGGTTCTCGGCTTTCGCTCTGCTTTCCCCCCCTTCCCACCATCATCTGGGGAAAGTGAAAACTAAAAATAATGATTCCGCGATGACCTCATTTAGCGTCGTCCTGTCAATCAAACCTCTTAGCTTTATAAGCTTTAACTTAACACGTTAATCAATTACTCTCACTCGTGGTCGAGACCGTTAAGTATTGGCATTGGTTTCCACCTCCGCGTCAAAGCTTCCGGGTTCAATCCCTCCTCCCGACCAAATGTTTTTTTTTATTACTTCGCTTATTCTTTAGTTCCCCCCCCCCCATACACAGGTTTATTTATGCCATTTTTTTCCGTTTTGGTTTTGGATTTTTTTTTTACATCGTCTTTTTTATAATATTTAAGCAGGATTATTAATTACCCCCCCCCCCACAATACACACACCTACAAATACCCGGGCAACGCCGGGTACCCCCCCCGCTAGTATAATAATAAAAGCGAAATGGAGCTTATCGCCGGGAACGTCTAAAAGCAATCAGCTTTGATCAATGTGGAGTCTCTCCTTATATCAGACAATTGCTATTCAATTTGTTATGGGGAGATGGTTTCTCCCTCAACATATTGGGGAAACAAAAAAAAAAAAATTAAAAAAGCGTTCACGCAGTAAATAAAATACTACCCCGCAGTCAAAATTGACCTCATTAAGTCATTAAAACAGGCACCTGCCAATTCTAGATAGTTAAATAAATTCAAACATGTTTCCGTTAGTATTTCGTGGTGGTCCACGTTTTTTCACACTTTGATTTCCAACTTTGTCTCAAGGGTTTGCTTTCATACTTACCTACCAAAACATTTTTTAATTTTAACCCCCCCCCCGACACAAACACCCAGGTGACCACACACACCTCTAAACACCCAGGTAACGCCGGGTACCCCCTCCCCGCTAGTCTATAAATATAAAAGCGAAAATGTTTGTGTGTGTGTGTTTGTATGTCTCGCAAAAACTTTCGACACGGGCCACGGATTTTCACCAGATAGGTATCATTTTAAAGCTCCAACCTTCGTCCGACAAATATCGAAAAATTGGCCAAAAGCATTAATTCCTTCACCCTATACTGGGCCCTTTTCTACAAGGAGGGTGCCGAAAAAACGACCTAGAAAACGTTCACGTTAATTTCAACAACCTGCAAGCGTTTTTAAAGGTTTAATTTTATCCGTTATTAAGTGTATGTCTCTTTGGCGTAGGAGTAACGTGTCGGCCATTTTTCTCCACCTTAGCCTCGATGCTTTGGGTTCGAGCCTGTCTTTCTACGTAAACCTTTTTTTCTCTTTTACACCTTTTTCTTTTTTTTTTTTCTTTGTTCGCTGTTTTGCTTTGTTTTGATTTTTCCAATTTTTCGGGGTCACTCTCTTCTACATACACAGCCCCAAACTACCGGGCGATGCCGGGTACCCCTGTTAGTCTAACATATAAAAGCGACAATGTGTATGTGTGTGTGTGTGTGTGTGCGCACAATTATTTTGTGTGTCCGGCAAAGGCTTTTTTCGGGGGGGGGAGTCTCTGGGGGATTACTATTTTTTAGGACTTTTTATACATTTACTAGATTATAATATCTCCGATTTACGAAGGGATTTTGTGTCTACATTTATTTTGATTGACTTTTATTTTATAAAATTCCCACTTTTCTGCCTCCTTGCATGTGTATTTGCGTTTTTGGTATAAAAGTGAAACTAATTGAAAAGCGAAAGCATTGTACTACCGGGACGTTTGATTAATGCAGTAAAAACCCTTCATATCAGACAATTGCTTTGAACACTCCCCAGGTTTTTCACTTTCTCTTCCACCTTTGTGTCAAGGGTTTGGGTTCGAGCCTACCTGCCTACTACAACTTCTTTTTTTTCTCAACACACACCTATAAACACCCGGGCAATGTCAGGCACCTCCGCTAGTCTATAATATAAATCTCACCTGTCTGTTTAAATGTATGTATGTATGTATGTATGTTCGTATGTTTTGCAAAAACTTTCGACAGAGGCGACGGATTTTCATGAGATCAATATCATTTTGAACCTCGACTGTTCAGACGACAAATATCGAAAAATTGGCCAAAAACATTAATTCCTTCATCCTCAACTGGACACTATTCTACAGGGAGAGATTATTTTTTTTGCCGATATTTTCGAAAGTCAATGTTTCTTTTCGATTGTCTAGCCTACGTCACTACCAGTTTGGCGATGGGGCACAACAGCTAACACATTGTTTTTCTTTTCACTTTTTTTTCTCTCCTTCGCCGTATGGACCTACTACAACTTTTTTTTGTTTTTTTGCTCAACACACGCCTACAAACACCCGGGCAACGCCAGCCACCCAGGCTAGTTTTTTTTAATAAAATTTGAATGTAAATACTATTTAAGATTTTCTTTTTTTATAAATCGTAATTTTTTTTTTTTACGCTAATAACATTAACAACTTTTTTCAAGGTTTTTCATTATTTTCAGTGACAATTTATTATGTGGAAAAAATGTTAGCGTTTTTCTAATTTGGTATATACGCTTCTGTGCATCGCTTATGCATATCATTCAAATAGTCTCACTTTAAAGAAAAAGAGTCACTCGTAAATATATTAGATTTAAAGTAAGGGTTTAAGTTAAAAAGTTTACTGAATAAAATATTTAAGGAATTCAATTAAAAAAAAAGCAGCAAACTAACGTCAACAAATAAAACATACTAACGGAAATTATTAATAATTTCAACATTTGATTAGGTGCAGTTTTCCCCCTCTGGACCAAAATACCATAGATTTACAACAACAGATGAATTTATTATGTTTACACTATTAACCATTACCTTATTTAACTATTGAAAAACATTTTACACACATTAATTTGTAATATTAAAACATTAGATTTAATCCTAGAAGCGATATCATCATCATAACCTACAGAGGAAGTAGTTCCCATTTTTCTCCCTATTCGCCAAGTACTCCCACTGTCACCCACTTACACCGCATATTTATACTCACAGAGGACTTAAATTTAGACCCCTTGCTATGTAACTGATCTATTCATTATTTGACATAGCATTTACCTTCCGTTCTTCTACACTAAAAATACTAGTCTCTTCCGATACTTGTTCCTCACATTCTGATTGGCAGACACGAGCCATTCCACTATTCATGCATTATTGGAATGAAAATATTCCCCTTAATTAACGAACACTACGCCATCTTACTGTCCTCCATGACTGATACATATGCATAATTACATTCTAGCCAACCATCGTAATCCAATAGTTTGCTTTGTTTTTTTTTCTGGGTTTATTATACATTTTTTTCTTTTTTTAAAATACATGAACCGAGTTTATTTCATGTCTTTGTTAACAATTATTTACTATTTGTTTTCATTTTTCTCTTTTTCTTTTTGCCTCACCATTCTTAAACTCGCTAAAAAAATCGATTTTCCAAATACATTTAGTTGGAGGGGGGGGCGTTTGCAGTTTAAAATACGATTTAAGCACCCACCTTTAATTTAGATTCAATTATTAACTTAGTTAATAATAGCCGAAAAATTGTAAAAAGCAAGAAACAGCAAAAAAAAAAAAAATAAAAAAATAAATAATAATAACAATAATAATAATAATAATAATAATAATAATAATAATAATATACAGTAGAATTTAATTATCTACCAACCTAGAGAGAGAAAGAAAGAAAGAGAGATTAAATCATCGTATCAGGAGAGAGAGAGAGAGAGAGAGAGAGAGAGAGAGAGAGAGAGAGAGAGAGAGAGAGAGAGATTAAATCATTGCATCGGCAGAGAAATAGAAACAAATAGAGAAAGAGAGATTAAAACCATGTAACGAAAATTGTTTGCTTTAAATAGAATAAAAACAAGACATTACTTCAAAGCCGTTTTCGTGGCACAGTGAATAGTGTGCCCGCATTATAACCTATGGGTTGCCCATTCGTACCCAACCAAATGACTGTTTTTTTTGTTTGTTTTAATTATTATCAGATTCACAGTAATATTGTTTTTTTTTATTTGTTTTTTTTTTTTATATCAAAATGATCCGAAAAACCTTCATTTGTTTTTAAAGTGTTTTCTTTTCTTTTTTTAGGTTTTATTTTTTTGTGTTACGATAATATGTGAAATAACTGAAACCAAGTATTGCAGTTAATATAACAAAAATAATAAATGATGAATACATGAAAGAAGTTTACTTTCATTTCCTTATGATAGGATTCCATGTTTTCGTTCGTAAATAAATTTCTGCTTCTTAATAAAACTTTGAGACGAACTATTTGTAGTCAAGGAACCTGGTAAGTAACCATTCTACATTACCACAGCTTTGACGGCTAAATGGATATTTCTTTTTCAGGCTGCCTATTGCTTCTAATTTATTTTTATTTTTTCCCCCCTTCGCTGCTATTTTTTAATTTTTTTTTTTATGGCTGGTGGTTGCTCAATACCCTTACTACACAACCTCTCTCCACCCATTCTTGACATTCCAATAGCCGTTCTTCCCATGAAGAGTTGGGGATGTTTATTCCGAAAGCTGTTCATAACATAAGGAGGTTAGGGGTTGGAGAGCAGCAGCAACAACAACAACAACAACCGTACTATAATTTTTATCGAGGGGGAGGGGCACGCTTCCACTGGGCAACACCGGTTAGTGAATACTGCTAGTTTTTTCATATTTATTATCTCTCTTGGAAAGCTATTTCAAGGTCAAAAGGGATCCTAATTGAGAAAGTACCCCTCCTCTTCAGTAGTGATGTTTTGTAGTGTCTGTGTAGACCTCTTTCTGGTATAGAAGTGAATAATATGTCTCTAAGAATATCACACTGACCATTGAGGAATATCACACTGACCCTTGAGGGAATTATAGGCCAAAAAGAGATCACCATGTAATCGTTAAGTAGGTTGTCGGGTTAGGGTTAAAGTTGTCAGCTTTCATAGAGCAGATCTGATAGATCCGATACTGTTTAAATAGCTAGTCTTTGAACTCTTTCGAGATGCTGGTTATCATGCCTTAGATATTGTTGGAAACGCACCCCTACTACCGGGAATAATGAAGTATTCCATGACGTCACTTCCGGTTAACGAGAACAGGTTTACCAAGGGGGACAGACAGACACGCAGGGTGTATGGTCGTCACCACTAGTCAAGCAATGAACAAAGATATTGCTCAATTACCTCCTTTGTGTATTTTTGTTAATACATATTTATTTGATTGTTACTGTGTCTTCCTCATCAATAATTCAACCACTAACACCACAACAGATATGGCGCAGAGGTCTGATAGGACAGACATAAAGAGGGAGAAATATTTCAGGAGTGAGAATGTTTTAAAATTGGTTCATCACTCACCACACGGGAGTGTTTTATCCTAGTAAGATGTGTGTTAAAATGCTTCATTTCTGACATATTAATGTTATAAACAGATGTATTATATACAAGTTGGTTAAAATATCCATTATGTGAATTTATAAGTAGAAAATTCAAACTGTAAATTGATCCATATAAACATTTAAGAAAAAAAAAAAAAAAATAGGGCAATCTTTAAAATGTAACCATAAAACTGATATCATTGTTATGAACAATGAAGTAGAACATATTTTTATGACAACTGATTTGTGTCCTTATGAAAGAGCTACCTGGCGTTGCCCGGGTGTGGAGAGTTGTGTGTGTGTGTGGGGGGGGGTAAAATAACAGTAAGATGTCTGGGTAGAGAGAGGTGTTAATAAAAAAAGTGGTAGTAGTGGGGGGGGTCAAAACAACAGTAGGCAGACCGGGTGTATATAGGTGGTGTAGTAAGAAACCCCGGGTGAAGAGAAGTGTTTAAAAAAAAAAAAAAAAAAAAAAGCGGTACTAGCGGGATGGGGTCAAAACAACAGTCAGCAGCCCATGCGGAGAGAGGTGTTTAAAAAAAAAAAATGGTAGTAGGCAGGCAGGCTTGAACCCACAACGCGAAGGCAGAAAAGAAAGTGAAAGAAAATCTGACGTCTTACCAATGCTCCATCGTCTGACCAGAAGTTCGGAATGTTGAAATTAAGCGAAGTCAATCCAACCGATATGATAACTTGCAAAAATGGCGACGTAAAAAAACCTGACCCTTTCTTGTGGAAAACTGCCCAGTTGAGGGTGAAAGAATTAGTGTTTTGGGCCAATTTTTCAATATTTGTCATCCGAAGGTTGAGCTTTAAAATGATACCGATCTTCTGAAGATCCGTCGCCTCTTTCGAAAGTTTATGCAAGACATACAAACATACACACACACACATTTTATCCTTTATATATATAGATATGTAAAGTTAAGAATATGAGATATTATGTATATTGTAAAGAAAAAAAATTATTTGTACTGCTATTATAAATAACATTTACAACTGAACTGTTGTCGTTGTTAAAAGGAGCCATGAAGGGATAAGGGTTAAAGAGACTGTCAGTCACCAAAATAGGACTGAAAACAATGGGCAGAAGATTACTTAAGAGGAACTGATTATCCAAGAGGACGGCTGAGCTAGTATTTGTTTACATTAGACTTGAAGACAACCATGCCGTAATCAGTTGGGAAGCAGTTTCATGGTATTTTGTTCCATACAAGGAAAATAAATTTTGTTCATGATTTCTATTTTTGGTACAGAGTGAGAGAGCGAGAAAAAAGCAAGTTTTTTGCTGTGATTGTTGTAGTTAGCAGAGCTCTTACTGTAAATGTTTTACTAGGGAGAAACCAGGGATCTGAACTCTGGTTGAGCAGCTACCTCAAGCATAACATAATGCACTAGAGAGAGATTAGCAACATCTTTTCGGTCTGAGAGAGTCTGTAGGGACGAGAAGAGATCATTCCACAACCAGATTGCAAAGTCCGTTTTGGATTCTGTCAAGGCAAGGAAGAGTACACTGAACAGCAACTATCCAGATGTGACAGCAAAACTCCATCTTAGGATGTGTCTGGATCTTATACAGCTAGAGGATTCTATCAAGGGTGAGGTAGTTTCTGGAGCGATAGAATAATCCAACCATTTTTCTAAATTGAATGAGCATTTTCGATATTAAACACACAGACAGAATTACGAATATCTACCTAAACAATCAAGCTAAAACAAAAAACAATGGCGACAAAATAAGTGAAATTATCTTTAAAATGCTGAAGTGCTCATGTTTCATATTCTAACAGTCTAGATTTGTATAAAGGTTGTTTCAAAAGTTGCGAGCCTGTCTTTGCTTTATTGTTATTTCCATGGCAAGTGCTCGTCTGAGCTTCAATCTAAGGTCCCCCCTCACCAAACTTTCACGAAAAACACTCGTCTAGCCAAAACCACTATCAATAATTTCCCACACTCTTTATCTGCACCTAAACCTAAACATAAATTCCATGAACAAAGCTTCTTTCTTAGAATTGCACGCCTGTGGAACTCTTCCATTTGCCTGCTTTCCAGCTGACTACAATTTGATTGCCTTCAAGTCCAATATAAACAAGTTCTTGATGAACCATCCCGCTAAGTAATCCAATTTACAAAATTCCCACTACTTATTTTTTACTATGCCATAATCACAATGACTAATTAACCCTTATCCTCGAGTGGCCCCTGGGCCTTGATAAGTGGCGACTCCTATGTAACAAATAAAATGCCATGAAAATAACGATAAAGCAGAGACAGGTTCGCAATGTCTCTTCTTTGGGAAAGGGATTGCAGGGAAAAGAAAAGGGCATCCTCCACCAAGCTAAAAAGTCTATTTTGAACTCTGTCAAGGCAGGGTAAGCTGCTTCTAGCAGCTCCTGCCTAGATGTGGCAACAGTACTCCATCATTGGCATACCTGGCTTTTATATAGGTAGAGAATTGCATCAGGAGTGAGATATCTACTGGAGCGGTAGAAGGATCCTACCATGGCAACGGATTTGATGTATGTGTTCTATTTCAGATCAGGAGTAAAGATCAAGTCCAGAAGCCTGTCAAAACATACAGTCTCCCTAAGACGAGAGCCATTCATTTCAATTGATACCAGATGAGGATCAGAGCGGTGATGATGTAAAGATAGGAGCTTGGTTTTAGATGCATTAAAAGTAACCAGCCACCACTTTCCCCATTGTACTACATTCTCAAGATTGAGATATCTACTGGAGCCATAGAATCCCACCATTTTTCCAGCACCCTTGGCAATGGATTTGATATACATGTTCCATTTCAGATCGGGAGTAAAGGTCAAGCCCAGAAGCTTGTGAAAACATGAAGCCTCCCCAAGACGAGAGACATCCATTTCAATTGATGACAGCTGGGCATCACAGCATTGATGAAGTAAAGATAGAAGCTTGGTTTTAGATGTATTAAAAGTAACCAGCCACTTTTTCCCCATTGTACCACGTGCTCAAGATCAGAGGAGAGAGAGAGAGAGAGAGTCAGAGAGAACTTGGTCGTTTACAGTCTTTGAAGTGTTACCATAGATCGTAGTGTCATTGGCAAAAATGTCTACGAATGATGTAAGGATGTGGTTTGAAAGATCATTGATGTAGATCAAGAAGAGAGTTGGGCCCAGGATGGATCCCCGAGGGACTCCAGCATTAATACTGAGAGTTTCTGATTTCTGCCCATCAATCACTGCTCTTATGAACCTATCAGAGAAAAATGATTTAATAGTTGAGAAGACATTTCCAGCTATACCATAGTTGGGGATCTTGTGACGTAGACCTTTATGCCATACCTTATCAAAGGCCTTTGATATGTCAAGAGCAATTGCCCTAGAGAAGAAGCCTCCATCGAGAGATTAACCAATCCTATGCGATATTACTGTAAGCATGCCTGCTGTTGATCTAGCAGAACAGAAACCATATTGCATGTCACTAAGAAGATTATTTTTGCTGAGATGATTGACTACTTCTCTCTTTAGCACACATTCCAGCAGCTTACTCATGACGCACAGGAGACTTATTGGTCTGTACTGAGAGGGAGATGAGCGATCACCTGAATTCTTAAATACAGGGCATACTGATGAGACTTTCCAAGGTGTTTGGAAGCATTTCTCCTTAAGACAACGCTTAAATAACTTTGTAAGTATGGGCGCTAGTTCTGATTGAAGCTTTTTGAGCACTATAATTGGAATGCCGTCAGGGCCAGTTGCTTTACTGGAATCAAGGTTTTTGATTAGCTTGGCAGCATCATGTACAGATATTTGTATGTCACATAGCGTGTTTTCTGATATATGAGGAAATATTGGGTGTTTGCAACCTTGGTCGTAATGCGTAGAATTAGCTGCAAAATTCTTGGCAAAGAGTTTGTCTTTGTCTGATGCTGACGAGATTATCTCAGGTTCATTGATGATAGTTGGGATAGAGCACACACGTCTGTTCAGGATTCTGATGGGAACCAAGCCGCTGCTCAACTACCTTGGATTTGAAGGAATGAGCATACAACTCTCGCGCCATCTTAATTACTTTTTTCCAGTGGTTGCTGGCAATCTTGAAAGCGGCTTTAGTCTCAGTACATCTATTACGTTGGAAGTAATGAAAAAAGTGATTTCTGTGCGCAATGGCAGCAGCAAATTCTGGGGAGAACCACGGCTGGCTGTTAGGTTTTTAAAAAATTAAAATCTACAATAATCAAAATGGTCCAAGTAAATGAAGTAATAGAAATTAAAAAAAAAAATTATTATTTGGAATGCGCTGAGTGACACAATATTTGACACAGAATGTAATGGAATGAAGAATATAAATATTCCGAAATAATGGATAAAAGATGGAGGCTCAGTGATCTGTTTGTTACAGGATTGTATGTGATACTATAGGGGTGACTGCAACTCAAAAATAAAATGGCATTAATCAGAATCAGAAATCAGACAAATCAGAGCTTTTCGTGATATCGGAATCGGAAAAATTTGAGCCTATTTTCCGATGCCAAAACCGATTCCTTGAATTATCTTTTTTATTTGATTTTGGTTTAAGAAACATCTTCCACTGCCTGTAGTAATAATAAAATAATAAATGTTTATTGATTTAAACTTTCATTCCAATTTCTTTTCATAGAACCTTGGTATTTCATTATCTTTTCCCTTTCAACTCTGTTTAACCCAGAATCATTGGGGACACTAAATTATCCTAAGGTTTTATATATATATATATTTGTTTTTGTGTTATAGAAATATATACGATAACAGAACGTTTAAATAACTTTCAATAAGGGTCAAATTTTTCACAGAATCTAAAGACACCACTAAAATATTCCTTCAATTCCATCTGGAGTCACTAAGAGCAATTATCAGTTAAATTCATGAATCATTACCATCATCATATTCGGTTCAGTGTTTGTTCTACATGTTGGTATGCATTGGACAGTTTTAAGAAATTGACTCTCAAATTAACCTATATCTGGACAAGTTTTTATTTATCTCTCCAGTTTATTTTTATCATTTCCTCCCATCTTTTCCTTGGCTTTCTCCTTTGAACTAAACCTGCTACCTTAACTGTTCTACATCTATTGACCCAAGAACTTTCATCCATTTTATTTCAACATGGTCATACTATCGAAGTCTCCTGTTCTGCACACATCTTCCTATACTGTTTAGATTTAATTTTTCTTTATGGTCATCAGAACTAAGCCTGTCCTTAAAACTCACATGAAATAACTACAATATATTATAATGTAAAGAAAGGAAACACCTTTTGAAACAAAGTGAATTTGTTCTTTCATAAAAGAAAAATAACATTAAAGATTATCTCAGTGAAGAATTAAAAACAAAAAATTTTTTTTTGACATTTTTAAGATTAAAAATAACTAAATAAAAAGAATTTGTTTCTATTAATTCTATTTTTATTTGTCATTGTCAAAGCTGTCTGTAAGAAATGCAGCATTAACAAATATTAAAAAAAAAAAATCACCGTCACGCTAACAGTTTTTTTTATTACTTGACCTCATATTACAAAAGTTTGTTTTTTTTCTTAAATTTTTTTTATTTTTCTTTTCAGGCAAAAACTGAAATTATTTCTGGCCAAAAATATATCTTAACACAGATAATATCAGATGAATACTGCTAGTCATTAAAATTCAAAATCCTTTCTGCAATCAAATAAATTTCTTTCTATGCCTAACTTGTCCATCAGGTATCAGTTATGAACGTTCAATAATCTTTTACTGCCTTCGAATGAAATGTGGGGACACTTTGGTAATTGTCTCAATGACTATCCCCAATCAATACAGTAAGTCTTGCATTAAACTGTCAAGTGAACCCTGGATATAAAAATATTGAATAGACCACCTGAACATTTGTACTAGCTGTCATAGCATCGCCATGCGATGTAAGTGTGCAAATCTGAATGCGTAAAAGGTTTTTAAACATGATGTCAAGACAAAGACAATGGAATTTGAGAAAGGGATAAAAGGGCGTCAAAAAGTGAACAGCCACAAATATATGGGATCTTCAATTTACCACAAAAGGCCTTTGATATGTCAAGAGCAATTACCCTAGAAAGGAAGCCTCCATCAAGAGATTCACTAATTCTATGAGATATAACCGTCAGTACATCTGCTGTAGATCTAGCAGAACGGAAACCATATTGCATGTCACTAAGAAGATTATTTTTGATAAGGTGGTTGACTACTTTTCTATTTAACACAAATTCCAGCAACTTACTCATGGCGCACAAGAGACTAATGGGTCTGTACTGAGAGGAAGATGACCGATCACCAGAATTCTTAAATACAGGGCAAACTGATGAGGTTTTCCAGGGTGTTGGGAAGCAATTCTCCTAACCTGGAGTATGTGGTACAATGGGGTCAAAAATGACTAGTCACCTTTAATACATCCAAAACCAAACTTCTATCTTCTCAGTACTAACCCTTAGATGCCCACTTTGCCCCAGTTGAAATGAGTGTCTCTCACCTCAATGAAGTATCTGGCTTTGACAAACTTCTGGGACTGACCTTTACCTCGGATTTAAAATGGAAGACTACATCAGATCTGTTGCCAAAAATCGCTGGCAAGATGGTGAGATCTTTCTACTGCTCCAGAAAGAATCTAACTTCCAACGCAATCCTCTATGTGTACAAGAGTCAAATACAACCTAAGATTGAGTACTGTTGTCACATTAGAGGTGGCGTACTTCAAAGCACCCTTTCTTGTCTTGACAGAATACAAAACCGTTTTCAAAATTTAGTGGGCGATGACCTTTTCACCTCCCTATTCCCTTTTTCTCACCGAAAAGACGTTGTGAGTCAGTCTTGTGCTGTTTTTTTAGTTTATTTTTCTAAGACACATATACACACATTAAAATTTATAAATTCATTTGCGTGAGAATTACAGCATTCACCCACATCAAACCTCTAGGGTCAAAAAAGCAGGGCATTTGAGAAATAGCTGACGTTGTTGAAAGCATGTTTTATTTTTTGGAACCTCTAAAGAATTATAAACGGCAAGAACTCTCGTCAGAGAGGGGCATCAGACACTAGCAGAAAGACAAGTCGCAAGTCGAGCACAAATTCAGTAGCTTAAATGACAGTTTTTTTTCACACGTCAAAGAATATTGCTTGGCTCTTTCTCTCACTTCGCCACAACACATAGTAGGACTTTTTTCTCTCATGCTCTCAAGTCTTCACCTTCTTCCTCCCTTCCTTCTGTCATAGAGACTGCTACCTTTGCGCACACACACACACACACACACACACACACACACACACACACACAAAGTAATTTCTTTTCTTTTAAAGAAAATAAATAAAAGTTTATTTTATATTATTATATTTTACTGTATTTCTTTTTATTTATTTGTTTCGGGGGGGGGGGGGACTTATGCAAGTCTCCAACAGTCTCTACTCTATTGATACTTTGATGTTAAGTGCTTGACTGAGTTTTAATCTATGGTCGCTCCCCATAAAGTGTTCACAATGAATACTCGCCTAGCTGAAACAACCGCCAACAACTTTCCTCACTCCCTAACTGTGCCCAAAACTAAACGAAAATTCCATGAGCATAATTTCTTTCCTAGAACTATCTGTGGAATGCAATACTATTTATCTGCTTCCCAGCCGACTATAGCATGGTTGTCTTCAAGTCTAATGTGAATAAATTCTTACAGAGTCATTCATTTAGATAATCGAGCCATATTCAAGTTCCATCATGACTGATCTTGTCTAATCATTTACCTTAACCCCTATCCTTGAGTGGCCTTCATTCCTTGATAAGTGGTGATCCTCCAGGTAGAAAAAAAAATAATAATAATAAAAAAATAAATGTGATTCTGGAACAAGAAGACTTCCGTAAGAGTCATTCTAGTGCTAACATGAGTCAGTTGAAAAGTTAGTCAAACTGAATAAAAGGGACACCTAGCAGAAGATAGAACCAAATCACTAATTATCTAATACTCAAGAAGTTGCATTATATACAATTTTTTTATGGAAATTCCTTCAGACATAATATGAAGCCACTTGATTTAAAGCGCTAAGAAAAAATAAATAACTACCACACTTCAAGTTTAAAAACTAGCTAACAATATGCCAGATGAACTGATTCCGACCCATAAAACATCAATTCTTTCTCCTTTGTCAGAAATATTGCTCATGGAGTGTGAGGACAAAATAAAGGAAATCAGAATTACGAGGTTGACAAATGTAAAGTCTACTTCCTACTCTCTAGTGGTTGTCATTGAATTTAGTAGACGGTACTCAACTATCTGATCAATTGAACTAGAACGAAATAGATATTACAAGTTGGTATGTAAGCAGGTTAGGATGTTCTATTGTGGGCACTAAATCTTCTGGATTGATTGCTAGTTCATAAATGAACATTCTATGATATAAATATTGCTTCATTTAAGTGTAGTATCTATTCTGTACAAAGATGGTACAATAAGATAATGCAGTCTCCATTCATATAAACATCCATAGAATGGCAATATTTTTAAGCACAGCAGCAAAATACAACAGATCTAGGATGCAACTGTGGAATTTCCACAGGTCCCGTTAGTATATAAATTACTATATAATGAAAACAGATTTTCTTGGGTCAGATTTGACTCTGTTAAAATTTCAGGATTCAAAGTCCAGCATTTTGATTACTGTCTCCACAGCTCTAAAGAATTTTTACGCATTTAGTGAAAGAATATCTGTTTATTTGTTACTATTTTTTTTATATATATTAGAAAAAACAAAAACATGTCTACCTAAAATAACCAAAGAGAAAATGACTAAATCAGAAGGCATTAGGTAGATATCATCCAGTTGCAGCCAAAATGATTATTCTTAAAATATTATTGAAACTGAGGAGGGGGGGGGGGAAATTACACAGAAAAGACGTAAATAAAATAGGCAAGATAAAAAGTCATGGCACCGGAAAGCATTTCAGATTACTCCAACAAGCAACAAAACAAGAAATATAATAAAAATACATTTTAAGCAACTATCTTCTTTCAATTCATATATATAAATAATAAGCATCAAATGTTACACAAGTTTATCCTGTCGTGCATGTGAATAAAATAGGTTATTTAATCTCCAGAGCAAATCATGGTGAGAAATGTGGAAAGGTAATTGATATCTGCATAATTATTTTATTTTCAGAGAAAAAAAAATAATAATAACAAATACTAAGAAATAAATGACGAAGTATTCAAAATGTCTTCCAGCTTTTTCCCCCTCCCACAAATCATGCAATGGACGTCATTTGCAAGCAAGTTAATTCTTTAGAAACGTAGAAAGCTAAATTACGAACAGAACAAATACTACAGGTAGACATCATCCAGGTAGTTGTACTATAATCATCGAAAAAAAAAAAAAACAAACAAACAAAAATAAATAAATAATTTTTTTTATATGTGAGTAATCCAATAAATAATCTGATTTTTCTTTCTTTTTTTCACTCTTGTTCACCCCAAGAAAGGCATATTACCATTTGGACATAAGGGGTTCCTATTTGGGACCATGTCTACTATGTGAGAGGAGTGAGATGTTTGTTCACATTACATTTAAACTTCTGCATGTTAGTAAAGTCATTTAAGCAACAGGGAGGGAATTTGAAAGTCTAGCAGTTTGAGAGAATAAGGTATTCGAGTGAAAAGTTTTCCAGCATCTAGGGACCTCAACAGTGAAGGAGTGAGATTTTGCTGCTAGACGGTTTTCTTCAAGTGTATATGCATCAAGAGAATACAAATGCAATGTGTTCATCAGATAACATTCCATTAAAGTACAAAGGGATGCAGCATTGCAGTGATGGAGCAGGGGTTGGAGCTTAGTTGATAGTATGGAACCCATTAAGTTGGAGACTTTTTTTTGGAGATTATATAAGAGAAGGAGACTAGTGGTAGATGCACCAGCCCAGATGTAGCAACACTACTTCATGCATGGGTGAATAGTGGTTTTGTAGAGATACAGAATACTCTCAAGTATAATTTTTCTAGCATAATAGAGGGAATCCACCTTCTTTGCAGAAGCCTTGGCAATGTCCTCAATGTATTTGTTCCAATTCATGTTGCCTATAAATACTAAGCCAAGAAGTTTGAATGATGCGCTCTCAGGTAGGATTTTATTAGTCATGACTATCAGTGGTAGAGAAGATTTCTCGTAATTATAAAAGGAAAGAAGCTTAGTCTTAGTAGCATTAAATGTTATCGTCCATTTACGACTCCATTCCACTACAGACTGAAGGTTGTTTTCTAAAGTTTTTGGCATAACTTTAGATGTGTGTGTGTGTGTGTGTGTGTGTGTGTGTGTGTACGTGCGTACGTGCATGTAAACTACTCACATTTCACACACACACAAAAAAAAAAAAAAAAAAAAATTATTTTCTTTATTTTACAACTAGCTGTACCTACCCAGCAGTGCTCGGGAACATAATTTACTTGAAATTTCTTTCAATTTTCTTTTATACCGTTTTTTTTTCCAAAACATATTTTCTTGTTCCAATCAAAGAGAAGTAACTCTGTACGGATGAATAAAGAGTGACCTTTTTTTTTTTCCACAAAATGGTGGTTATTTAAAATAATTCCAACCGAGACAAAGTATTTTCTGGAAGAAAGTAAATCAAATTACTTATCATACAAGGAACTAAATTGAACCCACTATTTTTTTTTGCAAATATCTAAAATGTTCTTAATTAGTCTTTGCTTAAAATCTACCAAAGCCTTAAAATAACATTTATTTACATGAAATCAGTATTATAACCCCCCACCCCAAATCTAGTCTTCCGTTAGGTGTTTCATTTCACTTCAGTTGAAGTTCTCAGAAATCAAGTGGCCTCTTTCCTGGGGCTAACACTTGATATCTATATGAGATGCATAGATATTCTGATATTCCATTGGAAGTTCTTCTTTACATCTCAAACACTGAGTTAACAAAGAAGTTGAGAACATAATCTTTCTCTACTTTCTTCTTGACCATTTACCTATGTTATAGTATATCAATCTTGTAGTCTCTTGGTCTCACTGGATTCCTGGAAAAGAATTCATCTAGTTTGTTGGAGTATCCAGCTTCGTGCTGTTACTTGACATAATGTCATTGGACTGATATATGCTCTTTCAAATTTACACAAAAAAATAAAAGAAAAAACATCTTTTCACATAGCTAAAAGCTAAACTTTGAATGGTTATCACCCGATTGTTTTTTTTTTTGTGTTTTGTTTACATAGGAGTCATCAATTATCAAGGCTCGGAGGGATAAGGATTATATAGTGTACAGTAGTCAATGGGATAATATCGTAGTAATCGTTAGTAATGGAAATTTGGTAAATTGGATTACTTAAAGGAGGCGGTTCCTCAAGAATTTGTTTATGTTGGACTTGAAGACGTCCAAGTTGTAGTCAGCTGGGAAGCAGCCAATGGAAGAGAGTTCCACAGGCGTGCAGTTCTAAGAAAGAAGCTTTGTTCATGGAATCTACGCTTTCATTTAGGCACAGATAAAGAGTGGGGAAAATTATTGGCAGTGGTTTCAGCTAGACGGGTGTTTTTCATGAAAGATTGGCGAGGGGGGACTAGAGATTGGAGCTCAGATGAGCACTTGCCATGGAAATAACGACAAAACAAAGCCAGCCTCGCAACGTCTCTTCTGTGGATCGGTTAAAAATACCCCCCACCCTAAAAAAAGCAAACAATAGACAGGCTAACAGTAGGTTCAATTACAAATCTGTTAAAAAGTCAGAGGGCAAAGCAGTCATAAACAATCTAGCAAGCAAAATCAAATATATAATAAAGAAAAAAATTTAAATCTTTCATGTGCAATAGAAGAAACGCATGTTCCAAAGTTAAAAACTCTCATACTTTTTCAATTATAAAAAAAACAAAAAACAGTTGTTATTCAGAACGTGAATTTTCTTATTAGTTGCACAGAAGGAAAGAAAATTAGCATAACTCATCACTTGTAACAAAAGTACTCTCCAACAATACACTCCTCCGACAGAATCATTTTGAGAGATTTTCTTATTCATCAAACTCGTTAGGTTTGCCTTAAATCTAAAGTTTATTTTTCTTCTTTCCCTCCCACAATGAAAAAATGTGACACAAGGTCAGAAAGTGAGGACTGAAAAGCGTATGTCCAAGAGGTTGAGTACACTGGTCTACAAAAAATGCCTGAGCAGCTCTGTTAGCATTCCTTGGTCGGAGACACCTCAGACAATTAACAATAAACTATATACTTCTTAAAGTGCAAAAGAGTAAAGCCTGGGAGGATGGACCTACTAGAACTGTACAGAAACATATGTCAGCTAGATAAAGCAGAGCCAGAAGATGCCATAACAAACCATCCTCTGTTGGTTTGACTGCTAAGAACATATCCTAAAATTGCAATTTTGGTTTATTTGCATTTATTATGATACTAAAAATGAATTAATCAACGTTTGTTTCCATAAGGCTTTTTTTTTATATCTATTATCACACATAATATATTCTAAGATATTCCTTAATTGAGGAATAGAGTTATGTTTGGATTTTAATTGTTCTAAATCATCTTACTTTCCAATTAATTCACTATTACTTATCCCTTTACTAAGTTTCCGGATGGGAGGTGACGACATGAAATGACAACCTACATATGCCAAATTTGAATCCAGTTTGTTCTACAAAAACATTTTCACTTAGCATGTTGATAATCTTCACGTGATACCTCCTGTAAGTATCCAATGTCATTTTCTTCAAAGAATTCTAACTAGATAGATATCGCCGGGAATCAATGCCTACAATTGAATCATTTGATTCATGCTGAAATGAATGAGTGATCAAGTTTCTACTTATTACTCTCTTCCTCTTTCACTGTATGTTGTTTGACCGCCCCCCCCCATCCCATAGCATCTCTCTCTCTCTCTCTCTCTCTCTCTCTCTCTCTCACTCTCTCTCTCTCTCTCTCTCTCTCTCTCTCTTTGTTTATCAACAATTGAGTAATACAGAATGGAATGAATAAAAAGATTGGGAAATCCCATTATAAAAAAAGAGAACAACACTATAAGTAGTTGTTGCAATATTTTTTTTAACTATAATGGAGGTGTGATCCCGCACAGTCGGAAGATTCTATTTATAAACGATGCTGCTAGGAACTGATGAGTCAAATTAATTCACGTTCTGCTACCAACCAATCAGAAACCAGAATTGCTCCATAAAAATTAAACCTTCTCTGTAGCAACTTCGCATATGTTTTATTCGTGTCAACATAGGGAAGAATCTTTTGCTCTGTGGCTTCCAACTCAAGAACTGTCTCCTGAGAACCAGTCACCTCCAGAACTTGTATAGAACATCTAACCATCGGAAACTGTTTTAAAACTAAACATGGTTTTCAGCTCAAAAGTAATAAAACTATAAAACCTTTAACTGAGAGAGAGAGAGAGAGAGAGAGAGAGAGAGAGAGAGAGAGAGAGAGAGAGAGAGAGAGAGAGAGAGATGGATGGATATAGCAAGCAGAAAGTTATTTAAAAAATATTTAACTGGGTTTGCCAACTTTTTTTTCTGATTCAAACAATCTAATCCAAGCAGAAGAGATGACCCAATGGGTCACATTTTTATTTTTAATATATTTATTCAAGAAAGAATGACATCGAATAGAGATAACTCACACTTTACCTGTTTTAATCAGTTTGGGGGGTGTTTAACTTTTTAATAACATTCTTTGGGTCAAGATCACAGTGCAGTATCTGTTCTGATCCTACACTTCACCTTTTCAGTCCTCGGTCAGTGAATGAGAATCCTTCATGACCGAGACAATTTTTATTCTCATCCAGAGTGCCCTTTTTTTTGGAGCTGGATTTTCCCAACATTAAAAACCGACCTTGTGTCTAACTCTACCCTTGTGGGGAGGCAAGTAAATAGGAACGTTAGATAGATGAGAACATCAAAATCTATCAAAACGACTGAGAGTGGGGATTATAATCAATCTATTTTAAAAAAAAATGTGTTTAAGTCCATAATGAACAGGACAGTTATTTTAATCTGATGAATGTCTTAAAATAATCTATCAATATATTTACAAGTTATATTAAGGTATCACACTTGAAATAATATTAAATAATTAGCAGTAAATTACACAGGACTATTATTTCTTCCCTTTCATCAGGGTTGTCTGTTTTTTTTTTTTTTGTTTTTGTTTTTTGTCCATCATCAACTTATTAATAACTAGTCGATCCTACTCAACGTCACTCAGAAGTTTACTTTCATTGAGCTTAATTAATAGTTTAAAGTAAAACAAAATGCTGTTTCAGTGTTTGTGCAGTATAGTTAACAAGAAAAATGGATGAAAAAAAAAAATAAATAAGGACATGTTGGAAACTAAATTAAGTTCATTTTGGGACTAAATCAGAGTAAAAATAATCATGTCATAGACAAGATTTGAACTGACAACTGCTGTTTAGTGCACTAACTGAATGATCCATGGAGACGAGAAAGAAATTTTCAGGCTGTTAAATACGTAAATCACACCTGTTATTTTTTGTTCTCTTTCTTTCCTCTGTTTACCATCTATCAAGTCGATATAGGTCAAAGAAGTGGGAGACTAATGGTCAACAAAACAGTGTATATGGAATAGCGATGGGACGATTTCAGTATTTTCCCCCCAAGTCCAATACAATTATCAATTCCGATCCTTTTAAAATTCCTAACTATTGTTATATATTTTTGCAAACGTAAAAATACACTTGTAGGTGTGATTATCTATAAGTGTTAATTTTACTGGTAGTTTAAAATCGATAAATAAAAATAATAATAAATCTTGTTGCCATTAATACCAGCAATGGAAAAGTAAGTTAAAAAAAAAAAAAAAATTGAAAAAAATCATTTTTGGCATCAGAAAATAGGAACACATTTTTCTGATTCCGATACCCCCAAAAGTTCTTATTTTCCTGACTCCAATTAATCTTTCGGTGCTAATGCACTTACTGATTCGCGCTATTTTTTAAATTGTATTTCCAAGTTTAATCAAAGTTTTATGTTTTTTATTCAATTGTAAGGTTAACGTACACAATGAGTACAAAATACCCTCCCCTCCCCATGTTAAGAATGGCTTTTTAAATAATAACGTTATTATTTCAGCATGGATCAATAAGTGCATGAGTACCAATCTTTCCAACACTAATATGGAAAAATATTATCTTGTTAAATTTCTTGTTATGGGTGAAAGAAGTAATACATATGACAGTGAGGATAAGTACTCCACACCTTCCTCTATTCATGACTAATCTATATAAATAAAACATTAGATGTATGTGTGTGCAAATATTTAACAGGTAAACTCTTAAACTACTGGTCACATAACACTGAAATTCTCAAAAAATAATATTCATGCACCCAGGATGGTTTATAGCGAGTAATATCTTTGTTTACATACAGGAATAACGCGTGCAGACATCGGCAAATTTACATGTCAAATACATTAACCACTAGCCGACATTTTTTGCGCTTTTGCGGATGCACACACTTAAAACAGCATCAGTCTAGAACGCTACATATTTTGATCATGTCTTTTTATTTATAAAAAAAAAAAATGAAATAATACGTAAATTTCACTCGCAGTTTTGAATTTGTAAATACAAAGAAAAATCTGTATATCTTTTTATTATTCACTCATCGAAGACATACCTATATATATTTTATTATTATTTGACCGATTAGATAAACAATTATTAATTAAAAAGGAATATTCGGTGTTTTTGTAGTGTACGCACCATGTTACATTTAAGATAGGATTTCAAAATTTAATTAAATTTTTATGATATCTTTTTTTTATTAAATTGTTAGGTGGAAGTGCAGACCAGTTAAAAAACCTCCGTCCACATGTTAAAAATGGTTTTCTAAATAACGCTATTCTTTCAGCATAATTCGTACAGTGTACGAATCGTACACTGCACAAGTACCAAAAATTCTTACGTTTCGAATGCGTTTTTTTTTTCTTTTGCAGACGTTACATGGCATTTACGAAACATACCTATACATATTTTATTCATTTATCGATTAGATGAACAACTATTGTACCAAACAGAAACTGCAAAATTTTTCTGAATGCATACGTTTTTACTACTTTTAGTTTTTCTGATAGAGCTTTCTTACACAGGACATTATGGCAACAAGAAATAAAGGTTTATTTCTATAAAAAAAAAAAAAAAAAAAAAAAATCTAATCAGATAAAATGTTTCATGTACTTTATATTTTACATTTATCATAAAAATACATGCACTCGGTTATCTTCGACACTTTCGCTTACAGTAGAATGAGTAATTTCCGTGAATATGATTTTCATAACAAAAGTAAAACATGTATTCACGTTCGAATCCTCGACTGAGGAAAATCTACCAAAATAGTCAGAATGTCGTCTGCTACTTATTTCAATCAAAACACCGCTACCGGCGCTACGAGACTATTTCAACACAAATGAAAGGTTGACACGAAAAGCAATCATTCAAACATAAACAGAGGCTTGATTTCTCATTTTTATTATTAAATATTAATTATTAAATAAAATTTGGGTATTATTATACAAACACCGTGACAGCGTTAGGGTTAGGGTTAGGATTAGGGTTAGGGTTAGGGTTTAGGGTTAGGGTTAGGGTTAGGTTTAGGGTTAGGGTTAATTCGCTGTCACGGTGTTTGTATAGTTTTACCAAAATTTGATGTTGCTTTAAAAATGAAATTTTATTTATAAAGTTTCGTTCATCCCCTCCCCCGCATTAATACAAGTGCCAATCAACATTACTTTCTCTTTAAATTAATACACTTTTCCTTGATAAGTTTCTTTTCTTCAAATATCCTTAATTTACATAGCTTCTTCCTTTTTCTTAAAATAATTTTTCTTTTTTCATTAAACTGTTAGGTGAAAGCGCAAAATACTTAACAAGCTCCCTCCCCATGTTAAGAATGGCTTTCTAAATAATAACGTTATTTCATGGTAACATAACTGATCAGCTGCACAAGTACAAAAAATTCTGCCAAGACGGAAGTTTAGGTAGCAAAATAATCTCGAACCCTCTATCAAAGAAAAGAAACCAAACTCCCTAATCACCGTTATGTTACTATACCAATAGTATATAAACAATGACATCGGTATTTCAGAAGTTGAGTAAGCAGAACTTCTAAAAAAAAAAAAAAAAAAAAAAAAAAAAAAAAAAAAAAAAAAAAAAAAACAATATGAAAACAACTTAAAAAACACTCTTTTTATTTTAAACAATATAAATCTTTTTATTTTTATTTTAATCAATATAATAAATCTTTTTTATTTTAAATAATATAAACCAAACTTTTTTAGAAGTTTGGTGCTTATGTATTTTTGGTACTGACTGCGCTATTCTAAAATAATTTTTCTTTTTTCAGGCTAAATTCAAGTTTCATGATATCTTTGTTTTTATTAAATTGTTAGGTAGAAGCAGAGAATACTTACAAAACACTCTCCCCATTAAGAATGGTCTTCGAATCAATAACGTTATTTCAGCACGGTACATAAAAATACATAACTACCGAACTTTTTATAATTTTTAATGCTAAATTTTTACTTTGTTTCCACCTTAACAGTTTCCTTTAAAATGACGACTTTTACTGGTTTTCTGGTATGCTGAAAACGAATTTTAATTTCCGCAAAAAGGTAGTTTTTCGATTATTAAACCGTATAATTTATGTGAAAAGTTGTGAAAGAGAATACACGTGAAAATTATCAAAAGTCACAATAGAATATGCGTGCTTAATATTAATTTATATCGTTTATAACTTACTCACGTGATCTAATAATAATCACGTGATTCAATTTTGAATGAAAAATAAAGCTTTTTACATTGTGTAAAATTATAAAAAGTTCTATTCTTATATTGCTTTAAAAAAGTTTTCATAGTTTATAATTATGAAAAGTTCTATATATATATTGTTTAAATTTTTTTTAAAGATATTCTGACAATTTAATATTTCTATTTATATTATTTGTTTATCATTACAAAAAGTATTCATTGTTTAAAATTATTTACAAAAAATGTTTACATTGTTTTCATGGTAACATAACTGATCAATTGTAATTTTTTGCGAGAGTTGCCTGGGTTAGAGCATTCTTATCAATCAATTGATTGCGTTGTTGATGAAGATTAGGCAGTAGAATTTTCCTGTAGAATTTCTAAATTCACGACAGCCGCCTGGAATGCCACATCATAACCTGATATTGAAGGAAGGAGTCCCAGTTATATTATCATTATATTATTTATTACGCTTATCGCTCCGTCCGTTATCATGCTGTGCATCCCTAAAATAAAGTGGAATGAATATTCCAAATAAAACTTGTCACCCCTTAAAAGCAACGTGGAATAAAACAAAAAAATTGGTGTCGCTGTTGAGGCAAAGCTAATAAAAATGATTTGTCTTTCTTGGCCTTTTGGCCAAGATCAAGGTGTAGTATCTGTTCCGGCAGATGCTGCACTTAAGATAATTTGTACCAGTCAATGGAGGGGAAACCCTCTATACTGGGACAATTATTATTTTTGGTAACCAGAGTGCCCCCCTTTTTGGGGAGCTGGTTTTTACCTCACATTAAAAACGGCCTTGTGCCTAATTTGCTCAGTGGGGGAGCAAATAAATACCATCTGTTCCGGCAGATACTGCAAGCAAAGACCCTATGTGGGGGGCGACCCCACAGATAAGACTTTGGTCAATGTAGGGGCAACCCTTCATACCAATTGTCACTATCCAGCTCCCCTACTCCCCGGGGAGTTGGTCCCCATTTCCCCTTCACTCCTCACGTTAAAAATCGGCCTTGTGCCTAATTTGCTCGGTGGGGGAGCAAATAAATACCATCTGTTCTTCCGATGCTACATTTCAATTTCTTCTCTCTTAGTGGAGGAGAAATCCTTTGCGACTAAGGAAATTTTTTCTCCAGGTTAAAAACGACCCTGGTGTCTAAATCTGTCCCGTAGGGAGGCATTGTGAATAGGTTCTACGTTTAATGTAACAAAGTTTTAATATTACAAAAGTAAGTGGGGAAAGTAATTTCTCGTTTAATTACAAAATGCCCTGGAAATGCCCCTTCTGGTTAATTATAAAATTCACTGGAAATGTCTCTTCTGATTAATTATAAGATGCCCTGGAAAATGTCCCTTCTGATTATTTTTTGTTGTTGTTTGTTTACTTGCCTCCCCGGAGTTGACATGAGGCCAGTTAAACATTTTGGGGGAAACCAGCTCCCCAAAAGGGGTACTCTGATCAATAAAAAAATAAATTTGTATCAGTAATGAAGGATTTCTCTTTCATTAACCAAGACCAAAAAAAGGGGGGATTTAAGTCACTGGAATGCTGGGACTGATACTACACTCAGAAATTCATGTTGAAGCAATGGTTGCCTAATCTCTAACCGTGTTAATGTTTTTATGTATTAATTTCGAAAAGCTGCTGAAACAGTTTATGATTTAAACATTACTTTATTTCAAGTATATTTTAAACAGTGGGGTGGGGGATATAAAGTCAGTCCCGGAAATTACTTAAATCGTTTGCAATTTAAACATTACTTTATTTAATGAATATTTTTAACAGTGGGGTGGGGGTAAGAAGTCGGTCCAGGAAATGGCTGCAACCATTTACGTTTTGGACATTACTTTATTTAATGTATATTTTTAACAATAGGATGGGAGATAAGAAGTTGGTCCCGGAAATGGCTGAAAAAGTTTACGATTTAAACATGACTTTATTTCATGTATATTTTTAACAGTGGGGTGCGAGATATGAAGTAGTCCCAGAAATGGCTGAAACATTTTACTATTTAGACATTACATTATTTCATGTATCTTTTTAGCAGTGGGTTGGGGGGATATTAAGTCAGTCTCGGAAATGGCTGAAACAGTTTATGATTAAAACATTACTTTATTTCATGTATATATTTTTAACAGTGGGGTGGCGGACATGAAGTCAAACCCGGGATTGAATGTGATAAGCGCAAATATATACTAGCAGAAAGCGTCACCCAGTATTGAATGAGATAAGTGGAAAACATATAGTAGCAGAATACCCAGCGTCACTCAGGATCGAATTAGATAGGTGAAAGATATATACTAGCAGAATATGCGGCGTCACTCGGGATTGGATAAGATAGGTGGAACATATGAGAATACCCGGAATTGATTGATGTGTTTATAATTAAATAATTATCCCAGGCAATATATCACAGTTATTATTTAAGTGAGGGGGAGTGACATAGTGGGTTTAAGTTATGAAAATTATTGTTGAAATTAGTAACATATCCAAGAATTATGAAAAATGATGAAATGTGAGTTATTTGATTGGTGTGTTTGTCATGAAATAATAAGTCCAGACAATATATCAAAGTTCTTATATTAGTAGGAGGGGGGCATAATGTGGGTTTTTAATTATAAAAAATTATTGCCGAAATTAGTAACATATCCAAGAATTATGAAAAGTGATGAAATGTGAGTTATTTGATTAATGTGTCTGTAATGAAATAAGCAGTCAAGACAATATATCAAAGTTATTATTTTAGTAAGGAGAAGGCTATAAGGTGTGTTAAAGTCAGGAGAAATGATTGTCGAAATCAGTAACATATCCAAGAATTATGAAATGTGATGAAAATCGCGTTTATTGATTGGTGTGTTTATTATAAAATAATCAGTCCAGACAATATATCAAAGTTATTATGTTAGTAAGAGAGGGCGATAAGGATGGCTTTAATTATGAAAAATGATTGTCGAAATTAGTAACATATCCAAGAATTATGAAAAATGATATGTGATTTAATGCAATAATGTGTTTGCAATAAAATAACTTGACCAGACAATATATCAAAGTTATTAGTTTAGTAGTGTGTGGTTATTAATGTGATAAAAAATATAAAAAGTGATTGTCGAAATTAGTAACATATCCAAGAATTATGAAAACTTATTAAATGTAAATTAATAAATAGTTGTGTTTTTTTATGAAATAATCGGCCCAGACAATATATCAAAGTTATGTTTTAGTAAGAGAGGGCGATGAGGATTAAAAATATTGTTGAAATTATTAAGATATCCAAGAAGAACGAAAAATTGTGAAATGTGAGTTAACTGATCGGTGTGTTTATAATAAAAAAATCAGTCCAGACAAGCCATAAATATTATTATTTAAGTAAGGTAATAAGGAGGGCTAAAATTATGAAAAATTATTGTCGAAATTAGTATCATATCCAAGAATTACGAAAAATGATGAAATATTAGTTGATTGATCAGTGTGTTTGTAATGAAATAATCAGCCCAGACAATATATCAAAGTTATTATTTTAGTAAGAGAGGGCGATAAGGATGGTTTTAATTTAAAAAAAAATTATGGTCGGAATTAGTAACATTTCCAAGAATTATGAAAAATTATGAAAAGCAAGAGTTATGAAAAATGATTGTTGAAATTAGTAACGTATCCAAGAATTATGAGAAATGATAATATGTGATTTAATGCTATGATGTTTGCAATGAAATAATCAGACCAGACAATATATCAAAGTTATTATTTTAGTAAGGGGAGGTGTGATGGCCTCGGTTTAAATGATAAAAAATGATTGTCGAAATTAGTAACATATTCAAGAATTATGAAAAATGATGAAATGTGAGTTAATTGATTAGTGTGGTGTAATGAAAAAAATCAGCCCAGACAATATATCAAAGTTATTATTTTAGTAAGGGGGAGCTATGAGGTGTGTTTTACTTATGAAAAATGATTGTCGAAATTAGTAATATATCCAAGAATTATAAAAAATGTGTAAATGTGAGTTAATTGATTGGTGTTTTTGAAATAAAATAATCAACCTAGACAATAAATCAAATTTATTATTTAGTAAAGGGGGAGGTGCGAAAATATGGGTTAAAATTATGAAAAATGATTGTTGAAATAAGTAACATATCAAAGAATTAAGAAAAATGATGAAATTTGATTTCACGCATTAGTGTGTTTGTAATGTAATAATAAGCCCAGATAATATATCAAAGTTATTATTCTATTAAGGAGAGGGGAGATAATGTGGGTACAAATTATGAAAAATGATTGTCGAAATTAGTAACATATCCAAAAATTATGAAAAATGATTAAATGGAGGTTAATTGATTGGTTTGTTTGAAATGAAATAAGCAGCCCAACAAATATATCAAAGTTATTATTTTAGTAAGTTTGGGCGACAATGTTGCTAAAAATATAAAAAAAATATTGTCGAAATTAGTAACATATCCAAGAATGAAAAATTATAAAATGTGAGTTAATTGATGTGTGTGTTTGTAATGAAATAATCAGCCTATACAATATAATAAAGTTATTATTTTAGTAAGGTGTGCGAAATGGTGAGTTACAAATAATGAAAAATTATTGACATAATTAATACCATATCCAAGAATTTATTACATCTGAAAAATGCCGCTGTGGAATTTCCACAGGTCTCGCTAGTTAAGAAATATTGATCCACCTAAATTGTGCAATGGCACATGGTTAGCAATAAAATCTTTGAAAACTAATGTTCTGAAAACCATTATAATAACTGTACATTTTAAGGGTGAAACTTAATTCCTCGGATTCCTCTCATTGCTTCTGGCATACCACTTCAGTTCAAGCATTTACAATTCCCGATAAAAGTTAGTTTTGCCATGCCTATAAGTAAAGCTCAAGGACAAAGCCTAAAAGTTGTTGGACTTAATCTTCAGACACCTTGCTTTTCTCATGGCCAGTTGTATGTTGGTTGCTCACGCATTGGAAGTCCTGAAAACCTCTACATTTACACACCTGTTAGAGATCACACCAAAATATGTTGTTTATGTAGATGCAGTTCAAAATTAACGCTACAGGTTCATTTACCAGTTTTCAGATATGCACAGATGGAAACAGGATTTTAATTATTTCATTAACTGAATAGGTTACTAATTCCATCTTTATACATATTGTATATTAAATAATTAAAACAAAACGAGATTTAATAGTTTTCAGATATGCACTAAAATATAAAATAATAATTGCAATTCTTACATCATATTTTGAAAGAAGGACTAAAAGATAAAAGATTAAACTTTAAAAAATGATTAGGTCTACTGGCAAGACCACTATAAAATAAAACACTTTTCTTATGGGATGATCATCCTTAGTTAACTATTATGTGTAATTATATTCATGCAGATATTCTACATGATTTATACTTTCGTAATATTTGCTTAAAAAGGTTTTAGTAAACACAAACCTCTTTCTATACATATATTTATGTATGTGTGCGTATATATATATATATATATATATATATATATATATATATATATATTTGTTTAAAAAATTTTGCCTACCAAACTCCTCTATCAGTTTTTGGTCTACAGACATGACATTTAATACATAGGGTATTCAAGCCCATGCGAAACTTTATATTTGGATTTTAGCCAGGGAAAATCGGCGCAAAAGTGTGAAAATGAAAAACGTGAAATTTGCCAGGTGAAGGTCGAATGACAGCATTACGAATATGCATGCGTAACGTAATAGCTATTGGTTCATGTTTTAATTTTTAGCGTTGCCTTTATAGCTCAGCCATTAATGTGAAAAATAAATCATAAGCTAAACGTTTTGGTTTTGATTCTCGCTGGTGGCGCACAAGTTATTTTTTCTTAACTTTTTAAATCATTACTATGTATTGGGTCCAATATAATGTAATAATAAATACGAAATCTGCATTAATCAAAATATCATATTTAAGCGTATTTTATGACTGGGCAATGCTGGTGGCCTGTAACCCGATCTCTCTATTTAAGCGTATTTTACGACTGTTAGTATGTGTATATATATATGTGTATGTGTGTGTGTTGGGACGATTATTCAGAATCAGAAATTGGTAAAAAACGCACTTTTGAAGGTATCAGAATTAAAAAAAATTTCTGCTCATTTTCTGATGCCAAAAAAACAAAAAAAAAAGCGATTTTGTCTTTCACTGAAATTCCCATGGAATTATAAATATTTATTGATTTCAAACTTCAAATAAAACTAAAATCGATAGATTATCCCTCCACATGTGTATTTTTATGTTTGAGAAAATATCTGTACAATCAACATTTATTTTTATGATATACATGAAAAATGACCACATTATAGTTAAATATTTAGAGATTTATAAAGAATAGGAATCAGTAATTGTATCAAAATCGGGAATTTAGTACGGAATCGGTAATTGTATTGGAATCATCCCATCACACACACACATATATATATATATATATATATATATATATATATATATATACTAGCAAAAGTACCCATCGTTGACTGGGTTCAAAAACAGCCTACAGAAAATGGACTCTCATTTATGAAAGTATGATAGGTTATTAAAGGAAGGGTTGTAAAGAGATAGCTTCGAATTTTGGGGTATCAAAACCAAAGCAAAATATGATGAAAGTAAAAATAAAATAGATAAACCCCATAATTTATTATACCATACCTGTTCACACGGAAACACTTGTCACAATATTCTGTGAATCTATATTAAAAACCTTGTTAAACTTTGTGACATATTTCCATTCTATCGAGGTCAGGCGCGAACGAACACATAAAAATTTTATTATACCATATTTCTTCAAACTGAAACATAATTATCAAAGTATACTTATGCAGATAGATATGAAAAGTCTTTATTAAAGTTTGTGCCTATTTCCATTCTATGGAGGCCAGGCGCGAACCCAGACCCCCACAATTTTATTATACCATCCCTATTTAAGTTAAAACATACTTATCAAAGTATTCTTATGTACATCTATATCAAAAACACTTGTAAACGTTTTTTTTTAATTTTTAAATATTTTATTTCCATACTATGCAAACCAGGCGCGTATGCAGACCCCACAAACTGTGTCTCGATACATTTTCTATCATTATATGTGATCAGTTTTCAATAATAGTCAACCATATAAGAGCCTATTCGCGACCAGACACACACACAGACGTTCAGCTTTATATATATATATATATATATATATATATATATATATATATATATATATATATATATATTGTTCTTATCAAAGAAAAGTGAATTGACGAATACAGAATTTTAGAACTTCAAAGACATTTTGATTTCACTGTTGTTCAAAATCTTGCAGGTAAAACTCCACACTTATTTATTTTCCTCTCACTTAAATCTCATTCCTATTTACAAACCGACCTGCTTGTTTTCAAGTAAACAATAAAAACAGAAAACAGTAGGTCGTTTACTCTTAGAAAGGATTTTACTAACCTGTCCTGATTTTATGTGCTTTTTTGGGGGGGGAGGGGGGGCCTATTTTAAAAAAAATATTTTTTTGTTGTCTCACGCTGCATTTTTTAATATTTTTTATTTTTATTTTTTACAAAATTATAATCTTATATGATAGAGGATATTTTAAGTAAGGTAATTTAGAAATACATTTTGACCAACGTTATGGATTGCATAACTAAAGAGTAGGATAAAAAAAAAAAGGATAACCACAGCCTCCCAAACTTTATATTGTTTTTTTTTATTTTGTAAAAAAAAAAAAAGATAGTTAATCTTTTGTAATTAAATAATTAAAAATGCAATATGTGTTCATTTGTTTTTTTTTTAAGTTATTATCAAAACTTATCATGAATTGTGAAACTTTTGTAAACACCCCCCCCCCCACCTTAAAAAAAAAAAGCAAAGTTATGTCATATTATTTTGTTCATAAAGTACAAAAAAAGTGGTGTTATTGCAAAAATGTGTTCTTTTAATTGATGATCATTTTAGGGAGCCTCAAATCAATTTGATCCTTTTTTTTTTTCTTGTCATCAGATTTTACACTGAACTTTCAAACTGGACAAAACTTTTAGTATTATGATCTTGCAAAATCTGATAATAAACAAAGAACTTACCAAATCCTTCTGTGAATTCCTTCATTGTAAGGTATCCGTTTTTGTCCTCATCAAGAGAATCGAAAACTTGTTCCAAAAGATCAGGTGTTAATGGCAATTCGGACTGCATCCGTTGCATATCAAGTTTATTTATAAATCCTTTTTGTTCCTTATCGCACAGCATGAACAACTCCTGTGCCTTTTGAACCATAATTTCCTGAATTTCATCTGACGTTAGCTCCTCACTCGTCTGAAGCTGACCCTCATACATGGCCATGCTGAGCACAATTATACAGATATATATAACAATAATAAATATGGCTTAACACTTTACTGCAGTTTCATGGTACATCCAATCTTCAGAAATGTTTTAGCATGTGCCTGATTGAGGTTATAAATCTAAATACAAATTCAAATTGATCTTATTTCTCGACTTACAAAAAACCTAATTTTTGCAAAAGTATACAACACGACCCCACAGCATATCATTATTTTTCTTTATTACTGTACATAACATGATTTTTGTGCTGATCTAAACTTTTAAAAAATTTGAGAAATTGATTTTCATATCATATATATACGTGTGTGTGTGTAATATGAATATATGTAGTGGCAATTCTAGTCTGGAGGCTACTAGGCAGGTGAACCTGTCCAAACAAAAATGATAATGTGTCTTTTATCAAAATGTATTCAACTTAAAAATGAGATCAAAATTACTTTTTAGATGGTCGTAATGTGATAAAAAATAATAAAAGATTATTTGCATAAATTATTAAATTGTAGCCTGCCTCTCCACTTGTTATAGTCGAAAGCCATGTATGTATGTATATATGCATGCATAAATGTGAGCTATATATATATATATATATATATAAATATATCCTTATTATGATGATATTCTTTCCTTTCTATCACAAAATATAAATTGGATAAATCCACCAAGACATCAGTGTCTCCCATTCTCTTGATCGCAGAAATTTTCTTTCATCCATATTTCCGTGAAAGGATAACACCATCAAACTGAAAAACACAAAGAAAAAAAAATTAATTTTGTGCGTCATTATTATTAACAAGAACATCAGTCAGTAATGAGACTGCATACGCCTCCCTGACAATGTAAGTATGGTCTTATTTGGACTTTACTTCTCAATATTGTATGAAGTATTCCTTAAATGATGCCATGGAAACACTGATTCAATTTAAGCAGCTAAGTCCCACCTCTTCACAGTAGAGATCCCTAGATGAAAGAAAGCCTTTTACTCCAATAGTTTCTTCCCCAGAACTACTAGACTTTGGAACTCCCTTTCGGGATTCTGCTTTCCCAACTGTACTGACATGCGGAAGTTCAAGTGTAATGTGAAAAAACATCTTGCTACTCATCTCCCTTCATAATTCCCCTGCAACTTATGTCCCCAATAGTAGCCTCGTACTTCAAAGTGGCACTGTGCCTTGTTTGGGGTGAAAATTGATTTAAAAATAAATAAATAATGTAGATGCTAAGTTGTACACAAAAAAACATGACCAAAAACATAACTCCTCAACCATCCAACCTGCCACAACGCATGTTCTCAGCCACCAATATACTTGATGCTGCAGACACTATTGATTGGTGCTCCATAAGTTCATTGACCTTAGTTGAAGATCTTTGGATAGCGTTTACGCATGCACTTGCCTGAATCACAGAACTTACTGGACTTCTGAAGAATCTGTGACAAGCCAAAAGCAAACCGTGCGTGACAAAAAAAGGTGAAAACAGAGAGAACTCTAAGGGATGTAGCTTGACAGGGGTACATTAACCACAAATCGGATGCCGCCCACGCACAAAATAAAAGGCAGCAAAACCATGCCATCTATATATATATAAAAGCGAAAATGTATGTATGTATGTATGTTTGTTTGTATGTATGTGTGTTTGTTTGTGTGTCCGCTAAAAACTTTCGACAGACAACAAAAATTGACAAACTTGGTATCATATTGAAGCTCCATCCTTTGCTAAAAAAATATCGAAAATTGGCCAAAAACGTTCATTTTTTCACCTCGAAATCGATAATTTTCGACAGGGGGAGGGGGTCAACAAAAACGGTCCTCTCGTGACGACGACCGGTTCTACGCATGCGTCAGATGATGTCATGGCCTGATTTACCTTAAATAGTTGAAAAACTGACTAAATTTCATGTATGTCGTGTTAGCTCAGTTAGCGCGTTGGTTCGTTATCTAAATGTTTTGGGTTCGAATCGTGGTGTGAGATGTCTTTTTTTTTTTTCGATTTTTTAAATTAAAATATTGAACCAGTGTTATTTAAGCCATTTTTCACGTAACGTTCGTTTTTCTGTTTTTTTTTTACTTCACTTATCCACCCCCGACCACACACCCAAAAACACCCGGGTACCCACCGATTTTTTAAATTTTAATATCGAAACAGGCTTATTTAAGCCATTTTTCACGTGTTCGTTTTTCTGTTTTCTTTTTTCGATTTTTTACATTTAACATCGTTCGTTTGCCTTATGTTAGTTTTTTTTTTAATGTTTTGATTACCCCCCCCCGCTTAAGCTTTAACGTTCGTTTTTATGTTTTCTTTTTTTACTTCACTGATAACAAACAAACCTGGTCATTGACGTCGTCGTAACGTTCGACGACTTCCATGCGTGCACCTGTCAATTTGGTTCTTACTTAAATAAATTCAAACATCTTTCAGTAACTCATTCTGGCTGGCCGATTTTATTTTCAAACTTCGCCTCAGGGCTTCGGGTTCGATCCTAGCCCCCCCCCCAGTTTCTTTTTTATTTAACACCACACACACACACCTCCAAACACCCGGGCAACGCCGGGTACCCCCGCTAGTTTACATTGAAAGGCAAGAGTACCTGAAGGTCGAAGAGCATATAACTACCAACGTTAACCGAAATCTAAAAACGTTCTTTGTGCATGTCCAACGAAATGCCCGTCTAAACAACCAGATTGTCAAGTTGAAGACAGACTAAGCAAATATAGAAGACCCTACTTGGCAATCTGCCGTTTTCGCAGCGACCTTATCAACTTCAGAACAGAAGATAGCAGGGAGCCACGACCATTTGATCACAATGCCGCAAATCGAATTTGATAGAGAAGACGTTGAGAGAGTCCTCAGATAACTTGATGCAATAAAGGGTCCTGGCCCTGATAGTGTCGACCCCCAAATCCTCAAAGAGTTCGCCGTTTTCATCTCTATCCCATCTCATGTGCCTTTTCAACATATCTTTGGCTACCAGCATCGTTCCCAATGACTGGCATGCTACTTATCTTCAAGAAGGGTAACAGAGATGACCCTGTAAACTACCAGCCTGTTTCACTCACCTCTATTGTCTGCAAAGTCATGGAAGTGTTGCTTAAAAAAGCAATGATGGCCCACCTTCAACAGAATGAGTAAATCTCTCAATCCCAACACGGCTTTGTACCGAAGAGGTTTTGACTAACGAACCTTTTGATCATGGAAGAGTCGCTGATGAGAATCCTGGACAAGGGAGACACTGCGAATATTGTCTTTCTGGATTTTGCCAAAGCTTTCGACTCTGTAAATAATCGTCTACCTTCTCATCAAGCTCTGGGCATATGGGTTCCATCCTAAGGTTGTGCAGTTGATTGGCACTTTCCTCGTTGACTGCACTTTTTGGGTTTAAATGAGTAGCTGCCTTTCCAATGTATGCAGTGCAATAAGTGGCATGCAACAGGGTTCAATCATCAGGCCCCTGTGTTTTTTTCATTTTCGTCAATGAGTTGCCCAAAGTGACATCTCAGCTGTCCCTCCTGTTTGCCGATGACGTCAAAATTCTTGCCCCCAACAGCAACTATAAAGACCTCCGTCATTGCCTTTTGAAAAAAATAAAATTCATGTTATCTTGCTGAATAGGTGTCTGTGAGTGTGGATAAAATTTAATGAAAATCTGAAATATTTGAATTTTCAAATGGGAGGTTTGTACCAATATTATATGGAAACTCTTAAATATCCCCAAAACACAAAAGTTTAGGGAATATTTATCAATTGTTAAATAAAAATACTTATTAAAATTTCACAAAAATAAGAAATATCTGAATTTTCACACAGTGCTTCCAACCCTTCCTTGCCCTCTTGGCATAAACTAAATTAAATATAGCTCATATTCACTCTTATCCACGGCAGTTGCATTCCAAAATTCATTATGATTGGTTCACTACTTTAAAAATGAATCCTATACATACAAATGTAATGCCTCCTATTTTTTATTCCACCTGAATGAATCAGAAGGGATTGCAAATTGCATTGTTATGCTGACTGAACTTATGCATTCGTGACCTGATAGTTTCATCTTTCTGTTGCAGATATTGATGATGTGAGACTAAGACAGTAACCAGTCATGGACATGTATCAGAAGCAGAGATGCATCATTCCTCCAGGTAGAAAAAATTGAACCGATTAACATTTACTGGCGCCAGTTGAATGTTTACAAAGCCAATGCAGTTGATGCTAGCACAGTTAGAAGATGGGTTCGTTGATCAGAATGGCTACAAAGGTGGGGTGATAAAGCGTGCTTTGGATGCCAATGTACAGCCACAATCCTGGAAAACACTGTGCACCTAAACCAACTCATTTGTGCGGATCAGTGGATAATGGTGAACGAAATGCAGGTAGAATTGAATGTGGCTGGAAACGATGTTGTCATCCCTAGGATACAACAAAGCGTGTGCTAGGTGGGCTTCACAAATGATCACGCAGAATCAAAAAGACCACCAACCAGATGTCTGTCAGGATTGGCTAATCAGTACAAAGACAAAGGTGACTGGTTCTTGGATCACGTATCATCACTGATGATGAAATGTGATGTCACCACTATGAGCTGGAGTTCAAATGCCAGTCAATGGAATGGCACTACTCATGCTTCCTAGCAAAGAAGTTCAAGATACAGACATCTGAGGACAAAGTGATGTGCACCATCTTCTGGGACAGAAGCGGCATCATCCTTCTGTATTTATTGGAATCAGGGTTGACTGTCAACTCTTTATTTATTTATTTTTTATTACATTTTCACCTCAAACAAGGCACAGTGCCACTTTGATGTAAGGGGCTACTATCAGGGACCTAAGTTGCAGGGATACTATGTAGGGAGATGAGCAGCAAGATGTCTGCTCACATTATACTTGAATACATGTCAGTCCAATTGGAAGCAGGAATCCAGAAAGGAATTCCAACGTCTAGCAGTTCTGGGGAAGAAACTATTGGAGTAGAAGGCTTTCTTACATCTAGGGATCCCTACTGTGTAGGGGTGGGACTTTATTGCTTGTCGGGTTTGATGGGAGTATTTACGTTAAGGGGGTACAAGGGATAATCAACTCTGACTGTTATGTTGAAACATTGGCACACATTCTTGGATTCTATGCACTCAATCTAGTGAAGATGATGTGTAGGCCGTGGGAATAATTGAGCAACAAATAAGTCGGATTAGCATAGATGAGATACATTATTGTTTTATACCTGGGCAAAGTACCAATGCTGCTACGTTTATCATGAGATAAATATAAAACAAGAAATTGTATTTTGTTTTTTGTGGTTTTGAAGACAGATTTTTTTTTTTAACTCACGTTCACCTCTAACAAAGCATATCGCCACTTGGACGTAAAGGGCTATCATTTAGAGCCATGTCTAGAAAAGATTAACAAGATGTTGGTTTATGTTACATTTTAACTTCTGTATATCAGTAGAGTCAGGGAAGCAGATAGCAGGAAAGGGAATTCCAAAGTCTAGCTGTCTGAGGAAAGAAACTATTAGAGTAGAAAGCTTTCTGGTATTTAGGGACCTTTTCTTTTTTTTCTTTTTTTTAAAAATTACATTTTCACCCCAAACAAGGCACATTGCCACTTTGGTGTATGTAGGGGCTACTATCAGGGGCAGCAACTACTGGGGCACTATGTTGGGATTTGGGCAGCAAGATGTCGGTTCACGTTACACTTGAACTTCTGTATGTCAGTACAGTTAGGGAAGCAGGGATCTGGAATGGAATTCCAGAGTTTAGTGGTTCTGGGGAAGAAACTACTGGAGTAGAAAGATCTTTTACATCTAGGGATCTCTACTGTGTGGGGGTGGGATTTAGCTGGCTGTCGGGTTTATCGACGGTGTCTACGTCGTGGGGGCACAAGTGTTTGCAGTTCGTCAGAGAATTCACCATTAAAATACTTGTAGAACAGGCAGAGGGATGCAACGTTTCGTCGATGGGACAGAGGTGGAGCAATAAAATTCTCACCCTAGTGAAAACAACATTGCTGCTTTATTTTAAAAAATCAATTCAGGTAACTTAATTATGTAGTAGAGCTGACATCTATTCAATGTAGCTGCCTTCAGTCTCAATCACCACCTTGATACAGCTCTGGAACTCGGAGCATGCCTTTTTCACAAGCACCAGCAGCAGCTCGCTGAATACTTGGCGGATGGCGGCAATCAGGCTGGCTTTAGTGTTGTGAGAGAGCATGTTGGTGATCTTCTCGACATATGACCGAATGAAGTAGTCCAGCAGTTTCAGATCGAAGGAGAAGTGGAGGGGCAATAAGAGAAGAGTACAAAGTCGTAGCACTCCTTCTGAAGCCCAGCCTGGGTCTCTTTGGACTTGTGGGTCTGTGCAGAGTCCTGCTGCAACACCCAGGGTCTTCCAGCAGCCACCGGATTGCACCAGGAGATCACCACACTCTTCAGCACAGGTTCACTTTAGTGTTGACTTTCAAGCTGACTTCGAAGATGTGAGATGGCATGATACGTTCCTCACTTGAAACCACACCAAAGACTATAACCGTGGCCAGAAACTTTGTTTTCATCACCCTGGGCACATCCTAGTCATTTGTGGTAATCCAGTGATACATTTTGAGGGTGATGGCAATGGTCCTGTTTTCATAACGGATCAGTAAAGAGCATAAGTTGTACAGCAGGGCATCTCCCATCTCGCTCGTTGAACATTGTGCCACTTTCAGACATGATAGAAGGCTCCTATCGCTCTTGGGATTTGTATACAACTGGCCAACTAGTAGATGGTCTGCAACAAAAAAAAAAAAAAAGAAAAAAGAAAACCGGTTTTCATCAAACGGAAATAAAATCATGTCATCTTTTCTATGGCAACAATTTGATCGTTCTAGTGTGTAGTGCTGGAAGCTCCCAGAAAGAAGAAAATCCACCTGTGCAGTTTGAGAAAAAAAAAAAGTCAGGAGCAACTCAATTTTTTGATATACTTGTAAACATTGGGCATATTAGAAGTGCAGTGGAATTAATACAGGTAGGTTAAGACAAGATAACAAGTTTGTGTGCATGAAGTGTAAAACAATGAAGACGGATGAGAAGTCAGATGTGGAGAAAGTAGATTTTGATGGCGAAGCTATTAAGGTTATTCAAAAGTTTTGTTACCTTGGTGATATCATTGGAGCACACAAAGGGGCTGATGCTAGTATGATTGTAAGAGTTAGGAGTAAATAAAGTTCAAGGAATCTCTATCGTTACTAACCAGCAGAGCGTTACCATCATCGAGCAAGGGAAGAATCTATCAGGTATGTGTACACAGAATGATGATATAAAAAAGTGAACCCTGTCCAGTGAGGGGTGAAGACATGCGTCCAACACACGTCAGCATTTAAAATGGACGTGAAACAAAATATGATGATGATGATGATGATGATGATGATGAATGGCTTAAAAAAAATGAACAATAACTCTGTATAAAAATGCAATAAAATATTTCAAATGCTTACGCCTAACTAATGTTAAAGCAGTTCTCATGAGGCTAATAATAGCATTAATTACCATAACCTAGGTCTTAAGAGACCTGCTGACAGTAGCACGATGAGTTGCTATGTGGGGAAACACCTAAGACAAATGACATGAATATCTCGGTCAAACTCTCTTTTTTCCATTCATCAATTTAAATTAAACAACCCTAACCCCATCAACTCTCTCCACCTACCTTAAAAAAAAAAAAAAAAAAAAAAAAACACGTTTTTCTCTCTTCGCGTTTGCTGGTCGGAAAAAATGTAAACACTTTCTTTTAGTGGTAATCGTAATCTTAAAATAACACCTGAAAAGTGCAGTTGTTTCCCCGACTTACAATTTGACAACCAAAAACACATTTGCTAACAGCGCGTCTTGACTTAATTGATGACAATGTAATTACAATGTAATTTACATGTGTCCATCCAGTTATAATCTATATAATAAAGTAAAGTCTGTTTGTCAATTTTGTCAACAATAGCTTTTGTCCATGTAAATAGACGTTTCATTCTGATTCGACAGGTTTTTTGTTCGTGTTCTTTATAAGTACATGTTCTTCGGAAGAAAATAAGTGTCATTTGAGTTATTTGATAAATTATTTTATCTGCCCGGAATAGTTGTCAAAATGAAGAAAAAAAGAAAATCCCTGTATCGAGCTAGAAGACTACTGACACCTCAGAGTATCCTGTACATCTACAAGGTTACCATTCACCATGCATGGAGTACTGTTGCCACATCTGGGCTGGTACATCTACCACTAGTCTCTCCCTCTTGGATAGTGTCCAAAAAAGAGTTCTCAATCTAATAGGTCCCACTTTGTCAACTAAGGTCTAACCTCTGTCCCATCGTCACAATGTTGCATCTCTGTGCCTGTTTTACAAATATTTTAATGGAATGTGCTCTAATGAAATCGTTGCCCTTGTGTCCACTCGACGTACATATCCCCAATAAACCTGCTTAGCAACAAAATCTCACCTCTTCACTGTTGAGTTCCCTAAATGCCAGAAAGCTTCCTACTAAAATAGTTTCTTTCCTCAAACAGCTAGACTTTGGAATTCCCTTTCCTGCTACATGCTTCTCTGACTGTACTGATATACAGAAGTTTAAATGTAACATAAACCAACATCTTGTTAGCTTTCCTAGGCAAATAGTAGCACTTTACGTCCAAGTGGAGATATGCCTTGTTAGGGTTGAACGTGAGTTAAAAAAAAAAAAAAAAAAAAAAAAAAAGAAGAAAACTAAAAAAAAGAAAAGCAAAAAAAGCAAAACAAAACAAAAATCAACCGTGTATGGACATTTAGTTAAAGGAAATTTAATTATTTTAATAATTTTTACCTCCATTCCATCTCCCCCAAAACATAAGTTTCCACTAACTGCTTATTTTGGTCATTTAATGTATCAAAGTTCTTCAGCAACAATTTATGAACAGAGTCCAACACTTAGCGTTTGTTTCACAAAATTGGGCAGCTGTTTCACAAGATTATATAAGCATAAAAATTAACATTAAACAAAGTAAAATGTACCTGGGCGTCTAATATTGTTTCTAGAATTGAAACTTGTTGAATTTCAGGCAGAATGCTTAGTTTTAAAACAGTACATTATTTTACCCTGTGTGTCTTGATGGATCTTATTTCCTCTGAAAGATTCTGTTCACTTATACAGGGCAGAATGATAAACTTTTCACCCTAGAAAAGACGACATGATTCTATTTCCGTTTGATGAAAACCGGTTTCCTTTTTTTTTTGTTGCAGGCCATCTAACAGTTGGCCAGTTGTATACAAATCTCAAAAGTGATAGGAGCCTTCCATCATGCCTGAAAGTGACAATGTTCAAGGAGTGAGATTGGAGATGTCCTGCTGTACAACTCATGCTCTCTACCAATCCAAGTTATAACAGCAGGACCACTGCCAGCACTCTCAAAATGCAAATCTGGAGAGTTCAATGTTTGAGGGCACTGCTCAACAAAGTTTCTGGCCACGGTTATGGTCTTTGGTGTGGTTTCAAGTGAGGGCCATATCATGCCATCTCACATCTTCAAAGTCGGCTTGAAAGTCAACACTAAAGTGTACCTGGATGTGCTGAAGTGTGTGGTGATCCCCTGGTATAATCAGGTGACTACTGTCAAATCCTGGGTGTGGCAGTAGGACTTGGTGTGAGCCCACATCCAAAGAGACCTAAGCTTGGCTTCAAAAGAAGTGTTATGACTTTATACCCTTCTCTCACTGTACCCTTCCTCCCCCGATCTGAAACCACTGGACTACTTTATTTGGTCATACATCGAGAACATTACCAATATGGCCTTCCACAACACCATAGCCAGCTTGATCACCGCTGGCTCTTGTGGAAAAGATAGGCTCCCAGTTGCGGACCTGTATTGAGGCAGTGATTGAGGCTAAAAGCGGCTACCTTGAATAGATGTCAGCTCTACTACATAATCAAGTTATCTGAACTGAGTTTTTCAGTAAAAATATTTAAAAAAACCTGTCCTGTTGTTTCCTTTATGGTGACAAATTTATCGTTCTACCATGTATTTCTGTATAATTTACTACTTCAAATAATAGCAGGGATAGTTTTATATTCTATATATCTTTCATTATTACACGCAAAGATTGAACATGTGGTTCTTGCTAATTTTCTGTTATCCTATAATACATTCGCTGTATTCAGAACAAAAAAAATGACCTAAACTCCTGGAAAAGTTATTCCAAATTTTCGTAATTGTCCCACCAACAAAATGTTGCATCCCTTTGCTTGTTCTATAAGTATTTTAATCGTGAATGTTCTGACGAACTGCAAGCACTTGTGCCCCCATGATGTAAATATCTTCGACAAATCCGACAAGCAGCTAAATCCCACCCCTACACAATGGAGATCCCTAGATGTAGGAGAGCTTTCTACTCCAGTAGTTTCTTCCCCAGAACCGCTAGACTTTGGAATTCCATTCCGGCTCCCTGCTTTCCCAACTGTACTGACATGCAGAAGTTCAAGTGTAACGTGAACCGACATCTTACTGCCCAACTCCCTACATAATACCTCAGTAGCTTATGTCCCTGATAGTAGTCCCCTACACCAAAGTGTTAATGTGCCTTGTTTGGGGTGAAAATGTAATAATAAAAAAATATATTTTTATTATTTTCTGAGACAAAAAGTTAAGTTATATATACTCCAGCTTCTCTTTTGCAGGAAAATTCCTTGAATGATATATGCCATTAATCTTGTAAACAAATTTGATCTAATTTGTCCGCAATTACATCCAATCTATTTGTTCTACAAATATCCATAGTTTCCAAATGTCAAACACATTCCTGCATATTGTGAAGTCGTGACAAAAAATACCAATGGGCCCTGTTTTTATTTAGGTAAATCTATGTAAATAATCCATATGCCTATACTTTGCTTCCATTCAGCATATAATTCTCCACTTAATAAAATAGGTGGCTGTTTTGTAAGGGAAATCATATTTCTTTTAAATTTGTTTCAATGAATATTTTTTTATCACCCAAAAGTAGGCAGTTTTTGCAAATAGTATTAGTTTGTTACTAAATCTTTCTCTTTTCAATTTTCTTATCATTTCGTTTTTGCTGGGGATGCTAGACATTCACCTGCTATCACATTCCAACCAAGAGATCTTTTTAAGATTCTAACAATCCCTTTAAGTGCAACTGTTTGAATTTCACCTGTACTTGGTCCATCGGGTAGTTAGTTTTTGAAATTCTTGTTCATGAGTTTGGTGGTTCCTATACTTACCAGAAGGATGGTAGTGTAGCATCTATTATACTGTCACAAGACTATCCTCCCAGATGTTACCTCCTCTTTTTTTTGGAGAGAAGGTAGTGTAGTATCTATTATGTTATCACAGGACCATCCTCCTAGGCATTACCTCTTCCCTTTTTTTTTTTTTTTTTGAAAGAAGGTAGTGTAGTATCTATTATGTTATCACAGGACCATCCTCCCAGACATTACCTCTTCCATTTTTTTTTTTTTGAGAGAAGGTAGTGTAGTATCTATTATGTTATCACGAAACCATCCTCCCAGATGTTACCTCTTCCTTTTTTTTTTTTTTTTGGAGAGAAGGTAGTGTAGTATCTATTATGTTATCACAGGACCATCTTCCCAGGTATGCCTCCTCTTTCATAGATAGCGCATTATCTGTTCTATTTTTATATCATCCTCAAAGTCATTACTTCCCCCATTTTATTAATACAAGATTGCTTACTGTGCATTTTGGTCAAATATTTTTAATGCAGTAACATTTACTGTTTAAAATGCTTGAATCAATTTTCTTGTGTCTCTGAATTTTCAAGATTGATAATTTGCATCATTTTGACGGATGTTCTCATCTTGTGCAAGGACCCATAGCATAACCAGTAAAGTACTTGGTAAAAGTCAATTGTAAGTTACACTCTTCTAGAGGTTGAAGGTTCAATTTTCGGTGCGAGTGATACGTAAAATATAATCACAAATTACTTAATACTTCTATCTTGTAATAGCTGATGAAATGAGGGCATGCTAAACCCATGGATTAAATAAAGGATTCCATTCATTCAGGACAGAAAGATTTCCGTGATCAACAAGATACACCTGAAGAAGGTTGGAGGTTACATCAGCTGAAACATTGTGTGAATAACACTCAAAATGAAAACAGCAATACAAATAATCCCCTTCTTTATATTTTCGTTTCAATATAGAGCAATCCTACCAGTTTTCCGAAACTAATCATTTTATGGAAAAATAAGTTCATAAAAGATTCTCTGATATTTTTTTATATTACCAGTTGTACCAACCCAGAATTATGGGCTGATGCATTTACCATTAGTCTCTCCCTCTTGGATAAGGTCCAAGAAAGAGTCTCCAATCTAATAGGCCCCACTTTGTCAACTAGGCTCCAACCCGTCCCATTGCTGCAATGTTGCATCCCTGTGTCTCTTTTACAAGTATTTTAATGGGATGTGCTCTGATGAACTCATTGCACTTGTGCCCCCTCGATGTACATATCACGAACAAACCTGCTTAGCAGAAAAACCACACCTCTTCACTGTTGAGGTCCCTAAATACCAAAAAGCTTTCTACTTCTATAGCTTCTTCTCTAAAACAGCTAGACTTTGGAATTCCCTTCCTGCTACCTGCTTCCCTAATTGTACTGATATGCAGAAGTTCAAATACAATGTAAACCAACATCTTAATCTTTCTTAGGCAAGGTCCCAATTAGTAGCCTAAGTGGCAATATGCCTTGTTTGGGGGTGAAGATGAGTTAAAAAAGAAAAGAAAAAAAAAGAAGATTACCCCAACGTTTTTTTTACTTTAAGTTTTCTTTTTGCTTTCCTTTTTTGTTTTATTTGAACTACGGTTTTTGCTTTTTTTCTTTTAATAGGAGTTTAAAGTTAAATCTAATTATTGGAATATCGTTTTTATCATTAAATTATTAATTAAAAGAAATTATTTATAACTAATTCTTGTTACAGTCATATTTTAATCTGTATTTATAAAATGATTGGATGTAATAAAATTTATGTAAATGTAAATAAATTTCAAAATGAAACTTGCTAAGAATTTTAAATAACTTTCTATGAGACAGTTCATGAAATAAAAAATCATAAAAATTAAAATAATAGAAACTGAATGTTAGGGTCACAAGTTATTCTTTTCTTGTTGATTCCTGAACTTTCAGACTGGAATCAAAGTGTAATATATTTTTGTCCTTGTTCAAACGAAGAGTCTCTACTTTATTTTTCGTATTGCAGTTTTTTAAAAAAACTATTTAGCAATTCTAAGGAATTACTTCAGTAAAAATTCTATTTAAAACAAGTAATTTCTCTACAAACAAACAAATCAACAATTTTAATGAATTAATTTGTAAAATAAAGAGCATATTTAGAATAAATAATTTATTTACTAAAATTACATAAATGATTAAATCCCAATAGAATGCATTTCAGTTTCTTGGAAAACAAGTCAGCAAATTTTAATGAATTACTTCATTAAAATCCTATCTAGAATTAATTATTTATTTACAAACTAACAAGCCAGGCATTTTTTTTTTATTAATTTGTGGAATTCTATTTTTTATTTTTATTTTTTTTACTTTAATATGAATCTGCAGTTTCCCATGTAATACTAAAAGATCATTAACTTAACTACATCGAGTAAGAGCAGTTAGTTTTAATGTTTGCAGCTTTTTTTTTTTTTTTCTTTTAAACCTAGGGGGTCACCACTTATCAAAGCGCTGGGGCTACTTGAGAATAAACATTAATGGTTAATGACTATCCGACAAGGCCATGATGATTAGTAATGAACTTGATTATTTAAGAGGATGGCTAAACAAGAACTTATATACATTAGATTTGAAAATGACTATGTTGTAGTGTTAGAATTTAATAGTTTTTGTTTTTTTCTTTTAAGTTTGGTCAGTTCATCACAATAATAAAAAACCTTACCACATTCATAATTAAACTTTAGACAAAGACAGGAGTTGCAAATTTTGACCTTATGATAACCAGATATAATAGCATATCTTCTCATGGCTTTCGTTATAATATCTTTGTGTGGACAATTTTAGCATGAAAATAGAACATCATATTCGATTTTCTAACATTTCTGTGGTTTCCAAAAATAGAATTGTTCGATTTTTTCACCCCTATCTTTCTAGAAGCTTCTGAGAATCAAATAGAAACGTGTTATTATTACGAAGCGAAGCACGTTTTATGTCAGAGATGTTTTTATAATTAAAAGGAAAAGGGATTCTCATGAGAATGACATCTGTTGCAGATATTGCAAATACAAAAGATAAAAAAAAAATAACGTTTAAAAGAATTTAGATACAATGGCAACTACTGAGCTTTAGTAGTTTTGTTATAAATTGCCCAAGTTAGAGAACTAGTACTATCACATCAGGTTGTTTGAAAACACTGGGTTCCTGATCTAAAATACACCAAACACTGATGTCAATGATGTTTTTTCTTTTCCCTTTGCAAAACTCAATCATGTTTTGTAAGGCTAAAGATAAAAACAATTTTCCTCTACGAAACACCACAAATAAATATTTGAAGATATAAAGAAATTAAAGTATAAAAACTTTTGCCAAAATGAGTGAACCTGAAAAGGGTTGATATTGCCATAAAAAAAATAATCAAACCAAACATGATGAATAAATATTTGAAAATATAGACAATTTAAAGCATAAAGCTTATCCTGCCTTGACAGAGTTCAAAATAAACTTTGTAGTTTGGTGGGGGATGCCCTTTTCTCTTCCCTGCAACCTCTTTCCCACAGAAGAGACGTTGCGATTCTGTCTCTGCTTTATCGTTATTTTAATGGCAAGTGCTCGTCTGAGCTTCAATCTATGGTCCTCCCTCGTCAAACTTTCACAAAAAACACTCGTCTAACCTAAACCACTATCAATAATTTCCCACACTCTTTATCTGTGCCTAAATGTAGATTCCATGAACAAAGCTTCATTCTTAGAACTGCACGCCTGTGGAACTCTCTTCAGTTTGCCTGCTTTCCAGCTGACTATAATTTGACTGTCTTCAAGTCCAACATAAACAAGTTCTTGATGAACCGTCCCCCTAAGTAATCCAAAATTTCCACTACTTATGATTACTATGCTATAATCCCATTGACTAATGTATACCCATTAATCCTTATCCTCAAGCGGCCTCCGGGCCTTGATAAGTGGTGATTCCTTTGTAAAAAAATAAATAAAAAATAAACTCAAAAACGGTTGATATATCATAAAGCAAAGTAACTAGACCAAACATATTTAAAGAAATATAGAACTTGAAGCATAAAAATATTTTACCAAAAACGACTGGATTCAGTATTAACCCCCCCCCCCAAAAAAAAAAAATCTGAAGGGTTGATATGCCATAAAGCAAAACAGCTAAAACAAAATTAGAGAAATTTACATCATATTGAGGAGTAGGAGGAGTTTTCATTATTTACAAATTTCCAACTGGTTTTTTCTATTTAAAAAAACAAACAAACAAAAAAACGAACTTATTTTCTTCAAACCACGTATATTGCTACTGAAATGCAAGGAGCCAATGCGGTAGGAGTCATATTTATATAGAAAGGAACAACCTGGGCGAGGAGTTGAGCAGGAAGATGTTCACATTATAGTTAAATTTTTGTATGTTGGAACGATTGGGTGAGTAGGGAATTCGAAATGTAAGTGATCCAAGGAAAGAAGCTATCAGAAAAAATTCCAGCATTTAGGGACTTCTACAATATAGGAATGGAATTTAGTAACTAGTTGGAGGTATTTTTTATTGTAGTGGAGGAGGGGCTCTAATTTTATAGATTCCACACCAGGAAGTTCCAGCCTCTGTCCCATCACTGCAATGTGTAGAAGTAGTTTGATGAAATGAGCTCTAATGAATGTGCTGCACTGATACCCCCTCTACGTAAATACCCTCAATCAACTTGCCCCTTTACTACAGAGATCTTCAAATGCTGGAGGGCTTTCTCAAACTGCTAGCCTTTTGAATTTGCTTCCTGCTTCCCTTATTGTACCGAATGCAGAAGTTTAAATGTAATGTGAACAAGTATCTTGCTGCACAACTCCCCAATTAGAATGCCTCTAATTCATAGTCATTTACATCTCAGTAGTATTGCGCCTTGTATGGCATGCAAAAAGAAAATGTTTATCGGAGTATATTTTGTCAACGCACACAGATGTAACTCTGCATCGATTTGACAGGAGTTATCACGTTTTGATGTTCATCCTTATTCAGGTGCTTTGTGTCACAGAATTAGATGGCGGAGATGAAGAAGATATTGCTTGTTTATATTGTGCATATTATTTTCAAGTTCAAAGTTCAATCCTGAGCAACAGAAACAAGAAAAACTTTCTGAAAGAATGTCACTATTGAATTTAGTAGTCAGTGCTCAACAGGGTTGCACAGTCAGAATTGGTGCTTTTTGGAAGGAGACGGAGTCGTAAGATGATTCAAAGTTAGATCATTTTAATCTCCAAAGAATCAGCAGATAGTCTGAAGATTGGAAGACTAAAATAAGAAGTCGGAATCAGTCAAATATTTTGGAATTCTAGGAGTTGCAATTTTTGGAATTCTAGGAGTCAAACCGTATAACCAGTTCTTTCTTTTTTCTTTTTTTTTTTATTATTACATTTTCACCCTAAACAAGGAACAGTGCCACTTTGATGTAGGGGGCTACTATCAGGGACATAATTTGCAAGAATACTATGTAGGGAGTTGAGCAACAAGATGTCTGTTCACATTATACTTGAACTTCTGCATGTCAGTACAGTTGGGAAAGCAGGAATCCGGAAAGGAATTCCAAAGTCTAGCAGTTCTGAGGAAGAAACTATTGAAGTAGAAGGTTTTCTTACATCTAGAGATCTCTACTGTGTAGGGGTAGAAGTTTGCTGCTTGTTAGGTTTGTCGGGGGTATTTACGTCGAGGAGGTACAAGGGCTTGTAGTTCGTTGGAGCATCCACCATTAAAATATTTGTAAAACAGGCAGAGGGATGCAACATTCCGTCGATGGGATAGAGGTTGAAGTTTAGATGACAGTTCAGCACCTATCAGGTTGGCGACTCTTTTTAATCCTGTCCAGGAGTGGAGTGAAAGACTAGTAACAGATGCACCAGCCAAATTTTGACAACAATACTCTATACATGCGCGAATAAACTAAAAAGCCCATAAAGTTGGTTTATAGGCAAATTCGGATGCCCCATTATATGTAGATGAGTAAGTCCATTTTCTAGGTTCTGATTGGTGTCTAGTCCATTAGTTGATACTCTTCTAACTATTGTTTCAAGCAAGATTTTTTGCAATTACTGCTCTAAGTTATTTTAAATAGAAATCATGTTAAACAAGGCATAAAGCCACTTGATGGAAGAAGCTTTCAAAAATACAACATCAAGATAAAAAACCTGCTAACAATAAGCACAGGATGTATAGAATCCAACCTAGAAAAAAGCAATTCTTTGTCCTTTGTGAGAAACATCGCTCATGGAATGTCAGAACTGATGGACAAAATAAGGGAAGGAAGAGTTACAAGGCTTCCAAAAGTAAACACAATGCCCACTTTCTACTCTCCTGGTATGTCGATAAGTGTCAATTTGATTCTACAATCACAAGACTTAGGGAATTAAATATGAACAATCTATTCTCAATACATGCGACTGGGGACTGTTTGTGAATTTCATATTCCCATGAAACCTCCTCTTTCAGAGGAAGTCGGTTAAACTCGCTTTAGGGTTAGAGTTATAGTTCCAATCTACTCTCAGCTAAAATAAAAGGTTGGGTTAAAAATTCTGTGACAATTCCCAAGTCCAACACAAGGCGCCTGAAGAAGACTGCAGTGTGATACAATTAAATCATACCTACAGCATGAGGTGGAAATAAAGGGGTCATGCCTTTCTCAATAGCATATAATTGAACATGATGGATTCAATAGGATATATACTTGGTATAGCCATAGTCTGAGATGTCATCCATTAAGTCAGAAAATTTACAGACACTAATTCTATTGAACAAGTTTCGACTTGCATTGTGAATAACACTTGTTCACCTCATTCATTTTGATTATGGTCTGACACATTCTCTTTGGGATTTATTTACAATAGTTTTAAAACTTTATATTCAAACTAGCAAGGCCACCTGGCGTTGCGCGGGACCATATAAAACAATATGAAAATTGAAGTTGATTTTTAACATGCCTGTTATTCTTAGTATAGAGGATTATTGATGTCTGTATCATTAGCTATCTCGCGCAAAATATTTTACCTACCTTAGGACGGGTATTACACAATGTATGTATGAAAGAATTGTACCTTCTCTAGGACAGGAACTTTACAGTACGTATATGAAATAATTTTTCCTTTCCTACGACGAGTAATGTGTAACACGTATTTAAAAAATTTTTTACCTACCCTCAGATGTGTAATGTAAATACACACTTTTAAAAGCAAAATAATCATGCTTTTTTCTACCCACCACCATCACAGTGATGTCATTTCCGGATTATAACATTGAAAATTACAAAAAATGCGGATCACTCCTATCAGAAACTGGCACAGTTGACCTTCATACAACACCAACAATATATATGAATTGAAGTAATTTTGAGATCATAGATTGCTTCAATAATTTCTGGGACTGATTCCATATCATCCTCCCACTGTTACAAATTTACATGAAATAATGTAATTTTGAGATTATAAACTGCTTCAGTCATTTCCGGGATTGACTTCATATTTCATCCCCTCTCTTAAAAAATATGTATATGAAATAAATTTTGAGATCATAAACTGCTTCAGCTATTTTTTTTATATGACTCCATATTTCCACCTTTCTTAAAAATAAAGTAATATTGAGATCATAAACTGCCTCAGCCATTTCAGGAGCAGACTCTACATTCCCCCCCCCCTCTCTCTTCAAAATATATATGAAATAAAATAATTTTGAGATCTTAAACTACTTCAACCATTTACAGGACTCACTTCATACTTCTCCTTTCTTAAAAATATATATGAAATACAGTAATTTTGAGATAATAAACTGCTTCAGCCATTTTACCCCCACATTCTTAAATATATGTATGAAATCAAGTAATTTTGACATCGTAAACTGCTTGAGCTATTTCCGGGACCGACTCCATACACCCAGAACTCTCTTGAAAATATAGTAATGAAGTAATTTTAAGATCGTAAAGTGCTACAGCCATTTCCAGAACCTACGCCACATCCCTCTCCCACTCTTTAAAATATATATGAAATAAAATGATTTTGAGGTCATAAACTGCTTCAGCCATTTCCAGGACTGATTTCATATTCTTCTTGCCACTCTTAAAGATATATATGAAATAAAGCAATATTGTGATTGTAAACTGCTTCAGTCATTTTCGGGATTGACTCCATAGCCCTTCCTCTTAAAAATATATATGAAACATGTACATTTTTTGTTAAGAATTTCACATCATGAATCAAATTATCTCCTATTACTTTTTGTAAAGAAAATGACAGAAATAGCAGAAAGTGTCAAATATCAGCTTAATTCATATTCTAGTCATGAATTACAAAATCACAAAAAATTGTAAAAGAAAATGATTTTCTGAAAAAAATTAAAAAAACACTTGATCAAATTACATGACTTTTTTGAATATGGCGTTTTAGTTCCTTGTCGGGTATGTACATTGTACGTCGTAAAGATTTCTAAAAAAAATGTCTTCTTTTTTTTTTTTTGTTGTTACTTACATTGAACTTCAGATTTTCACAACAAATATTATTAGGAATTGTAAAAATATAAAATTGTTAATATTTGTGTTTGAAATAACAAGTATCGAAAGTATCTACACAAAAGCTTGTGAAAGAAAATTTAATATAAATTGTATTTTTTAATAAATTATTTGTATAAGTTGCTACCAGAAAGACGAAAAAGAATAAAACACATTTTTACTCCTGTGACTACTTAAAAAAATGATTTTAAACCTCTCTCTCTCTCTCTCTGTAAAAGCAATGAGATGATGTTTGGTGGTGGTAGTCACGAATGCCATCATGCTGTCATCCGCCGCCGCTTCACCTTCTCTTAAAACTGCGGCCGACACTTGGACAGGCAATTTATAACCATACTACTACTACAATTATTATTACACCTACTTCAATCAAGTAATATTAACACTGTATGACGATGATGATGGCTGCTGCTGCTGCTTTTAAGTCAGATTCTGTTTTCCAGCTGACAGAGGGAGAGGAATAATGAAAAAAGAGAGAAAAAGAGCCTTATTCTCTCTCACTTTCTCTACATTATTGTTTTATTTTTTTACAAGTATAGAAAGTGTCTACACAAAAGCTTGTGAAATAAATTTCTATGTAAATTATATATTTTAATAAATTATTCTTATATAACTCTACCAGAAAGATGGAAATCTATAAAAACAATATATATTGAATATGACATCTTCGTTAACTGTTCTTGTAAAAATGTTACATAACATTTAAAAGTCAAGAATATCAGAATGTAAAAAAAAAAAAAAAAAGGAAAAGGAAATGGTGAAGATCGAAACCGCAATACTGGTATTAGTAGCCGCTCACACGACCGATTTGAATGTGTTGTAAAATGACTAAATAAATAAATGTCTGTTTTACAGGATGTACACATGGGTAGAATGACATTGTGCCACGCTTTGCAAGATGTGATTTCTTTCAATTTTGAATTCCTTTTTTTGAACCCCTTGGCAATTATTTTAACCGAGTAAATACCTCTAATAAAATTCTGCACCAAAAATGCAATCTTTTGAGCTACTGTATGCTGTCCAACGACCTTCTGTTTGGGAAGAAATACAATTTGAAAAACAAAGATAGACACACACATACGGACAGACATAGTGGGATTTATATATTAGACTAGGTTTTTGGATTTAGTTTATTAGTGCAAGTACCTAACAGTTCAAATATATTGATTTCCAGAAATCAAGAAAAAACACAGGTTTACTTTCATAACTCTCACTTTTTCCCTATTTTCTCTTAGTCCTCTCATGAACAATGTTTATGCCAAATGGAGAAGAATTGGTGTTTTGAGCGGATATTTTTCAACTGCATCATAATAGTTGTCATTATTCAACTGTCTATGTCATTAACTGATCAGTGCCCCACAAATCAATTTTTTTTGTAAGTACAAAATCGACGAACATCTAGCCTGAATGCATAAGTGATTTGATATTAACCGACATAGAGAGCAGACTTGCATCTCATAGCCTGGTATTACCAACCCAGAATTCAAATCTTTTGTAAATGCACTATTATATTTATAAACCATTTGAATAATACTGGTCACATTGCCATTATTATCAATTGTTGACTTTTTTTTTATATATATATAGTTTAAGCATATATTATTCAAGAAGAAAAATTTGATAATAAAAACCAAACCAAAATACACTTCTAAGAATTTTTTTTTTCTTTTCTTCAACCGACACTTTTCAAAATGAACGTCGACAACGGGTTGAGGGGGAGTGGCAACATTGTTTTAAAACGTGGTCAAAAGACCATAAGAAAAAAAAATAGTATGGGGGAAAGGAGAAAAGGAAACAATCTCATCAAACACCTTTAGGTTCCAAATTATGAGTATGTTCCTCTTGTTTACACAGCGACAATTAGTGCAAATTAATAGATACCGCCTCAAGAATTTTTAAGTGTATTGTGTAAGATAGAGAAAGTTTCATCTGTGTACCCTCCAGTGTAGATCTGGCACTGCAATAATTTCATTTTGAAAAGTGTCAGCCGAAAGACGTCTTAATAGAGCTTTTTTTTAAAACTCCATCCCTTATTTATCCCACTTTGTCTAATTTATGCTTTTTAAACATTGAATTAGAATTCAGGAGAAAAAAAAGAAAAGAAAAATATTTTAGAAGTGCCTTTCATTGTCAAATTTTTCTTCTTTGATAATAAATGGTTAAACTATATAAAAAAGAATAATTGATTAATGGTACTACGTCCAGTATTATTCAAACGTTTTATAAAATTATGTACCCATAAAGTCTTTTTAAATATTATATTTGAGCAAAATTACTTCCAATGATTTACTTGACTTTATAAGATAGAGCATTCATTTTATAATATGCACAAAAAATGTGGGACGGTTATGAGAACGTCCAAAATTATTTTGATTGAACAATAGATTAAACTGTAATATTCCACTATAGATTTTCAAAGTATCCTGAAAACCGAGATATCAAAGTTGTCAATATACATCAGACAATAGGTATTGTATTTGAAAGACATAAAAATTATCAGACAGGGTCAATACTATCCACCTATTTGTCATCAATTTTTTTCTTTAATTTACATTGTTATCAATATATATCAGGCAGTATTTATAATTTTGGAAAGACACTCTGCTCTTTATGACTAACTATAAATATCTTTGAAAAAATACAGAACCCCGGGATATAGTGGCCGTAGGATACGTTTTTTTTTAGGTTATGATGTGGAATACAATGTTTTTCCGGTCCCTGGTTACAGTATTTGCCCCGCCTTACAGTGTTATAATGTTAATTGATTGTATACATGTGTATTATATACTGTACTGTATTTTGTTACTAATTTTTAATATGTACTGTATAAAATTTTGCTTAGGCCCCACCATACGACGATTTAGCCTCATGATCGCAACCCTATAACAGATTAATACTGTATCCCGGGGTTCTACTGTAATGTTAAAGTATGGGTCATTATGATTTTGGTCCTAAAAAAAGGCTATGGATGCTAATAAGATGACTTGTATCCTTGGGTGGACTTTTGGTCTTGATTAGTAATTTGAGAGAAAGAGAGAGAGAGAGAAATTTGGTCACATCTTTAAAAACATTATTTCGTACGTTTAATTTGAAAATTTAGAAAACCGAATAATGTTATATAACTTTTTTTCTGAGACATTCGTTCTTATGAGAACATATTTATAGAAGAAGATTTAATGTTTTATTTTGTTTTTTGTTTTTTTATTTTGTTGGTGATATTGAAAAAAATATAGATCTGTAATAGACTGAGTCTAATAATAATATTGGTTGCTACAGCAACAATGCGCTTATTTAACTTTGAAAACAAATACATGAAATCCTACCTCTATCCTATTTAGTCTTCTTTTAGTGCACTACTTTTTTGTTTTAAAAAAAAGTACAATTTCATTATTTGCTTCGAGATGCATATCATTATCTTAATTTATTTAGTTTTTACAAAGAGTTCATCTTGATGATTGCATAGTATTAATCTCTTCCTGACCACCTCTAATATGGAGTGGTAAAAGAACCTAAAAAAATGTCTAACAATTTGACGTGTGATACTAAACCGGTTAAGTCTATCTCACTTCTCTGCAACTCTGACATATTAGATTAATTTTTTATCTTTAATGTCTAGTGGAAAAATTCCTATTTATTTAATTCATATTCTAGAAAACTGCCTAATTTATTCCCTGCTTCCTTTGTTCCAGCTCGTTGGTCTAATGGTCTTCATTAATTCACTGTTAAAGTACATCACTGAAATATATCTACCTACTTTAATAGCTTTTTTCTTGTCTTTGCAATAATCATGTTTCGTTCTTGGTTAGCTCTTTACATCAAGTGGTCTTAAACTTTATCTGGAGTGACGTTTCTGAATTTTTTAGATGAGGATTGGTTATTCGTATTATTTGGATTCATCAGACTACTGTTCTCATCTTGAGTGTGATTTTTACAACATTTTGGTTGATGTACCCTCCGACCTTCTTCAGGTGTATCTTGTTAAACTCAGGAATTTTTCTGTCGAACTTGGGAATTTGAAGAAAATTTCAAACAGAACATCTTATTTACTTCATGGGGGGTAGCGTGATCTTGTCCCATCAGCCATGACTGGATAGAGATCTCAAGTAATTCGCAATTGTATTTTTCGGACGCCCACACTGAGGATTGAACCTTCAACCTTCAGGAGAATATCATTTTTTACAATTGATTTTTCCAAGTACTCTAACCATTGCACAACGGGTCCTTGCGGAGTATTTGAAGTGATTTCAATAATGATAATAATAAAAAAAAAAAAGACTGTCACTGGGAACTGATTGTTAACCAACTGTAATAACCAACCGAGAAGGCTAACATGCTTGCCAGTCGGTTTGCCTCAAACTCCACACTGGACCCTCTAAACCACCCCCTACCTCAATTTCCTATGCGGACAGACGCCACGCTAGACGACCTGAAAATCACCCCTGCTCAGGTGCATGCTATCATAAAAAACCTTGACACTTCCAAAGCATGTGGACCCGACCTCATCCCAGCTGTGCTATTAAAAAAGTGCTCAGCCGAAGTAGCTCCAGTTCTCTCCAAACTCTACAACAAATGCCTTAATGAATCTTGCTTTCCGAGCTGTTGGAAAACTGCTTCTGTAGTACCAGTATTCAAGAATTCTGGCGAAAGAACTGACCCATTAAATTATCGCCCTATTAGCCTCCTTCCACTTTTTGCCAAAATATTTGAGACCTTAATTAACCATGCTCTAGTCCAGCACCTTACAGATGCTAAACTTCTGACCGACCGTCAATATGGATTTAGACAAGCCCGTTCCACGGCAGACATCCTCACTGTAATCTCTGAACGCATATACCATTCACTGGACAAAGCGGGAGAGGGAAGACCGGTAGCTCTAGATATATCTAAGGCTTTTGACAGGGTATGGCATGAGGGTCTCCTCAGGAAGATTAGATCTTACGGTATCACTGGTAGAATACTTAACGTAATTAAATCCTTCTTAGATAAGAGAAAAATCCAGGTTGTCCTCGACGGTCGTACATCTAAACAATATGATATAAATGCGGGAGTGCCCCAAGGATCTATCCTGGGACCTCTGCTGTTCCTGATATTCATAAATGACCTCCCCGACAAGATTGCCTCTGAGATGGGGATATATGCTGATGACACCACACTCTATAGCAGGCACGACAGGAAAACAAACGAACATATATCTAAAGTAATGGCAGAAACACTAGAGGATGACCTCCAATCAGTAGTGGAATGGGGACAAAAATGGATGGTCACGTTCAATGCCACCAAGACAAAACTGGTTTCATTCAATAATTACAAGAAACCTTCTCTACCACCTATAGCAATGGCCAACGACTCTTTATCTGAGAGTACGTCTTTCAAGCTCCTTGGCCTAACGTTCACTGGAAACATGAGCTGGAACAGTTACATCGAGGGCATTGCCAGGGCCGCTGCAAGGAAGGTGGGCTCTCTCTACCGTGCTAGAAAACTTTTAACACCCGAAAGTATCCTGTACCTCTATAAGGCCACTATTCGCCCATGTATGGAGTATTGCTGTCATATTTGGGCCGGTGCATCGGCTACTAGTCTCTCGCTCCTTGACAGGGTTCAAAAGAGAGTCGCAAATCTGATAGGCTCTAAACTGGCATCAAAACTTCAGCCTCTGTCCCATCGTCGAAACGTTGCATCCCTCTGCCTGTTCTACAAGTATTATAATGGTGAATGCTCTGAAGAACTGCAAGCACTTGTGCCCCCACGACGTGAACACCCTCGACAGACCCGACAAGCTGCAAAATCCCACCCCCACACTGTAGAGATCCCTAGATGTAAAAGATCCTTCTACTCCAGTAGTTTCTTCCCCAGAACTGCTAGACTTTGGAATTCCATTCCGGGTTACTGCTTCCCCAACTGTACTGACATGCATAAGTTCAAGTGCAACGTGAACCAACATCTCGCTGCCCTAATCCCTACATAGTACCCCAGTAGATGTTTCCCCTGATAGTAGCCCCCTACACCAAAGTGGCAATGTGCCTTGTTTGGGGTGAAAATGTAATAAAAAAAATAAAAAAATAAAAAAACATCATGTGGACAATTGAAATACATCTTTCTATTTTAGTAGCTTTTATCTTATGACTTAAGAAACTTTCTTCCTGCTGACTGTTTCTCCTCATACATTAGTCTTTACAAAAGTAAAGTCAATTGGTAACTCCTGTTTTGGCGTTAATCATCTTTCTTTTTTTACCTTACATCAAGTGGCTTTGTCTAGAGCAACTTCTACAAAAAAAAAAAAAAAAAAAAAAAAAAAATTAACGTAAAAAAAAAATGGAATTTTCCATTCCTATGTCATTCTAACATCTATATTAAAATATCGCTACACTTATTAGTGTTCCATTCTTTTTCTTTCTTTTTTTTTTATTACCAAGACAGCTGTGGATGTTTGCATCTGTATTACATTTTTAGTTCACACTAGGAAACCTGTAATCTATTGCGTCACTCTTCTTTATATGTATTATGAAATATATAATTTCCTATTTGTGATGTTGGTTGATAAAATTGTTTTTACAAGAATAAGAAACGATTATAAATTCAAAACATTTTCATGTATAATTTTTTTTTTTTTTTACGTATGCTTCAAAATGCATTGCGATCTCATACAAGACTCTCTCCCTCTTTCTCTTAGATTTGAAGATGACTATATCGTTAGTTATTTTGAGTTCACTTGGACAAGGTGATTTCAATACTAGCCATTGCAACTTCTACTAGTAAATGTTGAAGCTCTCAGGAAAGTAATCTCACGGTAATGTGTTCACAGATAGGAACTCTATTTGGATTGAAATGGATTAAAAAAATTAATATAATTAATTTATATTATATTTCTCTTTGTGTGTCAGTCTGTTTGTTCCACTTTTTCTCAAAAACTACTAGACCGATCTGCCTTAAATTTTGTATGGACCTTTGTTACGATAAGGTATAGCAAGCTAAGTATTATAGTATCTGTTCAAAGCACAGTTAGAGATTAAATAGTGATTAGTAATTAGGTTCCACTTATTCTTGGAAACTATTGGGCCGACCAGGATGAAATTTTGTACGGACCTTTTTTTTTTTTTTTTTACAGATGTTTCATAATATAATACACTGTGATCTCATACTAGACCCTCTTCCTTGTTACGATAAGGTGCATCAAACAAAATATTATGGTATGTATTCGATGGATTAATACGGATAAGTATTGAATACAAAAAATTAGCACAAATTTAACAATATTCAACCAGCAGAGTGCGCAAGTTAAATCAAAATCGGTTTTGTTGCGTTATATTCATAATGAGAGTGGCTGTGGCACATGGGTACCAGTCTGAACTGTGTACCTGGTGTGCTGTGTTCAAGTTCTGTAGGAGATTATGTCATCAGTTTCAAATCAAATTTAGTTGGCAAAAAATACAACAAGCTATATAATAGTCTGAATGTTTGTCCAAGACCATTATAAAACTACATAAACCTTAGCTTTCATCACGACCTCCTCTATCTATAATGTGAATCTTAAAGGCAGTCTTAGATCTGATGACTTTAGAAGAAGATTAAATCCGGACAGTATAAGGTGATGCGTGCAGAAAAGCAGACTTCCATAATATGGCCACGCTGAAAAAATAGAGAGTTCTTGGGTTAGTAAATGAACAATATAGGTAACTAGTTCAATCCATCAGGGATGGATAAAGAAGACATGGGAGGAGGTAGTACAAATGAACTTGAGAGAAAGCGGGATTAATAAAGACCTGGCCAGAGATAGGTTACTTTGAAAAATCCATTTTTTTAAAACTTACATTTATATTTATGCACATTTAGTACAATTGTGGAAACAGAGAGCAGGTAGGAAATTACAAAGGTAAGCAGTCTGTTGAAATAAGCTATTAAAATAGAAAACTTTATGACATTTTGGGGTCGCTAAAATGTAGCAGTGAGATTTTGCTGATTGGTAGATTGGTCAGGGGGTGTTTATGTCTAAGGGGCACGAAATGTAAAGTTCTGTTCAAAGGTAAGAGTAAGCAAAACATGAAAGGAAGTGATGAAAATGAATTTGAGAGACAGAGGGATAGATAAAGACCTGGACAGAAATAGGTTAGCTTGGAAGTCAATTTCTAAAAGCTGTCCAACACATAACATAAATATAAAATGAACGTTAAACTGAATATGATGCAGCAGCTGATGATTCGCTTTATTTTTTTGAAAACACATTGTGAATGTCATAATGTTAACAAGAGAAAGAAAGTAGCAACCCTATTAGAAGTCAGGGTTCGCAATGATGCTGGCTTAAACAGAACTGAGAGGGAGAAGATAGCCAAATACCAAGGTCATGTACAATATGAAGAAAAACTGGAATCTTAGGAAGAGTTCCATCGTTCCAGTAATTATAGGAGAAAGTGAACCAATGAAAAAGAATTTTAAAAAATACCTGGAAAATATATCCAGTGAACCCAGTGCAAGAGAGATACAAACAATTGTGCTTGTAGGGGCGGTTAGAATTTTAAAAAAGATCTTTTGGTTGGAATCTCTGAAATAGTGGTCGAATGCTTGGTATCCGATAGTATGCCCCATCCCCAGCAAAAAGAAAAGCAACAATTTCAAAATAAGGTACAGATTCATTCATTTGATTTGAAGTTTTATTTTAACTAAGTTCATGTCATATTCCACCCAAGATACAGCATGTATCTCCGCTCATAGAAATTATAAGTACAAAATGGAAACCTTCATTGCTTTTTTTTTTTTTTTTTTTTTTTTAAAGAGCATAAATAAATATAGAACAATACAGAGCGCTAACTACATTTGGATGTTTTATGTTTCTGTCTTGGCAACTTGTGAACAAATTACAACGAACATGTTTGAACAAAAAGCAAATCAAAACCCATTGACACATGTATGTGTGACTCACTAAGAACTTTATAATTCAAACACATAATAGAAACCTCATAAAACAATCTCTTAAGTATCTCTCTCTCTCTCTCTCTCTCTCTCTCTCTCTCTCTCTCTCTCTCTCTCTCTCTCTTAATATATAAAGTTATCTTATCGAATTTTGAAGCCTATAACATTTAAGCTGACAGATAAAACTTTGATTCTAACTAGACAATTTGGATGTGATAGTGTTGTCCCATGTTATTGGTAATAACTATGAAGGTCAATCTACTGAGTAAATAATCTAACATATAAAGTTATCATGTCAGATTTTTAAAGTCACGCCCAAATAGGATTTAAGCTGACAAGTCAAACTTTTGTTTTGACTCACCAATTTTCATTTGTTATTGTTGTCCCTTGTTATTGCAATATAATAACGTACTTAGCTACAACTTATTTTAAAAATTACTTATTCCAGCCCAGATTACTACCAATATGAAACATTTTTAAATAATCAGCCGAAAATAAAAATCAGCTAGGGAGATAACTTGTTTAAAATTGAAGGCTATAATAGGAGAGAAATTGAAACCTCATAAAAACAAACTTTTGAAAATCTCTTTTAACATATAAAATTATCTTGCGAGCTTTTCCATCTGTTGCATTTTGTCTAAGTTTGCTATGTGATTCCTACGAATGCTAAAAAGCAAATTTCTCTAATTGCTTGCCTTCTTTCTTTCTCTACTTTGTTTAGATTCGCTTTCTTCATCACTTCCAAAAGCAAGTAGGTTTCACAGGGATATGTGAACTCATAATATTCTTCAAACAATGAAAATCGTTTCAAGCTCCAAAAGTAACACCTATATGTGAATGTAGTAAGCTAAAGTGAAGTTAGAAACTCCTATAAAACAAACAACCAAAAGCTAAAGACTCCAGCCAGCTAAACCAAGATCTCCACAACATCTGAACACACTCACATAGTAGCTTTCTCCATCTCACATGCACCTTCCTACACACTAGCAAGAGTCAGGAGAACATAAAAGAAGAACAAAGTGAACTAACAAATAACTATTTACTGAACTTTCGTTATCTAAACATATCGGCACAGCGAACATTTACTAACATTAAAACACCTTTTATATTCTTATCTCTTGTAGAAAAATGTCTTGTTATATATAAATTTCGATTTTCTTCAATTTTTATTTACAAAACCATGTTCAGGTTTTTAGGTAGCACTTGTTACCTGGTAACCCTTCTATTCTCTTCACATTTCATTTATTTCCATTTTCACATGCACGTTCCACACATATTCCGTTTATTTTATTCTTCAGAATAACATAACTTTTATACCCAATTTATATTAAATATCCAAAGACGCTCCAAAATGGCCTCTACCAAAGCTAGGGACCATGCTGATAGTACCTTGCCTGGTTATAAAACTAAATTGCATTTCACCTATATCCAACGCATGCCAACACATACAACGGATGTTAAACCAAATATGATGATTTATTCAACTTCTGCTCACTAATTATATAGTATAATCACATTTGACACACTGATTCTCGTCAGATCACCGAACTTAAGCAATAATGAGCCTGGCCAGTACCAGATGGGTGACCATTAAAGACTTCCAGGTGCTGTATGTGATCTCTGCTTATCTCGGCATGGTTTCCAATCGTCCTGAACTTCTCCTTGCCACTGGACTCAAGCAGTGCCAATTCAGGAGAGGTGTGGTTGTAGATTGCGCAATCCTTGCCACAAAATTACACGTGCAGCTGCCCCTACAGGAGGTATCCTTTATCTTTCGAGACTGAATGGAGGGATCACTCACTAATTCTCTCAATCATTTTCAGGATCTGATCCATCAACTGTAACCCTTTGTAATTAACTCTATCTAATGCTTTCTATTTAGCCTTAATAATAATTCACAATTATACTAAATTCCTAGTCTTTTCTTTTAGGATCTGATTTGTCCGTGGTCATCTCAAAGCCAATTTCATTCACAGTCTTTAACATTTCAACAATAATATCTGAGAGTTCTCCATTAACTTAAAAAAAATTTTTTTTTTATCTCACAGCTTCCTGTGATATTTCTTGATCAATTCTTATTGTTAGTCCAAATACAGCTTCTGCAACTTTAAGGTTGTCTCAGTCCCATGAAGTTAGTCTTCAACAATTCCTTATAATAGCATATTTTACCCTGAAAATGTCTTTTGATAAATAAAGACAATACATCAGCTATATACATAAGTTTGATTTGATTTTATATCAGTGCAATTATTCATTTCTCTACTTATTTCAATGTGTACAGAGCAGAGAGACAATTACATAATTCAGGGGAGATAACTTAGTCTAAGCACATTGTGCTGAAATTTGCAAGTATGTGAATAAATGCAATATCTCAAGTAAAAACAAAAAAATCATTGTCTGAGATTTGTTGAGTGCTCATTGGGAGCAAAATTTGATTCTTAGCAAAAGAAAAAAAAAAGGAAATTTTAAAAAATTTACTTTTTTTAAGTAATTTGACCTAAGTTAACCCCAATCACTATTTCTGACTAAGATAGCAAAAAATAATCATCTAATAAAGGTTCTTTAGAAGTGGAAGTTTTTGGTCTTTAGAAATAAAAAAAAAAAAATGGAAATTTTCAAAATTCTAGTCTCCTGGGCCCAAATTGGGCATTACCAACCAAAACTATTGTCTAAAATAATTTGACTAAAAATGATCACCTGGGTTTCTGAAAATAGGATCTAATACAAGAATAGTTGAAGATGTACTCAAAGTTGAGTTCAAGCCTTCATCTAACGATATTTAGGATGTATATCAATTGAATGTTCTTGTTGGCAGCAACATTGCAGAGTCAGGGGTTTTGGAAAGAGTTGGAGTCAGATTTGGAAGAATATTAGAAATTGGAATTAAATCTTTTTTAATCTCTGAAGAATCAACATTTTGGATATTGGGAGACTTTAAAATAAGTTGGAATATTGTATTTGGACTTTTCAGACTGCTGTTCTTATCTTGAGTGTTATTTTCATAATCTTTTGGCTGATGTAATGTCTAACCTTCTCCAGTTGTATCTTGTCGAACTTGGGAATCTGCACAGAATTTCGAATGGAACACTTTATTTAATTTATGGGTAAAGCATGCTCTTGCTCTGTCAGACAGTAGAAGTCCTAAGTAATTTGCAGTTGTATTTTGAGTGTTACCCGCACTGAAGATTCCACTATCAACTTCCAGAAAAGTATAACTTATAACTGAATTTTACCAAGTACTTTATACACTATGCCACAGGCATAGAATCCAGTTATAAGTGACATAATAAAATAATACTCAAGATGAGAACGGTAGTCTGAAGAATCCAAATAATGTGAATATAGAAAATTATCTGGGCTTGGACCTTTGGTGCTGGAATCAAACGCCTCTAGACTTTATAGTCATGAACAAACAATGATGTTTTTATAAATATATATATATATTTTTTTACATTTAAAAAGAGTTGAGTCACATGAGAGAAAAAGGGAGAAAGAAAGAGAGAGAGACATGCATACATATTAAAGACAAAGAGACTGAGACGTTGTTATATCTCAAACCTCAGGTGATGAGTTCACTTGGTTTATTACTTTTAACTTTTAGACAGTCTTTACCCTTGAGTTTATAGCTCCAGGTTTAATCTACTCTGATTAAAACATGCTCTGAAGTCGCCATGTTTTTAATAACACGCTTTAAATTATACTCATAGTCCAAAGAATCCAAATAATGCAAATAATCAATCCTTATCCCAAAAATCCAGAGAAAAAAAGTTTAAATCGGATATTTTGAATCCTTGGTGTTAGAGTCGAACCTTATCTCTTATGACTTTGCAACCCTGGTTGAAGCTAGTAGCGTTTGGGGGTCCTTATCTGCGACAGCGTCAGACATATACAACTGACTTTATACACAACATATCAGAGTTTGTTTCTCTTGTGAATATAGACTCTTTTCTTTCATTTTTGTATAATTGCAAACCAGTGCACCAACCAATCACCAATACAGGACGAAGCAACCAGAATAAGAAAATGAAGAGAAAAACCACGACACAAACACTGGGGTCAATGATCATTGAAAACAGACACATGTTCTTAAACTTATACTTTCTAACTTTGCAACCGTGGTTAGAGGTATTAACCCTGTGTAAATTGCTACATACCAACAACATAATGTTTTACGATAAAATTGTGAGCCTTGTCTCATCTATGTGACAGATACCTGGCCACATTCATCAGATCCTGCTTCATGGGACCGTAAATGCAACCCAGCAGCACTGCATTCTTAGCTCTGTCTAGTGGTAAATCCTTCAAGGGTGACCAGACTCACTGGTCATTGGAAAATACCGCTCTGATGCTCAGGGCACGCAATATGAGCATGACCATAAGTCTGTGTGGCAACACTGTTTACCTTGGCAGTCGCTTTAATTACATGCTGAATCTGGTCTGTCTTCCATTGTCTGGCATATACCTGAAATGAACTGCATCCTCACTTAGGCTGGCATTCGATAAGTAAAGAAAAAACTCGGGGTCATTTTCTTATAAACAAATAAAATAATTATTCATAAAACATTCTTAGGATATACATGGTATGCTTGTATAAAGTTGAGTTCTTTGGGTTCTTAACGTCTTTCTGATGCAGGCTGTTGCAACTAGGTTGGTTTAGACAATTTCCCAGCTAAGAACAAGAGCTTTTCAACTTAGCTTTTCTGGGGGTTTCTGGCCCTTATACCATAGCCCAGGAGCGATGCATTCCCTTCAATGCCAGTCAGCCCAAATCCTTATTTCTAAAAGCATAATGGTTTTATCAATCACTAATTTCAACCACCCATCCTTGAGGTCATTCTGTTTCCCTCTGTCGTTTGAAGCTTACCCTTTCTCTTTCCCATTATTTTATATCCTTTTTTTCTCTTTTCTTGTGATTCTCTTCTTTCTCTCCAAGTATATGCTTAAGTCAATAATTTATTTATCTGTCCACCTACCTCCCTATATATTTTAAAGGTTATTTGTGAAATCAATACAGATTCTTCTCCCCCCCCCCCCCGATTGGAGCCCATCATCATCATCATCATCCACAACTGTCTAGGCGGCCAACCAGCCAGACATTCAACAGCTGGGAGATCGAAATCGCCCCTCCTCCATTTATTTATTGTTTTTTCTATGTGTTTGACAGCAAAAGTCTGGTCTTTCTGAATCTAAATTCTTGTACTTGTCTGGCTTCATTAGTTATTTAAAATCCATTTTTATCAAACCCAACTAGAAAAACAATCTCTCGCCCTAGTTCCCTTGTTCTAAAGAAATTCTATTATCAGGTTTATATCTTCCTTTCATCCAAACAGATATTATTTTTCTGATGGACAGAATTTCATGGACATCTGCTTTTCTTGACCAAGTGTCAGCATACCTCCCACCTAACCATACCTCATCCTTTCTCATCCTCATCTATCTAAGCAAGGTCCTGGCATTGCCCGGGACCTTGCTACATACCAACAACATAATAGATGGAGGCTGTGAAGTGATCTTGCATATTTAGTGATCCAAGTGACTTTTGGTTTTGAAACTTGTCAGAAGTAAACGGTGTTACTTAATCTGAAGACCCCAACAAAAATGTAAGCTAACACATAAGAATATCTAGAAACTGATTATTATCATTGATATTTCAATGTTTATTTACTTACAGAAAAGTATTTTACATAAATAATTAATATTGAAAGGAAATATATTCTTTAAATATAATTAAAATCAGTTAAGTAAATGGAATGTAATATGGTGGGGTCTTCAGATTTACTTCCAAATTTCAAAACCGTTTGAATATACATGAGACTGGGGATAAGTTGTGATTGAATATTCCCTAAAAACTTCCTCCTTTGGAGAAAGTTGAGTCAACCATCCCTGGGTGAATGTTGCATCAGTAATTAAGGGGAAAAATTGCAATAGGCATGATTGTTTTAATGAGAATTGTTTGAGTGGAAAAGTTTGAGTGACACTTGAGGGTTAGAGGTGACCCCAGACGGAAATCGCAAAAGTACATAATTTTTTGACGGAAAATTTCTTTCTTTTGTCTAGCGATACTTAAGCAGGAAGATGTATTCAGGATGCACTGCCTAATTAGGGACAGGCACGTATAAGTAACTAGATGTAGTGAGACAAATTATTCGTCTGTTGTCTTTTTCACTCTTTCATGCATACACAAGTAACCCATTACTTTCAGTTTTTCCTGTGATTGTATTTTGACCGTTTGGCTCAGAGGAAAGTGTAGTATCTGTTCTGATGCTACATTTACTCTATTATGTCCTTGCTTTATGAAGAAGTACTTCAAGACAGGAAATTTTTATTTTTGTTCCAATTTAATCCAGAATGACCATTTTTTGGAAGCTGGGTTTTCTCTACATTAAAAACCGACCTTGTCATTAACTCTGCCCTCATGATGAGACAAGTGAATAGGAACCTTTATTAAAAACTAAACATCGGCATCTGAGCGATTGTATCCACAGACAAGCACAAACCTAGCTTCCTGACTACAATAACACAGGTGTATAATAGTTTACACACGCATACACAACTAAGTGAAAATGTAACATACTGAGTTTCTGAATTTTTTTAGATAAGGATTGATTATTCGTATTATTTAGATTCTTTGAGTGACTGTTCTCATCTTGAGTGCTATTTTCACAATGTTTCAGCTGATGTAACCTCTGATCTTCTTCAGGTGTATCTTGTTGAACTTGAAAATCTGAACGGAGTTCCGAACAGAACTCGTCATTTAATCCACTGGTGTAGCATACTTTTGTTCCGTCAGTTATGACTGGTGATAAGTCCTTAGCAATTCGTAAATATATTTTTGAGTGCCGCCTGCAAAGAGGATCGAGCCATCAACCTCCCGAAGAATGTAACTTACTGTATTTTATCAAGTACTACACCAGATGTTCTTACAAGGACCTGTGGCATAGTCAAATAAAGTACCTCAGTGTGGGCGACATTCAAAATACAACTGCAAATTACTTAGGACTTCTACCCAGTAATGGCTGATTGAATGAGAGCATGCTTCTCCTGTGGATTAAATAAAGAGTTTAGTTCCAAATTCTGTGTAGATTCCCTGAGTTTGACAGAAAGATTCCCGAGTGCAACAATAGACACCGGAAGAAGGTTAGAGGCTATACTGACTGATATGTTGTGAAAATAACATTCACAATAAGAAAAGTAGTCTGAATAATCCAAATAATACAAGTAATATATTGAGTTTGCCCCATTTCAATTCACAGCCTTGGTAATCTTCGTCAACATTATAAACAAAAGAGATTTTTCTTTCTTTTCTATGGGCCAAGAAAAATGACTCAAATAGAAAAGTGCAAAAGTTCTTTTCCTTTTTTTTCAAAAGAAAGGCTGGCAAGACGGTTAGAGGTTAGGGTAGGAATGTTTTTGTTTTATTTTTGTTAAGCAAACACTGCTCAAACAAGTTGTAACCAATTTCAATAGAAAAAAAAAAGAAAGAAAGAAAGAAGCGTAAATAGTAGAGTCAAATTTTTTTTTCCTATAGTCAACATAAACCATTATTCGAGGGCCTAAAAACAAACTAGAGACCCAGCAGAGACTTGTTGAGACCCAGAATAAGGGAGGGGAGTCCTCTGATCAGTTATATATTAGACTAATAGGCTCACGTTTGTCATGGTCTGTGGTGTTGCTATGTATGTTATCATTATCTGATTGAATTACATAACATAACCGTAGCGAAGCAATTTCTGTATGGCAACACCAAACACGTCACATACACATATATGGTTTCTAAAAAAAAAAAAAAAAAAAAAAAACGCACCAAAATGTACAGAAATAAAATTTAGGCCATTGGCTTTGGATCAACCTGTAACATAAATAAATTTTTGGGGATAGATTGATTCTCTGATCAGCTAAACAGTGTGTGAGTAGGCCCACGGCCACCGAGAGTAAGAAGAAGGCCTGTTAACTGAAAAATGTCTGCAGGCAATGTAGGTAAGATTTGTCAAACTGTCAGTACTATATTAGGGCCATTTGAAAAAGAGCAATCAAACATTTTTAAAAAGAAAAAGGAACACAGTTCGAGTAATACTGAAGCTGAACTTTATTCAATATAAAATATAAATATTATCTATGTAAAATTAAGTAATTAAAAAGCAAAAGCCAAGTGCGTCCAAGGATGGAATACTGCTGCCATATCTGGGAAGGAGTTGCTAAAAACAGCCTATCCTGCCTTGACAGAGTACAAAATAGACTTTGTGGCTTAGTGGGGGATGCCCTTTTCTCTACCTTGCAACCTCTCTCCCACAGAAGAGACGTTGCGAGCCTGTCCTTGTTTTATCGTTATTTCCATGGCAGGTGCTCGTCTGAACTCCAATCTCTGGTTCCCCCTCGCCAATCTTTCACGAAAAACTCCCGTCTAGCCGAATCCACTGTTAAAAATTTCCCCCACTCTTCATCTGTGCCTAAATCAAAACGTGGATTCCATGAACAAAGCTTCTTTCTTAGAACTACGCACCTGTGGAACTCTGTTCCGTTTGCCTGCTTCCCACCTGACTACAACTTGGATGTCTTCAAGTCCAACGTTAACAAATTCCTAATGAACCGCCCCCTTAAGTAAACACTTCATCAAATCTCCACACTAACGTAATGTACTTGCAATAGCCCTTATCCCTGAGTGGCTTCCGGACCTTGATAAGTGGTGACCAATGTGTAAAAAAAAAAAAAAAAAAAAGCAATATACAATTTAATACTGATAAAACTGAATTATGAATTTAAGGGAATAAACAATTAGAGAAAATTTATAAACACAAATATTTTTTGGCCTTTGGAACAAGATCGCAGTGTAGTATCTGTTTTGATGCTACACTTTACCTTTTCTGTCATCAGTCGGTGAAGGAGAAATCTTTCATGACTGAGATTATTTTTGTTCCTATCCAGTGTGCCCCTTATTGGGAAGCTGGATTTTCTCCACAAGATTATATGTTGAAATATTTAAATAACTATTACTTTAAATACAGAAATTATATTTAAAGTTTTGGTTTTCTGTACTTCTATGTCCATTTTTCCCCATGTTTTTCATCAAAATGTGTAGCGTATTAGTTGTCTCACAAGCCATCATCAGTGATTGCTCACTGGCAGTAACCTGTAGTGTTCTCTAGAGACCAAGTGACAAGTCTCCCCAGATTTCCAGTGTTCTCCACCTTTTGACCACTTGTGCAGATGATTGCATGTTATCGCAACAGCCGTTGTCACTGATTTCTCGTTGGCATCGGCCATTAGTGTTTCCTGGGGTTTGGGTGACAAAATGCCTCCCCAGGGTACCAGATTTGAACTGCACACTTCCAGTGGAGATTTAGTCAGTAATCTCTCACCTCGGCCTTTCCATCCTCCCTGACCCTTCACAACTAGTTGGTGTGGTGTAGCGCCAGTGGATGTCATCTACACCAGTTTATTATTATTATTACTATTATTATTATGATAATAATAAGGGTGCTTATGCAGTGTATGCACGTGTATTTTAAATATTATTTTCAAGTTAAATTAAATTTTGGGTTTGTATTACCGTACACATAGATTTGAAAAAGTTATCAAAAACAAATATATAACAAATAAATCTTATCAAAGGCAAGGTAAGTTACTTTTCTACCTAACTTGGATATGTTTTTAGAGTTTTGTATTATTATACACATAAATTCGAAAAAGTGGTCAAAAAACAAATATATACCAAATAAATGTTATCAAAGGCAAGATAAGTGCTGTGTTGTGGAACAACAGTGAAAATAAGAACAATCAAGTCGAGGTTCGGTTAAGGAACAAGTGTATTAACAATAATGTACAAAGATAGGAAAGCGTGTATATCTGCTGGGCACTCGGCTAGCAGTTGAATGCAGTTGCATCTCTCTCACAGGTGTTGGAGTTACTAGCGCTATTTATAGTGCTAATCGGTGTAAATTCTTCTGGTCAGGGAAGGCCGGTATAACACCCCCCCCCTTTGAAAATATCCCGTCTGGGATTAATAACGTTTGTGTTTGGGGTTCACCCTAATCAATTCTGTTGATTTATGTTTTCTGTTTTCCGGAGCTGTCTCTGGTATGGGCACCTGAAAAGTATCAAACACTGTGTCCATGATGTCCTCCTCGGGCGATCTGGTCATCTCACTGTTTGAGTATCTTTTCCGAATTTGGTTAGTGTGACGTTGTGCACAAAGTCTGGTCCCTTAATCATGTCGACCATGTTGCCTATTTGTTTCTCAACAATGCCGGGCTCCCAGAAAGTCTTATTATTTTTGTGAATCTTTCGCCAACTTTATACCGTGTTTTTGAGGTTTGGCCTATCCCGATTCGGTAACAACTTGTGAAAAATCGATCTAACCTTGCGTCCAAACATAACCTCAGCAGGTATCTTCGACATTTCAATGTTTGCATTCGAAGTGACTCTGTAGACTTGTAAAAACTGTTGGATTGACTTATCCGTCGGTGACCCACTAGCTTTTTTCAGAGCTCTCTTGAATGTGTCAACAAATTTCTCTACTTGTCCATTACTTATTGGGTGGTATGGCAGAATGGTTATAAGCTCGATTAGATGATCCTCACAAAAATTTTTAAATTCGGTAAACATAAATTGTGTTTCATTGTCTGTAACAATGCAGTTTACTGCTCCAAACCTAGCGAATAGTTCATACAGGAAGTTGATAGTTACCTCGGATGTGGGATTCTTACATTTTAATACTTCCAGCCATTTAGATAGGCTGTCTACAACAATGAGATAGTAGAACCCATCTAGCGGTCCTGCAAAATCTAAATGAATCCTAGACCAAGGTCGGTCCGGTTTTGCCCACGATCTGAATTGAGTCAGAAGAGCTTTCATAGCTAATGCGCATCCTCTACACTCCCTGATTTTTCCTTCTATATTCTTATCCATGTTTGGCCAATAAACGAAAGAGCGCATAGGGCTTTTCATTCTTCTACATGGAATTCCTTGAGCATTCTTTTCTGTAATGTCGCAGGAATTACGACCCTGTCACTATATAACAGGACGTTATCGCAAATTGAATAAATTTCTTCATCCAGTTCGTTATTGTTGATCCTTTATTTTGTGCGTATAATAAATTCGTCCACTTCTGCCTTACTCTTAATCTCATCAAGCGTTACTGGAAGTTCTCTTATTGTGTCACATAGAATTTTTTTTACTTCAACTTCCGCTAGAATGGCTGCTATGCTCTAATGGTTCTGTCTGCTTAGATATTAACCTCGATAACTGTCTGCATGACCAAATTTTTTAGATGGTACATACTCCATTTGAAAATTGTAATTCAGAAGTATGGTACCCCATCTTTGGAGTCTATTCGCTGTATGTTGTGGTAGTCCCTTTTTCAATCCGAAAATCGTTAATAATGGTTTGTGGTCTGTTTGTAACAGAAATTGCCTACCGTGCAGGAAACAATGAAATTTCTTTACCGCGAATATAATGCTTAGCACCTCTTTTTCAATTTGTGAGTAGTTCTTTTCGGCTGGCAAAAGTGATCGGGATGAATGCGCTATGGGTTTCACTTTTCCATCATCCATTTTGTGTAAAATGCATGCTCCTATGCCATAGGAGCTGGCATCGCTTGCAACTATAATTTAATGCTTGGAATTATAATGTGCCAGAAACAAGTCAGACGTTAAAGTCTCTTTAATTTCTTGAAATGCTTCTTCGCACTCTTGCGTCCAGACCCATTTTTGGTCTTTCCTTAACAGTTTATTTAAAGGCGACCTTAGTTTATGCATATTTGGCACAAATAAATTGTAGAAATTTGCCAAACCTAAGAAACCTTGTAAAGACGCAATATTTTCTGGAGCAGGCATATTCTTTATTGCACTCGATCTATCTGGATCCGGCCTTCTTCCATGTTTATTGACGATTTGCCCCAAGTATTTTATTTTCTCCATGAAAAATGTATATTTTTCCTGTTTTACTTTAAATCCATAATCCTGGATCCTTTTGAATACTTGGTTTACATGAGCTTTGTGTTGTTCTTTCCTAGCGCTTTTTATTAACACATCGTCCAGGTACCCTACTGCGAAATCCAACCCATTTAACATAATGCCCATAATTTGCTGAAAAATCGCAGGGGCGACTTTGACCCCTAAAGGAAGTCTGTTAAACTTGTACAATCCCTTATGGGTATTAATACATAGCAGCTTTGAACACTGCTCATCAACTGGAACTTGTAAGAATGCGTAACTGAGGTCGATTTTAGAAAAATATTTTCCTCCACTCAGTTTCGCAAATATCTCTTCAGGGCTCGGAAGAGGATAATGGTGATCTGGTAATGGCCTGTTTAAGCCTGTCGCGAAGTCGGGCAAACCCGAATCTCCTTACTCTTCTTTTTGATGTAAACCATTGGTGCAGCCCACTCACTGTGATCAATTTTTCCGATGACACCCATGTTTTCAAGTCTTTCTAATTCACCATCTATCTGGTCTATAGCAGCGTATGGAACATTTCTTTTCTTTCTGAACACTGGCTGTTCATTTACTTTTACGTCAAATTTTGCTACCGTTTTTGTACATCTTCCCAAACCGCCTGAAAATACGTCTGGGAAATTCTCTTTTAACTCCCTCTTAAGTTTTTCTGCCTCCACATTCGAATCCTCAACCCTTTGGCAATATGAGCTTAAAGGGAGATCCCATAGTCTAAACTTTTCGAACAGATCAGTTTCAAAAAGGTTGTTTGATTTTTGCATGACAAAAATTCTTGCTTTTTCGGTCCTGTTCTGGAAAAAAATATTCGTCACTAATTCTCCTTCGAAGGTAATATTTTGGCCACTGACGCTTCTCGCCCTTTTATGTGATTTAATCATAGTGGGTCTCCCAAGCCTCTTCCATGTCTGTACATTAATAATGGAAATGTCAGACCCACTAACAAGCTGTAGCCTTACTTTCTTTTTAAACATTTTGACCTGTACATATTTCCGGATATTTTATTCCTCAGGTTCAATTTTCGTAAGTTTAATGGATGTCTTTCTACCAGATTTTTTTCTACAATGCGATGCTTTATGCCCAATCTGATGGCAGTTGTCACATTGTTTGAATTTGTAGGGACACTCATTGTACCAATGTTTATTTCCACACCTCCAACATGGTCCAGATGGATCTTTTCCCTGTTTCTTTCTCTGGTTATTTTTTGAAGTCGAATTTTTCTTTTCAGGGATCTTTTTAATATGCGACACTCCGCTTTCCTCTATGTCACGACTGTCTTGTTTCACCGCAATAAACCGTTCACAGTCTTCCGCTAAGTTTTGTAGTTTTAAATTCAGTTAGTTTTCGAGTTTATTTAAAACACAACACCTGATTTCAGCGTCTTTATTTAAGACCAGCCCTTGCACAAATATTAAACATTTAAAATTATCTGATGATAATTCTTCGAGTTTAAAATTGTCGCAATGCTTGTTCACTATACTTGCATAAGTAGTGTTTTGCTCTCTTCTAGTAACATTCATACATTTATATCGACTATGGAAAAGAGACGTTTTTGCAGAAAACAGTTCTGTAAGTAGCGTAACTGTTTCTTGGAAGCTCAACTCACTGGTCTTTTTTGGGAGCATAAAATTCATGAACTTTGTATGCTCGGTTGTTCCCAATTTCCTTAGCAAAAGCCTAACTTTTTTTGCGTCTGACCAGGTACTACAATCCGATATAAAAATATCCTCATATCGTCTATATTACTGGACGAAAGTGACATCGTCTTCTGGATTATAATTGAAATTTTCAATAGCAGCCCACACAGCTGTTTGAGAAAATGCATTATGATTATCGTCCGCTTTAGTTAACTGTGTCGCCTCCAGAATTTTTCTTTGTTCCTCCTGCGTTTTCATCAATATTTCCTCAAAGCGTTTCTGTTGTTGAAGCATTTTTTCCGCAAATGCTTGTTTAAATCTCCCTTCTCTTTCTACTTGTTGAATTTGCTGCTTTTGCACCACGAGATTTTGCTCTGCTTGGAATTGGAACGATTCCAACAGTGAATCTCACATCCATCATACGAATTCAGTTTACAATTTACGCTTGTATTAAATAAATATTCCTAAGTAAAAAAAAAATTAAAAAAAAAAAAAAAAATCAACCACGTTTTCTTTCCCAATTCTTTTGTTTGGAGAACAACAGTTTAGCAGTCCTTTTGTAACTTAATTTGTTGAACGCTATATATCTAGTCTTACTAGAAACAATCCAGCGAAATAACATTTGTTTAACATTTTTATGTAGCAAAAATAAAATCCATCGCTTTAAATATCCGACAAATTTGTATAGGAAACTTTTATTAATTTATTTATTTTTTTTTACCTTCTTTACCTTTTGCAAAAAATGACTTGATTCTTTATGTGTTTTCTCTTGACAAAGTCAAGTGTGTTTTCTTTTGTTTTTTTCAAATCTTAGATGTTATCGAAATAATGATAAGCTTACATGGTATTTGCTAGTTGGTTTTGGACATTTAACTTTGCAGAAGAAAATTCTTACCGTAGGAAAAATGGCTTCTGGTGAAGAAAAAAATGAACCCTTTTTCCCTTTCTAAAACACTTCGTAAGTGTGTTCAATTATTAAATAATTGACAACATTTGCGTTTTTCACTGTAGATCTTGGTAGCAAGTTTTTTCCCTATCGCCAAATTACTATTGTAGTAATTAATTTGCTGTTAATCCTTGCGTATCCAAATATCTGTTGAAATGACGAAGGTGTTCTGTCATAAAGATTTTACGAATCTTTATTTCAATCACTTTTGGTGATTCTCTGCAGTGATGGTTGTTTTGATTCCTTGTCGCCAATCTGTTGTGTTGTGGAACAATCAAGTCGAGGTTCGATTAAGGAACAATTGTATTAACAATAATGTACAAAGATAGGAAAGCGTGGGCACTCAGCTAGCAGTTGAAGTGCAGTCGCATCTCTCTAACCGGTATTGGAATTACTAGTGCTATTTATAGTGCTAATCGGTGAAAATTCGTCTGTTCAAGGAAGGCCGGTATAACAATAAGTTACTCTTCTACCTATCTGGAAAGATTTTTAGTGGTTTTACTCACTTTAAAACGTGTAATCGCTTCAAAAAATGTTTATCGATATATTTTAAAAAGAAAAATGTTGGCATGTTTGGTAGAAAAGTAACTCATCTTGCCTTTCATAACATATATTTGTTATATATTTGTTTTTTGACAACTTTTTCGAATCTGTTTATAGTAAAACAAACCCATCATGTAAATTATTTACAGTTAAAATGTTATAAAAACAAAAAATTGAAGTTTTAATTATTTTTCAAAGAAATAAATTATGCCGGTGCTAAAATATTGATAATTCACTGATTGTAAAAAAAAAAAAAAATGCCGTGAAAAATGCTTACCTTAAATATTTGAAAATACTCAGTGAAAAGTTTTATTTATTATTAAAAGAACATTATATAAAAAGTTTTTGTTTTGCAGTAAAAAAATAAAATAAATAAATAAAATGAAATATTCGACTTTCTCCAATAAAAATAAAAGTTCAAACACGAATTAACTAACGATATTTTGATTAAAACTATCTCAAATGTGCAATTATAATAATTGTTATCCGAATGGAGAATTGTTCTTTTTCTTTAGAACATACATGGACAATCGGTAACAAATATTGGTAGCCATATTTTTTTTATGTCTGTTAGCTTGACCGCGTAGTTGAATACCGGAAACTGTCTATACCTACAACTTAATCAGGAAGTGATCTAACACTATCATATGCGTCGGGGTTCTTTCTAGGTAGCCACGGTAGACCCCATTGTCAAATGAACAAAAAAAAAAAAAAAAATTGAATAAAGGTAATGATTGTGGAGATAGAGAGAGAAACAATTAAAGCAATGCAAACTCAGACACCAATTGAATTTAAAATTTATATCACTTTAATTCATTTATTCTTTAATATGAACAAGTTATGATATCGGTCTATTCAAATTATGTGAGGATTTTTATGCCTCCTAAAAGAAAGTTCAATTCTCATGCCCAAAAAAAAAAAGGGTATAGATTCTAAGATAGATAGTGAATGCTGAATTGGGAGCGATAGCATTAAAAAAAGAAAAAGAAAAAGGAACATCAACCGTGTATATTAATTGAACAATTTTACTTTGGTAAGTAATAAAGAATGATATACAAACAATAAAAGGAAAATATACAGTTATAGTCAGCTAACATACTTCCTAACTTCCGGCGTAATGACAAGGCAAATCAGTTCTTTCACTTCTATTGTTCTTCAGTATTAACACAATTAGTATTTTTTGAGAGTCATCAGCAAGAATTCCTTTGGCGGCGGAAAACAAAGCCAACTGTTTTGGGGAATATTATGTATTGAATCCGTTTTTTTATGATGTTTGAAAGTTTATTTGGACTTCAATTTTTATACTTTTATAAACATATATTTATTATATAAATTCAAATAAAAAACGTTTAAAATAAAAAAAAAATTATTTTTATAATTTCATAAACATATTTCTTACAAAATTTTAAATAAAATAAAAACTTTTATTTTTTTAATTTTCTTATTAAAAGTTCAAATAGAGACTATTTGTATTATTTTTATCTGTATAATTTTGATCGTTTTTATTGTATACTTCCCAATAATGCCCTTTTCTTCTATTTATTTCAATAAATCGCTTCACAATAGAAACACTGAAGAACAATAAAAGTGAAGGAACTGATTTACTTTGTCGCCGCTTCCGGTAGAGCTACACCGGAAATTACGAAGTACATTAGCTAACTATAACCAAATATACAAAACGAGGATTTGAGAACTTGTGCTTCTGTGCAACTTGTTTGATGTTTGTAGAAGTGTGCATGCTTTGGATGCCAACAACTGTTGGCTCTTCAGTCGTAGGAGGATCATTTGTGTCAACCATCCAGGGCTTGTGTCATTAAGCAATCTTTTTTTTTTTTTTTTTTTTTTTATTACATTTTCACCCCAAACAAGGCACATTGCCACTTTGGTGTAGGGGGCTACTATCAGGGGAAACATCTACTGGGGTACTATGTAGGGATTTGGGCAGCGAGATGTTGGTTCACGTTGCACTTGAACTTATGCATGTCAGTACAATTGGGGAAGCAGTGACCTGGAATGGAATTCCAAAGTCTAGCAGTTCTGGGGAAGAAACTACTGGAGTAGAAAGATCTTTTACATCTAGGGATCTCTACAGTGTGGGGGTGGGATTTTGCAGCTTGTCGGGTCTGTCGAGGGTGTTTACGTCGTGGGGGCACAAGTGCTTGCAGTTCATCAGAGCATTCACCATTATAATACTTGTAGAACAGGCAGAGGGATGCAACGTTTCGACGATGGGACAGAGGCTGAAGCTTAGATGCCAGTTTAGGGCCTATCAGATTTGCGACTCTCTTTTGAACCCTGTCAAGGAGCGAGAGACTAGTAGCCGATGCACCAGCCCAAATATGACAGCAATACTCCATACATGGGCGAATAGTGGCCTTGTAGAGATACAGGATACTTTCGGGTGTTAGAAGTTTTCTAGCACGGTAGAGAGAGCCCACCTTCCTCGCAGCGGCCCTGGCAATGCTCTCGATGTAATTGTTCCAGCTCATGTTTCCTGTGAACGTTAGGCCAAGGAGCTTGAGAGACGTACTCTCAGATAAAGAGTCGTTGGCCATTGCTATAGGTGGTAGAGAAGGTTTCTTGTAATTATTGAATGAAACCAGTTTTGTCTTGGCGGCATTGAACGTGACCATCCATTTTTGTCCCCATTCCACTACTGATTGGAGGTCATCCTCTAGTGTTTCTGCCATTACTTTAGATATATGTTCATTTGTTTTCCTGTCGTGCCTGCTATAGAGTGTGGTGTCATCAGCATATATACCCATCTCAGAGGCAATTTTGTCGGGGAGGTCATTTATGAAGATCAGGAACAGCAGAGGTCCAAGGATAGACCCCTGGGACACTCCCGCATTTATATCATATTGTTTAGATGTACGACCGTCGAGGACAACCTGGATTTTTCTCTTATCTAAGAAGGATTTAATTATGTTAAGTATTCTACCAGTGATACTGTATGATCTAATCTTCCTGAGGTGACCCTCATGCCATACCCTGTCAAAAGCCTTAGATATATCTAGAGCTACCGCTCTGCCCTCTCCCGCTTTGTCCAGTGAATAGTATATGCGTTCAGAGATTACAGTAAGGATGTCTACCGTGGAACGGGCTTGTCTAAATCCATATTGTTGGTCGGTCAGAAGTTTAGCATCTGTAAGGTGCTGGACTAGAGCATGGTTAATTAAGGTCTCAAATATTTTGGCAAAAAGTGGTAGGAGGCTAATAGGGCGATAATTTAATGGGTCAGTTCTTTCGCCAGAATTCTTGAATACTGGTACCACAGAAGCAGTTTTCCAACAGCCCGGAAAACAAGATTCATTAAGGCATTTGTTGTAGAGTTTGGAGAGAACTGGAGCTACTTCGGCTGAGCACTTTTTTAATAGCACAACTGGGATGAGGTCGGGTCCACATGCTTTTGAAGTGTCAAGGTTTTTTATGATAGCATGCACCTGAGCAGGGGTGATTATTAGATCGTCAAGCGTGGCGTCTGTCCGCATAGGAAAGTCAGGTAGGGGGTGGTTTAGAGGGTCCAGTGTAGAGTTTGAGGCAAACCGACTGGCAAGCATGTTAGCCTTCTCGGTTGCTGAGCAAAGAACCTCGTGATTGTTGGTTAGTGGGGGAATTGTTGATTGCCCATTATTTACTACACTGTTATAGATTTTCCAGAAGTCACGAGTTCCTAGTTTTTGTGCTTCGATGCGTTTTTTAGTGGTTTCCGTAAATTCCCTCTTAGCTGTCGCTATTTCTTTCTTAACGTTACTTCTAGCTTCTATGTACTTCTGTCTTTTTGAACTGGACTTATGTTGGTTAAACCTGCGGAATGCATGCTGCCTTTGGGCAATGGCAGTTGCGCAAGTCGAAGTAAACCATTGGGGAGAGTGGGGCTTGCTATAGAATTTCCGCATGGGAACATGTGCTTCGATTGCAGTTTTGAACCATTCAGTGGTCTCGGTTGCACACTTGTTCAGCAGGAAGAGAAAAAATATTTCCCCATGGGGCGTCTCTGATAAGATCTCTGATGGCTTCCCAGTCAGCCTTTTTATAATATCTCGTTGTTTTGAGCACTGGCTCTTCAGTTTTGGGTCTAGAGTTTAGGGCGATTTCAACCATTATCAACGCATGATCAGCGTTCCCAAGTGGGCTGTCGGCTTTCGTTACACAGTCAACAGGAACTGTGGTCAAAAACAGATCTAATAGTGATGCGTGTTGTTCTTCCTGATCAGGGAAGCGGGTTGGAAAAGTAACAATTTGCGATAGGGAGTGAGATACAGAGAAGCTATGAGTTGCGCTAATAATGTTAACCATAATAGTGAAAAAGGAGGAAAAGAAATGCAGTTTTAAGCATTTGAGTTTATATGGACGAGTTCATGTGCCCCTTTTTTGTACAAGCGAGTAACTACTTATCAAGGGCCTAAGGCCACTCAAACATAAGGGCTAATGAGTGTAAAGAGGTCACTGAGACATGTAGTAATCCTTAGTGGTGGAAATTGGGTAGAATTTCATTATTTAACATGACAGCTCAACAAGAACTTGTTTACATTGGACTTGAAAATGGTCATATTGTAGTCAGTTGAAAATCAGGCCAACAGAACAGAGTTCCACATGCAGGCAATTCTAGAAAAGAAGCTTTGTTCATGAAATTTGCATTTAGATCTAGGCACAGATAGGGAGTAAAGGAAAGTGTTGATAGTGGTTGTAATTAGACGAGTGTTTCTTTTTTGTGAAGGTTCGGCGAAGTGCTTAGACGAGCATTTACCATGAAAATAACAATAGAGCAGGGACAAGCTTGCAACATCTCTTTTGTGGGAAAGAAGTTGCAGGGAGCAGTGATTGGGTTTATCATTTGGCCAATCCATGCAACTCTTTAAAGAACAAAGGACCAAAACCACACTGACCAATACACGAGTGTTTTTCAAATAGTTAACAGTGTATGATATGTATGAGCTATAATTACTTAATTATATGAAGAGGAGTCTGAGCGGGAAAGGGCAAAAATAGAGTCACAATCAAATGTGGTGTGTTCAAACTTCAGTCTTGAATCTAACAGTATATTTTAAATGATTGGTAAGCAATCATTCACCTCTCTGTATATTATACCAGCAGGAAGACCAGACGTTGTTCGGGATTGACTGAGAAATGCCCTTTTGTGTTCAGCATATAATAACATTATATTACCTTTTACTTTTATATTTCATATTATTCAATTTTGGAGGAAGTTCAAAGCTGTGCACAGCACTGATTGGTTGGGAGGAGGTGTAAATTGGTTGGGAGGAGGTGTAAATTGGTTGGGAGGAGGTGTAAATTGGTTGGGAGGAGGAGTAAATTGACATTGATTAAAATAAACTTCATTAAATTGATAGTCCTCAAGCTTTTTGATTCATGTTCTGTAAGATGAAGAAGACATGTTATCTGGTTGTTAAGGGGGGGGGGACAGAAAGAGAGGAGTGAACAGAGAGAGAGAGAGAGAGAGAGAGAGAAGGGGATGAAGGACAAAGAGAAAAGGAGAAGAACAAAGACAAAGAGGAAAGGAAGAGAGGAAAATAAACAGAGAGAGAGAGAGAGAGAGAGAACTTAATCTAGTGGCAGTCCAATCATTCTTCTGCACCCCCCCCCCGTAGCACCTACATGATTACTTTATCCCGATAGTCTTCTAACAAACTCTCCTCAAAATAGATAATTCCAGCTTACACATATTTCAATCCACAAAAACTTTTCTAATTTCCCAAACATTTCACTTTTGACATTTTGACTCCAAGTGTGTAATTCTTATCTGTCTCGGCTTCTAATTTAACTTCAGAATGTATCTAAAGAGCTGCCTGCATAGTGTAACATAGTAAATAAAGTGAAAAAAAAATTAATGAATGATATTCGAATGTTATTCAAATTATGAATGAATGATTAACGAATGTATTCAAATGAAACAAAGTGATCCATAATAAGTTCAATTTGGCAAAACTGGTGTCAAATGGTTTGTATCAATAGTATTTATCAATTAAAAACAAAGGAAACCCCAAACCCATAAAAATAAACAAAAGAATAAAAAACACAACAACAACAAAAAAAAACAGCTGTTTCATTTTCATAGAAAATAGGGATGTGGAACAATAAGCTTTAGAGAAAAGTATACAAAAAAAATAAAAAAATAAAAATAACTAAAGCATTATATCAGGTTGACAAGAAAGTTCTTGCAGAATTTCTTTAATTTTGATTTCAAATGATATATTTTCAAATAGGTTTTTGTTATAATACCTTATATAAAGTAAAGGTATTATAACAAAAACTTATTTGAAAATATATCATATATGATAAAGAAAAAAAACGCTCTTTAAAATGATATATAATCATTTTAAAGAGCGTTTTTTGCTTTATCTAATCATTTAAATTACGATCGTTTTTATAAGTATTATGTCTTCTTTTCAGAACGTTGAATATAAGATGGAAAAAAAGAAAATGCGCACAATTTTCTTATTTCAATTCAAGCTAAGCTGAAAAGCTCCTGAAACAGCTTGCGATATCAATGGAGCATTTGGCCCAGAAACCACTAAATGCACAGCACAATGGTGGTTTAAGAAATTTCATGGCAGCGACAAGAATCTTGAAGATGATGAGTGGAATGGTTGGCCATCGGATGTTGACAACAATCAGTTAAGAGCTTTAGTCGAAGACAACCCACACACAACTGTTTGAGAACTTGCTTTTGAATTAGACATACCATATACAACAATTTCTAACCACTTAAGAGAGATTGGAAAAACAAAAAAAAAACTTGATAAATGAGTGCCTCACGAATTGAACGACAACCAAAAGAAATGCTGTTATGAATTGTCATTTTCTCTTCTTTTACGCAACAAGAACGACCCGTTTCTTGACCGGGTTGTGATTTGTAATGAAAAGTGGGTTCTTTATGACAATCGGCAATACTTAGCTCAGTGGTTAAATGCTGACAAAGCTCCATGACACTTTCCGAAGCCAGAGTTGCACCAAAATAAGGTTATAACTGTTTGATGGTCTGCGGCCAGTCTCATCAATTATAGTTTTTTGAATGCAGGTGAAACCATTACGGCAGCGAAGTACTGTCAATAAATGGATGAAATGCATCAGAAACTTTGACAACAACACCCAGCATTAGTCAACAGAAAAGGCCCAATTCTCCCGCATAACAATACCTAGCCACATGTTGCTAAATCGACCCAGAAGAAGTTGAACCAATTGGGCTAGGAAACTGTCTCATCCACCATACTCTCCAGATCTCTCATCTACTGCCTACTATTTTTTCAAGCATGTCGACAACTTTCTGTGTGAGAAATGCTTCAAAAACCTAAGTGATATCAGAAATGCCTTCAGGAACTTCATCGCCACCAGAACATAAGATTTTTATGTTACTGGTATAAACACACTTGTTTTGTGTTGGCAAACGTGTGTTGATTCTGATGGTAATTATTTCGATCAATAATTTTTTGCTTGAGCCAAGATATATTCATCTGAATGTAAAAGTTAAAAACCACAAGAACTTTCTTGTTAACCTGATACAAAGTTGAGCCGTTCAATTAAATTAGAGGGAGGAGAGGCATCGTAGTTACTTAATTCAGTGAACATTTTTGTGTAAAGATCGGCCAAAGATTAAAATATTTCATTCAAATATTTTCTATTCACCTGGAGAATCTGATTTTCTTCTGAAGAAATCTAACTGTTAAGAAAACTGTCATGGCAGATGCTCGATTGAGCTTCAATCTATGGTCACCCCCCCCCCAAAAAAAACTCGTCTAACTACAACCACTGTGAGCATCTTTGAGCATTCCAGCACATAATTTTTTCATGTCAACAGGAGAAGGATCTTTTGCTCTTTGCCTGCAAAATTATAAAGTCCAGGGCTTGTACAGAACAGTTATCCACTAAAAATTCTTCATCTCCAGGACCTTGTTGTACAGAATAGCTACCCATCGGGAACTCTTCTGAAACTAAACATATCTTTAAATTCAAGATCTACAAGAAGTTAAAGATCAACCAGCTTTTAACAAACTTAAACTTCAAAGGACAAAAGCCTACAAGTATACAATGAACATCACCTTCAACAAACACTGGTAATTGCAGGGGGGAGGGGGCTAATTTACAACAAAACCCGACAAAAACTGAGTGGTAGGCTAATTGCCAAACGAACAGACTAGATAAGAAGAATGGTCCCTCTTCGCCAATCTTTCACGATATACACCCGTTTAGCTTAAACCACTGCCATTAATTTTCCACACTCTTTATCTGTGCCTAAATCAAAACATAGATTCCATGAACAAAGCTTCTTTCTTAGAAGTACACGCCTGTGGAACTCTCTTCCGTTTGCCTGTTTCCCACCCAACTACAACTTGGATGTCTTCAAGTCTAACATAAACAAATTCCTGATGAACCGCCCCCCCCCCTCCCTTAAGTAAGACACTTTATCAAATCTCCAATACTAATGATTACTACGATACTATCCCATTGACTACTATACATGCAATAACCCTTATCCCCGAGTGGCTTCCGGACCTTGATAAGTGGTGACCTCCATGTAAAAACAAAAAAAGAATACATCAGCTAATATAAATGTCATTGATTAGTGATCAAAACAAATCATTTGCATAACCAGACGCAGATCGCTTGGTTATACAGATACAGCACACAAGTCAGCAGCACTTCAGTTAGTGTGAACAGCTGTTATCACGAAGAAGGGGGGGGGGGTAGTGAGCAATTCATTGTTCGTATCAACTGCACTAGGTATATCTTCAACAGAAAAAGAATCTTACTGCTTTGGCCCGATACCTCCTCTTTTCCAAGGTCCACATCGACAACATTTGTCTTTCCTTCTATTCCCACTTTAGCAATGGTCAGCGAACCTTGACTCCATCTGGTTCGCAACAGTTTTCTTCTTTGAAAAAACTAGCAAATACTTTTCCCACAAAATCGATGATCTATTTTTTTTTATTATTATCTTATTTGTTTATTTTTTTATGTAAAAACGTTTGATCTTTTTTATTATTTTATTTATTTTTATGGAAAAATTTTTCCTTTTTTTTTTTTTTCCATTTCTTAAAAAGGAAAAATAAATATTTGTATTCCTGAATTTTTAAAATGAGGATTGATAATTTGAATTATTTGGATCGATCAGACTACTGTTTCCAGTGTTATTTTTACAACGTTTCGGCTGATGTAATCTCTGATCTTATTAGGATGTATTTTATCGAACTCTGGAATTTTTCTGTTAGGTAAAATTCAGTTGTAAGTGATTCTTCTGGAGATTGAAGGTTCAATCCTCAGTGCAGGTGATACTCGAAATACAACTGCAAATTACTTAAGACTTTAACCCAACCATGGGTAACGGAACAGGAGCATGTTACACATGTGGATTAAATAAAGGGTTATGTTTAAAATTCTATGTAGATTCCCGAGTTTGACAGAAAGATTACAGAGTTTTATCATATATTGTAGCCTTAGGCCAGTAGGTAGAGATTGTCAGCTAATATACATTTCGAGTGTGTAATTTTTATGCTTTTTCAGTACGGCCTGGCATTGAGCGAAATATACCCAATGTCCAGGGAAATCAGGGGATAAAGTTCAAAAGTTAAGACAAAATAAGCTAGACATAGCTGTTGATATAAGAAGTTAGATCATGTGTTCAACCGATTCGAGTTTGAAACTGTTTTCAAGCAGTTCGTGTCTAGGGGGTGAAGATACAAGACGCATGTCAACAATGTAGAAATCTCAGTTAAGCCTATCTCTCGACAAATTAGTGAAGATAGAATAAATATATTATAAGGAAGAAAATCTTAGACTACCTTTTATTTTATAAAGAATAATTTTACGTCTCTCCCCTTGTCTTTAAAAGAACCTCTTCTCTCAATAAACCTTTAAACTGTCAATAGTCTCCTTGTGTTTTTGTGCATGAAGCTTATTCTGTCTGAGAAACAGAAAATCAAGCCACCAAATGATCCAACGAACAGATCTGTGGTCACAAACACATCGGAAGCGACGCTTGAAAAATGACAATCGAATCATATGTAGAGAAGACTTTACTAATTGAGTTGTTTTATTGGTTGCTCGGCAGCAATAAACCAGCAGGTGCAACCAAGTACACGTTTGTTGAACGAACAAGCAGCAACACATGTGTGCGTGTGTGTGTGCGTGAAAAGGCCATATGCTACTATGTGTCCTAGGTGTTCCCATGTGCGTCTCCTTGTTAAATGTTGTCTGCTTAACATCATTGAATCTTCTTGTGTTTTTATGAAAACGTTTGACAAAAGGCATCTAAAGAAGGTTGAAGATTACATCGGCCAAAACGTGAAAATAACACGCAATACAAAAATTTTAGTTTGAACAATCCTGATAATACAACAAATATTTATAAGAAAAAAATTTTTTGTTTAAAGAAAATAAGTTATCTTCCTTGTGAAGCTTAAAGAAAGGCTTAAACGGATGAAGATTAAATCTGAAGAGTATCGGAGAAAATATGCAGAACAAAAGATTTCGTTGGTATGGTCACATTGGGCGAATAAATGTAGAAGAGTTCAAGAAACAGGTCAAGTTCACAGGGGAAGGTCAAGGAAAACATGATAACAGGTTGGATTTGAGAAGAGGAGGGATAGACAAATACCTGACCAGAGATACATTTGTTTGGATATCAATTTCTAAAAACGCTGTCAAGCACATAGTAGCATGTACAGTAGATCCCCGGGATACGGAGGCCTTAGGATACGTTTTTTTTTTAGGTTACGGTGTGGAATACAATGTTTTTCCAGCCCCTGGTTATAGTATTTGCCCTGCCTTATGGTGTTATTTATGATGTTATGTGTTATTATATACTGTACTGTATTTTGTTACTAATTTTTAATATGTACTGTATGAAATTTTGCTTAGACCCCGCCATATGATGATTACACCTTACGATCGCAACCCCGTAATGAATTAATGCCGTATCCCGGGGTACTACTGTAAAAGGAAACGTTATACATGATGATGATGATGATGATGAACAACAACAAAGAAGTGAACAATAATTTGCTAAGTTTTGAAAGAATTAAAAAATCAAACTGAATGAATAAAAAAAAAAATCTAAATTTATTATTTATTACTAAAATTCACATAAAAAGCATAAAGTTACAGGTGTCCAAGAAAATTGGCTTCGCTACATTAGTCAGAACTTAAATGTCATAGATTCGTTATCATTAATCATAGGAAATGTGTCTTTACTCGAGTCAACTGAGAATCGGAGAGAAGTGTCTCTTAAATCATACACATTATTCATAATCTTTTTTTTTTTTTTAGTAATTTACACCTGTTTCATGACCTTTGCTGTAGAGGTCATATACAGTCTATAAATGATTGGTTGAAATCTTTTTAAAGCACAGATGCAATTAAAAAAATAAATAAAAATCAGCATTTACATTTGTTCCAACTTAATAATTCTATTGTTTTCTCATAATAAATGTTAATTACAAAAATAAATACGAATTAAAGTTGTGTTATCCAGTAATGAAACTGATTAAAGAACAAAAAAACAAAGAAAGAAAAATTTTTTTTTTTTTAATTTCTATTTTGGGAATGATAAGGAGAAAGTTTGAGTGTTTAATATGTTTATCTTACGGACAAGCAATGAAAGTGAAATTTGTTTTTAACCAAATGATGATGAAGAAGAAGAATTAAGGAAAACCCTTGAATGTGGAGACTAACACAGACGAACCAAAAGCATAGACCAAACAAACTGCCACACAGACAAAGCATGAAACGCTGCATGGAACCAAGAACATTGAAGCTGCATACCTATAAGTTCTCTAACCCCAGCCCCATCACCACATCACTGCCCCCGCCAAAAAGAAAGAGTGAAACCAAATAGCCAAGTAGTCAAGGAGGAAGGAAAGACTGAGGAGCGAGCACTGACTAAATCTCCACTGTATAAGTGCGAAGAGAACTGGGATCATGGAGAGGCTTATTGCCACTCAAATTCCAGTAAAGACCAATGGCCACTGCCAACGAGAAATCAATGGCAAGCAGCTGTTGTGATAATGCAAATTTATTTGCAAATGGTATCGAAAGATGTGGCAAGTACTGGAAAATCTGTGGAAACTTGTCACTCAGCTTCCAGGTAACACCACAGGCTGTACTCTATGAAATCTTTGATAACCTGTGTGAAAGCTCCTTGAGAGTCCATAATAAAATGTAAATCCATCATAGATCAAAGAATTATCTAATCTTAATAAAATCTTCAATAATTATCAATTAATAAATAATGACGTCAATTCGCATTTCAACAATAACAATTATTTTCTGTGAGTCTAATGCAACAGGCATCATATAAATTCTAGCTACTGGCTATAACACCCCCCTAAGAGAGTATTTATACATTTCTTTTTTTTTTTCTAAAGATAGGTTTTACTGCTAAAATTCAAAGAACAACACCATCAATACCATTGTGGTTCTACACATGACATTGATAAATAAACAATTAATAACCAAAAATTATTGAAATTTCTCTTTACTTCATCTTTTTTCTACCAAACTGCATTATCATTGCTTTCGAGCAACTCCTTACACACTATCCACAATGCTTCAAGCAAACTACAACATCCTCCTCTATTTTTTAAATTTTATTAATAAGTCATTATTTATCAAAGCTACCCATCAAAAACTCCTACCAGAGAATGCCTACGATTCTTAGCTATCTCTATACCCGACCAAAGTACCCATTCTGGAAATATGTTTTTCCGACCATATGCCACATTTTGTGGAGAGAAATAAAATTCATAGCCAAGACATCAACAATGGTTTGTACTACTTCAATTAGGCGATACATGTTGCATGAACAAGATAGCGTAATTTTTTATTCGACCTTGTAAAAAACATACATAAATAGCATTACACACAGCTGGCAAAACGCATTGGATTAGTGCACCTTCATGGAGGAGAAGTTCCACTAAAATAATCATATTTTATAAAATGAAAGCACTTTAAGTCATAAAGATATCATCAATTTCTTTAGAAATAAATTTGCTTTCACATAAATCAATAAATCATAATCTATATCAAACGAGTTTTTAATAAGTCATCATATACTGGGTTAACGTTCATTTTAATGGTGGCATGTGTCGAACGGCTTTTAGAAATTGACTTCAAAGCTAATCTATCTCTGGCCAGTTCTTTATTTATCCTTCCTTCTAGGTTTTCCTTGCTATTCCCTTATAAACTGAACCTGCTTCCTCAACTGTTCTACATCTACTACCAAGAACTCTCATCCATTTTCCAACTTGGCCATACCATCAAAATTTCCTGTTATGCACATATCTCTATATATTATCCATATTTAATCTTGTTTTTTTTTGTTTTTTTTAGTATTTTTCATTTTAGTATTGATCTTTTTCTAATTTATATTAATATTATATGTGTTTCGAATACGTCTCTCTTCATAATTTTGGAGGAGCATCATAGCTCTGAAAGTATAATGCGGCTCTTGAAGTGGGTTCAATCCTTTAGTTAGGCCAAAATTTTAATTAAATTAATTTAAATCTGCCTTTATGCCTCCAACGCGACTGCAGAGTGGTCTTATAATCTCGCTATTAATACAATTATAGGGCAATTTCACATGTGTCTGTGTGTTTTATTTTCTTGTCAATACAAGTCCAACGTTTAAACTCCTCGGCCTAACATTCATAGGTAACATGAATTGAAACAAATACACAGAAGATACTGCCAAGATTGCTGCAAGAAAAGTGGGCCCCCACTACCGTGCTAGAAAACTTTTCACACCTGTCAGCATCCTTTATCTCTACAAAACAAACAGTTTCCCATGCATTGAGTATTGTTGTCATATCTGTGCTAGTTCATCAACAACTAGTCTCTCCCTTTTAGATAGGGTTAAAAAAAAAAAAAAATGAACCTCTAATCTAATAGGTTCTACACCATCTACAAAGCTCCAACCCCTGTCCCATCGCTGCAATGTTTGTTACATTTCTTTGCTTATTTTACAAGTACTTTGATGAAATGTACTCTGATGAGCTTGCTGCCCTGGTACCCCCTTGATATAAACACACTTGACGAATCCGACAATCATCTAAATTCCACCTCTTCTCTGTAGAGATTCTCTGACGTTGAAAAAATTTCTCCTCTTGCCTCATTGCTCCTTGTTTTCCTGACTGTACCCATATACAGAAATTTAAATGTAATGTGAACAAACATCTTGCTGCACAACTCCCCACTTTGAATGCTCCTATGGATAAGGACTGTAATTTACAATAGCCTCTTACATCTCAGTGGTGATGTGCCTTGTTTGAGGGCGAAAGTTGAAAGAATTCTTTTTTTCATTTTCTCTTTCACTATTCTAGCTTATTACGCATTGCATACAGCCTTATTATTATTTTATTTTTTTTATTTTTTTACTCACATTCACCTTTAACAAGGCATATCACCACTTGGGTGTAAAGGGGCTACTATTTAGGACCATGCCTAGGAAAGATTAACAATATTTAAACTTCTGCATATCAGTACAGTCAGGGAAGGAGGTAGCAGGAAGGGAATTCTAAAATCTAGCTGTTTGAGGAAAGAAACTATTAGAATAGAAAGATTTCTGGCATTTAGGGACCTCAAGAGTGAAGGGGTGTGATTTTGTTGCTAAGCAGCTTTGTCAGGGATATGTACGTCAATAAGACACAAGTGCAACAAGTTCATCATATACCACAAACAATTAAAAATTGTAAAACAGGCACAGGGACGCAACATTGTGTCAATGGGACAGGGGTTGGAGTTTAGTTGACAAAATGGGATTTATTAGATTAAAGACTCTTTTTTTTGGGGGAGGGGGCCTATTCAAGAGAGAGATACTAGTGGTAGATGCACCTATCCAGATGTGGCAACAATACTCCATGCATGGGTCAATGGTGTCTTTGTAGAGGTATACGATACTCTAAGATGTGAGTAGTCTTCTAGCACGATAGAGGGAAACCACCTTCTTTGCAGCAACCTTTGCAATGTCCTTAATACATTTGTTCCAGTTCATATTGTCTGTGAATGTTAAGCCGAAGTGTTTGAAGGAAGAATTCTCAGGTAGGGTGTAATTTATCATGGATATTGGTGGTCAGAGAGGCTTCTTGTAATTATTAAAGGAGAGCAGCTTAGTCTTACTAGCATTAAACTTTACCATCCATTTACAGACCCATTCCACTATGGTCTAGAGGTCGTTTTCTAAGGATTCTGACATTGTCTTAAATTTGTGTACATCCATTCTTCCTTTGTGCATGGTATAGAGCATTGTATCATCAGTGAATATACCTATTTTGGATACAATATCATCAAGAAGGTTGTTAATGAATATAATGAATAATAGTGGGCCAAAGATTGATTGCTGAGGCACTCCCATATTAATGTTATGCTGTTGGGATGTATGTTAATCAATGACAGCCTGCATGGTCCTATTGCCTAAGAAAGATGTCTAGTTATACCATACAATTTAATTTTCATTAACAGCCCTTCATGCCAGACTTTGTCAAAGGCCTTGGATATATCAAGGGTTACAGCCCTGGCTTCACCTGCCTTATCCAGTACATGGTACATGCGTTCAGAGATGACTGTTAAAATATCTCTTTATATACGTACTTATATATTATGTAATCTTCAAAGAAAGAAGAAATACCTGCATTTTTTTTTATATAAGTGTTGATGGATAGATTCTAGCCATAGAAACAAAAATAGTCTGGAAAGTTTTTTCACAGCCTTTTACGATAACATTTTTCTCAACAAAAAACAAAAGATAAAAAAACCCATAAAATGTCTATTATTAAACGCCACTTACTTAGGCTCACTTACATATGGCGATTACATACATCGTTGTGCAGAAACACAATATGGCGGAAGAAATGGTGGAAGTAACTTATACTGTGATCTGGAGACCAAGGAAGCGAATGTTGAAGACATAATGGGTGTGTGGAAAATTGATGGAGAAACTTTTTTTTTTTTTTTTAAAACAACTTTATTTCTTTCCAAATAAGACATGTTGCCACTAAGATGTAAGTGGTTTAGCATGGCATCAAGTTCTGCCAAATTTATATGCTGGGCATCATTTTTCAGACGAACCTAACATGCATCTTCCACAACAGCACCCAATCGTTCCAACACTACAACTGTGGCCAATGAACTTGCATCAACCCATGTATTTAGTTTGTGTCCGGATACATGCCAGTTGGCCTGGGTAGTGTTGTTCCTACATAATCTAGTCAACGTTTCGGCCATCATTTGCTAGAGAGAATCGTCATCTACTATGTCATCCCATCCTTTTGTTACCGCAGTTACTCGTCATTTTAGTACTCCTGTTGCCGATCAGAGCCATCCACAGACAGGTAAATGTCCTACTAATTTACTGCAAATAGAAAACATGATGCATCTCGTCAACACACTAGGTAACTCTGGAATCGGAGTCCCTCACTTCCATCATAAAGTATTACATTCATGGGAAGTTGTGCAGAGAAATATTTGTTCACATTACATTTAAGTATCTGCATGTTAGTACAGTCAGGAGAATAGAAAAGAGACGGAATTCCAAATGCAAGCTGTCTAATAAAAGAAACTATTTGAATAGAAAGACTTTCAGAATCTTGAACCCTATGCAGTGAAGAGGTTAGATCTTGCTGCTAGTAAGGTTGGTTAGGAGTATTTATGTTGGGGGGGGGTACAAGTGCAGCAAGTTTGTAGAAGCACATTCTGTGGAAGTGCTTGTAAAACTAGCACAGCGATGTGACAGAGATTGGAGCTTGGTAGACAGTGTAGGGCCTATTAGGTTAGAAACTCCTTTGCAACTTGTCCAAAAGGAAAAGACTAGTAGTTGGTGCACCAGCCCAGATGGGACAATAATACTCCATGCATGGGCAAGTGGTAGCTTTTATTTGCAGGTGTGAGAAGAAATTTTGCCATTTCACTATTGCTTTAAGTTGACTACTTTATTTTTTAAATCGTAGTTTCCTTCAGTCTTGACAGATTATGGATACCCTCTGTAAGTGTGCCTGCATGTGAAATTTTTTGTGGTAAGAGTTGCTTAATCTCCAACCACATCTCTCCTGAGTTGGCAATTGTTAAATACCAGTGGCAAGTGGAGATTCAGTACGACTGCAAATAATGCGGAGATAAGCAGAAAGCACATATAGCACCTAGAATTCCCAAATGATCACCCAATCTGGTACTAGCCAGGCTCAATGTTGCTTAACTTCAGTGATCTGATGAGAACCGGTGTGTCAATGTGATTATGCCGTATCTTTTAAATAAGACCATAAAAACATGAAAAGAAAGAAAAAAAATCAATTTGTCTGAGTTATGATGCATGAGGGGGTGTGCTTTATTTTTAAACCTTTTTTCACTGAATTTAAAACAATAAGAAAATGTCGTGTCACTAACATGATGAGAGAGAGAGAGAGAGAGAGAGAGAGAGAGAGAGAGAGAGAGAGCAATTGAGCAAGCAGTCAGTCACACTTTTCTTTTACTGAACTCTTGCTTATGCCTGGTCAGTATATCTTCTTTTTTAGTTAGCTTAATTCAAATTGCCTTCTTGAAAATTATACAGGAAACATTTCAAGAAAAGTTTTTGTAATTTATCTTTTTTTATTAAATCACTACAATTACTGTCAATATTTACAAAACTATTGCATATAATGGACCAAAAAAAAAGACAATGAAAATTACAAATGAATAACACTAAAAATTAATTTTTTATAAACTGTTAAAAAAGATTTATACAAATTAGGCATTCAACTATATGTATTTGTGTCGTTCATCTGTATTATCTTCCATAAATATAAAAGCGAAAATGTATGTATGTATGTTCGCTTTTTGTGTATGTCCACGAAAAGCTTTTTTCCGAGAAGCGATCGGTCGACTCACTTCTTAAAACTTTTTATATCATGCCTAAATGATAATATCTACGAGTTAACAACCGGGGTCGCCTGTCTATTTAATTTGCCTGACTTTGAAAAGATAAATATTTAACAATTTTCGATCGCCCCATGTGCATTAAGCTTTTTTTATATAAAAAAAAAAAAGCGAACAAACTCGCGGTAAATAAAACGCTGTCCCACACTCAAAGTTGACGTCATTAACTCGTCAAAAACGGGCACCTGCCGTTAAACGTCGCACGTTTTTTTGGGTTTTTTTTCACACTTTATTATTTTCCAACTGTGTGTCAAGGTTTCGTTTTTTTTTTTAAACAGACACCCGGCCAACGATTTTTCTTTTCATTTACCCAAAAACACACACACCTACAAACACCCGGGCAACGCGGGGTATCCCCCGCTAGTCTATAATATAAATCTCACCTGTTTAAATGTATGTATACATGTATGTATGTATATATGTCTGCCTAAAACTTTCAACAGAGGCGATGTATTTTCACGAGATTGGTATCGTTTTGAAGCTCGACCCTTCAGACAACAAGTATCGAAAAATTGGTTAAAAACATCAATTTCTTCACCCTCAAGTGGCCATTTTCTACAGGGAGGGATTACTTTTTTTTGCCGATATTTTCGAAAGTCATCCCTCTTTTCAAATGACTAGTCTTAATTTCAACCTTCGCTACTTCCAGTTTGACGATGGATGCAACGGCAAAAACGTCATGTTTTCTTTTTTTTTTTTTTTCACATACTTTTCCTCCTTCGCGGTATGGGTTCAAGCCTTTGTTGCCTACTACCACTTTTTTTTTTTTTTGCTCAACATACACCTCCAAATACCCGGGTAACACTGGGCACGCAGACTAATATATACAATATTTTAAAATCTGACGCTGTTTAAATAACACTAAGCTGTTTTGATGGTAATATAGGATGGTGATAAATAAATCTTCTTTTCGCATTTATACATTTAGATATGCATAAGTGAGCCTCTTGTAAGTCAGTGAGCAAGCAGAATCATGATATTTAGGTCTGATGCGATAATTCCACAAACTTTATGTGGATATACATTATTTAGACTGAAAAGAGACACACACACATATATATATAACATGCCTGCTGAAATTAAAAAGACCGCTCAGTAAATAGAAAAGATATCCTGAAAGATCAAAAAAAAAAAAAAAAAAAAAAAAAAAAAAAGAACTGTTGTGTTCAATCAGACTTGCTTGAATAATATATATAATATACAAATATATATAATATACAAATATATATATATATATATATATATATATATATATATATATATATATATATATATATATATATATATATATATATATAGTGGTACAAAATTTGATTAATAAGTGGAGTCATACCGAATCAGGAAAAGTGTCACAGAGAAAAAAGGAGAATTAATAAAAAACGTTTTCGATATCTAACAGTAAAAGACTATTCAAATAAAATGATAAAGCACCAGGTACCTTTTGGCTACTCATTTTCAAGAATGAAAACATCAACGAATTATGTTTTAAATAAATACATAAGCAAATAACGTTTAAATAAATAGTTGAATGGGGGGAAAGAAACAAACGTGAGAGAATGCTACTAAAATAATTATTAGTAATATAGCAAAGAGAATCAAGGGAGGGACATCATCATCTGCACGTAATTGCAGACAAAAAAAATCTATAGATATTGACGAAGCAATTTTATGTGTGTGTATATATATATATATATATATATATATATATATATATATATATATATATATATTAAACGTATTCAAGAGTGATAACTAATGAATTTAACAAGGTTATGAAGCGTGCTCAATAAAAGAAGAGCAAGATAGATTTTTATTAACATAAACAAATTTACATAGTCGCGACACTGAACATGCTGTTTCAGACAAATAGTCAGTTAAAACCAGAAGACCTTGTCAGACGACTTAATAAATTGTTGCTTTCTACAGAAGAAACCAGTCCTCAAATGAAGAAAAATATATTAGAGTTCTTTAAATAGTCTTAACTAGTGTGAGAGCTGTTTTTGCCTACAGAATGTCTAGCCTGTGATTCCCTTTGCTATATCGCCATAATTATTTCCTTTCCCACTGTGCATTGAACGGATATCATAATACTTTGTCTGCTGCATCATAAAGGTCCATACAAAATTTCAACCATATCGGCTAAGTAGTTTAAAAAAAAAGAAAAAAAAAGTAAAATGGACAGACAAAAAGACAGACTAAAAGAAACATAATATAGATGTCAAGATTTACTATCACATCCAAAGCAAGTCATCGAATTTACAATTGTTTAAAAAAAATGCTGTATAGTTAACAATAATCTAGGTAGTTTAGCATGAAAACAAAAAAAATTTTTATTAGAATCCTTAGAATGAAGAAAGCAAACAAAAATGCAGGCTTGTCACATGGAAAAAAAAAATCAGAATAAAAAAAAAAAACAGATCTGAAAATAACACGATCAAAAATATGTTCAGCATTGTTTCCAAAGGAAAATATAGTTGTAAACATGAAAAATGTTCAAAGGGCCAAACATACAGCATGCAATTAAAAAACAATCTCAATACCTGAAATACGAGACAACATTTGAACGATACGAACTGGGTTCCTCATGTTGGATATCAAAGGCACCCCTATGACAGTCATGTCTTTCTTCTGGGCCCCACAGCTCTTATGTTTATTTGGTGTCATTTATTTCAATGTTTTTTTTTTTGGGGGGGGGGGTATGCAGCAACCCCAAGCTTATTTTACCTGTGATCCTGTCACAGAGATAGTGTTTTATCTATATCATATGTAGAAATAAAAGTGTGCTATCAACACATTCTATGTGTTGGATGTTTACAATAAAGAATGCTGATCAATATTTGTTTCAATGAAAAAGAAAGGGGTTTGGTTGTTTGTTTTATGGCATATCAATCCTTTTCAGATTATTTGATATGGAATCCAGTCATTAAAAAAAAAATATCTATGTTTCAAGTTTCTTTTATATCTTTAAATATTTATTCATAATGTTTGGTCTGATTGTTTTGTAGAGGAAAATTGTTTTTATTTTCAACTTTGCCAAACGATAGAATTTTGCAAATGATAAGAAAAAAAAAAAAAACAACAACATCAATGTTTGGTGTATTTTAGGTCAGAAAGAAACAAGAAAAGAAAAGAGAATTAATTTGATAGTATTAGTTGATAGAAAGTGGCATGGTAAAGTGATTGATGTTTTTATTGTCAAGAACATGGGCCAAGTTTCCACAAAGGAAACTGAAGAATCCAAATAAAGTATTGATTTTTTTTTAGATCATAAAGTACTGCAATATATTTGACTCATAATGGGGGGAGGCAATGATTCCTCAGAGTTGGGAGATTCTCTTTATAAATGTTGCTGCTAAGAACTGACGAATCAAATTAATTCACGTTCTGCTAACAACCAATCAGAAACCAGAATTGCTCCATAAAAATCAAACCATTTTTTAGCAACCTTGCACATATTTTTTTCGTGTCAACACGAGAAGGATCTTTTGCTCTTTGGCTACAAAATTATAAAGTCCGGAACCTGTAGAGAACAGCTGTCTACTGAGAATTCGTCATCTCCAGAACTTGGATAGAATAACTACCCATCGGAAACTGTTCTGAAACTAAACATGGCTTACAACTCAAGATAAAGCTACCAATGACAATATATGCAAAATAGAAAAGATCTTTTTTATTATAGACTAGCATGGTTACTCGGTGTTGGCCGGGGGTGGGCAGGGACCACAAAATAGTTAAAAGGTGTAACATCTTCATCCTCACTCTCTGTATCCATTCTCTTCCCTCCCTCTTTCTATTACCCCTCTCTTCTGTTCTCTAGCAATCGGAAAAAAGCCATTACCAAATTACTTCATAATAACATCTTTCCAGAAATTCATATATTAGATCCATTGCTCCTTCTGCTTCTCATAAAGTCGGCCCTATTGCTCTAAACACTTTCTTACATGTAAGACTATTCTCTTTACAAATCTACATATTTTGTAAAATCTGGGCTGGTGAATCTCTGTCCCATTTGAGGGTTCTTGATAAGGCATTTGATTGGCACTACTCTCTCTTCTTCTCTGCAACCTCTCTCATATATGTGATGTTGCTAGTCTCAGTCTTTTCTATAAATACCATTATGGCATGTGTTCTTGAGAATTATCTGATCTATACCTGCTTCTTTTGTTCTAGTTCGTTTGACTCATTGCTATAGTGGTCACTATCATTCTAATAGAGCTTCCTATATCAGTAATATTTTTTCAAAGAACTGCAGGCTTGTGAAACTCTTCTTGCTGATTGTTTTCCTTCTATGCATAACCTTGGTATTTTCATCGAGACTAAAGAGAGTAAAGTCAATAGGCATCTCTTATCTTAAAAAAAAAACCAAAAAAAAAAAACTATATTTTATCTGAATTAATGGTGAAGAAGAATAAAAGAATATATCAGTTTTGTAAATGTATATTGTGACATTTTTTACTTTTAACTCAACACACAAACAGACAACCAATGGACTAACTGTCCTTACTCGGCATTGCTCAGGAAGTAGTAAAACCATTCTAGTCTTAAATTTTTATTTGTTTGCACATTTTAAAATTTATACAGAAAAAAAATTAAATGTTAGTTGTAAGAGAGACAACTCTTTATAAATTCTTCATTTGAAAAATATGAGTTATTCCTCTTGCCAAATTATATTTTTCAGTGATATGTTAAAAGTATTTAATGCCAGATTGTGTGTGTGTGTGTGTGTGTGTGTGTGTGTGTGTGTGTGTGTGTGTGTGTTTAGTTCAAGATGTTACATTATTTGTTTAACTAAATACCTTCTGTTTAATCAAATGTGCAATATTTGCTTTAGATCAGTTGTTTGGGATTTCTTTTAACACATTTTAAGGTTTACTTAAAAATTTTTTGTCAATAAAATTCTCTAGATTTGACCAATTAAAAAAGACTTTCTTGAATTAGAATCCTATTTTTCAGAAATACAAAAACATGTTTTTTAATCTTTTAAAAATCTATTCTGAAATCAACTCGAAATTGTTAAATAACACACATGTCAGAGATGTCAATGAAAAAATAACTTTTAAATCAATTCCCTTTGTAAAGCATAAGAATCTATTCTAGATTGATTTTTGGTATCAAAAATAAAAATATTAAATATTGATGGTTTGTTTGTCGTACTGCATATCAACTTTTTTTTTCTTTTTTTTTTTTAAATTTTCTTCCTTTGAATATTGTAACGCTGGGTATGGGGAAGCCAAACCAGCTATCAATATTGCCCTGCTTTTTATTGAAATCAACCGAGAGCTCTTTTTAGTATCCTCGCTATTCCCTTAAGTGCAATTGTCTGGGTATCTTTTGCACTTGGTTCACCAGGAATATTAGTTAGGTAGGACTTCAGGTCCTTCTTCATAAGCCTTGTGGCACCTATAATAACTGGTATGATAGATATCTCTCCAAGATTCCAGTTTCTTTTAATATCACACATAAGACCTTGGTATTTGGTCAGTTTTTCTCTTTCAGCTCTGTTCAGACAACCATCATTAGGGACACTCACTTCAACCACGGTTGCCACTCTTTATGACATATTCCAGGTTATTTTAATAACAAATAAATTTGTCAAATTGAATCCCTAGCTTGGATAATTATTTTATATTAGACTTTTTATCACATTAAAAACAGGCAAAACTTATAAGACGTTGACTTAGAATAGGTGCTTTATACAAAATTCATAGTTGAATCAGTACTGCTATCTCCTACTAGACCTTTTAGGCTGTGAAAAACAAGCAAAAGTTATAATTTGATTGATTTAGAATGAGTATTTTATGCCAAACTTTTAGTCTAAATGTGATATGGTAGTGTCCTATTAATCCCTAGCTGTACATCAAACAGATACCATAATACTTTGTTCGCTGCACCTTATAATAACAAAAGTTCATACCAAATTTCAGTCAACTTGGTCCAGCAGTTTTAAACTTTAAATTTCAATGTCGAAAAAGTCATGTGACATCATTTGTAAAAATGCAGTTTTATTTTTAAACATGACTCAAATAATGAGTGGGATCACTTATATACTACATTGAAGAATATAATAAGAGTTGTCTACTTGACAATTTTTTTTTTTTGTATAAGTTTTAAAATATTGTACAAACAAATAAAAATGCTAAACTAAAATGATTTTATTGCATTCCGGGTAACGCCAGGTCAGTACAGCAAGTCTAAAGGGATATGTGTGTGTGTTTGTATGTCTACTAAAAAATTCTGTCATCCACATTGGATTGGCATGAAACTGGTACCATATTAAAGAGCAATGCCTTGGATGCATAATATGTGAAAAAAAAAAAAAAAAAAAGGGTTCATTCTGTGAAGGTCAACTGGGCCCGTTTTTGCGCGTCTCTTTTTTCACAAGTCACGCACATGTTTAAAACGCTTATTTTGCAACGTTATAACGTCATGAGCGTTTGCCTTCTTTCTCTCTTTTGCATTTCACGTCCAAGCTCAGTCATTACGGCTCATTTTTTTTTTTTTTCATTTGCAGGGGCACTCACTGCCATTTTCATTGAAAGAAAAGTTGTTTTGATTTTTTAATTGTTTTTGGTTGGGGGAAGGGAGTTTTTTTTTTTTTTTTCAGTACACAGGCAACCCCAGACACCCACCCGCTAGTATATAATGATATACAGTTAAACCGATTATTGAATTTGTACCTGTTTTGAGGCTACACTTAAGATAATTTGTCCTTAGTCAATGTAGGAGAAACCCTTCCTTTACTAAGACAATTTGTAGTTTTGCTTACTGTCAGAGTGTCCCTTTTTGGGGAGCTAGTTTTCACCCACATTAAAAACGACCTTGTGTTACATTTTGTTTTCGTAGGAAGCAAATAAATACATATATTCTTTCAGGCTTGTCAGGAGCCGAAACTATTAGTGATGGGACGATTCCAATATTTTTGCCGATTCCGTGCTAAATTCCCGATTCCGATACAATTACCGATTTTGATTCTTTATAAATCTCTAATTATTTAACTATAAGACTGTTATTTCCCTGATTTTCATAAAAATACATGTTAAATACACAGATATTTTTCTAAACGTCAAAATACACATGTGGAGTATGATCTATCGATTTTAGTTTTACTATTATTTTAAAATCAATAAATATTTATTATTTTATCATTATTACCAGCAATGAAAGATTTTACTTTAAATAAAATCAAATAATAAAAGACGATTAAAAGAATCGTTTTGGCATCAGAAAATAGGCATCAACTTTTTCCAATTCCGATTCCGATACCCCAAATCTTCTGATTCCCGATTCCAATTAATTGTCCCAAGACTAGAAACTATACTATTACTTTTATTACTGTTATAACCCTATTTAAATGGTTACAAAGAAAATCGAACACGGAAACAGAGTAGCAAAATGCAAAACAAGAGCATACAAAAGTGAAGGCTATTCGTCTTGCTGACGAACAACTTTGGTTGGTCCATCGGATATCAACCCCCATCTTACGGCCTTGTCCTCCGGTATTTCTTGAGTACGGATTAGTCCAATCATAGGTAACACAGGTAGTTCCGCCACAACAATTACTAATGTAGATTTGATATTTGTCTGTCTGAAGTTCAAACCAGACTATTACTTTTATTACTAATGGTTCTAGACCGTTTATGAATCGTATATATATATTCTTTTATTTATGTAAATATCTCTTATGAGAAACTAATTAGGGGAAAATATGAAAAGACCAAGAAAAAAAAAGACTAACACCTAACAGCTGCTAAACTCCTGACCAATAAACAATATGGATTCAGACAAGCCCGTTCAACAGCAGATATCTAAACTGTAGTCTCTGAACGTATATACCGTTCACTGGACAAAACAGGGGTGGCTAGAGCGGTAGCCCTTGATATAACTAAGGCTTTTGACAGGGTATGGCATGAGGGTCTTCTAAGGAAAATTAAATCATATGGTATCACTAGAAGAATACATAATGTAATTAAATCCTTCTTAAATAAGAGAAAAATCAAAGTTGTCCTCAACAGTCGTACATCTAAACCATATGATATAAATGTGGGAGTACCTCAGGAGTCTATCCTTGGACCTTTATTATTCCTGATATTCATAAATGACCTCCCTGATAAAATTGTTTTGGAGATGGGTATATTTGCTGATGACACCACTCTCTATAACAGGCATGAGGGGAAAACAAATGAACACATATCTAAGGAAATGGCAGAAACACTAGAGGAAGACCTCCAATCTGTAGTGGAATGGGGACAAAAATGGATGATCACATTCAATGCTGCCAAGACTAAGCTTGTTTCCTTCAATAACTACAAGAAACCTTCTCTACCACCAATAGCAATGGCCAAGAACACATTGCCTGAAAGTACTTCTTTTAAACTCCTCAGCCTAATGTTTACAGGGAACATGAACTGGAATATATACATTGAGAGCATTGCCAAGGCTGCTGCAATGAAGGTGGGCTCTCTCTACCGTGCTAGAAAATTACTTATGCTTGAAAGTATCCTGTCCTTCTATAAGGCCACCATTCGCCCATGTATGGAGTACTGTTGTCACATTTGGTGCATCTGCTGCTTGTCTATCACTCCTGGACAGGGTTCAAAAGACAGTCGCCAACCTGATAGGTCCTGAACTGTCATCTAGGTTTTAGCCTCTGTCCCATCGACAAAATGTTGCATCCCTCTGCCTGTTCTACAAATACTTTAATGGTGAATGCTCTGACGAATTGTACCTCCTCGACATGACTACCCCGGACAAACCCGACAAGCAACTAAGTCCCACCTCTTTACAGTAGAGATCCCTAGGTGTAAGAAAGCCTTTTACTCCAATAGTTTCTTCCCCAGAACTGAAAATCTTTGGAACTCCCTTCCGGGATCCTGCTTTCCCAACTGTACTGATATGCAGAAGTTCAAGTGTAATGTGAACAAACATCTTTCTACTTATCCCTCTTCATAATGCCCCCACAAATTATGTCCCCGATAGTAGCCCCCAACTTCAAAGTGGCACTGTTTGGGGTGAAAATTGAATAAAAAAAAAAGAAAGGAAGTGGTAGTTATGGATGGACTTGAGTGCAAGAGGGATAAATAAAGACCTGTCAGAGATCTTATCAGAGACGCCCCATGGGGAAATATTTTTTCTCTTCCTGCTGAACAGTGTGCAACTGAGACCACTGAATGGTTCAAAACTGCAATCGAAGCGCATGTTCCCATGCGGAAATTCTATAGCAAGCCCCACTCTCCCCAATGGTTTACTTCGACTTGCGCAACTGCCATTGCTCAAAGGCAGCATGCATTCCGCAGGTTTAACCGAAATAAGCCCAGTTCAAACAGACAAAAGTACAAAGAAGCTAGAAGTAACGTTAAGAAAGAAATAGCGACAGCTAAGAGGGAATTTACGGAAACCACTAAAAAACGCATCGAAGCACAAAAATTAGGAACTCGTGACTTCTGGAAAATCTACAACAGTGTAGTAAATAATGGGCAATCAACAATTCCCCCACTAACCAACAATCACGAGGTTCTTTGCTCAGCAACCGAGAAGGCTAACATGCTTGCCAGTCGGTTTGCCTCCAACTCTACACTGGACCCTCTAAACCACCCCCTACCTGACTTTCCTATGCGGACAGACGCCACCCTAGACGATCTGGAAATCACCCCTGCTCAGGTGCATGCTATCATAAAAAACCTTGACACTTCCAAAGCATGTGGACCCGACCTCATCCCAGCTGTGCTATTAAAAAAGTGCTCAGCCGAAGTAGCTCCAGTTCTCTCCAAACTCTACAACAAATGCCTTAATGAATCTTGCTTTCCGAGCTGTTGGAAAACTGCTTCTGTGGTACCAGTATTCAAGAATTCTGGCGAAAGAACTGACCCATTAAATTATCGCCCTATTAGCCTTCTCCCACTTTTCGCCAAAATATTTGAGACCTTAATTAACCATGCTCTAGTCCAGCACCTTACAGATGCTAAACTTCTGACCGACCATCAATATGGATTTAGACAAGCCCGTTCCACGGCAGACATCCTCACTGTAATCTCTGAACGCATATACCATTCACTGGACAAAGCGGGAGAGGGCAGAGCGGTAGCTCTAGATATATCTAAGGCTTTTGACAGGGTATGGCATGAGGGTCTCCTCAGGAAGATTAGATCTTACGGTATCACTGGTAGAATACTTAACATAATTAAATCCTTCTTAGATAAGAGAAAAATCCAGGTTGTCCTCGACGGTCGTACGTCTAAACAATATAATATAAATGCGGGAGTGCCCCAGGGATCTATCCTTGGTCCTCTGCTGTTCCTGATATTCATAAATGACCTCCCCGACAAAATTGCCTCTGAGATGGGTATATATGCTGATGACACCACACTCTATAGCAGGCACGACAGGAAAACAAATGAACATATATCTAAAGTAATGGCAGAAACACTAGAGGATGACCTCAAATCAGTAGTGGAATGGGGACAAAAATGGATGGTAACGTTCAATGCCACCAAGACAAAACTGGTTTCATTCAATAATTACAAGAAACCTTCTCTACCACCTATAGCAATGGCCAACAACTCTTTAGCTGAGAGTACGTCTTTCAAGCTCCTCGGCCTAACGTTCACAGGAAACATGAGTTGGAACAATTACATCGAGGGCATTGCCAGGGCCGCTGCGAGGAAGGTGGGCTCTCTCTACCGTGCTAGAAAACTTCTAACACCCGAAAGTATCCTGTACCTCTATAAGGCCACTATTCGCCCATGTATGGAGTATTGCTGTCATATTTGGGCCGGTGCATCGGCTACTAGTCTCTCGCTCCTTGACAGGGTTCAAAAGAGAGTCGCAAATCTGATAGGCCCTAAACTGGCATCAAAACTTCAGCCTCTGTCCCATCGTCGAAACGTTGCATCCCTCTGCCTGTTCTACAAGTATTATAATGGTGAATGCTCTGAAGAACTGCAAGCACTTGTGCCCCCACGACGTGAACACCCTCGACAGACCCGACAAGCTACAAAATCCCACCCCCACACTGTAGAGATCCCTAGATGTAAAAGATCTTTCTACTCCAGTAGTTTCTTCCCCAGAACTGCTAGACTTTGGAATTCCATTCCAGGTCACTGCTTCCCCAACTGTACTGACATGCATAAGTTCAAGTGCAACGTGAACCAACATCTCGCTGCCCTAATCCCTACATAGTACCCCAGTAGATGTTTCCCCTGATAGTAGCCCCCTACATTAAAGTGGCAATGTGCCTTGTTTGGGGTGAAAATGTAATAAAAAAAAAAAAAAAAAAAAAAAAACCTGGTTAGAGATAGGTTAGTTTCAAAGTTAGTTTCTAAAAACCATCCAACACACGCAAGCATGTAAAACGGATGATAATGATAATCTAGAAAAAAAAAAAAAAAGAAAAATATGTATAAGATTTAAATTTCAACATTTTGTCCAACTTTCTATTGATTTTACTGCAAAATTACTTTGAATAATATATATTCTTTCATGTCCATCTAGAGCTGAAATTACACTATTACTTCTATTACTAATTAGTATGGGTGCCTAGGGTTGCCTGAGTGTTTGGAGGTGTGTGTTAAGTAAAAAAAAAAAAAAAGTGGTAGTAGCCAGGCAGGTAGGCTCGAACCCGTACCATGAAGGAGGAAAAGAATGTGAAAAAAAAAAAAGTGAGGTCTTTGCTGTTGCACCCATCGCCAAATCGGAAATGATGAATGGTTAAATTAAGGCTAGTCAATCGAAAAGAGGGGATGACTTCCGAAAATATTGGCAAAAAGAGCGACTCCTCACTGTAGAAAAGTGGCTAGTTCAGAGTAAAGGAATAAATGTTTTCAGCCAATTGTTTGATATTTGTCGTCCGAAGGGTCAAGCTTCAAAATGCTACCGGTCTTGTGAAAATCCGTCACCTCTGTCAAAAGTTTTAGGCAAACATACAAACATACATGCATTAAAACACACAGGTGAGATTTATATTATAGACTAGCGGGGGGGGGGGGGCGGAGTACCCGGCGTTGCCCGAGTGTTTGGAGGTATGTATGGTCAGGCGGTGGTGGGGGGTGTCAATCAAAACATAAGAATAAGCGAAGTAAAAAAAACAAAAAAGAAAACAGAAAAACGAACGTTAAAACTTATCTGAAAAATAAAGCGGGGGGGGGGGAATCAAAACATCGAAAAAAAAAACCCACAAAAAACTAACGTAAGGCAAACGAATGATGTTAAATGTAAAAATCGAAAAACAAAAACAAAAAAGAAAACAGAAAAACGAACGTTAAAACTGCTTTAAAAAATCTGAAAAATAAAAAAAAAAAAACCCAAAAAACACGTGAAAAATGGCTTAAATAAGCCTGTTTCAATATTAAAATTTAAAAAATCGGCGGGTACCCGGATGTTTTTTGGTGTGTGTGGTCGGTCAGGGGTGGAGGTGTTAATGAAAACCTAAGAATAAGCGAAGTAAAAAAAAAAAAAACAGAAAAACGAACGTTACATGAAAAATGGCTTAAATAACCCTGCTTCGATATTTAAATTTAAAAAATCGAAAAAAAAAACAAAAAAGAAATCTCACACCACGATTGGAACCCAAAACGTTTAGATAATGAACCAACGCTCTAACCAACTGAGCTAACATGAAATTTAGTCAGTTCTTCAACTATTTAAACTAAATCAGGTCATGACGTCATCTGACGCATGTGTAGAACCGATCTCGTCATGAGAGGACGTTATTTTGTTGAACTCCCCCCCCCTGTAAAAAACTGTTGATTTCAGGGTGAAAAAAATGAACGTTTTTGGCCAATTTTTTTATATTTTTCAGGCGAAGGATGGAGCTTCAATATGATACCAAGTTTGTCAATTTTTGTTCTGTCTGTCGAAAGTTTTTAGCAGACACAGAAACACACATACATACATACAAACATACATACACACATTTTCCCTTTTATATATATAGATGGAGATTTGGTGTCTGAAGTTGAAGCTATTACTTTTCTTAAGAAAAACTAATTAACATAAAAAATAAAAAGAAAGGAGGAAATGAATGATTTTAGTAAAAAGACTTGCAGGTAATACAATTAATCTTTTAAAAGCAGTTGTCTGTATGTGTGTTTGTATGTCTAGTTAAAAGTAGTAAATGACAAAACAAATACCTACAAAATTGGTATTTTCTTGATCGGTATTGTCCTGGGTGAATAGTATGTAAAATTAAAAACAAAATTATTCATTGACTAAACTGGTGTAGATTTCGTCAGCAGGGGGGGGGGGCAGTTTTCCAGCTAGATAATATACTAATTAAAGGGAGTAACTGATATTTTTAATCAAGTTGTTAATTACCTTATGCTAATGCATTCTTCAAAGAATCCATAAAATGAGTTGTGTGTGCGCGTGTGTTTGAAGAGAGGAATGGGGTGGATAGAAAAGAAAGCAGGGTCGGGGAAAGGGAGGAGTAAAAAAAACAAAAAGGTAAAGAATGTTACTTTTGACGTGGGCAATGCTGGGTAGCCCTGCTAGTTCCTGATATCAACTTAATCATAACAAAGAATACAACAATAATTTAACCAATTGCTATAATGGTGGGAAAAGTAAACATAGTCCTTCTTCTGTCAGGAAATGAGGCTGATACGCATTCTTCAGTTCTGCCCATACTAACCAAGGTTCACTTTGGCATCATTCTAACTAGCTATGCAGACTGTCTCACCTACTTCTACCTTCCCATCTGGTAATCCCTTGTTTGTCGGTATGAAGTATCGATCAGTCCTAGGAAATCTTTCTCCTAGGTATTACCCATTCTTCAAGAGTGGGTATTATAACTAATCGCCTAATGCACCTCCTACCGCGGAATACCTTCAATTTCAGGTCTCAAATTGTTTTGTATTTGAGGAGCTCTCCTTTGAGACAGTGGCCTTTCCTGTTCTTAGGTTTTGTGGCACAATTTTCTTAACTGGAAAGAAACTAAACACCTAGGCAACATACCAGTGTTACATATTAAAGTGATTAAGTTAGCTTGTGTGAATTTTGACAAGGATCACACTGAGTGCATAATGATAACCGAGATCAATAAAACAGAATCGTTCCCAGAATTGGATGAAACATGGATGATAAAGCAGAGGCAACAGGTCTAATGGTAGACAAAACACAAAACAGAGTTGAACAATGACGAAGGACGTCACGTTTTCAAGTTGAAAGACAACTAAGGTTTTTAGATTAGTTCTCTCCAGGAAGCCACGCGAATGAGATACAACTAATAATGTAGGATAATGAAAGGCAGATGTTACTTCCATATTTGTCAGTCAGTGTCACTCATTTCTCAAGTTAGTAATGAAGTAAATAACTAGATAAGATAACATTAGTTTCTCCGAATAAAACATTGAAGAAAACTCAGCAAACGTCACCATTGTGTTACTTTCTTCATTGAAAAGAAGTGACGATGATGAGAATAAAATGACAAACATGTGCATGTATGTATAAAGACTTTTATTTGCTTTATTAATTAATGAAAATGTTACATCAGCCACGGTTCGCTTTTGCATCATTTTGTCTATCTAGGGACTATCCTATGCAACCCTTCTTGGTGGGAATGAGTCCATCCTCCAAGGCATTACCCTCTCCTTATTTTTAGCGGAGGAGAGGGTGGGAGTATTGCTGATCGGCTGAGGTGCAACTAATAGGAAAATACTGATGGGTCTGTACTTGACTATATTTGTAGGCAAGCAGACTTTTTCCTCGGAGGTGGGAGGTTGCTTTGGTGCTTGTGTAATATAATGGGATTTCAAATAAATGCAATTTAAGTAAAAAAAAAAATGATTATTTACTTATGTGTCATGTTGAAATAAGTAGAAATTTTAAAAAATTACGAAAAATGATCGCAAGTACATGATCGTGTTTTTATCTAAAATGCATTTTTTTGAAATCCCATTGTACAAGCACCGCTGATTTACTCATCTTCTGACCTTGTGCCACATTTTGTTTGTGTGAGAAGCATTGTCAGAATGAGGGAGAATTTGGTTCTGCACTAAGAGACCATCCTCCCTTAGTGGGGGAGGGAGAGAGTATTGCTGATTATCTGAAGTACCTCTAATGGGAAAATGCTGACGAGTCCATACTCGGTTATTTTTGTATGTGAGCAAATTCTTCTTCCTCGGAAGGTGGGGAGGGCGAACTGGCTTCCCCACCTTCCGTCCTTGTGCCACATTTTACAGCTGTGGGAAGCACATAAATAAATGACACCTGTGTTGTTATTGTTGTGTTCCATACAACGAGGAGAAGGAGAAACCAAGTTGCGTCAGCAGGAAGGCCTGGCATGGCTTTAGTCCGACTGGCCATTGTTGAAAGAGACTTGACAATTATAGAGAATCGATTCAAATGGAATTCAGCAAAGAAGAAAGAGAAAAAAAAATGTTTTCTAGATTTAGGACATGCTAACAATTTCCTTCTTTAAGTTAAAAATAAAATGTTTAAGAATGTAGAGAGTTAGTCAAATTTATTTACCTGACAGCCCCAACCCCTTTCACCACTGCAGTTAGGGTTAGACTATGTTCATTTAACGCGGGGGGGGGGAAGTGACCCTCCCCTTCCTCACAAAGGAGAGCTCTCTCTCTTAATGATTGTAAAATTTGCTGTTATATCGCCCTGCCCTACCCCACAACATCTTCGGCATTAACAGGTGTGAGGCTGCCTAAGGTGACCAGTAATAATAATAATTCAAGTGAAATGTAAACAGACATCTTGCTGCTCAACTCCCGACATAGTATCCCCGTAAATTACGTCCCAGATATTAACCCCCTACATCAAAATGGCACTGTGCCTTGTTTAGGGTGAAAATGTAATAAATAAAAAAAAATCTGATCATTCCTTTTGAAGGAGGGGGTAATACTTGGCAGGACAACTCCTGAGATCGAATAGATAATATTCCCCGTTCCTTTCTTACTTCCAAAAGGACGTTATGGCAATGAGTGCCCTTGTTAGAGCGTCAATATCTTAGGTAATTACCAGTTTGGAAAGTTACATTTCGGGTTTTGCTTTGGGGTGTTTGTAATGGGAGAAAGATGAGAGACATGTCACACGAAAAGAACAAAACAAAAAAAAAAATAAGGAGTTAAGAGGTATGCATTCACATAAGAGGTATTTTATATGTGTTTAGAAATAGAGGATTACATCAATAGAATGCATAGAATGTTCGTGAATATTAAGAGTTCTTGTAGAGCAAAAGAGAGACTTTAGTTGAGATATAGAAGAGTTCCAATGTCAACAGTTTTAGTGTCATGCGTCGCATGGGTCTGCTGAAATATTGTATCAAAACTTATCCGCTCAATTATATGCAATTATATTTTCTTAATTAAAAGTAAGAATGTTAATTGCTATTTCTATTATTAGAAAGAAATTGTGTGTGCCTCCATTAAGTTGCGATTGATTTTAGTCATCTTTTTAGTGCCAACAGGCTGTGCACTTTTTGTTGTTCTTTGGTGAATAAAGATTTCTTTTGATTACTTTTTTCTTCATTTTTTTTCTCATTAGTGGTACAAGAGCAGTTGCTATTTTACCTCTTGCTTAACGGCTGCATCTCGTGCTTTCCTTTTGTCTTCATTTCTTTATTTTCTGTGTCCTTTTTTTATTGTTTCATTTTTTGTTTTTTTAGTTTTTGGATGCCATTTTCTGTTTCTGGTATTCCATCACGTCAGGATCACCATTTATGGAGGTCGTTTTGCGGGTCACCACTTGTGAAATCTCCATTTTATTTATTGGGGCCTTTAACCTGTGATAAAACATACTGTGAAAACAAACAAAATACAAATTCCAAGATATGAATTCACTGTAATTAATTTTTTATATCTGCAACAAAAATAAATATTTACAGTATGGAAATAAAATGGCTTGTGAATGTTTGTGGACTTCATTTAAGGCAAAGTTTATGTTTGGTCCGATATATTAAGAAAAGTTAGCATTTTGAGTCCTTGTGCGTGGAAGAAACTTGGAGAATGTTGCATGCCTTCAGTCTATGCGTGTCCCGATTTCTTTTTCCAACTCTCCCACCTATGACACTTTTTTTTAACACTTTCGCGCGTAAGTCCTCGATTCTGATTGGTTGAAAAGCCTTTGATGAAATTCAGAGGAAAGAAAAGGAAAGGAAAGAGAGAAAGATAAAGAAAAGAAGAGGGGAAGGTATTCTATAGTCGTAGTAATAGTGGTGGTGGTACAAGGTACCACAAAGTCTTAGCAGAGACCGATGTAAATATATTATGAAGGTCACGGCTAAGCCCCCCCCCCAATGAAGAACATTCTGTACGGTAGCCATATTTGTAGTGATATTGTCACCTTTCTCAGCACTATCAGATATAGAACGCTACAGGAAGGAGGAGATACTACCTGGGAGAATAACCACCTTAAACCAACAAGAACAGATACAAGGTACATTTATTTTCGTCTCAGGAGGTGTGAGGGGGGGTCTGATATTTTATCTTTCTTTTATTTTTAACAGCAGAAATAACAATAACCACGTTTTTGCTAATCGATTTATTTACCTGAAACGAGGTCAACATTAACACACACCATTCCACTCACCTACCGTGTAAAGTAGGAAATAAATTTTATATTGATTTTTTTTTTAAAGAATAATAGCCAAATTATTACTTTAAATAGTATTTTTAAATATAAATTAATCCGATGTTTTCAATCATTAGTTTATTAATATATAATTTTGTAACTAGATGATTTTTAAGCTTTTAAATTTAAGATGGCTGTCATTGAAACAAGATTAAGTGCTTGTCCAGAATTTCCCTTATATACAAAAAAAATAAAAATAAAAAAACCTGTACGATATACGTACCCGTGAAAACACGAAAATATCATATTCCAAAAATCACTAGATTGATCAAGAAGTTTTATTTTTAAAAAGAAAATCATTTTTAATCGGATTTGAGTTTTTCCAATGTCATGTTAAAATTGTCTGTCTAAAATTTTGCAAGTTTGAATTATTTAGAGTTATCTTCCTTGTTTTCACAACAATTTTATGATTGTATTGTTAGTTCTAGAAATTGATTTTCTTCGAGTTATATTGATTTCATTAACACAGACTTTAGAGGCTTTTTCGTAGTATGTAAGAAATATTTAATTTATCTTTTAATATCTATGATGCTTTATTTTAATAATAATAATAATAATAATAATAATAATAACAACAAAAAAAATAAATCCACTTAAAAATATAACTTCAGTAAAGTTGTTTGTTGTTTACACAAAATAACACATTTTAACCAACATTAAAAAAAAATCCAGGATTAATAAATACGGAAAAATTTCATTAAATTTGGTTGATTTCTTGAATTCTGGAGAATTTTTAATTGAAGGAAGAGGTGAATATGTTTTGTTTTTTTTTAACATTTTGTGGAGCGTTTATTCATTTTTACACGTACCTATGTTTAGTCATCAATTTATTAACTGAACAAAACTCTTATGAAATTAGAACTAAGTTGGTTAATATAATACTATTGCAATCGCATCTATCTTAAAGCTGTAAAGTTCAAAATAACATCCTTTTCTTGAAATGATTCCCTCTCCCACCAAGTATACTTTTTTTGAAGAATATTTTTAAAAATTGTTTCTGACTGTTGACGAAGGTGAAGTATCCCTTGAATTTCTTAGACATAGACCCCCCCCCTCCAGAAAAAAAATATGAAAAGTTTAGATATTCCTACATAACAAGACCCATAAACTTGAATGCCTACTAGACACTATCCTCGAGTGTTTAAGGTCTCTCTGTACAGGGGTTTGTCAGAACAATCTGGCATGAGGATACTTTTCCATAGAAGTAAACCCTGACCAAATATTCAAAATCACATAGTATTCGCAGCCCAAATAAGATCTCCTCACTACGGCTACCCCACAGCTTTTCCGAGGAACGGTGCACCTTCTCCAAGTGATATTACCTCAAGTAATAGCACGAAACTGGATACTCCACCAGACTAGATAAATTCTTGTCCTGGAATCCAGTAAGACCATGAGACCAACGTAAAAGATATACTACAATGTACAAAAATGGTTAATTGGGGAGAAGAAAATTATGTTCTCAATTTCTTTACTAACTCAGTGCTTGAGAGATAAAGAACTTTAATGGAACATTCGAATATCTATGTATCTCATATAGACTTCAAGTGTCAGCCCCAGGTCGTGGGCCTCTTGATTTCTGAGAACTCCGACTGAAGTAAAATAAAACAAAGGCAAAATTAGTAATTGACTGTTCGGAGATCGGTTGACTATTCCCGGTTTGTTCTGTAAATCACAATCGCAAACATTTTTGCTTTTTTTTTTTTTTTTTTTTTCTTAAACTTTTTCTTCCCCTAGAAGAAAAAGTTTAAGAAAAATGAAAAAAAAAAAAAAGCAAAAATGTTTGCGATTGTGATTTACAGAACAAACCGGGAATAGTCAACCGATCTCCGAACAGTCAATTACTAATACTAACTAACTGTTCGGTAACAATTCAACTATTTCCATTTTTTCGATTGAGATTTACGGAACAGACTGGAAATAGCTTGAAAGCTGCATAGAAAATGGAGAAGCAGCAAAAATTAATTACCACATCCTTAATATGAAAGGCTAGATTAATTGACACTAACCTTAATTTTATTCATCTTATGTATTCATTTATTGGTTACCAATTAGGGTATTAAGACCATATGACAAGATTTTTGAACCTCTTCTGTCAAAAAGAGTCAAGTATCACTAGTTATAATGCCCATGAAAATACTTGAGGGTAGGGTCACTGGTTCAGTAAGAAAATTTGTAGTAACATAGGTCTTGGTGGTCTTTCCATTCTGCAGTCAGGCTTGACTTGAAGGCATTCATGGTGTGGAATAGTCCATTCCAAACAGGAATAACTCTGTCAGAGAAGAACTGCATCTTCAGGCTGTGACCCCTGGTAGATGGGTTAAGGGATGGAGTGTTGCCACAATTGGTACAAAGTCTGTTATGGTGGACATTACTGAGACACCATATTGTTTTGTAGCCTGTATTATATCAGCATGTTGTCTGTAGAATTCAAAAGTAGGTAGGTTGAGACAGGTGAGGCATTCGAAATAGGACTAATCGGAAATGCCCTGTATAAGTCTTGTTGCTCTATGTCGGACCTAGTCTTGGGTGTCCTTTTTCTTTTTTAACTTCAGGTACCAGATCGCAGAAGTATAATCTAAGTCTGGGCGAATTAGGGGCTTATAGAGAAGCATGAAAAATGTTGTGTCCAGAGTTGTAAAAGTGTGTTTGATGGCTCCGAGAACTGGTTTGCTGTGTTGATTTTGAATTCAACAAATAAAAGACAACTTTGGCCAATGATCACACCAAGATGCCTCTCCTCATCAGTCATTCAGTGTTCAGCAAATACTATCATTATACCTCATGGTATATTAATGTTTAGAATTGTTATTGCTTAAATGCATTGTTGCACACTTCTCAGGATGGAATTGCATGCACATGATGTCTGCCCAGGATTGGAGTTGGTCTAAGTCGCTCTGTAGACTGAAGTGCTGGGTATCCTGTAAATCAGTAATCACTCAAAAAATCTTGGTATTACCAGCAAAGATGAGAATGAAACTCTTCAGCATCTCTGGGATATAAGCAATGAAGAGGATGAAGAGCAATGGATCCAGAAGAGAACTCTGTGGCACACTTCTAGTAACATTCGTCCAGTTAGAGTAAATTCCATTGACCACAACTCTGTTTTCAGTGTGTGAGGAAACTACAAACCTAATGCAGGGTATAATCTCGGATCCCAAAGGCATTTAATTTTATGAGAAGTTGCTCATGTGCTATGGTGTCAAAAGCCTTAACGTAATCCAGAAAGATGAGATCAACTGGTAAATTATGACTCAGTGCATCTGTCCAGATGTTCAGAACTTCAATGAGGTTAGTAATACTTGACTTGCTGGAAGTAAATCCTTGTTGTTGTTTTCACAGTTTGGTTTTCTTGAGATGATCAGTAGTGCACTCAGATATTAGGTGCTCCATGATCTTGCAAACAACTGATGGGAGAGAAACCAGTCTGTAATTGGCTGAGTTGAACTAGTCGTCCTTCTTAAAAATAGGGGTTACAGTGGCAGACAGCCACTGACAAGGTGTATATCCATTGGAAAGACTAGTATTGAACAGGATGCAAAGGGAAGTAGCAAGTATGTGGGCAAGTCAAGGAAAAAAATAGTAGTAGTCAATAAGTCGTTAATGTTAATAAAGGATGTGTTTAATAATATTCTGTGCTTCTACATTTTCTTTGCAGCCTTCAAATCGTAAACTGCTTCAGCCATTTCCAGCCTGTTCTGTAAATCGCAATTGGAAAAATTTGTGCCAATATAGATCATGTCCCGGAGCCGGAGAAGCATCCAAATGTAATACCTACTTAATTAAGAAATAAAATCCCACAATTTAAGAAATATTCTTTTTATTAATTTCTTAAATTGTGGCAATTTATTTTGCAATGATATAAAAATCAGTAAGTCTGTTTTTTTAACACTGTTTTCATTATACGCCGTTGCCTTTCAACTGTTGTCGTAACTCGTTACCAGATTTTGCTATTGTCCAATATTGTTTACCATGTGACTCGATCCATACATCCATCCTAATAATTTTATATGATTTTGAAAAAAAAAAAAAAAAAAAAAAAAATGTCACATGATCTTATGGAAAAAGAAGATAATATTTTCGGTTTTGATTAATATTAAAGTTTGTTTAAGTGTATGTTCGGAATAAGACCAAACAGTACTTTCACAATTCAGATGAGGAGCTCTAGAGAAAAAAACTCTTCATGGAATTTTTGTTTAGATAGATTACGTACAGATAGAGAGTAAGGGAAATTGCTGATAGTTGTTATAGCTAGACGAGTCTTTGATATGAATGACTTACAAGGGGTAACTCAATTGAGCACCTACCATGAAAATGTTAATAAGAGAGCAGAAAGAGGCAGCAAGGAGGAGAAAAAGACATCACTTTTCTAAAATGTTTTGTTTTTGTTATTTTTAAATTTTTTCTCGTTTCTTTATGACAAAATGATCTTTTACGAATAACTAATTTTAAATCATTTTATTACTAACTTTTCAACATGACCCCCACCTCAAAAACACGCACAAAAACTTACTTCTGGTGGTGCGATAATTTCATGTTTAAGTTTATATGCAGTTAAATAGAAAATTTCGACTAGTATTAATAAAAAAAAAAAGAAAAAAAGTCCCTTATATTTTTGCCAGCTTTTATTTTATGTATTCATGCAAATAATTTAGGTACTTATACAGTATAAAGACCAGTGGTTTACAAAACATCGGAAGGCGCCAAAATGCTGAGTGCCTTAACTTTAATAAAAAAAAAAAAAATCATAAAAAGGAAACATTTGTTTGCTTCCACTGGTTTAATATTTAAAAAAAAAAATTTTTTTTTTAAATATCATAAAAGGAAATATTTGTTTGCTTCCACTGGTTTAATATTAAAAAATTAAAAAAAAAATTTTTTAAATCGGTAAATTTTTACTTACTTTCCACCTCAACAATCACTTTTAAAATGACGAATTGTATGGGCTTCCGGTTATGCTAAAAACGAATATCGCATTTAAATATTCCACAAAACAAAAAGTAGTTTTCTGGATATTAAGCAAATTAGTTCTTTTATGTTATCACTAGTGGCACAAGGGTGCACTCGCACAGTTTTTAAAATCTGAAGTATGCTCATAAATTCAGAAGTGGATTTGGTTTACCTAAACATGGAATGAAAATCAGTAAACATGAAACGAAATGCAAAACCATATGGAAATAATTTATTTCTAAAAAATATTTTGGTTTTAACACGTCTCATGCTGTCATGAAACAATAAAAAAAATAATAAACTTTCATTTTTTTACATTTCTATACATAGTTTGCTTTTTCAAGATCACATAATTTTGTCATAGATATTGTATGTTGTGTTATCAAAAAAAAGATACTTATTTTAAACATCTGTATAAAAAACTTTCTTAAAATGAATAAATTGAATTTTGTAATAAATAATGTGTTACCTTTTTAAATAAAATATTTTCATACGAATATATTTTAAATATCAAAAAAATATTTCTAGAAATGTAAAAAATAAGTTTTTTTTATTTATTAAAACACGAAATGGTTCCATATGGTTTCGTATTTCGTTTCATTTTTAGTGACTTCCATTCCATATTTAGAGAAACCGAGTCCACTTCTGGCATCTTAACTTTGCATACTGAATTTTTTGGACATAGTCTATCCTGATTTGATTAAAAAAAAAAAATCTATATCTATATATCTATAAAAGTGAAAATGTGTGTGTGCGTGCGTGTGTGTGTACATTTCCATACGCAATAACTGTCAATTTTCAGTCTACAAACTCGAAATTTGATATACAGGGTATACTGAGATTTGGGAAAATCTTTGTAATCGGTTTTGGGCCAGAAATTTGGTTGTTAAGGGTCAAAATTCAACGATTTGACCTTTGAGAACTCTACCAAACTCCTCCGCCAATTTTTGGTCTAAAAACTTGAAATTTTAGATATAGGTTCCTTGTATATGGATCTAACTTAATAACTGAATTTGAGCCCGAACAAATAAATGTTAAGGGGTCATAATAGGGGTCAAAGTTTTAAAATATTTGACTTCTGCGGTCTCTACCAAATTACTCAGGCAATTTCTGGTTTAAACATTTGAAATTTTACATAAAGTGTATTCAGAGATAAGGCAAGCTTTTTAATCGGTTTGGGTCGAAAATTTGAGCTACCAATATATAAATATATGTATGTATGTTTGCATGTCTGCCTAAAACCTTTGACAGAGGTGACGGATTTTCACAAGAACAGTATCGTTTTGAAGCTCAACCCTTCAGACAACAAATACCGAAAAATTGGCTAAAAATATTAATTTTTTCACCCCCAACTGGGTAGTTTTCTACAGGGAGCGGTCACTTTTTTCGACGATATTGTCGAAAGTCACCCCCTCTTTTTGATTGTCTAGCCTTAATTTAAACCTCCGTCACTTCCGGTTCAGCCGTGGTCGTAACAGCAAAGACGTCATATTTTCTCCCATTCTTTCCTCCTTGGCGGTATGGGTTCGAGCCTGCCTTCCTACTACCATTTTTTTTTTTTTTTTGCTCAACATACACCTCCAAACACCCGGGCAACGCCGGGCTGAAATGCTAGTAAATAATAAACTATTTGGTTCTTATTCAGACTGACACTTATGGCAGAAATACAGAAAAGTTGGTATGATGTACGTATCAGTTACCGGAACAAAGATGAAATATTTTAAAAAAATCACGTAATCTGATCAAGTATTTTTTTTTTTTTATTATCCAAGTAAAATCCAATTTTGCTCAGTGTCCATAAGGGAGGAAGATGTACCGGAATGGTAAAATCAAGGGCAGACATCCGATTCTCATTCAAATTTTTTTTTTTTTGTGGGGATAATATCAGAAAGAACGGAAATATAAGATTTAAAATGAAACAATTTCATAACATAAAGTGTGTGTGTGTATGTATATATATATATATATATATATATATATTTTTTTTTTGTTTTTCAAAAAATAAAATTTTCAAATAATGAAAACATTATTTTAGAAGGGCTATTTTATATAAGTTTAAAAACAAAATTTGAGTAATATCAAAATGGCTTCGGCCTTCGCTTATCGGTTGAAAACGGCAAATTTGTTTTTCGAAAATATAAATAAAACCACTCGATCAATTTTTGTGATTTTTGGAATAATAAATAAAAGCTTTTTATTCATTTTTCTTTATCGCCATAAGTGTTAATCTGAATAAGCACTCAAAATTTTGTTTTTTATCAATTGTTCACTCGGCATCTTCCAACGTTTTCTTTAGACCTCCCAGACAATTGATTCCAATGGTAGCTCGATTCTAATCCCGCATGACCACCATAATTTGTTTTTAACAATTTGTTTAATTATGGCGGCCATTCATATTAACTTTAACGATTGTCTACATCATTACACGTCATAGATAATAGACAGTGTTAGCCGATTTGGCGACTCCCCCGTCCAATTACGTGCCACGATTTCTTGTTTGTTTCATATCAATATTGTCGTTAAATATAATAAATGAGAATATTCGTAAACTTTTTTTTTTTTACAATTGGAAATTTTTGTTGTTTTTTATCTTAAAAATTTTTTTTTTAATTATTTAATCTATTATAATATAAAAATCAAATCATCTTGCTTGGGCGTCGAGATGATCCGTTCGGTTTATGAGTTCCGGTTTCAAATTTCTGCCCATGCGTAAATAAATAAAAACAAAGTCATAAAAGCCATTTTTTTTTAAATCGATTGTCTTCTTACTTTATTTATTTTGAAATAGATTTATACATTTTATTTTTCTACACTCCTAACATAAACAAAACGAACATCTATATATCTGTAAAAGTGAAAGTGTCTGTCTGTCTGTCTGTGTACATTTCCATACGCAATAACTGTCAATTTTCAGTCTACAGACTCGAAATTTGATATACAGGGTACTGAGATTTGGGAAAATCTTTGTAATCGGGTTTCGGCAAGAAACTTGGCTTTTAAGGGGTCAAAGTTCAACGATTTGACCTTTGAGAACTCTACCAAACTCCCCCGCCAATTTTGGGTCTAAACAATTTAAATTTTAGATATAGGTTCCTTGAACATGGATCTAACTTAATAACTGGATTTGAGCCCAAAACAATGAATTTTAGGGGGTCATAATAGGGGTCAAAGTTTTAAAAATTTGACCCCTGCGGTCTCTACCAAATTACTTAGACAATTTCTGGTGTAAACATTTGAAATTTTATATAAAGGGTATTCAGAGATACGGCAAGCTTTTTAATCGGTTTGGGTCGAAAATTTGAGCTACCAATATATAAATGTATGTATGTAGGTTTGCATGTCTGCCTAAAACTTTCGACAGAGGTGACGGATTTTCACAAGATCAGTATCGTTTTGAAGCTCGACCCTTCAGCCGACAAAATTGGCTAAAAATATTAATTTTTTCACCCTCAACTGGGGGAGTCGCTTTTTTTGCCGATATTTTTGAAAGTCATTCCCTCTTTTCGATTGTCTAGCCTTAATTTGAACCTACATCACTTCAAGTTTGCCGGCAGTCGTAACAGCAAAGATGTCACGTTTTTCCCCCCCCCCCCATTCTTTTCCTCTTTCATGATACAGGTTCGAGCCTGCCTTCCTACTACCACTTTTTTTTTTTTTGCTCAACACACACCTCCGGGCAACGCCGGGATGAAATGCTAGTAAGTAAATAAACCCGAAATAAATTGGCTTACATTACAAATAAGTTTCGCTTAAGTGTTTTGCTTTTTTTTTTTTTTATTTAAAATAATAAAATACACAAATAATTTTTCCATTATTTTCCGGTGGATGTTGAAACTAAAATACTAAGTAAATTTTATATTCAGGTATTACAAAAATAGAATAGATAACATTAAATTATATTTATTTGCATCCCCACAAAGGCAAAGGTCAGATTGTGCGATTAAAGGGGTATTAAGTTTTTTTGTGTTTTAAATATGCAAATAAAAACGAAACTGTAAATGCCTTTATTTTTAAATCAGCATTTTACATATTTTATTTGTATTTTTCATTGTAAGTTGGAATCGTTTTCAAACAAAAACAAAACAAATATTTTTATGATTTAAACTATTTTAAAGTCTTTTATATATTCTGCAATTGACAGTTTAAAGACGTTAAAAAAAAAACTCAGATCAGCTTGCCCAGTCGTTGAAAACATGTTAATAAAAAGAAACTACTTAACTACTTACACATAATAACATATAACTTTTTTTTTTATAAATAAAAAATAACAAAAAAACAAAAAACGTACAATAAAAAGAAATAAAAGTGACATCTCATAGTTAACTGACTGGTTAAGAAATTGGTGAATTTCTCACTGTAATTGACCAAACGCAATAGCATTTAATTTTCTATGTAGTTGCTTTAGTTTTTTACGATTTAAACTATTTCAAAATCTTTTTTATTGCATTAGATTCCGTAATTGGCAGTTTAAAGACGTTAAAATTGCTCGCAAATTTTTTTTAACCTGTTAAAAACGGGCAAAAGTTATAGCCGTTGACTTATAATAAGTGCTTTATGCATCACTTATAGAGTAATGTACTAATCCGTGTTAATTCCTAACTGTGCATTGTATAGATACCATAATACTTAGTTGGCTTCACCTTATCATTAAAAAAAAAACAATAAAATATTTGCTAATTAATAATTTTTTATTATGTATACAAAATCGAGTGAAGATGATCACACACACACACTTAGGGTATAATTAAGTTTAAAATCTATATTTTTTTCATTTGAATATACTTTCACACGAATGTTTCTGTTATTTATATTACTTGTATTGATCGGACTATTGTTATCTTTTTTTACTTAAAACATATTTTTAAAAATCGATCTGTCAACTATCTTAACATGTACCAAAAAGACTTTATGTAGGCATTAAAAATGTTTATGACGTTTCTGAATTTTTGAGATGAGGATTAGTTATTCGTCTTATTTGAATTCATCGGAGGACTACTGTTCTCATCTTGAGTGTGATTTTTCACGTTTCGGTCAATATAGCCTCCAACCTTCTTCAAGTGTATCTTGTTAAACTCGGGAACGTTTCTATCGAACTCAGGAATTTGGATGGAATTAAAGGGTTCCGCTCGACATTCCATCCAAATTTCTGAGTTCGACAGAAACATTTCCGAGTTCAACAAGATACACCTGAAGAAGGTCGATTACATTGACTAAAACGTAAAAATCACTCAAGATGAGAACTTCGATGAATCCAAATAATACAAATAAAAATGCTTAGTTTTTATTTTTATTACATGAGGAATCCTTTTGTAGTTAAAATCTAATGAGAAATACACATTTTGGATTGAGAAATTTAAACTTTAAATATTGCAAACATTAGTTGAAAAAATAACAAATATCAAACAATGGCTGTCTTAATTTCATTTGATCTAAAAACCTGAAACAAATTCACGTTTTCTTTTTCTTTTTTTTTTTTCTATTTAAACTTAATACATGCAAATTTAAAGAAAATTGATTTTATTTGGTTCACTGCCAAGTTTATCAGTGTGTTCACACATAATCGCCTAAAAGAAATAGATACTTGTGCAGTTTATGGGGTGTTCTGAAATAATATTGTGACTGTTTAGAAAGCCGTTTTTAACATGGAGGGGTGAGGCTTTTTACCTATTCTGTACTTTCACCAAACAATTTAATAAACAAAATATACCATAAAAACAACTAAATTTAATTTGAAAATCCTACCTAAAAAAAAAATAGCACAATCCATAAACTTCACAACCACCCAAATTTACCACAATTTGTTTTTAAATATAATTTTTAATTTTGGGTCCCAGATGGACGCCAAAATTGGCTGGGTAAAAGTTTGGGTTTTTCTTGCTTATAATAGCGTAAAAAAATGGAAGAAAATCCAAGTTTTTTTTTTTTTTTTTTTTGTAAACGAATTAAAATCTATTAAAATCCATTATTCTTCAGCACCTTTTTCTTTCCAGAAAGATAAAAAGCTTGAATTTTATCATATGAAAAGCAGAATAATATAATACTAGAATTTTAGATTTTCCAAAAAAATACCACCATTCACTGCCATTTTTTGTCTCGATGGATAACACATTTAAATATATTCTTTAAAAGGATTTTGGATCAAGTAATTTTTTGTTTTCCTAAATAAGATTTATGATAATTTACTATAAGAATATGCAAAAATATTCTAACATAAGTACCTGAATTTCACATAATTCCATCTTTTATCTCACTCAATAGATTTCACGTGGCGAAATTTAAAAAATCCCAAATTTAATGACAGTTTGGAAGAAACTACGGTAGCTTTCACATGATTAAATGAAGTTCATTTAGTTCTGTAAATTTCCATGTATTTTTAAAGTGTGTTTTGACGATTAAGTGAAGAATCAACTTTATAAGAGTTAATTCTTTTTACATAAGCGATACATGTATATGTATTTGTTGCTTATATAACCTCAAAGTTAAGCAACGACGAAGCAGGTCAGTACCAGATGGGTGACCATTTTAGGAATGCTAAGCTTTGTATGTGTTGGAGACAACTCTTGCATCTAGTATCATGCTTGGTCATCTTGAGCCTGTCTTGCCATCAGGACCAAGTGTTTCTGGACGAGAGAGTGCGGTAGATGCAAGTCTCCCACACTTTAAACTAAGTCAAGCAAACGCATATCACAGCAAAAATGAAAAAGGAGAGATAACAACTGTTTGTAAATACGAACAACTGTTTGTAGGCTTTATCGTCTACCATAGGTGAGGTAATATCATGTAACAACAAATTGCCGAAAGAAATTATCGTAATTTTCGCAAAATGCGCAATTATTTATCGATTTTTTTCTTTTTTGGTACAATTCTTCAAAGCATTTCCTATTTAATGGTATATTAGCAATATTGGGCTCACTAAAAGAAAATTATAAATTTATTTTTCAAAGATTTAGTGTTTTTTGTAAAAATAATGAAAATATATATTAATGTATTCAAAGAATTTCACACTTCAAAACACAAAAGATTAAAAATTAAACATATTCAAAATTCGGATTTTCAACCTTAAAACCTGATACGTGCACAGTTGTTTTCTTTTCTTTTCTTTTTTGTTTTATCTACAATCTTAACACGCCCCACAGTACATTTTATTCAGTTTCGGCTGATTACATTATAAAGTCCATTCTTAACTTAATAATCAGCGAAAATTTTGTATTGATTGTATTACTTGATTTTTGGTAGATTTTTAAAGAGAGATTCTGTCCAAAAATACTTAATCCCTCCTTGCGTTTTGGCTGTGCCTATAGTAGAGAAATCAGACAGTCGAATTTTCATTAAAAAAAAAAACAAACAAAAAAAACAATGATAACTATTTTTTTAATGTCAATTTCAACTAAAAGTAATGTTATCTACCTAATTGTCACGCCGCATTTAGTTAAATATTACTGCATTATTACATAAAACATGTACTTTGAAAAATAGATGATTGCGTGACATCCGCCAATAATCGCAACAAGACGGACAGAGTTACTTCCCCTGATTATTATCTTTTCTATTGTTAAAATAACTGTGTGTGTGTGTGTGTGTGTGTGTGTGTGTAGTGTGTGCATGTGTGTGTAAGAGAGAGTTCCCTCGAGAACGGCTGGGCAAATTTTTATGAAATTTCACACGAAGATACTTTATGTGCATGACAGTGTTCTTAGATAGATTTTGTATTGGAATGTATTCGATGAGTATCGATAATCGAAATAATCCGATGAAAGAAAGAACAGGCGTTTTGACCAAAGTTAACACGGCCCAATAACATCACAAATGCATGAGAGGTTTACAAGTTTACATGCGAAAAGTTTGATATATAAAATCAACAATAGGTTCTCTACAGTGCAATGTAGACTTAGTCACTGCGGGGAGGCACGTGAAGAAGCTCTTCTCCCCGTGCATCAGAGCAGGCTCAGGCAATCAATTGATTTGAGTGAAAGATGGTAACATTATGGGAGTGTGAAACATTCGTTGATCATCATTCAACCCTGGACAACGTCGAGTCATCCTGTTAGTTTATGTATAAACTTTAAAGTTATTCCGAAAACTATTTTCATTAATATTTAATTTTCTATCTCATCGTTTTTCGTAATCATATTGATATGTTATTTCGCTGTTAGAACGAAAGAAGCGCCAAATTCTGTAACTAGTTAAAACAAAAACGACCAAAAGTCGACAACAGAAAATTAAACTACTGCTTCTAACTTTCTAAGAAGAAGAAAAAAAAAAAAAAAAAACAATTATTGCATAGTATTTTTATTGTTGCTGTAAATTTATTTTTATGTTTTTGGTACTAGTGCAGAGAGTGGTCCGGGCGTAAATAAGGGTTTGTATTACTGTACACATAGATTCGAAAAAGTTGTCAAAAAAACAAATATATAACAAATAAATGTTATCAAAGGCAAGATAACTTACTTTTCTACCAAACTGGATATAATTCACGTGTTTTTATTCAATTTAACATGTTTATTCAGCTCGAAAAACATGCAGTGTTTACCGATGTATTGGAAAATTCAAAATGGCGGCCGACTCTCTCTTAAACACGGTAAGTTCGGGAAAAGGTATTATAAATAATAAACAAGACAAAATACTGTTAGAAATTCGCTCAATATATATTACCGTGATATAGGTTGACATATATTCGGTGTTTTTTTAATAGTATTCTGTCTAGTTTATTATTTATAACACCTTTTTCCCGAACTTAACGTGTTTAAGAGAGAGTCGGCCGCCATTTTGAATTGTCCAATACATAACACTGCATGTTTTTCGAGCTGAATAAATATGTTACATTGAATAAAAACACAAAAAATATATCCAGTTTGGTAGAAAAGTAAGTTATCTTGCCTTTGATAACATTTATTTGTTATATATTTGTTTTTTGACAACTTTTTCGAATCTTATGTGTACACAAACCCACTTCAACTTTACAATTGAATAAAAAAAACATAAAACTTTAATTAAACCTGGGAATACGATTTAAAAAAATAGCGCGGATCACTCTGCACTAGCACGATGTTTCTTTTGTTGTTATTTCTAGATTTTTAGTGTGTGTGTGTGTGTGTGTGTGTGTGTTTCAGTCATGCGAACTATTTATTTATTACAAATTACTGCATTTCACCACGGCTACCGTTTTAGATTTCTTTCAACGTGCGTTTGTAATTTTTTTTTTTTTTTTTTTTTTGAGGGGGCGTAAATGTTGATCACGCCCACGTGAAATCCAACATTTTAGATAATAAAAATGGATTATCTTGACGTTTCAGCTTTAAGATGTCTAATATATTTAAACTGTGTCTTAACCAAACGTTAAAAAAAAAAAAAAAAAAAAAAAACTATAAATAAGTGGGTTAAAATAATTTTCTTCCACTTGCTGCCATTTCAAAGCCGAAACGTTCAGGATAACCATAAAATGTGACTGAAAAAATTATTTTAAAAAATAACATTAAAAAATAAGGTGCTTATTCAGAATTTAACTTATATTAAAAAAAAATACAGATTTTTTTAAACGGGAACGAAGATGTCATATCCAAAAAATCACGTAAATTGATCAAGTAATTTTTTTTTCTTTTTTTTAACTGAGAAAATTACATTTTATGATGAAGCTAGACACTGTGTTGTTTTGATCCCCCATGTTCCAATAAATAAGAGAGAGATAACTCATTTCGAACTACCGAGGCCAAAATTAACATTGTAATGGCTACGATTATTGTTAAAATCGATAAAAATCGTGTATATGTATGTGTAAACAATTCAAATACCACAAAATAATAATAAACTATAAAATCCTATAACAAGTTACGACTTGCTGATTTATACAAAATAAAACCAGATTTCTCGAAACCAGAAAAAAAAAAAAAAAAAAAAAAAACATTCAATGATTTATGTACATTTCTTTGAAACTCATTTTCATTCTAAACAAGGCATATTGCCACTTGGAACGTAAGGGCCTACTATTTTGGATCATGTCTAGTAATAGGGGGTTATGCAAGGAAATGAGTAACGAGATATGTTTTTTTTTTATCATTGTAAGATAAGCTCAATGAAGATAGATTGCACTTTCAGAGCATATATATATATATATATCATTATATGCAACAATTTCACACTCGTGTTATCTGTTTTTTTCTAGAGTGGTTTCTTCCTTAAATGATCTATAAATAACCTACAATTAGTTCGTTTGTTTGTTTGTTTTTTTTTCACTTTTGGTAGCCCAATTTTCTATTATGGTATTATATGAGTCTCAGAAGAGTTGTTTGGTATACTATTCGAAACACGTGCAAGCAAGACGTAACCAGTACCACATATCAAATAAAATGATATTATTATTATTATTATTATTATTATTATTGCGCTAGTTTGAATCACGGGTTTTATCTAGAGGAGAACTCAATTTTCCTAATTGTTTTCCAAAACTGTTTTCATTAAATAATTAATTTTCGATCTTATCGTTTTTCGTAATTTTTGGATATTTTAATTACTTCGATATAATAGTAAAGTAGATATCATTGGTTTTACTTGAAATTAAATATTAAAGCTAGCGCCATTATTATTATTATTATTATTTGTTTATTTATAGAAATCAAAATAAAATACGTGAACAATATTGTTCACGTATTTTATTTTGATTTCTATAAACAAAAATAAAACTACTTTGATGCGTGTCTATCAAAGTTGCCCGATATTAATACGTAGATTTAAAACATTAAAAAAAAAAAAAAAAAAACTTGTCCGAGAAAAAGTTTTCGTAGCGAGAAAACTTGAGTTGTCTGACTTTCATTTCAGTTCTTACGACTAGAAAACAAGTAAAAAAAAAAAAAAAAAAAAAAGAAGTTTTGGAACTTTAAAAAACTACTTAATTAACTTAGACTTATTTTTTTAATTTTTTTTTTTTTTGTCTGTTTAGTGTTCATATGTAAAAGCTTTATACATAAATTTGCAAAATAGGAAGAGATTTAGACGACTTACCTCGTTTAGTACATGTCAAAAACAACGAGAAATTAAAACAGTGATAAGAAAGGCAGAGCGACAGTCGGTGTTGTTGTTGTTGTTGTTATTGTTGTTAGATAATCATCGTCATCAGCAGCAGCAACAGCCACCTGCTGAAAGTTCGCGGCTTCGCCCTTGCGTGGGCCGGGTCGGTCAACTGGTTCAAAATTATAACAACACCGTGGAAAAAAAAAAAAAAAAAAAAAAAAAAAAAAAAAAAAAAAATGACCCGTTGGATCGCCCACTGAGCCCAGGTTAGATAGTTTGAATCATGAAAAGAGTCAGCCTTCAATCTAATAGGTCCCGTCCCGTACTATCAGCCAAGAAGTTCTAACCTCTGTCCAATCGCCGCAATGATGTCACTGTTTTTAGTGTTTTACGAGTACTTGAATGGAATGTGCCCTGACGAACTCATAGCATTTGTGCCTCCTCGACGTACATACTCCTGGTTAACCTGACAAAATCCCACCCCTTTACTGTTAAAGTTCCTAGATGCCGGAGAGCTTTCTACTCTACTAATTTCTTCACACAGACTTTGAATTCCCTCCTTGTTTCCTGATTCCCTAACTATATTAACATGCACTGGCGTAGCTAGGGGGCGGGGGGGGGGGGCGGATCGCCCCGGGCGGCACACCTGAGGGGGCGGCATTTTGAGAGGGCGGATGTGATGTTGGGGCCCGCGCCCCAACATCACATCCGCCCCGCCCCCGCTGGCGCCCCCAATGTACACAGTAAAATCTTCGGAAAATGTTAAATGGTGTTCTAATTGGTAAATGCCGGTGCGTTACTTTTTGAAAATTTGAAAATTCTATGTTCCAGGTAAAAAAAAAAAAAAAAAAAAAAAAAAGGATAAATTACCCCCCCCCACTCCAACTTTGAGTGCTTTCCTTTTCTTGTTTTATTTCTTTTTCAGCTAATTTTAAATTTTCCACCCAAAAAGTGCTATAATGTATTTTTGAAAATTAGAAAATTCTATGTCCTGGGAAAAGAAATCGCCTCCCCCCCCCCCAACGTAGTTTGCTTGGTGAAGCCGTCGCTTATGCTACAGCGTGCATGCGCGTAGCATAAACGGAAGCTGCAAAATGGTGGAAAGTAGTTCGTGGGTTCAGGGGTAAATACCATGCAAACGGTAAATTTGCCCCAAGTTTGACTATCAGATTCGTTGTCAGCGACCTCAATTACTTATAAAAAACAAATTAGAGTGGTCGGTGTTCTGTAGTAGCGTATCTGGATATTTACCGAAAAAATAAATAAAAATAAACAAAAGTTAACAAAAAATATGAAATTTTATACCAAAAAGGTTGTAAAAAATCGGAATTTGGGGGGGGGGTATCAGAATCAGAAAAAATGTGTCCCTATTTTCTGAGCGTAAGGGTAGGGGCGGCATGGGGGCGGCATTTTGAGATGGTAAAAGGGGAAAATCGAAAAAAATGCTAACAAAATATCTGAAATTTTATATCGAAAAGGTTGTAAAAAATGGGAACTTTTGTAGTTATTGGAATCGCAAAAAGGTGTCCCTATTTTCTGAGCGTCGGGGGGGGGCGGCATGTGGGCGGCATTTTGAGATGGTAAAAGGGGAAAATCGAAAAAATGCTAACAAATTCATACTTAAAGGGGAACTTTCATATAAATTTTTATCGAATAGGTGCGAAAAGAAAGTTGGATATTTGGGTGTATATACACCGACATCAAAGAGGAAATAACATTAGATGCGAAAGTTTGAATTCATTAATTTTATTACTGTCCAATTCATGAGGCTAAGACTTTGAAAGTATCAAACGTTTGTTTTTGTAGCATACTTTTTATAACTCCTTGTAAACTTTACAATTACTAGCTGTGGGATCGGACAAAATCACCCCGGGTAACCCCCACCATCTACTTAAAACAAAAGGAAAACATATAAAATCTCAAATGAATAAAAAATATTAAAAATTAGTTTTCATATTTTAATTTTAATTTAATTGAATTTAGGAAAATTAGATACCGTAGAACTAATTTTCGCAAGGTATGAAAATTAAGCAACTACAGAATAAATGTTAACTTAATAATAATGGACCAGTTTTCCTACCTAGCAAAAAATGGACGAATTTTTCCAGGGACGAATTTTCCTTGGCAGATCCCCCCCCCCCACCATAGACGAATTTTCCGGGCACCCAAATGCCGGGGAGGGGGCAAATTTTACTACCGCCTCGGGCTGCAAAAGGTCTAGCTACGCCACTGTTAACATGTAGAAGTTGAAAGTAATGTAAATAGACACGTTGCCGCTCAACTCCCCACAATCCCCTATTAGACATGATCCCAAATTCCGAACATGTGTCGAAGTGTTTGAGGTGAAAAAAAGAAGAAAAGATTATAAAATCTCTCTCTCTCTCTCTCTCTCTCTCTCTCTCTCTCTCTCTCTCTCTCTATCTATCTATCTATCTATCTATCTAGATATGGGTTAAATAAAATTGTAACGGACGCTAGAAAATTGTGCAATTAGTGTACCACCCCCGCCCTCGCTAATAAGAATAAATAATAATAAAAGAAATTAGATGAACCTGACAATGAGAAATGCAGCTTCTTTGGCTTTTGGCTGGGAGTAAAGTATCTGTTGACCATGTGTCGATGTTGTTATATTATATTTTTGTACCTTCCAGCAAACCTGTTCTCTCCTCGGTCAGTGAAGGAGAAATCCTTTTAGACTGGGTCAATTTTTATCTTAGTCTAGAGTGCCGCTTTTTTTTTGGGGGGGGGGGGGGTAGATCCCTCCCGTCTCATTAAAATCTGACCTTGTGTCTAACTCTGCCCTCGTGGGAAGGCAAGTAAATAGGAATGACGACAACAGGGAAAAGAATCACGAGTGGGCAATAAAGCGTTTTATTTCATAGAAGTAAAAATATGTCTCTAGAGTTACTGTAGTAATAGATGATGATATTGCCGTAGACATGATCGGAAACTGCTGCTAATACAGGATTGTTGTTTCTATTTATAAATAAAATATATAAATATATAAAATATATAAATAACAGCTACTGCTGCTGCTATTACTTAGCTACGAGTTAAATAGTATTATTACTTGTGATAATTTTAAAAAATTTTAATTTTTATTCAATTTTCACCCCAAACAAGGCACAGTGCCACTTTGAAGTAGGAAGCTACTATCAGGGACATAAGTTGCAGGGATACTATGTAGGAAGTTGAGCAGCAAGATGTCTGTTTACATTACACTTGAACTTCTGCATGTCAGTAGTTGGGAAAGCAGAATCCCGAAATGGAGTTCCAAAGTCTAGCAGTTCTGGGGAAGAAACTATTTGAGTAAAAGGCTTTCTTAACCTAGGGATCTCTACTATGTAGGGGTGGGATTTAGTTGCTTGTCGGGTTTGTAGAGGGTATTTATATCGAGAGTACAAGTGGTTCATCAGAGCATCCACGATTAAAGTACTTGTAGAACAGGCAAAGGAATGCAACATTTCGTCGATGGGACAGAGGCTGAGGCTTAGATGACAATTCAAGACCTATCAGATTGGCGACTCTCTTTTGAACCCTGTCAAGGAGTGAGAGACAAGTAGCAGATGCACCAGCCCAAATGTGACAACAGTACTCCATACATGGGCGAATGGTGGCTTTATAGAGGTTCAGGTGTGAGTAACTTTTTAGCATGATAGAGAGAGCCCACCTTCTTTGCAGCAGCCTTGGCAATGCTCTCTATATATCTATTCTAGTTCATGTTCCCTGTGTCCACATGCTTTTGATGTGTCTAGATTTTTTATGATACCATGTACCTGAGAAGGGGTGATTAGACCCAAAAAGAAGACTTGATTTTTTTTTAAATGGACTCGAAGAGATTAAAGACTATAAATTTAGCACCTAGAAAATTACTGACTTGTATAAGCTACTCTCATTCTTTCCCTGTTCATTTAACTACCGTTTCCTTTTCACTGTCCAAGAAGTGTTACATATTAGAGAGCCTGTGTCAATGGCGATTAAGTCAGCTAGTATGGAGTTTGACAAGGGTCACATTTAGTGCATATCATGATTATACAGATCTGCAAAACAGAATCATCCCCAAAGATGAGTGACATGTAAGGTTTGTAGGGGAAAAGAAGTTTAAGTGAAATTCAATCTCTCTGCCCCAAACCAAATAATAAAAAAAAAGGAATTTAAACAAAATTTTTTTATTATTACATTTTCACCCCAAACAAGGCACATTGCCACTTTGGTGTAGGGGGCTACTATTAGGGGCAACAACTACTGGGGTACTATGTTGGGATTTGGGCAGCAAGATGTTGGTTCACGTTACACTTGAACTTCTGCATGTCAGTACAGTTGGGGAAGCAGTGGCCTGGAATGGAATTCCAGAGTTTAGTGGTTCTGGGGAAGAAACTACTGGAGTAGAAAGATCTTTTACATCTAGGGATCTCTACTGTGTGGGGGTAGGATTTAGCTGTCTGTCAGGTTTGTCGAAGGTGCTCACGTCGTGGGGGCACAAGTGTCTGCAGTTCGCCAGAGTACTCACCATTAAAATACTTGTAGAACAGGCAGAGGGATGCAACATTACGTTGATGGGACAGAGGCTGAAGCTTAGATGCCAGTTCAGGGCCTATCAGATTTGCGACTCTCTTTTGAACCTTGTCTAGGAGTGAGAAACTAGTAGCAGATGCACCAGCCCAAATGTGACAGCAATACTCCATACATGGGCGGATGGTGGCCTTATAGAGGTATAGATACTTTCAGGTGTTAGTAGTTTTCTAGCACGGTAGAGAGAGCCTACCTTCTTTGCAGCGGCCCTGGCAACCCTTTCGATGTAATTGTTCCAACTCATGTTTTCTGTGAACGTTAGGTCAAGCAGTTTGAAAGATGTACTCTCAGATAAAGAGTCACTGCCCATTGCTATCGGTGGCAGAGAAGGTTTCTTGTAATTATTGAAGGAAACAAGTTTAGTCTTGGCAGCATTGAATGTGACCATCCATTTTTGTCCCCATTCCACTACAGATTGAAGGTCATCCTCTAGTGTTTTGCCATTTCTTTAGATATATGTTCATTTGTTTTCCTGTCATGCCTGTTATAGAGTGTGGTGTCATTACCATATATACCCATCTCAGAGGCAATTTTGTCGGGGAGGTCATTAATGAATATTAGGAACAATAGAGGTTCAAGGATAGACCCCTGAGGCACTCCCGCATTTATATCATATTGTTTAGATGTACGACCGTCGAGGACAACCTGGATTTTTCTCTTATCTCAGAAAAATTTATGTTAAGTATTCTACCAGTGATACCGTATGATCTAATTTTCCTTAGGAGACCCTCATGCCACACCCTGTCAAAAGCCTTAAATATATCTAGAACTACCTCTCTGCCCTCCCCCGCTTTGTCCAGTGAATGGTATATACGTTCAGAGATTACAGTGAGGATGTCTGCTGTGGAACGGGCTTGTCTAAATCCATATTGTTTGTCAGTCAGAAGTTTAGCATCTGTAAGGTGATGGACTAGAGCATGGTTAATTAAGGTCTCAAATATTTTGGCGAAGAGTGGGAGGAGGCTAATGGGGCGATAATTAGATGGGTCAGTTCTTTCACCAGAATTCTTGAATACTGGTACCACAGAAGCAGTTTTCCAAGTCCGGAAAGCAAGATTCATTAAGGCATTTGTTGTAGAGTTTGGAGAGAACTGGAGCTACTTCGAAATGACACCCCCGTCTCGTTCAAAATGCACCGCATTTATTTTTCAACAAAAATAACAAGATGAATAAGCAAATGTCTGATCGGTAAAAGTTCTTGAGAAATCATTATGATTAGAATGTTAGATGAAAGTCCTTCGTTGAATTAATAAGATTAGAAGGTGAAAGTCTTGTGTGAAAATAATGTCCTTATTTCAAGGTTTGTGTTTTAATTGGCGAAGTCCCATGAGGAAAAGTAGTCCGTTGTTATCAATTCTTATAGAAAATGTACGGAATGGGTGCGTGTGTGCATAAGTGTGATTTTTGAGTGCCTGCATATGGTGTGTGTAATTGTGCTTTCGACAGTTTTGAAAGCGACGATGTTATGAAAACGAGAGGCATGTTCTCGTGTCACGTCGGAGCGAGAAGAGAAGAAGAAAAAAGGGGAAAAGGAGGGAAGAAAGAACATTTGATGCGTTTTAATACTTTTTGGACCGGCTCCAAAACAAGATTGCTACTGCTGATATTTTGTTTTTTGGAAAAACGTTAAAAAGACAATCTTCTAAATTTTCTCATTGGTCGCTTGTGTCACGTGATACTGATACTGTCTTCAACTACGTTCGCCAGACATTTTACTTTTGTTGGTGTGAGAAAAACGTGTGGGCGTATTTGAAATTATGTCGTTGCTGGAATAACTTATTTTTGTGCAAAATGCGCGGGAAAATTGAAATGAATAAACGTTCGTTTATTTGAACACGAGCGTGTGTGGGGGGGGCGTGTGTGTGTGTGTGTGTGTGTGTGTGTGTGTGTGTGTGTGTGTGTGTGTGTGTGTGTGTGTGTGTGTGTGTGTGTGTGATAGCACAGGTTAAAGCATGAGCGGAGATTAGATAAGTTAGACAGAGGTATGAGTCGAGATGATGAATGACGTCACGTTTTTAAAGCTGAGAAAAAAAAGAAAGATTTGCAAATCAGTCTAAGGAAGTGCGTACGAGACTCATCACTGATAACGCGGTAAGAGACTTTGATAAGAGCAAAATATCCTCTCCATAAACCTGTTCGCATTCACCCAAATATTTAAGAAGAAAATAAGTTAAATAATGAATTAGCTAAGAGAACGCTAGTCACTCTCTCTCTCTCTCTCTCTCTCTCTCTCTCTCTCTCTCTCTCTCTCTCTCTCTCCTGTGAGTCAAGTCTCTCCAGAAATCAAGCTTTAAAGAAACTCTCAGTGAAAAAACTTTATTTTTTATAGCAATCACTACATGAAACTGTGATATCAGTCAACATTGAAAGATCACAAATTAAGGTACACACGCGCGCGCGCACTTTTATATAATGAACGTATGGGGTTTCATATCAAAAAAAAAGTAGAATAAAAGACCCACGTATAAAGATCTTGATTAATTGAAAATATTACAAAAACTAGATTTCACATGAGGGTGTTAAAGTCAACATCTATAATATCAATCTCACCTGTCTGGTTAAATGTATGTATGTATGTATGTATGTATGTATGTATGTATGTATGTATGTATGTATGTATGTCTCACAAAAACTTTCGACAGAGGCGGCGGATTTTCACGAGATCGGTATCATATTAAAACTTGACCTCTTGGACGACAAATCTCGAAAAATTGGCCAAAAACATTAATTTTTTCACCCTTAACTGGACACTTTTCTACAGGGGGGGGCGCTTTTTTTCGCCGATATTTTCGAAAGTCATACCCTCTTTTCAATTGTCTAGCCTTAATTTGAACCTAAGTCACTTCTGATTTGATGATGGGCGCAGAAGCTAACGTGTCATGTTTTTTATTTTTCACTTTCTTTTCCGTCTTTGCAGTATGGCTTCAAGCCTACCTGTATACTATCACTTTTTTTTGTGCTCACAATTTTCCTTTTTCTTCTCTTTTGCTCAACCAACACTCTTACACACACCTCCATTTTCTTTTCCGCCTTCGCGTTACAGGTTCGAGCCTGCCTGCCTATTACAACTTTTTTTTTTGCTCAACACACACCTACAAACACCTGGGCAACGCTGGGCAACGCTGGGCAACGCTGGGCACCCAGGTTATTTTTTTTTATAAATAGAAATGATTCTTACTCGTTTGAAACAATAGAATTAATGTAAAAAAATAAAGTCAGATAATCAAAATCCTATGATCAAATGAAGCTCAGCAAGGAGCCTGAGAAAGAGGATTAGAATGCAGCTTAATATTATCCTTCAGTAAGTCTAAATGAATACTAAACTAGTGAAGTATGAATTCTGAACTCATACACTCATATATATACACTGGTAACATCGAGCCAAACTTGTGAGCACCGGCCAATATCTGATGAGCTGCCAGAACACAAATCTTATGATGGTACATCAACATCAAGAAATGAGAGACCATACAACAACCGCCATCACAAAACGAGCTAAACATTTGGGATATGACCGTCTCACAAATGAGATAGAAACAGCAAACAAACCTGTCGCAGAAATATCCCAAAAGAGCTGACAGAAATATACAAAATCCTTACATTGCAAAAAAATAAAAATAAAAAATAAAAAAAACAAATGGAAAAATTGGCCATTCAGGGTATTAAATATTTTCTGGATTATTAATCCCAGGATTATATAGATAAAGAAGGTTCTGTAGACTGGCTGTAAAAAGAATCACTGCTCTATGACTAGGAGAGGATTATAATGGCTGCCAAGATTGAAGCTTGATGACCACTGCTTTTAAGAAGATGAATGGTCTCAGCAATGACAGCAAGTGCAGATTCTGCCACACAGACGTAGAGAGTGTGAGCCACCCAACATTCAGTTGTAAGTTTCCTGTGAAAGAGATGACTACTGTACAATGCAACACAGTGGAGTATGTAGATATTTCCACTGAACCATCTATAAAAAATTGAATATCCAATGTAGCAGTAAATTCTAGGGAATATATATATAAAAAAAAAACAGTTGGAAATAAATCATACACCATCTACTATGACTATGCAATTCCTACAGAATAGAAAACAGAGCTGTTAAACATGACATAATGATATATGCCACAAAAGAGAGAAAGTAGCAACCTTATTTCAAGTCAGTGTCTTTCATGACGCTGACTTAAAGAGAGCTTAGCAGGGAGAAGAAAACGAAATGCCAAAGTCTTATGCACAACATGAAAAGAAACTGAAATCTTAGGAAGATCCCCATCATTCCAGTAATTATAGGAGCACTGGAAGGAAACAGGAAAAAGAATTTCAAAGACCGCCTGACGATTATATACTCCATGAATCAAGTGAAAAAAGAGATCCAAACAATTGCACTTAAAAGAATGGTTAGAATCCTAAAAAGATCTCTCGGTTGGAATATATGAGATAGCGAGTGAAAGTCTGGCATCTGGTAGGATGCTCCAACAAAAACAAATTGATAAGAAAATTAAAAGAAAAATATGACACATACGCGAATGACATCTCACACAAGTTGTTACATATACGCACACTTACAAAACAAAGGCAAATCAACGCATACACAATGCCACACTGCCTATTACTTACACACGCATATTCACAGTAACTAACATAGAGACATATACACTTCTAATACTCATGTCTTTCTAACCATTGGAACATTCTCCACCAAACATTAAATTTTCTAAACAAACAATTACTTACTAAAAATATCTTCATATTACTGCAGATGTATAGATATATAAATTCTTTGTTTTGTTGACCATGTTTTGTCTTTTATTCATAACATCCTGCTGATGGATTTATTTATTACTAGCCTGGATGCCCAGCGTTTCCCGGGTGTTTGGAGCTGTGTATTGAGCAAATATATATATATATATATATATATATATATATATATATATATATATATATAGAGAGAGAGAGAGAGAGAGAGAGAGAAAAAAAATAGAAAAAAAGCGGTAGTAGACAGGCAGGTTCAAACCCGTACCGCGAAGGAGGAAAAGAATGTGAAAAAAAAAAAAAACATAACGTCTTTGCTGTTGCATGCATCGCCAAACCGGAAGTGGCGAAGGTTTAAATTAAGACTAGTCAATCGAAAAGAGGGGATGACTTTCGAAAATATCGGCGAAAAAAGCGACTGCTCCTTGGAGAAAAGTGCCCAGTGGAGAGTGAAGGAATTAATGTTTTTAGCCAACTTTTCGATATTTGTTGTCTGAAGGGTCGAGCTTCAAAACGATACTGATCTTGTGAAAATCCGCCGTTTGTGTCGAAAGTTTTTGGCATACATACATACATACATACATACATACATACATACATACATACATACATACATACATACATTTAAACAGACAGGCGAGATTTATATTATAGATTATTTGTTAAATGGTGACCATTTTATTCTCAATTATTCTTCCATTTTTATCATATTTATGGTTTTATACATTTTTCTACATCACCATTTTATAACATTAGAGGGTGGTCCAAAAAAAAAAAAAATCACCCTGTGTATAGATCTTGATTTTTTCTCAGAGGATATCTTCAAAAAAATTTTCTCAGAGGATATCTTTAAAAATGTTTCCATCAAATAGCAGCTGAATGATGGGAGATTGTATCCATTCAAATCTGATTGAAATTGAAACCTTATCACTGGTTTGTCCTTTGTCATTAGTAGTATGTTCTATCCATGCACCCCCTTGATGGATAACTGTTACAACTTGAATTTTGAAATTGTCGATAAATCGTCCTATCATGACAGCTGGTATGATCTCCCTTCTTACGTTGTCTTTCAAATCTGTGGATTGTTGTCATAGATTCCTTCTTTGTGTACTTTCAGAATAAGTAATCACACAAGTTCAGATCAGGAGATTAGAGTGGTCAAGGGAAATTGGTGCAATGCAAAATTAATCTATCACCAGAAAAATATTGGCAAAGGAATTCCAAAGATCTGTCTGGACAATGAGGTTGTGCTCCAACTTGTTGGTAGATAATTGTTTCTATACTTAATCCCCTTCTCGTCCAGAAATGGACTTTGTCCACATGAGTACTATGTGATAGTCTGTGCCCACTGTCACTCAATTCTCATTCTCCTCTTCAAAGAAATATGGCCCAATGATGTCATTTCGTCCAATGGCACACCACACAGTCGCTTTCTGTTGGCTAAGAGTTTGATGAGTATGTGTAATGCTATAAGTCAGTCACTAGTGTGACTGCCCAGTGGTTACAAGGAACGTCCTGGGAACGGCAACCAAATTGCGGTCATCTAACATAATGCGTATAGTTACTTGGAAGTCTTCTTCAAAAAAAAGTGAATGCATACCTGGGATTAGTATGGTTTTCTTTTCCCCGAGTAGTTCTCTATTCCTCAAGGTGATCTCCTCCAGTTGGGTTCTGGCTGAGAAGGGTGGCAGACCTCATCTTGATATTTAAAACCGATTGAACAACATGCAACACAAATTGTAATGTATATAAAAAAATCTTAACTATTTATTTTTACAAGAAATATTCACAATATTTTACAATAAAAACAATTAATAACTCATAACGATTAATTTTAACCATTAAACTTTTAAAAAGCTAATTAACCTTTACTAACGACTGGGTAAGCGGGGGTGCCCCTCTCTTTTACAGAGAGACAAAATATGCATCCTTACCCCATGATTGTTGGCTGCGAAAAGAGAATGAGTTCTGGCGAATTGTATTGTTGCCTCTGTAGCGGCTAGAACTCGTTACAACCACAGGCAGGAGCTAATTCTCGCAACTCAAGATTTGAAACCCATTTTCTCCCTGGTTTGTCCAATCACAAGCCAGCTCCCAACCACGTGACCGAGTATATAAAAGGCGAAATCTGAAACTCTTCACCACACAGCCAACTTTAGCTACAAGAAATATTGTTGAAATCTAAACATTTATTTTTAAATGTCGAGACATCCATCCGTAGTGATCTAATGATTATAACATCATGATCTGCGCATGTGAGCTTAAGTGACCGACTTTCATTTTAACTTTAAAGTGCTCAACAATAAGAGCTAAGTTCTTAAAGGGGCTGACATAATTATTATTACAATTATTTATAAATACCTACAAAAAGTAATGTTTCATCCTCTTGGGAATTATCAGTGCACAGTGTAATAATTACTGCCAGTCAGGAGATTCGAACCCAGCCACAAAGCCATGTCTGATTCCATTAGCAAGCAACAAACCATACTTTAACCGCAAGAAATATCATTGAAATTTAAAAATCCATTTTTAAATGTAGAGACGTCTGTCTATAGTGATTCAACGATTATAACATCATGATCTGTACATATATATATATATAAGTTAAGCAAGTAAAACATAAAGTTACATAGGAACTTTACTACATTATCAAGTCAATAAGGGTTATAGAAAGGGGAATAAGGGAGAAACCCTTCTATGCCATGTCATTTCGAAATTAAATGCTTCTCGTCAGAAAGTTAAGAAAAAGCCGGCATTATACGAAAGTAAAGGTAAAAAGACAACATCGACTATTTCTTTTGACTTGGGAGCCACCACTTATTAATGCCTGAAGGTCACTCGAGAATAAGGGTTAATAAACATAAGATGATAGTGTAGTAATCGTTAATGTTGTAAATTGGGTAGAATTTGATTATTTATGGGGATGGCTTAACAAGAACTTGTTTACAAGAACTTGTTTATTTGAAAGCTGCCATGTTGTATTAAACTAGGAAGCAGGCCAGCGGAACAGTGTTCCACAGGCGGGCAGTTCTGGAAAAGAAGCTTTGTTCATGAAATTTGCATTTAGATTTATGCATAGATAGAGTGGAGAAATCGTTTATAGTGGTTGTAACTAGTCGAGTGTTATTGTGAACATTTGGCAAGGAAGAACCATAGATTAGAGTTCAGTCGAGCACTTGTCATGAAAATAACAATAGAGCAGAGACAGGCTCGCAACGTCTGTTCTGTGGGGAAAGAAGTTGCAGGGAAGAGAAAAGGGCATCACCTACTAGGTTTCGAAGGCAGTTTTGAACTCTATCAAGGCTGGATAAGGTGTGTCAAGCAGCTGTTGCCCAGATGTGGCAATGGTACTCCATTTTAGGGTGTATTTGGCTCTTCTACAGATAGAGGACTGCATCTGTAGTGATATACTTTCTCCAGTAGGTATCTCACTAAAAATGCAATCCTCTATAGAGTAATTCAACTATTTTACTAGTAATATTGGCAACAGATTTGACGTATGTGTTCCATTTCAGGTCTGGAATGAAGGTCAGTCACAGAAGCTTGTTAAGACATGGAGCTTCCCTAAGACGAGAGTCATTCATTTCAATTCAGGTGTGATGGGGGTCAGAGCAATTATGATGAAAGGCGAGAAGGTTGGTTTTCGATGCATTAAAATTAACCAGACACCTTTTTCCCCATTGCACCATGATCACAAGAGAGAGAATCAGAAAGATCTTGGTCATTGCTGGCCTTTGAAGTGTTGCTATAGATTGTGGTGTCATCTGCATAAATGTCTATAAATGATCTAAGAATGTGATTTGGGAGATCATTGATGACGATTAGCATTGTGTTCAGAACAATTGTGATGTCCGAATCATTGGATACTGAAATAACAAGCAAACAAGCTCATTATAATTTAAACAATTTATTCACGACAGAAACCTTGAATTATTTTCAGACGATATTGAATGTCTGGTGATGTCAGCCATGTTGTTTTTCTCTCTCCCATAACTTTCTAGTCTTTTTTAAAGATCTATAAAGGGTAATAACTCTTACTTTCTTTATCTAGAGTCATCCCCCTTTTATCGCTAAAGCACCTCACCTTTGAAATATGATGCTTGTAGGATGTTTGATATGGGTCTATTTGTAGAGTTGAATTTGGTTTACACCTCTGTTGCAGCCTTCGGATTGAATCTTTCTTCTCAGATTTACTTTGTTTACTGCATGTTGCTTGAATACTTTGAAGTAATTCTAATGTGTCCAGTAAAATATTTAATGCAATTATTGTGTTATTTGATTGCTTCTTTGGAAGATATGAGTGACGAAGTTGATTTGCATGTTTGGCCCAAATAGATGATTGTACATCCACATCATAGATTACATTATCAGAACGACGTACTATGTGACTTTGTGTCCATTTTTCTTTACCATTGCAGTAGTCTTTTGCCAATACAGGATGTTCTGGTAGGAATTTATGTGACCTTGCTCCATGATGGTGATCGAATTTGTTTTCCATCATCCTGGTTAGATTATTTGATGATGGACGAATAGCGTTTATTGGTAAACATATTTTCTGTTCATCAGTTGTTTATCTCAACAAGTATAGATTTTCTCTAAGCTTCAAAATTTATGTCGAAAGTGGCAAAAATTGAATTCAATGAGGCTTTCTGAAAACGCCCTGGCATTTTTCTGTGTTCTCTTGGCTTTGCAGTATTCATCCTGGAAGTGTTGCGGTTATTTTTACCACAAAAATCATCTTTGTGGCCAACAGAGTGTTGGAGGCTTCTTTCTATTTCCAGTTTCTACCGATTTGATGTTGGGCTTTGTTGTTGCACCATTTTCGTGTCTCATTTTAGATTTATTAGTCATTGACATTCTGTGGCCAGAACTTGTGCTATTATTTCTTTGTCCTTATCAACAGCATAAACAGCAGACATGTGCGTATGTGTTTATCTTCTGGAGATTGTAACCCTGCAATGAAAATGAGACATTTGAATAATTCTTCTGTCAGCGATTTCAGCCAAAAATTTTTGCATTGAAAATTGACAATTCCAGCATATTTGAAAAAATCGTCTGTAACATTTTTCTTTAATTTCAAACAATTGTAACGAATATTTAATACTGATGCTAACTCACCACAAATGTTTGATAACTGTGCTATCGTTTCATCAAATGTAAAATCTGTTTTTTTTTTCGGAAGGATGAATTTTGAATATCTTTCATGTTCTGCTGTGCCCAGTTTGCGAAATAGTAAATGCAATCTCCATGTATTGTTTATGGATGCAAACTCGTGTTGAAACATATCCTTCCATCGTCCATACCAAGCAGTAAAAGTTTTTTTTTTTTTTTTTTTTTTTTTAATTCGGATTGAATGAAAAATCTATTATTGTGCTTGATATGGTGAACAGAGAAATTGGTTTTGGTGTTTCCATTAATTGGTTATGTAATTTTGCCGTCAAAGTTTCAATTAAACTGTTTTGAACTTTAAAAAAATTTCTTTTTGCTGATTACATAATATTTTATCCAATAAATTTGGATCAAAGTAAATGATTCTGCTTTATCTTTTTGTTTGTGTACAAAATTATTTTCTTTTTTCCATTTTTCCACAAAAAAAAATTGTTTTATTTGTTTTTTTTTTGTTTTTGTTTTTTTTCGTGTGTTCACAAAAAAATTGTGGAAAAAAGTTGTTTTTTTTTTCGTGTATAGCCAAAAAAAAATATTGTGCAAAAGATCTTTTTTTTTTCCATTTGTGCAGTGTACTGCTGGCGCATGCACGCTGGGTATGCACGCTTCACAGTCAGATAAGTATTTTCTCAAAATGAAAAAAAAAACTCTTTAGACTAGTGTATATTTATTCGCAGAGAAATTTTGTAAATACCGGAAGAGAAACAAAAAGACTTGTGTGAGAAAGTGAAAACAACAACAAACTAACAAAGTAGGAAGATGAAAGAGTCACAGAAATCGATTAAGTTCGTAAGTAAATACCACATGAAATGTCACATTGCGTGATAAGATAAACAAAATATTGTCCTGAAGAACAGATGAAGAAACACCTACCATAGTAGCCGCTATAATTTGATGGATTGAAAGAAAGAAGCATGGTGTCCACATGGTAACAAAAAGAAATAAAGGCTAACGGGACTGGAAGTAAAGAGGAAAAAATAACTTTATTTTTTTTGTTATTACATTTCACCCCAAACAAGGCATATTGCCACTTTGGTGTAGGGGGCAACTATCAGGGACAGAAGCTACTGGGGTACTATGTAGGGAATTGAGCAGCAAGATGTCGGTTCACGTTACACTTGAACTTCTGCATGTCAGTAAAGTTGGGGAAGTAGGAAGCCGGAATGGAATTCCAAAGTCTAGCGGTTCTGGGGAAGAAACTACTGGAGTAGAAACTCTCCTACATCTAGGGATCTTCACTGTGTAGGGGTGGGATTTAGCTGCTTGTCGGGTGTGTCGAGGGTTTTTACGTCATGGGGGCACAAGTGCTTGCAGTTCATCAGATCATTCACCATTAAAATACTTGTAGAACAGACAGAGGGATGCAACATTTCGTCGGTGGGACAGAGGCTGAAGTTTAGATGACAGTTCAAGACCTATCAGGTTGGAGACTCTCATTTGGACCTCGTCCAGGAGTGAGAGACTAGTAGCAGATGCACCAGCCCAAATATGACAACAATACTCCATACATGGGCGGATGGTAGCCTTATAGAGGTACAGGATACTTTCAGGCATTAGTAGCTTTCTAGCACGGTAGAGAGAGCCTACCTTCTTCGCAGTGGTCCTGACAATGCTCTCAATGTAATTGTTCCAACTCATGTTTCCTGTGAACGTTAGGCCGAGGAGTTTAAAAGATGTACTTTCAGATAAAGACTCTTTGGCCATTGCTATTAGTAGTAGAGAAGGTTTCTTGTAATTATTGAAGGAAACCAGTTTAGTCTTGGCAGCATTGAATGTGACCATCCATTTTTGTCCCCATTCCACCACAGATTGGAGGTCATCCTCTAGTATTTCTGCCATTTCCAGATATGTGTTCATTTGTTTTCCTGTTGTGCCTGTTATAGAGCATGGTGTCATCAGCATATATACCCATCTCAGAAGCAATTTTGTCGGGGAGGTCATTTATGAATATTAGGAATAATGAAGGTCCAAGGATAGACCCCTGGAGCACTCCCATATTTATATCATATTGTTTAGATGTACGACCGTCGTGAACAACCTGGATTTTTCTCTTATCTCAGAAAAATTTAATTATGTTTAGTATTCGTCCAGTAAAACCGTATGATCTGATTTTCCTGAGAAGACCATCGTGACATACCCTGTCAAAAGCCTTAGATATATCTAGAGCTACCACTCTACCCTCCACTGTTTGTCCAGTGAATGGTATATACGTTCAGAGATTACAGTGAGGATATCTGTTGTGGAACGGGCTTGCCTAAATCCATATTGTTTTTCAGTCAGAAGTTTAGCATCTGTGAGGTGATGGACTAGAACTTGGTTAATTATGGACTCAAATATTTGTGCGAAAAGTGGGAAGAGGCTAATGGGGCAATAATTTAATGGGTCAGTTATTTCGCCTAAATTCTTGAAAACTGGTACCACAGAAGCAGTTTTCCAGCAGTCTAGAAAGCAAGATTCATTAAGGCATTTGTTGTAAAGTTTGGAGAGAACTGGAGCTACTTCGGCGGAGCATTTTTTTAATAGCACAGCTGGGATGAGATCAGGTCCACATGCTTTTGAAGTATCAAGGTTGTTTATGATAGCATGCACCTGATATGAGGTGATTTTTAGATCATCTAGCATGGTGTCTGTCTGCAAAGAAAAGTCAAGGAGGAGGTCCAGTGTGGAGTTGGAGGCAAACCGACTGGCAAGCATGTTAGCCTTCTCGGTTGCTGAGCAAACAACCTCATGATTGTTGGTTAGTGAGAGAATTATTGATTGCACAAGGGGCGGTAAGATAGTCTAAGGAAGACAACTGCGTCCAGCCGACCATTTCCCTAGATGAATTCGTAATTAAAAGATACTCTAACTTAACATCGAAATCTGACCCCAATGATCGCCATGGGCATGGAATATGTGCCTACATTAAAGATGGCTTCCCATGTGGCAGGGATATCTCCAGAGAAGACCCTAATTTACCTTATATGTGCTTCCGTGTTGCACTAGCTTACACCACTGCATTTGTATTTGCCCTCTATCGCCCCCACAACAGCGGAGTTACTATCTTTAAGAGTATATCTGAGAAAATAGACCACATCCTGTCTGCACATCCCTCGGCTAACATTCACATTTGTGGTGACTTAAATGTCCATAACGTGGAATGGCTGACCCACTCAAATAAGACAGATGATGAGGGGAGGTTCTGTCATGACTTTGCCATTGCCTATGACCTCACTCAGATTGTTCGCGAGCCCACCCGAGTGCCAGATACTACCGGTCAGTTTGCAAGCCTTCTAGACCTTTTTCTCTCAACCTCCCCTGAGCTATGTTCATGCACTGTTCTTTCTCCTCTAGGATCCTCCGACCACTCCGTTGTATCAGTTAAGATAAAAACGAAATGTAATAAGTCCCCAGACGTACCCCTCCACCGTACTGTATACCGATACTCCATGGCTGACTGGGATAACTTCCGTACATTCATATCTGATCTACTGCTGCATTCCATGTTTAAAAAGGATGTGTCCTCTATAGTATCAGACCTAACCGAATGGTTAATTGTAGGCATAGACCAATTCATACCATCTAAAAAATTCCAACAAAAACCTAACAGCCAGCCATGGTTTTCCCCAGAATGTGCTGCTGCCATTGTGCACAGAAATCACTTTTTCCATAACTACCAACGTAATAGATGCACTAAGACTAAAGCTGCTTTCAGGAACGCCAGCAACCACTGTAAAAGAGTAATAAAAAATGCAAGAGAGCTATATGCACAGTCTGTTAAATCCAAAGTAGCTGATCAGCGGCTTGGTTCCCACCAGTTCTGGCAAATAGCAAACAGGATCTTGAACAGAAGTGTGCGTTCTATCCCAACCATTATCAATGAACCAGAGGTCATCTCGTCAGCATCAGACAAGGCCAAACTATTTGCCAAGAACTTTACAGCAATTCTACCTTATGTGACAATGACCATCAACTCCCCGTATTTACCCCTATAACAGACAACATGCTATGCAACATACAAATATCTGTGCGTGAGGGCGCCAAGCTAATCAAGAACCTTGATTCCAGTAAAGCAACTGGCCCTGGCGGAATTCCAGTTATAGTGCTGAAAAAGCTCCAACCAGAACTTGCCCCCACACTTACAAAACTGTTTAAGCGTTGCCTTAAGGAGAAGTGCTTTCCAACACCCTGGAAAACCTCATCAGTATGCCCTGTATTTAAGAATTCAGGTGAAAAGTCATCTCCCTCTCAGTACAGACCAATAAGTCTCCTGTGTGTCATGAGTAAGTTGTTGGAATCCATATTAAATAAAGAAGTAGTCAACCACCTCAACAGAAACAACCTTCTTAGTGACATGCAATATGGTTTCCGCTCTGCAAGATCTACAGCAGATGTGCTAACGGTTATATCACACAGGATTAGTGAATCTCTTGACAAAGGTTTCCTTTCCAGGGCAATTGCTCTTGACATATCGAAGGACTTCGATAAGGTATGGCATAAGGGCCTACTTCACAAGATTTCCAGCTATGGTACTACTGGAAATGTTTTCTCAATTATTAAATCATTTCTCTCCGATAGGTTCATAAGAGTAGTAGTTGATGTGCAGAAATCAGAGGCCCACAGTATTAATGCTGGAGTCCCCCAAGGGTCCATCCTGGGCCCAACTCTCTTCCTGATCTACATCAATGATCTCCCAAAACACATACTTAAATCATTCGTTGACATCTATGCTGATGACACGACCATCTATGGCAACACATCAAAGGCCGTAAATGACAAAGTTCTCTCTAATTCTGTCTCCTCTGATCTTGAGCACGTGGTACAATGGGGGAAGAGGTGGCTGGTCACTTTTAATGCATCCAAAATCAAGCTTCTATCTTTACATCATCAACGCTCTGATCTCCATCTGGCATCAATTGAAATGGATGGCTCTCGTCTTGGAGAGGCTCCATGTTTTTACAAGCTTCTGGATTTGACCTTTACTCCTGATCTGAAATGGAACACTTACATCAAATCTGTTGCCAGGGATGCTGGGAAAATGGTGGGATCCTTCTACCGCTCCAGAAGATATCTCACTACTGATGCAATTCTCTATCTGTATAAAAGCCAAGTACGTCCAAGGATGGAGTACTGCTGCCACATCTGGGCAAGAGCTGCTAAAAACAGCCTATCCTTCCTTGACAGAGTACAAAATAGACTTTGTAGTTTAGTGGGGGATGCCCTTTCTCTTCCCTGCTACCTCTCTCCCACAGAAGAGACGTTGCGAGCCTGTCTTTGTTTTATCTCTATTTCCATGGAAGGTGCTCGTCTGAGCTCCAATCCCTCGTCCCCCCTCGCCAATCTTTCACGCTTTCTGGCTGAAACTACTGTCAACAATTTTCCCCACTCTTTATCTGTGCCTAAATCCAAGCGTAGATTCCATGAGCAAAGCTTCTTTCTTAGAACTGCATGCCAGTGGAACTCTCTGCCGCTTGCCTGTTTCCCACCTGACTAAAACTTCTCTTCGGTCTTCAAGTCCAACATAAACAAACTCCTGACAAACCGCCCCCTTAAGTAAGACACTCTATCAAAACCCCCAATACTAATGATTACTACAATACTATCTCATTGATTACTGTACACGCAATAACCCTTATCCCTGAGTGGCCTTCGGGCCTTGATAAGTGGTGACCTCGATGTAAAAAAAAAAAATCAAAAAGAATCTGTGCAAATACTTTAAAGTATTATTGCTAAAAAATCCCAAGTATATATATATATATATATATATATATATATATATATATATATATATATATATATATATAGTGAGCATTGAAAATATATATGGCACACAACTACACAGAATTTTCCATGTTTTATTCTTGTGAAGATTCATTAGGCTATTACACGGAATCGATGTTACTTAATGTTTTTATATGTTCCTGTAGTACTGGGTTTGCTAGTCAGCTAATCAGATTCTCTGTCATTCACACACCCATTTATTGTAGCCAATAGGCACACGTTTATCATGCAAAGGTCACTTCATTAATTTTTTTGTCTTCTTTTGGTGGGGATAGGTTTCCATTTTCTTTGTGTTGGAAAAGTGACCTAGTTTTAATCTGGATGTTTTTTTACTTACATTTTATTTTATAATAGAGGATTTGTTTATGCATTTGTTTATTTATTAATTATCATTATATTTATGATTATAATTTTTGTTATTGTTGGTATTGATATTTATTTATGTTTTTTTTGTGTTGTTATACTAAGGTAAAATTTATTTTGTGCGTACATACGTTTTCTAGTTCATTTTGCAGTTTAATAGATTTGGGGGTTCTTTAAAGTTTAGGATAGCTAATTTCTCATTCAAACATAGTCTATATGGGTCGTTTAAGTTTCTACATATGCTGACTTGCTGTATTATTTTCCACTCTACTGTCAGCAATCGTCCACTTTTCTTGAGCTCCCAGTAGTGGCTCACTAATGATGTTTTTATTTGGAATTCATTGTTTTTGAATGTACTTCTGTAGTTGTAATATCTGCTTTTAAAATCTGGAGAAGTCATTCTCATGTAATATGTTTGGTTATTCGGGTTTTCTTTGGCAAATATTGTGGCCTGTGATATATCTATTATTTATTTATTTTTTTTTATTCAATTCAATTTTCACCCCAAACAAGGCACATGCCACTTTGAAGTAGGGGGCTACTATCGGGGATATAAGTTGCAGGGACATAATGAAAGGAGACGAGCAGCAAGATGTCTAATCACATTACACTAGAACTTCTACATGTCAGTACAGTTGGGAAAGCAGGAATCTCGGAAGGAAGTTCCAAAGTTTGGCAGTTCTGAGGAAGAAACTATTGGAGGAAAAGGCTTTCTTACACCTAGGGATCTCTACTGTGTAGGGGTGGGATTTAGCTGCTCGTCGGGTTTGTCGGGGGTAATTACGTCGAGGAGGAACAAGTGCTTGTAGCTCGTCAGAACATTTATCATTAAAGTACTTGTAGAACAGGCAGAGGGATGCAACATTTCATCAATGGGACAGAGGTTGAAGCTTAGATGACAGTTCAGCACCTATCAAGTTGGCAACCCTCTTTTGAACCCTGTCCAGGAGTGAGAGACTAATAGCAGATGCACCAGCCCAAATGTGACAACAGTACTCCATGGGCGAATGGTGGCTTTATAGAGGTACAGGATACTTTCAGGCATATATAAAAGGAACTTTGTGTATGTGTGTGTGTGAGTTTGTTTCCTAGGGACCCCGAAACGGCTAGTCCAATTTTTATGAAATTTCCCCAAAATGTACTTCATGTATCTGGCAGTGTTCTTAGATAGGTTTTGTATTGGAATGTCTTCGATAAGTATCGATAACTGAAAAATCCAATAAAAAAAGGAACAGGCAATTTGGACTAAAATTAACACCTTATACAGCCTAACATTGCAAGTGCATTCAGAAATTTTATTACCACAAGAAATAAAACAAACACTATCTTAATAAATATTATTATTTTTTTTAATTTAGTGGGCCACTTAGAAAACTCACAAAAACCATCGATCGCAGGTTGCCTCAGTGTGTCTGTGGCTGCCAAAGTAATGTAAACACAATGACCATCAATTGCAAATTTATTTCTTTAAAAAAGATAATTTTTTAACTCTAGCATTTTTAGTCAGCAATTTTAATAGTATTTATACTTTTGATCGAAACACACACACACATGCACACACTCACATGCACACATGCGCACATGCATATACCAATCCATCCACGCAGAGATTAAAATTATGTCTGTAGCTATTCATATTAGATTTGTAGCGACCGCTACATATAGCTGGAACAAATCTCCAGCAGGAACATTTTCATAACAATCACCATTTTCAACGCCCACACATATGAAGAACACATAAACACACAACGTCGTGATGTGAGCACCGCACACATAAAACAAAGGAACTATGTTACTTTTCCTCGCATAGAGATACAGCAAACTGGTTGGAACATTCAAGAACATCTCTATATAAAGATTTGCCACGAGAAATCAAATTAGTTTTTTTCTTGTTTTCCCAAGGATGTTCAGGTTAATTCCGTCACAAGGAAAATGTCAACCTTAATTCTCATCATGAAGTTATCACATCGAATGAGAATTTAATTCTTTCTTTTTTAAACAAGTTTATTTCAAACTACTGTCTTTACGAGATAAACACAAATGCACGCTTTCACTATTATGATTATGAACTTTTATTCTCTGAAAATAGTCACATTAATTCCAAGTCACGCATGACACTGACCATAAAAATCTGTAATATTAAACCTCGTGCAATTCTCACGAAATCTGACCTTTGCTAATCTTGCATTACAAACACCCCACACAAGAAAACACTTATGTTCTGGAACAATTTAAACTAATATTCTTGATACGTAAATAAATTTTGTTTATTTCATGTTAATTCAGTGATTTTGAGTTCTTTGTCAAGTGTCGTTATTTTCCGGAGTTATTTCTATATTTTTATTTTTATTTATGTGAGGATGTGCCATGGTGAAAACCTTCTATTAATCGGCAATCTCATTAAATTTACCTTTAACAGTCCTGTAGATGCCCTCCCACTTCAAGAAATTTCAGCACCTGCAACCTCGGTCCTAAAACTTGATCGTCTTCGATTATGAATTGGTGAAAACTGACTCACACCCTTATAAATAGGACTCTGTGTGGGTTTCTACAATTGGTAATCCCGCATGAGTTCCTATAGAATCATTAGTTAACATGCTTGGATTTGGAGTTAAATATGACCAGTTCTTGAGTTTGAATCATGTGACTGGCAAGAATGGTTATTTTTACGCAGATGATTCTGGAAAGAAGATCAAATGTATTTATATGTAAATTACACTTAAATATTTATTATCAAAAATATTTATATATATAGTTTGTAATGTATTAAAGAGTTATAATAAAGGAGAGATAATTTAATGAAGTATTTAATACTACACACATTAAAGAGTTATAGCGAAGGGATGGTAATCTAGCGTATGAAGCTGATTTTAAACTCTGTCAAAGAAATAAAGACTGCTCTGAGAGGCACCTTCCGAGATGTGGCACCAGTAGCCTTTTTAAGGATGTATCTGACTTTAATATATGTAGATGATTACATCAGAAGTCAAGTACTTTCTGGAATGTAGAAAGTTTTGACCATTTTCCCAGCAACTTTAGCAACAGATTTGATGTGTTTTCCATTTTAGATCTTGAATAGAAGCTAGTCTTGGGAGCTTATCAAAACAAGAGGCTCCCGCAAAGAGAGAGCTATTCGTTTTAACTGAGGCAAAACAAGGATCCGAGAGTTAATGGTGAAAGGAGAGATGCTTGGTTTCAGAGTTGTTAAAAGTGTTAAGCGACTTTTTTATTGCGCTGCATGCAACAAGATTACCCCGTGGTGATTAAAAAGGCAGTATATTGAATAAGACTTATAACCTAGATGATAACAAGCTGTTGGCCAGGAGTGTGGCTTTACTTACTCCTATAAAAGTGGTTCTGAATCTCTAAGTGTATTTGAAATATGATTATAATTATTATTTGGATTATTCAGATTTGAATATTATTCTCACGTTTCAGCTGAGGTAATCTCTGACCTTCTTCACATGCGTCTTGCTGAATTTGTAAATCTTTATGTTGAACTCAGAATTTTGTACATAACCCTTGTAGAGGACACCGGTTCCCGCATATGTAATTGGCAATTCCATTCTCCATGTTGTAAGGAGAGGTGAAAGAAGCAAAGGTCGTGTAATGAAGACATGAAGTATACGGATATATGATAATAAATAAATGTAGATTTATTTACAGCAGAATAAAAAAGTAATCATAAGAATAGATAGTAAAAGTTCAGTGAGAAAAGATCATAAGTAACGTTACTTGCGATTATAGTCTTTGGAGAGAGGTTGACAGCAAGGTCAGGAAATGGGTCGGCCATGCCAAACCGGAGGGCGCAACCATCACATCCTCACCTGTCGAGAGTGCCAGCAAAAAGAGGATGAAACACATAAAATAGAAGCCAACGCAGCTGTATCACCCCCCCCCTGGCGGCAAGGCACAGCATTACCAGAGTTGAAGGGCGTGTTTGGCTTAAGGTCCTTCATTTGCATCTGTGCATCCGCTTGTGGAAAACTCAACTCCCATACCCTTTATTTAGCGCACACAGTTAGTTTTCTCTTGTTCTGTCGAGCATGACTGGGTAGAAATCTTAAGTAATTCGTAATCAACCTCCAAAAATCTGTTACTTAGATGTGATTAGTCTAGTTGCCCGGGTGTTTAGAGGTGTGTGTTGAGCAAAAAAAAAAATAAAAAAATAAATAAAAAAGTGGTAGTAGGCAGGCAAGCTCGAACCGGTGAATGTGGAGAGAGGTGTTAAAAAAAAAAAAATCATAGTAGTGTGGGGAGGGAATCAAAACAACAGTAGGCAGCCAGGGTGAAGAGAGGTGTTAAAAAAAAAAAGTGGTAGTAGTCAGGCAGACTCGAACTTGTGACGTGATGGCGGAAAAGAAAGTGAAAGAAAATCTGACGTCTTAGCCGAAAATCAAAAGCATTCAAATTAACCGGTCAATCCAACGGTGAGGATGACTTGCTAAAATGTTGGCAAAAAAAAAAAAAAAAAAAAATCGAATCCTCCTTGAACAAAACGGCCGAGTTTAGGGTGAAGGAAGTAATGATTTTAGCCTATTTTTCGATATTTGTCGTCCGAGACGTTGAGCTTCAAAACGATACCGATCTTGTCAGGATCCGTCACCTCTGTTGAAAGTTTTTGTGAGACATACATACATACATACATACATACATACATTTAAACAGACAGGTGAGATTAATGGGATAGATTATAACTTAACACTTTCATCCATTGCACCATGGATCCTTGTGACTAAAATTGCTTTAATAATTGTAAGGTTGAAACAAAAATGAATTTATAGACATTTTACTGTCCGTATTTTGAGAAACGCCAACTCGAGGAATGTGTTAGAAACAATTTTCATGATTAACGTCAGAAATCGAGAGAAAGAATTGTTAAGAAAGATCGTAGTGAGACCTGCGGTCAGAATGAGCAGATTTTCTAGTTTTTCTTCTCTCAATTTAGAATTGAAGAGTTGACTGTATCCGTAAGTCATGGGTGTATCCAAAGAATGTGGGAATTCTAATCCAATAAATTGTAAATTACAAAAATCTTTTGTGTTTCGTTTCTTCACCTTTGCTGCAATATCTTTTGCATTTTGGGACGAATACATAATACGTCATAATCCAACATTCATAATCCAAACCAGAAGCAAGAGAATCAACAAAATTTGGATGATCAATGATCTTCAAAGTGCTGCCATAGAAAGCATGATTTTCAGAATTACATATAGGCAAGAAACACACTCACAGATACAAAGATTTGATGATAAACCAAAAAAATTTGGATCACCAATGTTCTTCAAAATGCTGCCATAGACAGTACAATTATCAAAGCTATGTATAGGCGAGCAACACACACAGACACAGAACTTTGATGATAAAAAGAAAATTGATTACCAATGCTCCTCAAAGAGTTGCCGTAGATATTTACTAAATTTGTGTAAAGTTGAGAAGTAGAAATTTAATTACCAATGCTCTTCAGAGGGCTGCCATAGACACTACATTTACCAAAATGATGTATAGTTAAGAAATCCAAATTTGATCACCAATGCTCTTCGAAGCGTTGCCATAGACATTATATTTACTAAATTTGCGTATAGTTAAGAATAGTGGGCAGATTGTTGAAACAATCTTTCACTTGGTGCTTGTATCACTAAGTGAAATATTCTTATGGAATATTGAGATAACCCACCCAACTAAAATATAAATTAAATCACCAATGTCCTTCGAAAGGCTGCCATAGACATTATATTTACCAAAATTATGTATAGTGGGGAAATACAAATCTGATTACCAATCCTTTTCAAAGAGTTGCAATAGACATCATATTTACTAAATTTGTGTACAGTTGAGAAATAGAAATTTCATCACCAAGGCTCCTCGAAGGGTTGCCATAGACACTATATTTACCAAAATTATATATAGTCGAGAAATAGAAATTTCATCACCAAGGCTCCTCGAAGGGTTGCCATAGACACTATATTTACCAAAATTATATATAGTCGAGAAATAGAAATTTCATCACCAAGGCTCCTCGAAGGGTTGCCATAGACACTATATTTACCAAAATTATATATAGTCGAGAAATAGAAATTTCATCACCAAGGCTCCTCGAAGGGTTGCCATAGACACTATATTTACCAAAATTATATATAGTCGAGAAATAGAAATTTCATCACCAAGGCTCCTCGAAGGGTTGCCATAGACACTATATTTACCAAAATTATATATAGTCGAAAAATAGAAATTTCATCACCAATGTTCCTCGAAGAGTTGCCATAGACACTATATTTACCAAAATTATATATAGTCGAGAAATAGAAATTTCATCACCAAGGCTCCTCGAAGGGTTGCCATAGACACTATATTTACCAAAATTATATATAGTCGAGAAATAGAAATTTCATCACCAAGGCTCCTCGAAGGGTTGCCATAGACACTATATTTACCAAAATTATATATAGTCGAGAAATAGAAATTTCATCACCAAGGCTCCTCGAAGGGTTGCCATAGACACTATATTTACCAAAATTATATATAGTCGAGAAATAGAAATTTCATCACCAATGCTCCTCGAAGGGTTGCCATAGACACTATATTTACCAAAATTATATATAGTCGAAAAATAGAAATTTGATCACCAATGCTCCTCGAAGGGTTGCCATAGACACTATATTTACCAAAATTATATATAGTCGAGAAATAGAAATTTCATCACCAAGGCTCCTCGAAGGGTTGCCATAGACACTATATTTACCAAAATTATATATAGTCGAGAAATAGAAATTTCATCACCAAGGCTCCTCGAAGGGTTGCCATAGACACTATATTTACCAAAATTATATATAGTCGAGAAATAGAAATTTCATCACCAATGCTCCTCGAAGGGTTGCCATAGACACTATATTTACCAAAATTATATATAGTCGAAAAATAGAAATTTGATCACCAATGCTCCTCGAAGGGTTGCCATAGACACTATATTTACCAAAATTATATATAGTCGAGAAATAGAAATTTCATCACCAAGGCTCCTCGAAGGGTTGCCATAGACACTATATTTACTAAAATTATATATAGTCGAGAAATAGAAATTTCATCACCAAGGCTCCTCGAAGGGTTGCCATAGACACTATATTTACCAAAATTATATATAGTCGAGAAATAGAAATTTCATCACCAAGGCTCCTCGAAGGGTTGCCATAGACACTATATTTACCAAAATTATATATAGTCGAGAAATAGAAATTTCATCACCAAGGCTCCTCGAAGGGTTGCCATAGACACTATATTTACCAAAATTATATATAGTCGAGAAATAGAAATTTCATCACCAATACTCTTCGAAGGGTTGCCATAGACAATATATTTAATAAAGTTATATATAGGGAATAAATGCACAAAGATTTGAAAACCCAGACGTAGATGAATGAGAAAAACTAATAATACAGTGTAATTTACACGGGTACAATTAGTTTGTAATAACATGGCAAGTTAACTATTGTTGTCACTAACAGTAGTAATTAAGTTAACCTAGAACTGAGCCAATCATTGTGAGAACTTTATGAACAACGTTGCCATTCATGAAGCGATGCATTGTTCTTCAAAATAGACCAAGATGTTTCTTGTTTTCAAAAAAATAAATTTGTAATTAGTTTTGATGCCCTCGCAGTCTTATTATGCCCAGCGCATGTGACTAAATCGAGATCGCAATTATATCTAAAAGAGCGCATCCGTCAAAAATGACGGAAAACAATTTTCCTCTATCAATGTTCACACCAATATTTTTGTTCATGTAAAATAATCTCAGAGTTGGTGAAATTTAAAAAAATATAGGAAGAAGAAAGAAAACATCTCAAACTGGAAAGTTTTAACAAAAGGAAAACGTATAAATCAGTATAGAAAGCAGAAATAAAAAAAGAAAGAAAGAAACTGCTCATTATGGAAATAGATTGAAGTGTGAGGGTGTGTTCGACTTGCTATTTGCTTTCTCGATTCCCCTAAATGACAGGTCCGGTATATATATATATATATATATATATATATATATATATATATATATATATATATATATATATATATATAATATTAAGTATAAAGATTGATAATTGTCAATTATGAATCAGTTTTAAAAGGAAAACCAAACAAAATTTTGAAACTGACTCATAATTTACAATTATCAATCTTCACCCTCAATAGTAATATAGCTCTAGGATAAAAATACATATTGAGCTTATTATATATCTACATTACGATGAGCACTGTTCTTTTAAAGTATTAATATATTAAAATAAACTTTGCTCTTTAGTCTCCAGGTCTAATTCCCTCTATAAAATATTAAAAAAAATAAAGAAATAAAGAAATAATACGTATATATATATATATATATATATATATATATATATATATATATATATATATATATATAAAACGTAGATTCCATGAACACAGTTTCTTTCTTAGAAGTGCACGCATGTGGAATGCTCTTCCGTTTGCCTGTTTCCCACCTGACTACAACTTGGATGTCTTCAAGTCCAACATAAACAAATTCCTGATAACCCGCCCCCTTAAGTAAGACACTTTATCAAACCTCCATTACTAACGATTACTATGATATTATCCCATTGATTACTGTATGCACAATAACCCTTATCCCCGAATGGCTTCCGGGCCTTGATAAGTAGTGACTACCATGTAAAAAAAAAAAAAGAATTGTAAAAGTCAACTGAGTTAAAGGAATAAATTATAAGATGATCAACATCATGAATTTTAGAATATAACTTTTTGTCATTTATTCTCTATATTGCTCTGTAATTACATTGAGCTTCTTGAATAAGGATTGGTATATATTATAAGAAAATATATTTCTACAGAAATATATATATATATATATATATATATATATATATATATATATATATATATATATATATATATATATATATAACCCAGGACATAGAACCAAAAATGCGTCTGTTCATAATTTCTTGGATAAATTAGCATTAAATTTAGGAAGGTTATAAAGATAAAAATGCACAATTATGGAGGGAAGTAGTGAGCATTCTATCATGCTTTGACAAAGTTTGGTTCACAATGTATATTGCACTTTACAAGAACGTGCTCATAAAAAACTAGTTCTTATATTGAACAGTAAATTGCAACATATAATTTACAAATAGTTTGGGTGTACCATCAACTCAAATATTGACAACAGCGTCTTAAATCTATCTTCCCATGACCTGTCTCTTACTGAAGTTTTGATACTTAATCATGGTTTAGAATTTTGTATTCCATTGCCTGGTGTTAAACGAGAAGAGAAGAGGTATTTTCCAAATTTGAAATTCTCAATGCCCAAGCAAAGAGACTTTCACCAGTCTCTGAAATTAAAGTAAGAGATTTAAAAGCAAGACTAAACGACGTTGCCCACAGCTACGTAAGTAGACCAATATCCCATTCAGAGCTTAAATGGCGCAAAGAGCTTTATGCAGTTATTAAAACTCTACGAGAAAATTAATTGTTGGTCATTACTAAACCGGATAAAGGTTCAGGGGTTGTAGTACTAAATTATCATGATTATGTCTACAAAATATCTGTCATACTGAATGACATGGAGAAATTTGTAAAATTGTGCACTGTTGCAACTCATGATTCCACAACCTTTTTACAAACCAAATTCCAAAAGAAATTAGTTAAGTGTGTTAAAAATGGTGTACTTCCTTCTAGCATAGCTAGTGAGATTAGACCCATCCAAGCTTATACGGTTTACCTAAAACTCACAAAACGGATATGCCTTTAAGGCCCATTTTATCTATGGTAGGGTCATCACAATATAAGGTTTCAAAATGTATCTTAAATATTTTACAACCAGTATTAAAACATTACAGTAAATACTGTCTTAAAGATTCATTTTATTTAAAAGTCTAAGGTTATTAATAAGTTTATGTGTTCTTATGACATCGTAACCTATTTACCTATGTCCAAATTTTAAAGACTATAGATATCTGTACAGATTTTTTATATCATAGCCAGATATCGCCTCCTCCTATTTCTGAAAGCATATTTGTTGAGCTGATGAAATTTACGACTGCATCTGTTGAATTCAGTTTCAGCGATGTAATGTATCGGCAAATAGAATGTGTGGTCGTTGGCTCAGTCCTGGAGACGATAATGGCGAATATTTTCATAGGTTTCCATGAAGAGCAATTATTTTCTGGACCCATGAAACTCTTAGTCTGTTTTCGATATGTGAATGATCCATTTTGTCTCTTCAAGAACCAAACAGAGGCAAATAAGTTTTTCTCCTTACTCAATAAAATGCATTCTGTGTTAAAGTATACTTATGAAAGAGAGTGTAATTCGTCCATAGCTTTCCTTGATGTATTGGTAACAAAACCACCGTTTAGTTACCTTACATCAATATACCGCAAATCTACATTTATGGGACTGTATACACGTTGTAGAAATAAATAAATAAATAAAATCTGTAAAAGTCTTGGCATTTCTTCAGAAAAAAATGGAAATGGAAATATTGAATTTCAATTAAAAACCAATGTTGCCCACTTAATTTTTAATGTTAATTTCAACTACTTAATTTTTTAATGTTAATTTCAACCACTTAATTTTTTAATGTTAATTTCAACTACTTAATTATCATATCACAATTAGTAACATATTACTGCATTGTGAAATAAAACATCTACTTTCACGATTTCACGGTTCATTGATTTACCATTATTATTCACAGACTGCAGTTACCCCCACCCCTGCTGCCATGTGACCTATTCTCTTTCTTTGAAAACTATTTTCATTAATAATAAATATTCTACGATATCATTTTTTACACTTTTTTGTTGTTGATATTTTGCTAATTTTGACATGTGTAGATATTTTTTTTTGGGGGGGGGGTATATTTCTTCCCCTTCTTTTTTTTTATCCCTCTTCTTCCTTTTTGAGTTTGTTTCACTGCTGCTGATGTTGTTGATCATGCGACTAATTTGATTGGTTGAACTGCGCATTCTCACGTTTTGTGATAAAATTCAAGCTGAGGTTGGCATGATGCAATCCTCTCTCCGTCTAAACAGAAGATTAAAATGTTGAAGTGAACTTGTTTAAATTACCTGGCAAAGTTTATAATGTGGAAAGGATTTCGTCTAAGTTACCTGACAAATTCACATCCATCTGAGAGAAATCTAAATAAACCAAACAAATCCATCTCGTGAGATCAAGGAGACATAATTCACCAAAAATCAGGAAATTAACCAATTTTAATAAAACTTTCAATGTTTATCAAATAATGATCAAGGAATATATTAAACTCATTATTTTTATTTAAATCTTCGTAGAAATGTATTATTTTGTTCAAACAAAATGTTTACTAAGGTTATGGTTTCTGTAGTAAAAAAATAAATTAATTTATTTTTGCTTTTTTATGAAAATAAGGCATTTTTTATGAAAATAAGGCATTATTTATGAAAATAAGGCATTATTTATGAAAATAAGGCATTTTTTTATGAAAATAAGGCATTATTTATGAAAATAAGGCATTTTTTATGAAAATAAGGCATTTTAAATTAAAACAGTTAAAAAAAAATTCTTTAATTTTTACAGGAACATTATGAAAAATGCCCTTAAAGTCCGTATTAATGAATTCGATAAAACTCGATAAAAATTAATTTCTCGAACTACCGATATTATCATTGAATTAAGCATTGTTTATTTAATATTTTCACACAAAAATTTATAATAGCAAAAAGTATTTCTACTTTTTATTTGAAATTACAAGTTTCACATAATTCTTATATGTAAGATTGGAATATTTTCCTCGTTTGCATGAATGTGAAACTTTTGGCGTAAGATTTTTATATAATCTTAAACAATAATTAAAAAAAATTAATTTAAAAACAAAAACATAGAAAAATAATTAAATTTAAAAATGGTAAAAATGATACAGGATAGGAATGCACAGATGCACGTCTGGGGGAGGGGGGGGAGAAAACTAGCACCTCCCTTCCTCTCTTTTAATTACATGACGTCATTTTCACACAGTCTTTCGACTGGCTGACATTTTGGGCTTCCGTATATTCTGTGTTTACAAAACTTCCGTTTGTAGCAATTTTGTTCTTCACAAAATCGTTCGCTTTTTGGAGTAATTAAGTTATTTTTTTGTACAAATAAGATGTTTTTTTTTTTTTTTTTTTTAATTTAATGTCTTAGAACTTTACTTTACTAATTAGCTTTGAAATAGACCGAGAAAACTAATATTTATCTTGTAGCGACTCGCTACAAATATTAAGTGATTGTACAAGCAGAGTTACATTTCACAACTTCAGATTTGAAATTCATTTCCGCCTTGTTTGTCCAATCACAAGCCAGCTCTCTATCATTTGACAGAGTTTATAAAAGGAAAAACCGGAAACCATTACCCCTTTTTCTAGCTGGTCTGCCCGGCAGCGGACATCGCCGGGGGGGGGGGGGGGCTTTGGCCCCCAGGCCTAATGTGAGTACCAAATAAACTTCTCTTCTAACTACTATTTGTTTTCACTTGCGGTATCCTGAAACAAACATTCTTTGTCACGCTAAAGAACATACATCAATACAACTCGTACTCACTCACATCAACACGCTGTGGACTGTAGAGGACTAGGATATATATATCCTAATCCCATTACAAAAGAAAATAATGAAACGAATGGAATGAAGGAAACAAAAACTCAATTGATGGATAAGATAAACGTGTCGTTTATTTACTGTTGAAAGAATGAATGTTTTAGGTATTACACGTGTTCATGTCCGCGTGGGGGTAACCATCGTTTGTTGCGGGACTGGTAGTATAGAAGGAAAAAGGAAATGTGTGTTCATCTCACGTTCGGGTCACTATTGTTTGTTCGTGCATGGGAAGAGAAGTGAGTAATGTAGTCGAAATGGGAATGATAGTCCAGCGTGTAGACAAAAAAAAGGATAGAGGGTTGACATCAGTTAAACTGCGCGCCTTTTCTTTCTCTTTTGTTTCGACGACTAATGGTTGTAAACACGTGCGCGCACGAACAGGAACTATCGTCTCCTTCAGCTGGCCGGCAATGTGTTGGTTCTATCTTTAAACACAAGGAGCACTTTTCTCTCTATCAACGAACTTTTCACAAAACCTATCAGACTAAATACAAATGCATACATAGAGTCCTAGCGACCATACAAGAAGTTACAAACATTAACTTTATTGGCAAATATTCCTTTCCTGAACATTTTAGCTTTATCACTTTCATGACTCTCATGCTAAACCAGCACACGCACAAATAAAAACACATCAACACAATAACATCATTCGCCTTTCTTATATTGTTAAATAAAAATCATGTTGAGCTTTTGTCTTAGTGCCATTTCTGACAACCTTTTATTTTCATATTTTTGTTGGGGACTGGGAAACATTTACCTATGCCCACGTCACGACCGTGATACCAGGCATCGGTGAATGTCGACCAAGCTCTCTACAATCTTTTAAAGGATTTTTACAATGATTTTATTTAACTTCAAAATTTAGCTGAATTGGTTAGCTCGCCGCGAAAACATTTTTTATAACTTTTTTTTTCACATGTACAAATATATTTTTCCTTTTGGAAATTAACTTTAATCTTTCAAATGCAATCAAAAAGTAGTCGGAAACCTACAAAAAAATGATGATAAATTGGCTACCAAAACTAGCTCCCCCTATCTTTATTTGTCCATTTTTTGCCCGTACATAGTACCATAAATTGTTTGGTACTTCTTCGTTATTGTAGCGAAATTCGAAAACTAAAATATTGAATTTCAAGTGAAATCAATGGTATCTACGGAATTGCCATGGCGCAGTAATGAAAAATATCCAAAAATTACGAAAAACGATAAGATAGAAAATTAATTATGAATGAAAATAAGTTTTAGGAAAAAAATTCAATGTGTTAATCGCATTAATGCAAGGGAAGTAACTCAGTCCATCTTGACAACATGGCAGTTAGGTAGATAACATTGCTTGTTGTTGACATTGATAAAAATAATAAGTAGTTATCATTGATTTTTTTTGTTTGTTTTTTTTTAATGAAAGCTCATTTTTTTTCGTCTGTCGGATTTCGCTACAATAACGAAAAAAGAGCCAATTGTATTGGGTTAATTTTCCAACTCTATTCCTTTAAAATAATTTATCTAACCAATATTACCGTTAACTTTTACTTTTTTTTTTTTTTAAATACTTTGATAAAAAATTTACGCACTAAAAAGATTAATTTTTCATTTTGTTTGATAAAAATAAAAAGTGAAAACTACTTAAAGACAGTATAAGAGATCCACATATTAAACACCCTCAACAAGGAAGTGATCCCACTTAATCCTGACCTGTCTTATTTTCCAGCAGTGGGAGAGAGATAAATACATTCATGTCCTACACAGGAGGATACGTAGCGGTCTAAGGGAGATAACTTTCCAATACATCTAAGGGAGACAATTACTGGTGGAGTCTTGTTTTTATTTTATATATAACAGTCTACCTTAGCGTTGCACGTTTAAATATGATATTTTAATTTTTACAGATCTCGAATTTATTATTCTAGATCAAATCCTCTATTGATTATTATATTGTACCCAATATATAGTAATGATTTAAAAAATTAAAAAATGTAACTTGGGTTGGCGCTTGTGGTTATTGTGCAGAGGGAAACAACTCCATCTTACTAAAAGATTCGGGTTTTCATCTCATAATTTTGGATGCTAAAACCAATGATATTTTTATTAAATCAAAACATCAAAACAGAAAGCTTCGGCGGTTATTTTTTGATATAAAAAAGTTGATAACCTTAACGATACAAAATGTAGTCTTTATGCAACTATTAAGAGAATAGTTTTTGTTTTCATATCATAATTTAAAATTGTAAATTACATTATTATTATGATGGGGGGTGGGTGGGTAAGAAGTTCTACCCCCCCTCCCCCATCATAATAATAATATAATTTACAATTTTGAATATAGTTGCAGTGCCAACTATGTGGGTTGAGCAACATTAAGATTGGATGGAAGAGTCCAGCAACATCTACCTACTAAAATCAGAAATGGGACATACCAAACACCAGACGTAATTGCCATTACATACGGGTCTTCAATTACTGACCACCTTATAAAAAACCCGTCTTGTGCAGCGAACTTTAGCACAAATTCTTTTTCAATCCTGAGTCGTGCTCACTCACTATTTCATTGAATGATTTTGTAGACTGTTCACGTTCGGTTGAGAAGGCCTTCCCTCTGTAAGGAGAAGGAATGCCTCTTGGGTTTGAGTGTGATTAGTCTCTAGGATCTTCGAGTAATATAACATTGCTGTATTTCAATCGCTTTTCCCCATTTTTTCCCCTTAATACATAACGTAACGCAACCTTATTTTTATTTGTACATAATTTTGATTCCCATTCGTGTTTTTTTTTTTTTTCAAATCCCTCGATACGGCTTTGGTAAAGTAAGGGTGAAACCGGTTAGTTGACTTCCCAATTTTTTTTTCTTTTCTTCTCTTCACCCCGTTAACTTTATTTTAAACGTTGACTTTATTTTAAACGTTGACTTTATTTTAACGCTGTAATCATGAATTTTCGTCTTCCCTTATATAAATTTTGTACTCCTCTAAGAAGCATGAAATATATATATATATATATATATATATATGAGCAAAAAATATGTTAAAAAACACTTTGAAATGAGTTAAAAACATATTTAATCTGAATAGATAAATGGATAGTCCTTAATTTTATTAATATATATATATATATATATATATATATATATATATATATATATATATATATATATATAGAGAGAGAGAGAGAGAGAGAGAGAGAGAGAGAGAGAGATATTATATAAATATATAGATAAAATCAAGAAGTAAAAACTAAGTTTACAAACCAAAAGCTCTTGTAAACTTAAAGAGAATATAAATATCTATATAGTAATCCCAACCAAATAAAAAAGCTCAATACAACCAAAGTAGGAAATAGAGCTTGTCATAAAAGAACCCAATCAAAGACTGTAAATTATAATTAACAAGAATTTATTGTTTGACAGGATACTCAAAAAGAAATATTAAGATTTATTTAATCCGCAGAGTTTCAAGGAATGCATTCTTTTCATCAGCAGAAAGATGTTAGCAAATAATTATTATAGCAAAACTGTGAATTTGCTGGTACTGGCATAAATTGAAACTGCATTATATGAAAAATAATCATTTATGCCAAATAAGTTAGCAAACAAAGTTTATGAAATGGAGAAAAGAAATTAAAAATGAAAAATGAAAAAAAAATAAATAAAAATGCAGATGAAAGGATATGCGATGGTTAGGTTGTTTCAAAAGACGATTGGTCATAAGATTTAATGTTCTCATAATAAGTAGTCGGGTTTGTAATGTTGACAAAGGAATCCAAATTAAAAATCCAAAATGAGCGTAATCCAATTAATCTGTAGAAAAATCCAGTTTGCAAGCGATCGAGGAAGAAAGATTAATTTACAGTCTTTAATTGTTTTTTTTTTCATATATATATATATATATATATATATATATATATATATATATATATATATATATATATATATATAGTGGAGATGGTAATTAATAAACACTGCAGAAAGTGCTCAATACTGTTGTAGAGCAAATATGCGTTTTATTTTTTTATTACCGTATCTTTCTGTTAAGTTACATTATTGTTTCGGCTACACGGCCGTTTTTTGGTCTGAGGACGCTACAGACGGCCAAAAAAACGGCCGTGTAGCCGAAACAATAATGTAACTTAACAGAAAGATACGGTAGTAAAAAATAAAAACGTATATACATATATATATATATATATATATATATATATATATATATATATATATATATACATATATATATATAAATGTGTGCGTGTTAAACTTTTCATCCTAAATGCTATGCAATTATGCACTATGTAGAAAATCTACATAAATAGAACTGAGTGTAATAGTTTAATGAAACTAACCATCCACTAAGAAATCATAAAAAATGAATAATTAATTAATTAAAGTTTGTTTTTCAAAGAAACATGCAAATTAGTTAACCTTCATTTAGTTGCTCGCATATCTATTACTGAGTATATTAAGAAGTTCTGTTTTAATAATTTTTAAATAGAAACACTAAGCTTTTAATATCAATGTCAGAATGAGAAAAAAAGCCTCCACTTTATATTCGTATAGATACGTTTGTTTCTGTATTTTGTTAGTTAAAACACACCAGGGTGTATGTAACTTCATATAGCTGGTAGGATACTCAAAAGTGTTTAAGTGTATATGATTGTTCCTATTTACAATGTTCCCCCACGGGACAGAGTTAGACACCAGGGTCGTTTTTAACGTGGAGAAAAGGAACAAAAATTAAAAATTGTCTCAGACGTGAAGGACTTCTCCTCTACTGACAGAGTGCAGCATCTGAAGAACAGATACTACACTGTGATGCGATTGTTGTCAGGTTGTGTTGTTTGTGTACTGTATTAAAAGAAAGGACTAAGACAAGACGTTTGTTAATGTTTATTTAAAGGGCATGCAAAGTCACTTATGCGTACTTGTTATTTATTTTCTTTCCCACTGCAAGAAGATGTGACACAAGGCCAGGAAGGTAGGGAAAGTGTCTCTTAAGGAAGAGTACTCTGACCACTTAAAAATTGATTTTTTGGCGTTGCATTCCCTCGTAAAGTCGTATCAGGCAGTAAGCAATAAACTTACTTCACCCAAAAGATGGGAGGCAGTGACCTGATAGGGCGGACCTCCTAGAACTACACAGGATGTTTCAGCTGTTCCTCAGTCAACAGGGAAAAAAGTGATTTCCACAATGGTTCATACTCTGTTGGTTTTGGTTCAGCCCACAAAAAGGTGGGACAGAGTTTAGAAACAAACTGATAACATCGTTACAACTGTGGACTTAGCATCTCAGTTCATTCGGTAATATAGTCATTCGGTAATATAGTCATTCGGTAATATAGTCAGTCGGTAATATAGTCATTTGGTAATATAGTAAGTCAGTAATATAGTCATTTGGTAATATAGTCATTCGGTAATATAGTCATTTGGTAATATAGTCATTCGGTAATATAGTCATTCGGTAATATAGTCATTTGGTAATATAGTCATTCGGTAATATAGTCATTCGGTAATATAGTAATTTGGTAATATAGTCATTCGGTAATATAGTCAGTCGGTAATATAGTCAGTCGGTAATATAGTAATTTGGTAATATAGTCATTCGGTAATATAGTCAGTCGGTAATATAGTCAGTCGGTAATATAGTCATTTGGTAATATAGTCATTCGGTAATATAGTCAGTCGGTAATATAGTCATTTGGTAATATAGTCAGTCGGTAATATAGTTATCTGGTAATATAGTCATTTGGTAATATAGTCATTCGGTAATATAGTCAGTCGGTAATATAGTCATTTGGTAATATAGTAAGTCAGTAATATAGTCATTTGGTAATATAGTCATTCGGTAATATAGTCATTTGGTAATATAGTCATTCGGTAATATAGTCATTCGGTAATATAGTCATTTGGTAATATAGTCATTCGGTAATATAGTCATTCGGTAATATAGTAATTTGGTAATATAGTCATTCGGTAATATAGTCAGTCGGTAATATAGTCAGTCGGTAATATAGTAATTTGGTAATATAGTCATTCGGTAATATAGTCAGTCGGTAATATAGTCAGTCGGTAATATAGTCATTTGGTAATATAGTCATTTGGTAATATAGTCATTCGGTAATATAGTCAGTCGGTAATATAGTCATTTGGTAATATAGTCAGTCGGTAATATAGTTATTTGGTAATATAGTCATTCGGTAATATAGTCAGTCGGTAATATAGTCATTTGGTAATATAGTCATTTGGTAATATAGTCAGTCGGTAATATAGTCATTCGGTAATATAGTCATTTGGTAATATAGGCAGTCGGTAATATAGTCAGTCGGTAATATAGTCAGTCGGTAATATAGTCATTTGGTAATATAGTCAGTCGGTAATATAGTCATTTGGTAATATAGTCATTTGGTAATGTAGTCAGTCGGTAATATAGTCAGTCGATAATATAGTCAGTCGGTAATATAGTCATTTGGTAATATAGTCATTCGGTAATATAGTCATTTGGTAATATAGTCATTCGGTAATATAGTCAGTCGGTAATATAGTCATTTGGTAATATAGTAAGTCAGTAATATAGTCATTTGGTAATATAGTCATTCGGTAATATAGTCATTTGGTAATATAGTCATTCGGTAATATAGTCATTCGGTAATATAGTCATTTGGTAATATAGTCAGTCGGTAATATAGTCATTCGGTAATATAGCCAGTCGGTAATATAGTCATTCGGTAATATAGTCAGTCAGTAATATAGTCATTTGGTAATATAGTCATTCGGTAATATAGTCAGTCGGTAATATAGTCAGTCGGTAATATAGTCATTTGGTAATATAGTCATTTGGTAATATAGTCAGTCAGTAATATAGTCATTTGGTAATATAGTCATTCGGTAATATAGTCATTTGGTAATATAGTCATTCGGTAATATAGTCATTCGGCAATATAGTCATTTGGTAATATAGTTATTCGGTAATATAGTCATTTGGTAATATAGTCAGTCGGTAATATAGTCATTTGGTAATATAGTCATTCGGTAATATAGTCAGTCGGTAATATAGTCATTTGGTAATATAGTCAGTCGGTAATATAGTCATTTGGTAATATAGTCATTTGGTAATATAGTCAGTCGGTAATATAGTCATTTGGTAATATAGTCAGTCGGTAATATAGTCATTTGTAATATAGTCAGTCGGTAATATAGTCATTTGGTAATATAGTCAGTCGGTAATATAGTCATTTGGTAATATAGTCATTCGGTAATATAGTCAGTCGGTAATATAGTCATTTGGTAATATAGTCAGTCAGTAATATAGTCATTTGGTGATATAGTCATTCGGTAATATAGTCAGTCGGTAATATAGTCATTCGGTAATATAGTCATTTGGTAATATAGTCATTTGGTAATATAGTCATTCGGTTATATAGTCATTCGGTAATATAGTCATTTGGTAATATAGTCATTTGGTAATATAGTCACTCGGTAATATAGTCATTTGGTAATATAGTCATTCGGTAATATAGTCATTCAGTAATATAGTCAGTCGGTAATATAGTCATTTGGTAATATAGTCATTCGGTAATATTCATTTGGTAATATAGTCAGTCAGGTAAATTGGAAGTTTGAGACGCACACGATTAAAGTTTTGATGGCTGTGGTTGATATTTATTCACTTCTACCTGCAACAGAATATGGCGCTGGACCAAAAGGTGGGTAAAGCCAGCCAAAGGGTTCACACTGGCTGGTACATTAAAAGCTGTGAAGGACCCATCGCCATTCCTTGATCAGGGCGCTTCAGGCGATTGGCAATACCCACCTCAAAACGAGAAGATAATGCCTGGACGAATACACCTCTTACACCATATCTCATCCAGATAAAGAACGATGTAATGGTTAAAGACAGTTGCGGATTTGTCGGATTGATTATTGATGATAGATTCTTGATTGGTACGAAAATATTCGCCAAATATTTATCTCAAGTCTCATAGTTTTTTTTTTTAGGCTTTTTCCTATTGTGATTTACTGTGATGGTACATGTCTGTAATTGATGCCATGGGTTTCATTGTTGGATTAGAAACTGAACTCTCACTTAAAAATTGAACAATTGATTTAAAAAATATATACATTATAGTAAAAAATGTAGTACTTGTTTCAAAGTTTTTATGAAAGAAAGAAATTGAAGGAGAATATGTTGTATACTTCAAGTTTTCTCAGCTGGTGTCCTGTGGCCCTTCCAGGAGCCAGGAAATATTTTCAAAGGTCGCAAGGTCAAATTTGAAAAATACATTGTGGTGGGGTTAATGAAGATCTAGAATAACTTTAACACACACAAAGTATAGATGGGATATTTTGAAATGAAAAAAAAAATTTATGATATTAAATTGATTATTCAGTTCAAGATTAAATTAATTTAATAGCCTATTTTGTTATTGTAATTCTTTTTGTCTTCTAAAGTAAATGTGGTATTCTGGTGACTAATCGCTATTAATCCCTATTAATCCCTAACTGTGCATTGAAGCATACCATAATACTTAATTCGCTACACCATATCATAAGAAAAGTTTATACAAAATTTCAGTCAAATCATCCCGTAGTTTCCGAGAAAACTGCTAGAGTAAATGTGGTATTGTCGTGACTAATTCCTATTAATTTCTGTGTATTGAACGGATACCATAATACTTAGTTCACAACACTATATCATAACAAAAGTCCATACAAAAGTTAAGCCAGATCAGACCAGTAATTTTTGTGGAACTTAAATACTAGTTATTATTAATCCCTGTTAATCCCTAACTCTGCATTGAACGGATACCATAAAACTTAGTTCGCTGCATTTTATCATAAAAAAAAGTCCATATAAAATTCCAGCCAGATCGGTGCAGTAGTTTACAAAAGGATTTCTAGAGTAAATGTGGTATTGTGGTGCCTAAGCTCTATAAATTCCTACTAATCCTGAACTGTGCATCAACGGATACCATAATACTTAGTTTGCTGGATCTTATAAGAAAGATGCATATAAAATTTCAGCTGGGTCAGCTCAGTAGTTTTTGAGACAAAGTGTGATGGACAGGCAGTCAAACTGACAGACTAAAAAGCATATTAATTAAAAATATATAATTTTATTTTCAAAAACATTTTTAAAGCAAAATGTATAAACAAACAAAACGAAGAAAAAACATCTAAATAAAACTTTTTTGTTATATATCAGTTTATTTTTTATTTTATTTTTTTTTTCGAATCCTTTGCGATGAGGTTTCATAATTTGAGCATTCATTTTTTTTTTTTTCCAGGTGAGCATTGTCTGAAGGTAGCGGCTTTAATCCTACTCAAAAGCAGTTCAGAGGATTAGTTGGACAAAACGTGGTGAGATAACAACAACTATGGAAGGCAGTAATTAGTGGTGCGCGAGCCTTTTCCAGACTCACACAATAACACACGTTCACATTTCAGGCTATGTTACTTTTCGCATACATACGCGCACACAAGCATACGCGCCCACGTCCACACACGTACATATATTCACGTTCGCGTACATAAACTCACATTCACGTGTATATACACACACGCTAATGTACACACATGTCTTCACACACGCGAACACGTACGCACACAAGGACGACGTCACTTCCCCTTTCAAAAGAAATCCACACATGCGAAAAAGACCAGCATAAACACCTATAAAAGAAAGAGCAACAAGCGGCTTCTTCCTTTAGGACCAGCTCTCGGGCTGAGCGGTTCGACGAACCGTCGCCTTCCTTTTGGGAGGCGCGTACCTCACACCACTTGCTACTATGTGGGGCAAGAAGCTAACAGACCATATGTACACATTCTCACTCTTTCTCTCTCTATCTACTACTGGTCCCTGAGAACACCTTCGCGTAGCTGACTGCTAACTGACGTCAACCCTCTATCCTCTTCTTTGTCTACACGCTGGACTATCATCCCATTTTCCACTACATCACTCACTTCTTTCCCCACGCGCGAACAAACGATAGTGACCCGAACTTGAGAGGAACACACATTTCCTTTTCTTTCTACAACACCAGTCCCGCAACGAACGATGTTTACACCCACGTGGACATAAACACATGTTATATCTAAAACATTCATTCTTTCAACGGTAAATAAACGACATGTTTATCTAATCCATCAATTGAGTCTTTGTTTCCTTCAATTCCATTTGTTTCATTATTTTCTTGTAGTGAGTTAGGGTATTTTATATCCTGGTCCGCAACACTGGGGATATAGTTATGAGACTCAGTATTCCTATCCCGTCGCGGTTAACCACCTGACGAAGGCCAGAGGATAAGTTGTGAAACAGCAATTATGAAGATGAAGATAACCGTTTGGTAAAAAAAAAAAAATAAATAAATAAAAAATGAATACTCCAAAAATGTTGTACAGACGTTATGTCCAACAATTTGAGAAAAGTATTTCAAATTATATTGAACTGTAATAAAATAGATATATGTTTTTAATATTAGATTTTTCACTATAAAACTCTTTAATTCATCTATATTATCAGATATATATTATATATAGGATACAACAGAGAGGCCAAAGTATAATAAATCGTTGTTAAGACAAAATCTGTCCTTTTGGTTGTAACTCAACCTGGATTGCCTTAAATGCATTTGATCTATTTACATAATATATAATATTTTGAATTTAAAAAAAAAATGTTCCACAAGCTGATGGTGTTCACATAAAACCTTTATTAGCTGTGTTTTTACATGTTTGAACAGTATGCTGTTTGCCATAATAAAGAAGACAGAGTTCAAAATCGGCTTCAAATCCAATGTAAACAAGGTTTTGTTGAAACGTCCCCTTAAATAATCTAATTCTACTCAATTTCCCCACTAATGATCACTATGTTTTTTTTTTTTTTTTTTTTTTTTACAAGGTGGTCACCACTTATCAAGGCCCGGAAGCCACTCAAGGATAAGGGTTATTGTAAGTACAGTACGTTAGTGTGGATATTTAAAGTGTCTACTTAAGGGGGTGGTTCATCAGGAATTTGTTTACGTTGGACTTGAAAACATCCCAGTTGTAGTCAGGAGGGAAGCAGGCAGATGGAACAGAGTTTCACAGGCGTGCAGTTCTAAGAAAGAAGCTTTGTTCATGGAATCTACGTTTTGATTTAGGCATAGATAAAGAGTGGGGAAAGTTTTTGACAGTGGATTCAGCTAGACGGGTGTTTTTCGTAAAAGATTGGCAAGGGGGGACCAGGGATTGGAGTTCAGACGAGCACCTGCCATGGAAATAACGATAAAACAAAGATAGGTTTGCAACGTCTCTTCTGTGGGAGAGAGGTTGCAGGGAAGAGAAAGGGGCATCCCCCACTAAACCACGAAGTCTATTTTGTACTCTGGTAAGGCAGGATAGACTGTTTTTAGCAGCTCCTGTCCAGATATGGCAGCAGTATTCCATCCTTGGACGTACTTGGCTTTTATGTAGATAGAGAATTGCATCAGTAGTGAGATATCTTCTGGAGCGGTAGAAGGATCCCACCATCTTTCCAGCGACCTTGGCAACAGACTTGATGTATGTGTTCCATTTCAGATCAGGAGTAAAGGTCAAGCCCAGAAGCTTGTCAAAACATGGGGCTTCTAGACGAGAGCCATCCATTTCAATTGATGCCAGATGGGGATCAGAGCGTTGATGATGTAAGGATAGGAGTTTGGTTTTAGATGCATTAAAAGTAACCAGCTATGTCTTCCCCCGCTGAACCACTCGTTCGAGATCAGAGGAGAGAGAATCAGAGAGAGCTTTGTCATTTACAGCCTTTGATGTGTTGCTGTAAATGGTCGTGTCATCAGCATAGATGTCAACGAATGATTTAAGTATGTGTTTCGGGAGATCATTGATGTAGATCAGGAAGAGAGTTGGGCCCAGGATGAACCCTTGAGGGACTCCAGCATTAATACTGCAGGCCTCTGATTTGTTGTTGTCTCAGTAACCACTGCACACTCATTAAACTTTATTCTCAAGTGGTGACTCCTTTGTAAAAAAAAGCGATTCTTTTATATCTCTGGGATGACTTCAGTGAAAAGTTTTAAGAAAGGGAGATAATATATAACCGAGATAGCTTATGACTTTTCGAAGAGAGATAATTGATTACTTTTTTCAAACTGTGGTAAATGATCTTCACTCAAATTTTTATTGTCAAGAGTGTTGTTCTCTGCTTTCATCATGATCAAGGTCTTTACTACCACTCTGGAATTTCTTAAAGCACCATGTCTTGATAAGCTTCTGGGACTGACCTTCATTTCTGAGCTGAAATGGAACACATACATCAAATCTGTTGCCAAGATCACTGGAAAAATGGTTCGATCATTATACAGCTCGAGTAAGTATCTCACTGTCAATGCAATTTTCTATCTGTACAAGAACCAAAAACATCCTAAAATGGAATACTGTTGGCACATCTGGGCAGGAACTGCTTGGCGCGCCTTATTTTGCCTTGATAGTTCAAAATGGCTTTAGAACCTAGTAGGCAATGCCCTTTTCTCTTCCCTGCAATTTCTTTCCCACAAAAGAGACGTTGCGAGCCTGTTTCTGCCCTATCGGTATTTTCATGGCCAGTGCTTATCTGAGCTCCAATCCATGGTTCCCCCTTGCCAAACTTACACAAAAAACACTCAACTAGTTACAATCATTATCAACAATTTTCCCCACTCTCTATCTGTGTCTAATTCTAAATACAGATTCCATGAACAAAGTTTCTTTCCTAGAACTGCTCGCATGTGGAACATTGTTCCATTAGCCTGTATCTTGGCCGATTATAATATGGTAGCCTTCAAGTCCAGTGTAAACAAGTTCTTGTTGAGATGTCCCCTTAAATAATCCAAATTCTACTTAATCTACACTATTAACGATTACACCTTACATTCATTAATCCTTATCTTCGAGTGGCCTTTTGGCCTTGATAAGAGGTGACTACTTTGATAAAAAAAAATGTTTTTGATCCTTCTTCCATGTTCCATGTTGATATTGTTGGCCTTTTTTTGGAAGGATTATGCCCAATTTGAAACTCGTGCAAGAAAAGTATATGCACTGCTTTGTTTTTCATCTTCATTAGTAAATTCTTAGATGCTTCTAAACTATCCTGAAAAGGGTTATTAAAAGTTTATTAAAAAACACACCCCAATTATTAAGAATATAAAAGTTTTTATAAAAGACTGGGTTCAGTTGCTTATTACAGTGCTGAAAAAATAAAATATTGAAATGCATTGAGCAAGAAAATTATTGGAATTTCTGGTGTTAAAATACAATGGCAATGTCTGCTAAACTACAACTCCAAGCGACGTCATTTTTAACTGAGCAACTACAGTGAGGAACAATACAGTTGTCACCCTAAAAAAAAAAACAACACTACAGATTTATTTTAAAACTTTTATTGAAAAATTCAAATAACTTGATTATGTAGTAGAGCTGACATCTATTCAATGTAACCACCTTCAGCCTCAATCACTGCCTCAGTATGAGTTCAAAACTTAGAAATGCCTTTTCCACAAGCACCAGCAGGAGCTCGGTGAATACTTGGCCGATGGTGACAATCAAACTGACCTTGATGTTGTGGGAGATCATGTTGGTGATCTTGGCATATGACCAAACAAAGTAGTCCAGCAGGTTCAGGTTGAAGAAGAAGGGGTGGGCCAATGAGAGAAGGGTATAAAGTCGTAGCAGTTCTTCTGAAGCTAAGTCAGGGTCTCTTTGGACTTGGGAGCTAGTGCCGAGTCCTGCTGCCACACCCAGGGTGTGCCAACAGTCACCTGATTGCACCAGGGGATCACCGCACTCTTCAGCACATCCAAGTACATTTGTAGTTGACTTTCAAGCCGACTTTGAAGATGTGAGGTTGCATGATGTGACTCTCATTTGAGATCACACCAAAGACCATAACCATGACCAAAAACTTTGTTTTCATCACACTGCACACGTACCTGTTATTCATGGCAATCCAGCTATGCATTTTGAGGGTGCTGGCAATGGTCCTGTTGTCATAACTTGGATCGGTAGAGAGCATGAGTTGTACAATGATGCATCTCCGATCTTGCTCGTTGAACATTGTGTCATTTTCAGACATGATGGAAGGCTTCTATCGCTCTTAGGATTTGTATACAACTGGCTAACTAGTAGATGGTCTGCAACAACAAAAAAAAGAAAACAGGGTTTCATCAGATGGAAATGGAATCATGTCATCTTTTCTAGGGTGAAAATTTTATCGTTCCACCACAGGAAAAAAGAAAGTTACACGTACTTATATGTCAACCAATGAACGGCTGTTTCTGCTATTTAAAAAGATGGCAATCTGTTTATTATGGAAATAGACTTCCAAAGAAAACATTTAATGAGATTTATAAGGTTTCTAGATGGCATTAATCACCTACATAGAAACATTGAGTTAAAATTATGTTTTTGAATACATCAACTCTGTAACAATATGAAATGTTGCCATAGAAACAAATCTGATGATGAGTCTGGCAAAAGTGATATGGTACATCAATGTTTTCAAAAGGTCATAGCCAATCAGTAACTTAGGTTTTTATGAATGCCCAGACACAGAGGACAAAGATAGATTGATAAAATCGATTTTCAGAAAGGTGTCATTTTTTTCGGTGTGTGAGTAAGAAATTGTGAATGCACTATGTGTGTGTATGTGTATGTGTATGTGTATGTGTGCATTTGTGTGTGTATGCGTTTGCATGTGTATGTGTGCATTTGTGTGTGTGTGTGTGTGTGCATTTGTGTGTATGTGTTTGCGTGTATATGTGTGCATTTGTGTGTGTGTATGTGTGCATTTGTGTGTGTGTATGTGTGCATTTGTGTATGTGTGCATTTGTGTGTATATGTGCATTTGTGTGTGTGTTTGTATGTGCATTTGTGTGTGTGTGTGTGTGTATGTGTGCCTTTGTGTGTCTGTGTGCATGTATGTGTGCCTTTGTGTGTATGTGTGCATGTGTATGCGTGCATTTGTGTGTATCTGTGTGCGTGCATTTGTGTGTGTGCGTGTGTATGTGTGCATTTGTATGTGTGCATTTGTGTATGTGTATGTGTCCATGTGGCAAGTTGATAGCTTTATTTAACCACCTGACAAAATCCTATATCTCTATAAAGCCACTATGCATGTATGCATAAAATTGTTACCACATATACATTGACCACTAGTCCGTCTCTATTAAAGAAGGTCTGAGAAATAGTCTCCAATCAAATAGGTACCGCACTGTCAACCAAGCTCCAACCCTTATTCCATAGCCACAACTTTGCATTCCCTTGCTTCTTTTACAAGTACTATCACTGTACCTGTTTTACAAATATTTTAATGGAATGTGCTTTGATGAACTCGTTGCAGTTGTGCCCCCTTGACATACATATCCCCAACAAACACACTTAGCAGCAAAATCACACCCCTTCACTGTTGAGGTTTCTAAATGCCAGAAAGCTTTCTACTCTAATAAGTTTCTTTCCTCGAATAGCTAGACATTGGAATTCCCTTCCTGCCACCTGCTTTCCTGACTGTACTGATATGTAGAAGTTTAAATGTAATGTAAACCAATAGCTTCTTAATTTTTCCTATGCATGCTCTTAAATAATAGCCTCTTATAATCCGAGTGGCGATATGCCTTGTTTGAAGGCGAACGTGAGTAAAAAAAAAAAATTTAACGTGCTCCAATGATGGTGCCGCCTTGATGTAAATACCCTCGACTAAATTCACAAGGAGTAAAATCTATTCCTTTGCTGTAGAAGTCTCCCAATGCCAGAGCGTCTTCTCTAATAGCTTTTTCCATCAGACTGACAAACTTTGGAATTCCCTCCGAGTTTCCTGCCCAATCTCGCTGCTCAGTCACTTTCTTAGAATATCTCTGTAGGCATGATCCCTAATTCACAGTAGCCTCTTATGTCTCCATGACAATATGCCCTGTTTGGGCTGTATATGAGTCAAAAAAAAAAAAAAAAAAATTGTACCCACTGATGTGATTCTAACTGTAATACGAGATAAGTTGGCTTCAGATCCCTCGCTAGAGAAACGCATTTGAATCTCAGAAGATAATCTGTTGAAGATGTTCAATTTCTGTACAGATGAGATCTGACATATACCAAAAACAAGCTTTGGCTATAAGATCATCACCATTGTCTCCAGTACTGACCAATGTATACTTGGAATACTTCAAGGAAATAGCATTAGGATCTGCATCACTGAAGCTATCGATGTAGCTTGGATATGTGGATGACATGTTCATTTATATGTTTTTTTTTTTTTTTACAGAAATCGCTCCAGACAAAACATGAAGCCACTTGATGTAAGGAGTTAACAAAGAAAAAAAAAAGTACTACTCCAAGGTCAACTCGTAGTATTGGTGCCATCTTGACATAAATAGCCAACAAGTGTTTAGATGGATAAATTCCAACCCAGAAAACAGTAATTTTTCCCCTTTGTCAGAAACAAAGATCATGCAATATGAGGACTAAAAGATAACATACTGTGAAACATTTAATTTTCTTTGAAGATATAGTGATATGCAAATAATTATCGTAATAAGGTGGGGGGGCGCTGAGCAAACCATAAATGAACGAATAAATATTTAATAAAGTAAATAAAAAATAATGCAAGTCAAATAGAAGTGAGACCCCCACCCCATACACACACACATATGAAGTAAGTTGCCTTATAATTTCGGTTCTTTTATGGAATCACTCCCATCTTCAAACTATGGTATATATTGAAACCCTACACCAGTAAGTAGCGATTATGTTAACTAGTATGAATTTGTTAAATTAGTATATGTCATAATAACCTAAATCGACATCTCACCTATGTAAACATGGTTCCAAATAGTAGCCCTTTACGTCCAAGTGGCAATACGTTTTGTCTGGTGTGAACATGTCCAAACAACAACAACAACAACAACAAAAACAAAAAAACAAAAAAACCCGGATATATACCAGCTGGTGTGATTGAAGCAAGAGGTCAAAGGTGAACTCCCGAAACAGAATGTGCTAGAAATGCAGGTATTGAATGATATAACATAAAGATGATATCCCGTATTCAGGTGTGTGTGTGTGTGGGGGGGGCAGAACAGAGTTTTAAGTCAATCTGAGTTGGGAAGTAGGACAGGCAAAATGCATCTGAGAATGTTGAGAGAATCTAAGCGAATGTCTGCTCGTCTGCGTCTCTCAATTGCCAAGTAGAAGAATTAGTAAGAAGTAAATATTTTTAACCTAAGTAGTCTCTCCTCCACCCTATGAACAATCTCTCTTTCTAATAAAACCTTGGAAACCCCAGCAAGTATCCGTTGTTTCTTCATGCACAAGTGGTTTTGTTCGTCTAGCTAAACAGAGGGGGCCAGAGGTCAGCAACTCTAAGGTGATCATGACCAGTCATGGTCGATGAAAGAAGCGACTATGAAAGAAAGACCAGCACGGATAAACATTCTGCACAACGTATGTTTAAAAAGATTTTATTTATTTGATTTATATACTTGATCGCTCACTGGCGAAAACGCACTTGTACAAAAGTATACATTTGATAGACACGACAATATGTGAATTGCTTGTTTAACATCCAATGTTACATTCAGGTTCTAAACCGTTTTTTTTTTCTTGTACATATTTTGGGTAAAAAGGAAAGGTTAGGATGAGCGATTGATTTATTCTTCAGTCAGAACGCTTTGCATGGGGGGGGGGGGTGTACTTATACTGGACTATTTATACAGTTTTTTTTTCCCCCCGCTCTCTAAAAGTTGAATTGAAGACGTCAACGTGAGTGCACGTGCGACGTATGCGGTATGGTTGTATTCGTGACGTTAACAGAATGAGATTGTGTTGCATACACGCATCCTGACTCCAAGAATCATGGAACTTTTCTTTAATCTTTTAACTCCAAACTTGTTCAGGTCGAACACCGTTCCATGGAAATAACAACAGAATAGAAAAAGACTAGCAATATGTTTTCTGTGAGAAAAACATTGTCGAGAACAGAAGAGATATTCATCCGCTGATGATTAGTTATATGTAGGATGTGTAATGGGACAAATTATATCTGAAGCACCCCAAATAAGCAAATACCAAATTCTGATATTGTTGGGAAATAAAGACATGAATATCATTCCAGACAATGTGAGAGGCCATTTGATGTAAAGAGCTAACAAGAACAAGAGATGATTATCGCAAAGACAGGAGATTTTTATAGACCTTAGTCTTGAAAAGATCAAGGCTATAGATAGGAGAAAAACAATTCGTAGGAAGAGAGCTCCACAAGCCTGTAGTTCTTGGAAATAAGTTACTAGAGGGTGTATTACACAATGAGGTACAAGAACAGTAAGTTGATGGAGATCACCAGATCAATGTCAAACGAACTGGAAGAAAGGAAGCAAAGAATAGATCAGAAAATTCTGAAGAACACCTGCCACAATAGTATTTATAGAAAAGACTGAGACTGGCAACATCACATCTGTGAGAGGTTGCAGGGAAGAAATCAAATAACAGATATATTTTCGAACTCTATCAAGGACCCTTAAATGGGATAGAGATTCATCATCCCCAATATAACAACAGTATTCCATACATGGCCTGATAGTAGATTTGTAGGGATAAAGAATAGCCTCAAGAGTGATAAAATGTTTAGAGCGATAGAGAGAACCGACTTTCGTTGGGTAAACAAGACGTTTTTTTCTTTTTATTTATTCATTTTTTTAATAGTTATTATTATTATTATTATTATTATTATTGTGGGAGGTGATCTTTTAAACACACACACACACACACACACACACACACACACACACACACACACACACACACACACATGTACGCACACGTACACAGACGCACCAACGAAAGTGGTCAAATAATTTGGAAGTTTTAATGATGTCGGGCAAGCCAAGGAGATAACACATTTTTAAGTCTGATTCCATCAACAGATAGGCAATGCGGAATTACAATGCCGTAAGGCTTCCTGTCTGTGAGACGACCGTTTCGTTGCCAAATTGAAAACAGGATTTCTTTATTTCGCTTTTCAAAACGGCAACATTCAAACCCTTGAAGTCAATTTTTGGTCTGGCTCTTGAACAAAAATGTTATAAGTGAGGATATCCTTTGAGTGCTTAGACACTTGTGAAATAAATTGTTGTTAAACTATCATTTTTTTTTTTTGCTTATGAGTCATCACTTATCAAGGCCAAAAGCCACTCAAAGATAAAGGTTTATGAGATGGATAGATTGTCAGTTGAATGATGAACAATATTATAAGAGGATTGAAAACAATGACTAGAATGAATAAAATCTTATTATTTATGTGGACAGTTTATAACAAGTATTTGTTGATATTGGACTTTAGGATGACTCTGCTGTTGTCAGCAGGTAAGCGCACGGGAAAATCTTAAAAAGAAACTCTGGTCATGGAAATTCAGTCTTACTTTAATCATATAAAGGAAGAAAGGAGAATTCTTTTTAGTTGTGGTAGGAAGACAAGTTCTTGTTGTGAATGCCTTACAAGACGGAATCATATATTGGAGCTCAGTCGAGCAACTTCCATGCAAATAACAATAGAAAATGACTAGCGACATCTGCGTTCATGGAAATTAGATTTGACGTTAAGCACATGGAGGAAGAAAAGAAAGTGAGACAGGTTTTTGTTGTGAATATCTTACATGGAGAAGCAAAAGACTAGCGTCAGTCGAGAAACTTCCACATTTTCCCCACGTCTCATTGCGGATTTCCGGCTATGATTCAACTTCCTGTTACACATCCCTTTTATTCAACTCTTATATTCAAACCAAATTCATGTTTTCTTGGTTTTGGGATAATTACTATTTGTTTGAGTTTATAACAAAAACTAAATCTGTTTTTTCAGTTGTTATTTTTTTTTTTTTTTGTACATAACTCAAAATAAGGGATACTGGTCGATTTTCTCGTATATACGTTACTTTGATAAATACACAATTAATTGTCTTGTTTCTTTGTTTGTTAATCGAATACTCTTTGACATCGAAACTAATCTAACATAACTGGAGTGTTCTTGGATCCCTACGTTGCATTCACTTCATCGTCATAATAAGTTGGTCGTATTTCTATAATTATATGACAATCAAAATTTCTATCTTTCTTTCTCGCCTGCTAACTGTTCGTCTGTGGAATACAATACCGCGGGGATGCACTGTGGATGACTATAACGTGATCGTTTTCAAGTCTTATGTAAATAAGTTCTTGTAGAGTCGTCTTCTTAAATAATTAAACCTTACGCAAGTTCCACATATTATTAATCATCACGGTATTGTCTCACCGTCTATCTGACACCCATTAACCCTCATCCTAAAGTGGCCTATAGGCCTTGATAATCGATTATTCCCCCTCCCCAAAGCCGCAGTTATGCACAACATAAAAGAAATAATAGAAAACAAAACCCTAACAACAATAGTTCATGTCCTTGACGTTTTCTTTCTTCATTCTCTCAGCGCACTGCAAACAGCATCAGAACTTTGAAAAACTATGACCGAACACAATCTGCTTTTCTAAGATAAAGATAAAGTGTTTCATCCCTTCGTTCTTATGCGTAATTTCGAACTTCCATCCACGATTCAACTTCCTGTCCACATACCTCTCATTCTATTCTTAGTTCTAATGAAATTTTCCATTCCGTTATGTGAAGATTTTCCAATCTAACTCTGTTTTTACAGATATCTGTCTCAGAATGACAAGTTCTGACTGCAGCACATTATGAGGGGGGAAATATTTAAATTGGATTTGTTAACGAAGAAAAGAATGCTTGAAACAATGATATAAAAAGAAAAAGGTGAATTGTTTTGTTAAAGAATTAGGAATTTTTATGACGCCAAGTCAGCGGACAAAAGTATTCCAAAGTAAGATCAACACATAAGCATCCGAACATTTCGTCCTTATGAACAAATAAATTCATCAGAAATGAATTTAAAAAAAGGGTTACTTTTAATTTCACAAAAGATATGAAAGAGAGATGGAGGAGATGAAAGGAAAAATGAGATATCGACTTTTTGGCCTTAGTAAGTAGTACTCAGCTGTCTAACCAATTGAGCCACAACTAAATAAACTGAAATAGAAGCCTGGGAAGTTGGTTCCATTAAATTTAGATGGGCAAGTCCATTCACTGGGTTTTGATTGGCTGCTAGTCTATGAATGAATAATCTATTATATAAATATAGCTTAATTGAAGTAAGAATTTATGTTGGTGAGTACCAATTTGATTGTACACACTTCATCAGAATTCAACAGACAAATACTAAAATTGTACAAGTTTATCAGACTTTTACCCGCTTGAATGACTGACTATAAGCATCCTGTGTAGTTTTTCTTTCTCTGTCAAGAATTAGTCAGATGAAAAGAGATCCAACCAGTTTCTTTTCGAAGGACAATACACTGATAAACAACGCTGAGAAGAGTTTGGCTTTGAGGTTCTATTTTTAGTACAAAGAAAAAGAACACAAATTGTTTTTCTCCTTTTATTTCTTTTCTTTTTTTTCTATTTTAAAAGAAATTTTTTTGTTTAGAGGATGAAAAAATATTTGCCTGGTGGAAGTGCATTTTTTGTTTGCTTTAAAAAATGTTTATGGCTTTCTCAATGAATTTGTGTCAACTCCTTAACAAGTTTGATGAGAACATCCTTTGTCGACTCTTTTCTCTTTCTATGAAAAGTTCTAATAAAGGGAGATAACTTGTTACTAATTATTACAAATGAAAACTTTAAGAAAAAAAAGTATGTTAAGGATTGTATATAGAATATCAGTCCCATTATCAAGATTTTCATTTCTGCCTAAGCAGTTTGCATTTAATTTTTTTAACAAAGCATATTGCCATTGACGTATAAGAGGCTACTGTGATAGATGTCAGATTTATAGGAGATGACCTGGTGGGGAATTGGGCAGCAAGATACCTGTTCACATTACATTTATATTTCTGCATGTTGGTATGGTATGGGAAACAGGAAGCATTGAGGGAATTCCAAAGGCAAGCGATCTGAGGAAAGAAGTTATAAGAGTAGAAAATCTTCCCACATCTAAGGAAGGGACGGGATTTTGCTGCTAGTCAGGTATTTTTGTTGAGTGGATTCAAGTGTAGCAAGTTTATCGGAGCATACTTTGTGGACGTATTTGTACATCTAGCACAGAGATGCAACTCTGTGATAATATGACAGGGGCTCAATCTTGGAAGACAGTGTAGGACCTATTAGATTAGAAATTCTTTTTTGAATCCTGTCCAAGAGGGAGAGAGAAGAGGCTAGTGTAATAGATGTAGCAGCATTACTCCATGCACAGGTGAGTGGTTGCTTTGTAGAGATATAGGATACTGATAGGTATAAGAAACTTTCTAGCCTAGTATAGAGCCTACCTTCTTTGCAGCAAACTTGACATCATCTTCTGTGCATTTATTCCATTTCATGTTGCTTGAAAATGTCAGGCCAAGGAGTTTAAACATGAAAGACGTGTTTAGTTACAGAGGGACCTTTAGATGTATTTGCAGTAGTAGCAGAAGTAGTAGTAGTAGCAGCAGCAGTAGTAGTAGTAGTAGTAGTATTTCATAGAGGGACCTTTAGATGTATTTGCAGTAGTAGCAGAAGTAGTAGTAGTAATCTCTTTTCACCAATAACAACGCTAGCGTATGCTTGCGATATCAACAGTAGCATTAGCAGTGGTAATTCCTTTCACCAAATAAACAACACCTGTCAAAGTGCACACAAATAACATGGCAGCAGCGAAAACAATGGCCTCCCGAGCAAAACAATCTCTTTCACCTTTTATTAAGCCACTTTGGACTCACCACAGCGCTTAACTTGGCATAACTACCCTCGTCTTGTACTCAAATGGTCCTAGGTTTGTGTGCCACAGTTTCCTTAGAGCGGGCACATGCTAATCGTGGCCAGTTATTTTTAGTCTTATTGTGCCATTAGCACAAGACTTTTGGAAAGGGTTCTATTGGCCATGACACTTGATGATTGGAAACGTTCAAGCTGTAAATTGAAAACAATTTCATCAGATGATGTTGTTGTACTTTGGTTCGAGAAACTCACTAAATGTAGTAATTCAGTTCCAGAGTTATTTGTAGGCTTAGTTGGCCTAGGGATTCAAAATCTAAGGGAACTCCTGTCAATGTGAGCTATATCTATCAACAGCCTTTCTTACACAGACTGTCACCACATGATGTAGTCTTCAGTAACCATTCAGCAATTTTTTCTTGCACTTCAGCCATTAAGTCGACATTAGGATTGATTTATATATGGTTACCCAGCGTTACCCAGAACATAGATAACAAAATAGAAGAGTTAAACAAACTGCGTGCAACATCTTTCTTTTAAAATTTCTCTCGCTCTCTCTACCTCCCTATATTCTCCCCTTCTCTCTCTATTTCTCTACCGCTTCCCTTTCTACGCTTCCCTCTCCCCACTTAGTGAGGATTTTCCCTCTTCTGAGTGAGAGCAGAGCAGATACTACACTTTAATTCTAGTTTCAGTTCTCCACCAAAGTTTGATAGGAAAAAAATCGCTTTACATGTAGACCCCTCAGCAAGATTAATTTTGTTTCTAATGCACCCCAAAATTAATGAATGTTGCAATATTTTGGCATAATATTGAATATGATCACAAAGATTTAGAAGATTATATTTCTAGCCAGGGGTGATAAGAAAGAACCAATCAAGTATAAAATATACTAAATCTCTTTGAATTTTTCAGTCATAGCTTTTCATTTTAACACAATAAGGAAAGTGCCCTCTGTTGATCTTGGCTGGTTTAATCCTACCATTTCTGTTACTTTTTTTTTTTTTTACAGAAGAGTCAGTACTTATCAAGGTCTAGAGGCAATTCGAGGATAAGGGTTAATAAGTGTAAGGTGATCAGTGCAACAACAGCTCACTGATAGATTTTGGTTGGTATTGGACAGAATTGAACTATTTACGAGGGACGTGCAATAAGTAATGCCTTTGACCCACTTCCAGTTGTCTGATCTAGCTGAAATTTTGCATGTGCAATGATTTATATCTCTACGGGTTATGTGGCAAATTACAGCTCTGAACTAATTGTGGTTTCTGTTTTACAGGTGTTTGAACTGAGTCAGGTGTGAAATGGAGCCCGTTGAATGTCCAGCAGTGATCCGGTTTTTGTATTTGAAAGGACGCACACCACAGGGGACTTTTGATGAAATGAAAGAAACTTATGGTGATAATGCCCCATCATATGACCTTGTAAAATGCTGGCATCATGAATTCAAACATGGCCAGAAGTCTGTGGAAACAGCTCCAAGACCTGGTCACCCCCTTCTGCCATTGATGAGGCATCTGTCTGTCAAGTTGAGGCTACCATTTTGGAAGATCAGCACATTACTATTCGCCAAATAGCCCAAGATGTCAAGATTAGTACAGGGTCTGTGGAAACTATTATTCATGACCATTTGCATATGCATAAGGTGTCTGCCAGATGGATTCCCAGGTTGCTTACACCATTCCAGAAGCAAGAACGCATTGAGTGTTCAAGGATGAATTTGGAGATGTGCCAAGAAGATGAGTCAAAGTTTTTCAAAAGACTGATCACACAGGATGAAACCTGGGTCCATCACTATGATCCAGAGACCAAAGCCCAGTCAATGCAGTGGAAGCACTTAGACTCACCACCTCCAAAGAAGGCAAGGGTGCAGCCCTCCGCTGGCAAGGTCATGCTCACAGTCTTCTGGGACTGGGACAGAGTAGTGATGACAGATTTCCTGGCAAAGGGTACCACAATTACAGGAGCCTAGGAGCCTATTATGCTTCACTTTTGAGGAAATTAAGGGAAGCTATCAAAATCAAGAGGCAGAGCAAAATCAGCAAAGGTACCCTCCTCCTGCAGGACAACGCTCCGGTCCACAACTCGCACATCACCAGATCAGAAGCATGGGCATGTGGTTATGAAATCCTGCCCCATCCTCCCTGCTCCCCTGACCTTGCACCCTCTGACTTTAACCTCTTCCCAGCCATGAAGTTGTTTTTGAAAAGAAAGCGTTTCCCAGATGATGCAGCCTTGATTTCTGAAGTCACGTCATGGTTGGAAGACCAACCTGGGGTGTTCTACAAAAACGGTTTCCAGAGCTGTATCAAACGATGGGAGAAATGCATAACTCTGGGTGGTTCCTATGTAGAGAAAGACTATGTAGAGAAAGACCAAGTTTCGTTGCTCTACTGCAATGGGAAGTGGGTCAGGGGAATTACTTATTCCACGTCCCATCGTAAGGGGATGGGATAGCAAGAACTTGTTCACATTGGACTTGAAAACAACCATGTTGTAGTCAGCTGGGGAGCAGAGTTCCACAGGTGGGCAATTCTAGGAAAGAAGATTTGTTCAAGGAATTTGCATTTAGATTTGGGCACTAGTAGAGAGTAGAGGAACTTGTTGGCAGCTTGAGGAGTGCTTTTGTGAAAGTTTGGTGAGAGGGAGACTATTGAATTAAGCTCAGACAAGCACTTGTCGTGAAAATAGTGGTAAAGAAGAGACGTCACTTCTGTGGGAAAGAAGTTGCACGGAGGAGTAAAGGGCATTGCCCACTAGGTTTCCAAATTGTTTTTGCACTCTGTCAAGGTAGGATAGGATACTCCGGGCAGCTGCTCCTCAGATGTAGCAACAATACTCCATTTTGGAGCATATTTGGCTCTTATACATGTAGAGGATTGGGTTAAGAGTGAGATAACTTCTGGAGCGGTAAAATGACGCAACCATTTTTTTCAGTGACCTTGGCAACATATTTCATGTAAGTCTTCCATTTCAGGTCAGAGGTGAAGGTCAGTCTTAAAAGCTTGTTGAATTAAGATGCTTCTTTGAGACAAGAGATATTAATATGAATTGTGACCATATGGGAATCCGAGCGTTAGTGGTGTAAAGATAGACGCTTGGTTTTGGATGCATTGAAATTAACAAACCATTTTTTGCCCCATTGCACCAGAAGCTCAAGGTTGGAGGAGAAAGACTCTGAGAGATCTTGGTCGTTGCTGGCCTTTGAAGTATTGCCAAAGATGGTGGTGTGGTCTGCGTATATGTCTACGAATGATTTTATAATGTGATTAGGAAAATCATTGCTGAAGATAAGGAAGAGCTTCTCTAACTGGATTGATGCTACTAATTTTTGCATGGGGCAATTAAATTAGTACTTGGATAATTCTGGGGGAGTAATTTTGCTATTACAAGAATGACTCCCCTCTCAACAATGGAATAAATTTTGTTCATATTCTGTCCATGGCGAAAAAAGAATATATTAGTTTTTTTTGTTTTTTTTTACTCACCTTCACCCTAAACAAGGCACATTGGCCCTTGGATATAAGGAGCTACTAATTGGGACAGTGCCTAAGAAAAATTAAGATGTTGGTTTATGTTGCATTTGCACTTCTGCATGTCAGTACAGTTTGGGAAGCAGGTAGCAGGAAGAGAATTCCAAAGTCTAGCTGTTCTAGGGAAGAAGCTATTTGAATAGAAAACTTTTTGACATTAAGGGACCTCAACACTAAAGGGGTGTGATTTTGTTGCCAAGCGGGTTTGTCGGGGATATGTACATCAAGGGGGCACAAATGCAATGAGTTCATGAGAGCACATTTTATCAAAATACTTTTAAAACAGGCACAGGGATACAACATTGCTGCAATGGGACAGGGGTTAGAGCCTAGTTGATAAAATGGGGCCTATTAGATTGGAGACCCTTTTTTGGATCCTATCCAAGAAGGAGAGACTAGTGGCAGATGCACCAGCCCAGATGGCCTTATAAAGGTACAGGATACTCTCAGGTGTGAGTAGTCTTCTAGCACGATAGAAGGAGCCCATCTTCCTTGCAGCAGCCTTCGCAATATCCTCAATGTATTTATTCCGGTTCATATTTCCTGTGAATGTTAAGCTTCGTTGGTATGTCTTATGTACTTTCTAACTTTTAGATGAACACATACGCAGATACACACAAACAACTGCCCTTTATGTGGCAAACTGGAATGGAAACTCGGCATTGCACAGGAGGGGGGGTGTACAACAAAATAGAAGAGTTAAAAGGTGTGTGTAAAATAATGACGTGCAGAGAACATTTTTAGGGCAAGTGCTCAAGTGAAAAGCGGCAAAAATATAGTAATGGTGGGGCACGGCCCTGGTGTAAAATATTTCTCTCTTTCTCTCTTCCTCTCTCCTCTCTCTTTTATATCCTTCTCATTCTCTCCTCTCTTCCGATCCTATCTCCCTATACCCCCCCTCTCTCTCTCTCTCTCTCTCTCTCTCTCTCTCTCTCTCTCTCTCTCTCTCAAATACCATTTCACACCCAAAGGTTGGTGAAATTAAAAAAAAAACTTTAAATATCACCTTCCCTCTGACTAATTTTATTCCTGGTGACTCTCTCCCCCACTACCAATCATGAATATTATTTAAAATAACCTATGTCCATATTCTGTCTGAAAAAGAATATAACAGTTTTGTGGGTGTGTCTTGTGTAGTTTCTGACTTTTATACACACACACACACACACACACACACACACACACACACACACACACACACACACACACACACCAACAAACACCTGTCATTTATATAACAGATTTTTTCCTTCTAAATAAACAGTGTTTAGAAACACAGCTGTGCAACTATGTGTAGTGCCACAAATGACGTTGATGGATGAGTTGAAAAACACAGATGTACAACTAAAAGCTATTTTTCATAACAAAAAAAAAAATAAATAAATAAAAATAAAAAATCTAAGCAAAAATGTCACCAAAAATGTTGACATGTAAAAATTTTTTAAAAACTCACAAAAAATCTAAAAATAGCTAAAAAAAAAAACCCCAAAAAACAAGATCACAATTTTTTTTAACACCTTAAAAAAAAATGTCATTAAAAACTTTTTTAAAAACTCAAAAAATAAAATCAAAACTCAAAATAAATCAAAATAAATATATTACCGAAAAAAGTGAATAATTAAAAAAATTCAAAACATCCCCAAACAGCATAGCAATAGAGGTGCTGCACCCCCATAAGATTATTAAAATTTTCCGGGGTGGGGGTCATTTGAAAACCTGCCTAAAGGGTCAAACCAAGACCTGCATTTACAGAGGGCCGTGGTCGAACTCACTTGCATCGATCCTGACTATTGTATCTCTAAGCAGTTTAGGAATGAATTAACCCATGAACTGTTGATGTTTTTTGTTTGTTTGACTTTCTTTGTATTGTGTAGATCTAAGAAATAAGAAACTTTTGATACACACTTGAGAGTCAAAACAAAGAAAAGAATATGCTGTTGTCATAGCCCTAGTTATAACATGGTCACGTTTAAATAAAATGTAAATTAACGCTTGTCATAAACCGTCCTCATGAGTCATCAATTTTATTAATTTTATTCATTATTTTTTAATCCTCTCATAATATTTGTCATCATCAACTGACATCCCATTAACTATTATCTTCGAGTGGCTTCTGGCCTTGATGAACGGTGACTCATGAGTAAATGAAAATAAAATAAAAATATGCATTGATTATTTTTATTTAATCAAACAATTAGTTTCTTTTTCTTTTTCTTTTTATTCACCCCAAAAACAAGGCACATTGCCACTGGAAACCAAAGTATTAGGGATCATGCTTACAGGGACACTATGTAGAAAGCTGAGCAGCAAGATGTTGGCTTGCATTACACTTAAGCTTTTGCATGTTAATACAATTAGGGATCCAAAGCCTAGCAGTCCAAGGGAAGAAGCTATTAGAGTAGCCGACTCTCTGGCATCTAGAGACCTCAACAGTAAAGGGGTGGGATTTTGCTGTCCAACAGATTGGTCGGGGGTAAGTACGTCAAGGAGGAAACAAATGCTATGAGTTTCCATTAAAGTACTTCTAAAATAGGTACAGAGATGTAACATTGCGGTGATGGGACAGGGGTAGCGGCTTGGTTGATAGTGTGGGTCCTATCAGATTCGAATAAAATAAGGGAAAACTAAAAGTTTTTGGTAATCCGGAAGAAAGAGAGCGCCTGTTTCCTCCGTTTGCCTATAGGTGGCGTTAATATCTGTCCACCCAGTTACGGAAACACAAAATGTATATAATGGCACCCTTGAAATAAAAATAAATGTGTTTGTTATATTTTAATTTTAAACATGTATTTTTTTTGTTTTTTTGCAAACATATTTAAGTTTTTTTTAACAGGCTCTCTTTTTCTTCCGGATTATCAAGTTTTTAAAATCCTATTTATAAAACAAGCATAAATCCATATTATATTTCTCTTTGGCTGTCTGCCTGTTTGCCTGTCTATTCCTCTTTATCTTGAAAACTACTAGCCAATCTTGCCGAAATTTTATATGAACCTTTGTTATGATAAGGTGCAGCGAACTAAATATTATGGTATCCATTTAATGCACAGTTAGAGATTAATAGGGATTCTTATTTACTACAAAAATGGGCATACTTTTAACTATATTCAACCATCAATTTGGCATAAAGCACTCATTCTAAGTCAACATTGTTTTTAATGAGCTAAAAAGTCTAATACTTAATTCTTATCATCTGCAGTAAGACTTGAACCTTCAACCTTCAGCCTCCATTTGCTTAGAATTGATTATAAATCAATATTTTTAAGCGTTATGCTTTCAGTCCATTAACAAATTAACATTTTTGTCTGGTTTTAGCTGATAGAACAAGAACAATCTACCACCGTGAATTAAATAAATCTATATTCTGAATTATTTTTCTCCAAGACATCCACTGAATTCATCGTGTTATTTCTAAGCACTATTTTACTTCCACCCACTTCTTGAATTTCATGCACGTTGCAAGAAATGTTACGAAACTGAAGAAAGTGGATACTTGTACGAAGTTCCTTATTTTGTTCAAAGAATTTCTCAACTTGTTGGATGCAACGAAAAGGGCATTTCTCCAAAAAACATTTAATGAGATTTTGGATTTTATTTCAGTTTTTTCTTTTTTTTTTTTGGCTTCTGATTTTGATGCCCTGCCAGATTTTCCAGACTATCTTGGAAAACAGGAATCCCAACATTTCAGAGATGGCGTATCTGAAAAATTAGTTATAAGACACACACAGACAGACAGACAGACAGACCTGATGGACCAAGTGCAAGAGAGATATAAATAATTGCGCTTAAAGGGACAATTAGAATCCTAAAAAGATCTCTTGGTTGGAGTCTCTAAAATAGTGGTTGACTGTCCAGCATCCGGTAAGATGCCCCATCCTTAGCACAAAAAAATAAATAAATAAAATAAAAAAAAAACAATAATAGACATTTAAAAAAAACTCAGTTGATCTTATTTGTTTGTTTATCTCCGAGCACATTGGATGACGTCATCATTTTGTTACGTCATCCATTAAGTTTTGTAATTTTTGTGTGGGGAATTTTGTATTATTTGGATTATCACAACATTTCGGTTGATGCAAGTTTCGACCTTCTCTCTTTCTTTTTTTTTGTTTCAGCAAAAAGTGATGGAATTGTGGATACCTTATGTAGCTGGTGTCTTACATGGTTTGGCCATGTACAGTGTAGCACCTTTTACACTAACTACATAACACATCTAGATATTCTGGAAACTAGGAATTTCTTGAGACACATAGATTGGTCAATGTGGTGTTTAAGAGTCACATGGACTGGCTTAAAATGTAAACCCAATCAAGCGAACAAATCTATATAAAACAAATACGTAGGGTCCTTTTTCTTTTTCACTACTATGATCGACTGCCCTATAATACTAAATCTGGAACGGTTATCACAAAAGTGTTCCTCTTTTGTCAGAAGACCCAACAACTACTACACATTGAAGCCTGAACATTTCTTCAAGTTTTGGAAAGTGCAGTTTTGCACTGCTTCCTCCATCTTTTATATATTAATTGGTCGTATTATGGATGCTTTATATGTGTGGCGTATGAGGTAGTTTGGCCATGTATAGTGTGCCACCATTTGCATCAAATCCATACCATAACTGAAGAAGACCTTGCTGAGTGCGTTAAAAGTGGCTTGACTGCATGCAACATGACTGAATCGGACCACATAACGAGCAGACATGAGACACTGCCTGCTGGGTCCACCCCAGAGTCAGGGAAATTTGCAGCATTTTTAATATCAAAATCAAATGATGATGATGATGATGATGATGATGATGATGATGATTTACTACCTACTTTCTTGTGTATTATTTTTTATTGCATGCATGAGTAAAATTGTTCAATTAAATACACACAGTTGTTGTTCCTTTTCTTCAAAAGCTGTCGCCCCCAATCCCAGTTTCTACACTTGTCTACAAGTACAGATCCTTTCTTTTTTGAGTTTGAAGCAAACTTTATTTTGAAGACAAAAATCTCCCAAACTTCACGACAGTTGTTTTTTATGGACAAATTATGGTACTGGTGCAATTTACAGACCTTGCTAATATAATAACATTATTATTAGAAAGCCATTCTTAACTCGAGGAGTGGAGGGTTAACTATCCTGTAACTTTCACGTAACAATTTAATAAACAAAAGATACTATAAAAATTGAACTTAACTTGAAAATCCCATCTAAAAAAAAGTACTAAAAATATTAGCATTCAGTTTTTATAACACCATTTTAATACGATTGAATATCTCGTGCATAGCTCTGAACACGTCAGTCACGTGACCCTACCCTTCTCCTCCTTTGCTACTAAACACTTATGGTATGTGATACTTAAATAGCCCGTCCCCCAGGGAGACATTTGACATTTCTCCCAACAGATATTTAATACTAGAATCTGCAGTTTATCTCTAACAAATTATTATGACTAACACATTATTTCACGTGCAAATAAACATCGTTTTTTTTTTAATATTTAGTCATGACACACCAAGATTAAAAACAACTCGAGGATAAAGGTTAATGCAATGGATATATTATCAGTTGAATGATGAAGAATATTATGAGAGGATTAAAAATGATGAATAGAATGAATAAAGTTTGATTACTTATAAGAATGGTTTATGACAAGTATTTATTGACATTGGATTTGAAGATGACCGTGTTATAGTCTGCAGGGAAGCATTTCCGTGATAATATTTTATGGTGATGGGCAATTTTTGAAAAGAAATACTGCTCATGAAAAACCCACCTAACGCCGAGGACATGTAGGAAAAGGGAAAGTTCCTTTCAGTTGTGGTAGGAAGACGAGTTCTTGTGAATGTTTTGCAAGGAGAAACCCGAGATCAGAGCTCAGTCAAGCACCTTCAATACAAATAACAATAGACTAGCAAAGTCTATTCTGTGTTCATGAAAATTCCATTTGATGTTAGGCACACAGTGGAAGAAAAGAAAGATAGTAAGACGAGTTTTTGCTGTGAATGTCTTACAACGACGAAACAGAAATTGTTATTTTTTCTCCTCTGAATTCCATCCACTCCTAATTCGTGCAATTGCATAAACATTTCTTAAGACCCCTTAAGCTTAAGCTTTAAATTTTAGACATTTTCTAGAATAAAAATAATGTAATGGATTTTGATCAAAATTAGAATTAGGATTCTAGACATAAGGTTTAGTATTATTATATCTTAATTTTAATCTTTGTAAAAGGATATAAAATGTGATACAAAACTGTTGTGGGAATTAATTTTAACCGTTCTTGGACAGGAAGTCTTCTAATACTATCTACAATATTTTATTAGTTCTTAATTTTTCTGTGTTTATACCTCATCGTGTGGGGTTTAAAATAGAATTCTATCGACACACACATAGCTCACGTTTTCTTGTTTAGTGCTTTTTCTTTCTTTTTTTAGCGATTTTTCTACCTCGCCGACTATGTTGTTTGTTGTTTAATTTATTTGGAATCGTTTATTCGGTAAAGAAAAAAAAAAACACAGAAAACAAACAAAAAACATGTCGAGTGTTACGTGAGAACGAGAAATAATGTCCGACATGAGGGTATATCACATCTTAGGGATCTTGATAATCGCTAAAAAATAGAAAATTAAAGAAATTACTAAGGGAGATTTGGTTTTAAAAAGAAAATAATAAATTTTAATATTTTTAAAAATATAATTTAGAGAGAGAGGGGGGGGGTAAAAACTATATCTCCCTTTGAAAAGCAACCAACAAAAAATGAAATTAAAAAGATTCTTGATAAACGATAGCGGAGTTCTCAATAAAATTGATTAATAAATTTATTTAGTGATTACTTTTTCTCTTAATGATTAATTTTAGAATTTTGAAGTAAAAATTAAAAAAATTAAAAATGAGTTAACGAGTTAAATTATATTAAAAAAAAAAAAATTTATTATTTTCCTTTTAAAACCAAATCTTCCTCAGTAATTTCTTTAATTTTCTATTTTTTAGCGATTATCAAGACCCCTAAGATGTGATATACCGGACATTATTTCTCGTTCTCACGTAACACTCGACATGTTTTTTGTTTGTTTTCTGTATTTTTTTTTTCTTTACCGAATAAACGATTCCAAATAAATTAAACAACATAGTCGGCGAGGTAGAAAAATCGATTTTACCCTTTTATGAACAACAGTAAATAAGTAAATTCTTTTTATATTAATATAAAAAAATATGCGGTCTCGTTTATGAACATAATAAACGCTTTAAATAAGTGAAACCACTAAGAACTTAGCCAGTTAGGTAGAAAACGGACACTTAGAAAATCGATTTTATTAAAAAAAAAAAACAAACAAACATTAAACAAGTAAAAATATATTTAGAAAATATTATGGGGGGCTATAGTCTATTTTAAAAAAAACAATGTCTCCTTCAAGAACGATCATAAAATGTGTTTTCAATCGATATTTATTCAATAAGGGACCAGTTTTCCTACCTAGCTAAAGGGGACGAGTTTTCCGGAGACGAGTTTTCCGGAGACGAGTTTTCCGGAGACGAGTTTTCCCGGGACGAGTTTTCCTAAATTCAGTTTTCCTACCTAGCGAAAGGGGGCGAGTTTTCCGGAGACGAGTTTACCGGAGACGAGTTTTCCCGGGACGAGTTTTCCTAAATTCAGTTTTTACTCCCCCCCTCCCCTCTCTAAATTATATTTTAAAAAATATTAAAATTTATTATTTTCTTTTTAAAACCAAATCTCCCTCAGTAATTTCTTTAATTTTCTATTTTTTAGCGATTATCAAGACCCCTAAGATGTTATATACCGGACATTATTTCTCGTTTTCATGTAACACTCAACATGTTTTTTGTTTGTTTTCTGTGTTTTTTTTTCTTTGCCGAATAAACGATTCCAAATAAATTAAATAAACAACATAGTCGGCGAGGTAGAAAAATCAAAAATTTTTTTATAAACAACAGTATATAAGTAAATTCTTTTTATATTAATATAAAAAAAAATATGCGGTCTCGTTTATGAACATAATAAACGCTTTAAAATAAGTGAAACCACTAAGAACTTAGCCAGTTAGGTAGAAAACGGACACTTAGAAAATCGATTTTATTAAAAAAAACAAAAAACAAAAAAAAACATTAAACAAGTAAAAATATTTTTAAAAAATATTATGGGGGCTATAGTCTATTTTAAAAAACAATATCTCCTTCAAGAACGATCATAAAATGTGTTTTCAATCGATATTTATTCAATAAGGGACCAGTTTTCCTACCTAGCGAAAGGGGACGAGTTTTCCGGGGGGGGGGGGGCGAGTTTTCCGGGGACGAGTTTTCCGGGGACGAGTTTTCCGGAGAAGAGTTTTCCCGGGACGAGTTTTCCTAAATTCGAAGTTAACAAATCCGACATTCAATTTTTGCATTTGCATTCCCATCTGTTTGAAAAAAAAATATATATATTATCAAAGGTAACATGATGTTAGACACATGACCTGTGTGTGGTCAGTATAAACCAATCACAGAGCAGCATTAGAAGCACATTTCTCAATTTCTTGACAGAAGATTTGGTTTTATTTAATTTTCTGGCCGAAAGAAAGCTTGAACCACTCGACATATTGCTCTTGGTTTCCTTCTGTTTTCTGCATATATTAAAAAGAAAAGGTACTAACTTAAACAATGTCACGGTGCTGAAATATGCAGATGACATCAAGCTGTATCTTGAGATAAAATGGACAGATTTTGAATTCTATAAATCTTCCTTGCAATCAAACCATGACACAATACAGCAATGGCTGTAGACGGACAGCTGGAGCTAAATGCTGTGATCAAGTATAGTACCGTGCATTTTGGAAGGAAATATCCAGCGTTTGCATGCTCTCTCTTCAATAATATCATGAGGATTTCTTGTAAATGTGACCCGGACATTATTGTCAGTAGCAATTTGTATCGAACAAATTCTATCTCTAAAATTGTCAAGAAAGCCGCCCGTGTCTTGGCACCACTCAGCAAGACCTCTGTAAGCCATTCCACAGCTATTTATTTAAAACTGTATACAGCTATGGTGAGGCCAGAATTAGAATTCAAATCATCAATCATCGTCGTGGAGAGAGTATGTGGCTGCTGGAATTTTTCTCTTGAAACATTGTGAAAAAACACTTAAGATGAGAACAGTAATCCACATAATACAAATACAGTAGAACCCCCAGGATACGGCATTAAAAATTAGTAACAAAATACAGTACAGTATATAATACACATGCATATAATCAAATAACATTATAAATAACACCGTACGGCGGGGCAAATACCATAACCAGGGTCTGGAAAAGCATCGTATTCCATATTATAACCTGAAAAAAAAAAAAATAAATAAATAAATAAATAAAATAAAAAATAAAAAACAAATTCTAGGGCCACCGTGTTTGGATATTAATTTTCTAAGAGTTTCATAAGAATTGTTCAATAATTATTCAATAATATTGTTTTCATTTTTCAATTAAGTTTTTCATTGAAATTGTGTTTATTTTCACTTAATGTTTCATTGAATTAATTTCATATCTGCAGAAATAATATATTTTTCATAAAAAAAATATTGGTCAGCGTTACTAAAACCATACATTCTATATTTTAGAATATCTTTTTTTTTTTTTTTTTTTTTACTAAAACCTCACATTTTATGTTTTGGAGTATTTATTTATTTATCTAAAAGCCCACGTCTTATGGTTTGAGACATTTTTTTCATTATCAAAATCCTACATTTTATGTTTTGGCGTATTTTATTTATTTATTTATTTATTTATTTTTAACTAAAACCCTACATTTTATATTTTAGAATTTTTTCTTTTTTTTACTGTCCTCTCTAACGTGCTCATTCTCCTTTTTATATTCTCTTTCTTTTTTCTTAGCAGTGACGTCATTTGCCTTTGCATACGTGCGTCCCTGCTCACTGCTCAGTTACAGCTATGTCAAAAGAAATTTTATGGCAAGGAATCCTTATCCTTACTTCGGTTTGTTCGCATTTTAAAACACTGTCTAAATATAATAATTAAAATGAAGAACAAGTTGCCACAAGATTGCTTCCATGAAGGTTAGAACATGACATTATCAAATTCAATGTCACTAAACACTTGTCATCAATCGTCCCCCGCGAATCATCAAAAATTTATTCATTCCATTCACTATTTTCAATCCTCTCATAATACTACAGATGCTAGAGATTTGCAGACAAAAATCAAAAAAGCTAAGTGGCTGACTATAGTCGAGGGCAACCTGAAGGCTCCCTTTCCATTAACTGCTACGCCCTGGTACAGAGGAGGGTGCCATTCCATTCCCAGGATTACACCACTTATCCTTGATCCTTCACTTATAATACTGTTAACTAAAGGTATATAAAGTACCATTTTTTTAAGTCTTTACTCTTTAGTATGACTTGACCGAGAATTGAACTCCAGTCTCCTGGCTATTAACGAACACTCTTACCATTATGCCAGATGAGCCGGTTTCTTTTCTTTCGATTTTTTTTTTTTTTTTTTTTTGCTAAGCGTGTTGACATATCCTGGCGGTATATGTTATCTGTCGGAAAACGCCAATGAAACTTTGGTTTCAGCATAGTACCTTTCTACATAAGTACCAATGTACTATAGTTCGTATTATTTTAATTATTTGAAATACTCTTATCATCTTGGATGTTATTCTCACAACGTTTCGGTTGATGTAACTTCCGATCTTCTTCAGGTGCATTTATGTTTTAAAGCATTTTTTTTTTTTACTAAAACTTCCACATTTTTTTTTTTTTTTGAGTATTTTTTTCTAAAATTCACATTTTATGTTTTGAGGTATTTTAATTTTTTTCTTTTTACAAAAGATCTTTAGATTATAATACTTTTATTACAAAATCATAAACAACTGAGTTCAAACGAATGTTACGTTTGCCGGCTTGAACATTTCAGTCTCTCTGGCACCAACGATTCAACATTAATCATTATCGTAGTAGCAGCAGCAGCGTGGTAGACGGGGGGGGAAGGGGGGAGGTAGACAGGCGGGCGGGAGGGGATGTTATAGGGTACATTTTCAGGTAATCAGTCTTGTAAATCTAAATTAGAAGCAAATTTCCTGCTAGAACAGAGAAGAAGGAGGAGGAGAAGGAGGAGGGGAGATTGTCAAATTGTAAGTAATTTATAAATAATTTATTTATATGGTCATGAAAGAATGAGAAAAAAATTGGTTTCCATATTAACAGTAGATTTATGTTTTTTTTTTTTTACATAGGAGTCACCACTCATCAAGGCCCAGAGGCCACTCGAGGATAAGGTTTAATTGGTGTACAGTAGTCAATGGGATAATATCGTAGTAATTGTTAGTAGTGGAAATTTGGTAAATTGGATTACTTAAGGGGAACGGCTCATCAAGAACTTGTTTACATTGAACATGAAGACGGCCATAGTGTAGTCAGCTGGAAAGCATGTAAACGGAACAGAGTTCCACAGGCATGCAGTTCTAAAAAAGAAGCTTTGTTCATCGAATCTATGTTTAGGTTTAGACACAGATAAAGAGTGGGGAAAATTATTGATAGTGGTTTCAAGTACCAGAATATTTTTCATGAAAGTTGGCGAGGGGGGACCATAGATTGGAGCTCAGACGAGCACTTGTCAGGAAAATAATGATAAAGCAGAGACAGGCTCACAACATCTCTTCTGCTGTTGTTTTCGTTAAATATTATTAATTTATATTATCTTTAATAAATATTATTAAATGAGGAATCATAGCAAGTCAAAATTTATTGTTGAATAAACACAACATCAGTCAAATGCGAGGGCCATTTTGTTGGCTTCTTTTACATAACGTTGACACTTGTCTCAATTTTAAATACATAATACTAACCAAATTTTAATGGAAATGATACCGCATTTAATAATATTTAACGGAAATAAAAGTATACATTAGTTTCTGAATTTTTGATATGAGGATGGATAATTTGCAAAGACCTGGTAAAATTCAGTTTTAAGTTACATTTTTCTGGAGGTTCAATCCTCAATATGGGCGACACTCAAGATACAATAGTGAATTACTTAGGACTTTTACACAGTTATGTCTAACTGAATAAGAACATGCTACCTCCGTGGATTAAATAAAAAAAAGGGGGAGTAAAATGGGATGGAAGCCCTTTGGGAAAATTCATATATACCCAATTCGGTATAATAAATATTCCATGAATTTCAGAGTATATTAAAGGCTTTTTGGGAGACATAATACGGACATAATCTCCCATTTAAAAAGGCGAATATTGCAGATTTACATTGAATTTTGTCAATAGTCATTAAATACTAATTAAACAAGATTCCCTGAATTTCAATTTGTTCTTAAGCCCTGCGCGAGCCTTTTCTAGTCTCACACAAAACACACGTTCACATCTCAAGCTATATTACTTGTCATATACATATGCGCACACAAACATATGCGCCCACGTCCACACACGTACATATATTCACGTTCGCATACATACACTAACATTCACGTGTATATACACACACGCTAACGCACACGCATGTACTCACATACGCGCACACGTACGCACATGTAAGCACAGATGGACGACGTCACTTCTTTCCAAAGGAAATCTACACATGCGCAAAAGACCACCGGAAACACCTATAAAAGAAAGAGCAATAAGCGGCTTCTCCCTTTTCCAACTTGCCTTCCGAGGTGGTTGGTCGGCACACCAACCACCGCCGTTTCGGCAGGCGCGCGCATGCGCGTGCCTCACACCATTTGCTACTATGTGGGCAAAAAGCTAACAAACAGTACGTACACTTTATACGCTTTCTCTCTCCATGAACTGGATTGGCATTCTCACTCTTTCTCTCTCTATATATACAACTTGCCCCAGAGAACACCACCGCGTAGCTGACTTCTAACATGGCGCACAGATTAACTGATGTCAACCCTCTATCCTTTTCTTTGTCTACACGATGGACTGCCATTTCTCGTTCCATTACATTACTCACTTCTTTTCCCACGCACAAACAAACGATAGTGAGATGAATACACATTTCCTTTTTCTTTTTACACCACCAGTCCTGCAACAAACGATGGTTACACCTGTGCGGACATGAACACGTGTTATATCTAAAACATGCAGTCTTTCAACAGTAAATAAACGACACGTTGATCTTATCCATCAATTGAGTTTTTGTTTCCTTCAATTCCATTCGTTTCATTATTTTCTTTTGTGACGGGATTAGGATTTATATATCCTGGTCCCCTACAGCCCGCCCCCTCTCCAAGCTTAAGCCTTAAAGTTTAGTCATTTTATAGAAGCAAAATCATTTCAAGGATTTTGATCAAAATTGGAATAAGGATTCTAGACATAAGCTTAACCTATCCTGGGTTTATGCTGCTGCAAATGCAAGTAAGAACATAAAAATGATGCAAAACTGTTGGGGTATTAATTTTGCTCGTCCTGGGATAGGTATTCTTCTAGTATACATGTTAGATAATGATATGCTTAAAAGTTTAATTAATTATTAGCTGTCTATCTATCTATTTATCTATCTATTCAGTGATATTGTTAAAATAGTTTATATTGGGAATTATTTATTGTTTATAGAATAAAGTGTAGCAATAGGTTTTAGCTGAGGATGTTTACATAAATTAGCTAGGTTAAATAAACAAAATGGCCTTGAGCAGGTATACATGGAAAGGTCGCATGTCGAGAGATGAGTGCTTTTTAATGATGACGTGACGGAACTGAGGTGAAGACATCGGGAAGTTTAGTCAGTTGAAGAGTTTGAGTTTGGTCATGGAAGTGAACAGACGTGATTCAAGCCAGGAAGTGAGGCTGTGAAGAACAAGCATGGAGACACGAAGTGCAGACCCTTTCTGAAGACCATTAGAGACAGCTGAAATAAATTTATATTTTAAAAATATAAAGTGTTGTTCTGTGGTTTCACAAAAGAAGGGAGAACTGGGATCTCAATTGGTTATGATGTTGGTTATTTCATGTTTTATCACGGAGCTCAGCAGTAAAGATAGAAGAACTCTTGGAGAAAGAAAGGTATGAAGTATATATTATTCTTCTTATAAAAAATGATACCTTTATGTAAATATGAATTGTAATATATACCCATGTGATAACTCTCTGGTGCAACATGACTCAGTTTATACGTTGATGTCACATCCCCTGGCTACACAACAATACATACAAGTTATACGTTTAAAACGGGTGCCGTTATAAGAGCAGTATCCCACCTCACTATGTAATATGACTGTTTTACTGCCAATCCACCTCTCTAAATACAACATACATACGTAATTTTTATTAGCATTACTTACTTATAGCGAAAATAAAAGTAAATGCATAATGAATTCAGTGGATATCTACCAGAGGCAGTGGACAAAGAAAAAAAAACCCATGCGATTGTTGTCAAAATGTAATTTGAAGGTTGGGACAGAAGCCATAATATGTGCCGCACATGAACAAGTGCTCAGGATCAAATATGTGAAGTATCACATTGATAAAACGGCTGAAATTCTCTTGTGTCGACTGTGTAGTCAGAAAGGTAAGAATATACTTCGTGAGTATTTGTGAGAAGTTAGGTCCAAAAAAGTACAGGAGACGGCATGGCAATATTATGAGACAGATCCATTAGGATATATGCAAGAAAAGAGGGTTTGAATGCAATGAAAAATGGTTCAAGCATGATCCAGAAGGGGTGGGAGGAGTGATAATGTGAAATTATTGTGGGATATGAATATCCAATGTGATAATGTGATTGAAGTAAGGAAACCAGATTTAGAAGATTTGGAAAAAAAAAAGAACATGAGGCGATAATCATTGATATAGGAGTACCAGCTGATGAGAATATGGAGGAAAAAGAAAAGGGGAGAGTTGAAAAGTATCAAGACTTAAAAAGGGAGATAAGAGGATTGTGGAAGTTGAAGAAGGTAGAAATTGTACCTATGGTGATTGGGGGCCCTGAGGAGTGTGACAAAAGGATTTGATAAGTGGATTGAGAAAATTGTGATCCATTGCAATGTTGTGTACTTTAGAAGACTTGTGGAAAGTGCTGGAAGACTGACAAAAGAAAATACTGATAGGCCATTTGTTATGATTTGCCGATCAACATAAAAATCGGCAAAAACAACAGCCAGACACATAATATGGCAATAGAAATAATTATGATCATATCATTGTAAGTATAATTCTGATTTCGTTTGATAACGACTCCCAGAAAAGAGATGGGATTCATTCTCAGAGAACTCTCTCTCAACTCCGGCTCCAAACCAGAAGCTTCAAAGATCATGTGTTTTCCTGAGGATATTGATGGTACCTACAATGGCAGAAATCTGAAGACTACCCAAGTAATGATAATAATAATAATAATAATAATAATAATAATAATAATAATAATAATAATAATGATAATAATAATAATTCCCTCCTCTTCCAAAAAAAAAAAAAGAGTGAAACCAAATAGCCAAGTAGTCAAGGAAGAAGGAAAGACGGAGGAGTGAGAACTGACCTGACCTCCACTGTATAAGTGCGAAGAGAACCGGGACCTCGGGGAGGCTTACTGACACTCAAATTCCAGTAAAGACCAATGGCCACAGCCAACGAGAAATCAATGGCAAGCAGCTGTTGCGATAATGCAAATTTATTTGTAAATTGTATCGAAAGAAGTGGAGAGTACTGGAAAATCTGGGGAGACTTGTTGTTGCTCAGCTTCCAGGGAACACCACAGGCTGTATTTAATGAGATCTTTGATAACCTGTGAGAAAGCTCCTTGTGAGCCAATAATAATGATTGACCCGTCTAGTCCCTTCGACACTCACATAGGGAAGAAGGAAGAGGAAAAGTGCACCAATTATTCCGACTTGAAATATGAGATTGCTAGAATTTTGAAATTGAAAGAGGTTGAGGTAATCTCTGTTGTAGTTTGGGGGCATTGGGATCTGTGGTGAAAGACTTTAAAACAAAAAGATAGAAGAAAACACCACATGGAATCAAGAAAACTGAAACGGTATAATTATAAGTTACTCCCTCCTCCAAAAAAAAAAAATAATAAATAAATAAGAAAATAAATAATAAGAAAAATAGACTTGAAGTGTTGGCATTAACTGGCATCATGGCAATTAGTCGTAAAGGGTTAAGGAGGATGGAAACCTCAAGGAGAGAAAATATTAACCAAACTTCCACTGGATGACTGCAAAGAGGGCTGGGACCTTGAGGAGACTTATTGTCACCTAAATTCAAGTAAAGACCAATAGTCGATACCAGTGAGAAATCGATGGTAAACAGCTATCGTTATTTTCATGGCAAGTGCTCATCTGAGCTCCAATCTATGGTGCTCCCTCACCAAACATTCATGAGAAACATGCGTTTGGCTGTAAACACTGTCAATAATTTCCCCCACTTTTTAAGCGTAGATTCCATGAACAAAGCTTCTTTCTAAGAACTGCACACCTGAAATTAATAAAATTTATATGTTCAACAGGTAAAAGTTATGAAAATCCGTAAATTGATTTTTTTTGTTGAACTTCTTGACTTTTGTTTCCGTCAAGGAATAAAGGTGAACGTTCGACTTCAAAATCTACATTGTGTTGATTGATGGAAAATAGTTAATTATTTTTAATACCCTCAAAACCATATTTAATTTTTCCCCTCTTCTTTAAAGAGAACAATAAGAAACCAGTGAATACTTCAAATCAACTCTAGCACAATTGTGGAAATAAAATGTGGAACAGCAGCAGAAAACGGAAGAAAAATGCCAAAAACTGCTACTGGAACAAGAGAAAACAGACTTATCACTACAAACTTTAATACATAAAAACTAAGTCACGGAAAGTAACAGTATTCTCATAAAATGCAGTCTGGAACGCTACTGAGAATTTCAATTACGTCCCAAATGAAAATAAGACTTTTGCTTCATACTTTACAAGGTATAAGGATCTGTATAGCAGTGATTGTGCTAATTGAGCAGACTCTAAAAAGGTCCGCTAATTGCTTCGAAAATTGGCATCCACAGAACACAACAAATCCGTGGATTACATTTTACCATGAAAAAACGTGTGACTTAATTTGTTGTGAAACCACAAAAAGCCTTAACAGAACTGTTCAGCTCGAAAACGTCATTATTTCATAGAAGGTGGGAATATCTGAATTTAACCAAGAAAGATGACGAGGACTATTCAACATTTGCATCAATAGTCAACAAACATTGCGATGATTTTAAACAAGTTGAACTGAGTACTGACAAATTCAAAGGCCTGATATTTGCAAAAGACTTAAATTCGATGCAGAGTTTTAACTAAATTAGAAAGTGAACTAAACCTGACAGAACAAAAGTTGGCAGAAAACTGCCAATGAGCGATTAGCATAAAAGATGCATAAAAAACTAAACTCTATTCTCCAGAGAATATAAAAAAGAAAGGACATTATTCCCTCACCCCGCCTCGCTCACAGAAAAGACAATTCACTGAAAATCAAAGTAAGCCACAACCAAGTTCATGTTATCGATGCGGACTCTTGTATTGAGGTAAAGATTGTCCATAATGAAAAAAAAAAAAACACTTGTCTGATTTGTAACAGAATAGGACATAAAAGCTCTTTTGTATAGAGCAAAGGACAAAATTAAAAGTCGTGTACGACCCACTTGAACAAACGAAAAAGACGACAAAAGCATACGTACATGAAAAAAAACGTACATATGTGCTGATGAAATGTTAAATAAAAACGTAAAATGATTTTCCCTTATGTCAAATCTCGAGTCTGTGGACTGAAAATTGACAGAGTAGTTTGGTAGGAAAATGTACACACACAGACAGACAATTTCACTTTTATATATATATATATATATATATATATATATATATATATATATATATATACTAGCGGGGGTACCCGGCGTTGCCCGGGTGTTTGGAGGTGTGTGTGGTGTTAAATAAAAAAGAAACCGGGGGGGGGGTAAAGTTGGTAAGATCGAACCCGAAGCCCTGAGGCGAAGTTTGAAAATAAAATCGGCCAGCCAGAATGAGTTACTGAAAGATGTTTGAATTTATTTAAGCAAGAACCAAATTGACAGGAGCGCACGGAAGTCATTGAGCGTTACGACGACGATGACGACGTAGGTTTGTTTGTTATAAGCGAAGTAAAAAAGAAAACAACGTTAAAACTTAAGCGGGGAGGGGGGTAATCAAAACATCGAAAAAAACACAAAAAAACTAACGTAAGGCAAACGAACGATGTTAAATGTAAAAATCGAAAAAAACAAAAAAATCAAACAAACAGAAAAACGAACACGTAAAAAATGGCTTAAATAAGCCTGTTTCGATATTAAAATTTAAAAAATCGGTGGGTACCCGGGTGTTTTGGGGTGTGTGGTCGGGGATGGATAAGCGAAGTAAAAAAAACCCCAAAAAATAGTAAAACGAACGTTACGTGAAAAATGGCTTAAATAACACTGGTTCAATATTTAAATTTAAAAAATCGAAAAAAAAAAAAAGAAGACATCTCACACCTCGATTCGAACCCAAAATGTGTAGATAACGAACAAACGCGCTAACCAAGAGCTAACCCGACGTACATGAAATTTAGTCAGTTTTTCAACTATTTAAAGTAAATCAGGTCATGACGTCATCTGACGCATGCGTAGAACCGGTCGTCGTCACGAGAGGACCGTTTTTGTTGACCCACCCCCCTGTCGAAAATTGTCGATTTCGGGGTGTAAAAATGAACGTTTTTGGCCAATTTTTCGATATTTTTCGAGCGATGGATAAAGTTTCAATATGATACAGAGTTTGTGAATTTTCGTCGTGTCTGTTGAAAGTTTTTAGCGGACACACAAACACACATACAAATATACATACATACATACATACACACATTTTCGCTTTTATATATAGATACACACACGCACACATACACACATATATATATATATATCTATACACATACACATATAATATTTATTCATTAAATATTAATAATTGTTATTATATTTATAATTTTATAATATTTGATATTTATTATTATGATTATAATTAGCAATCAATAAACTATTATTTTCGTTTTATTTGATGAATTTTTACTGTGAAAATGAAAGATGTACTACCAATCATTACAATTATTATAATTGAATTATTTAATTAGGTGCTTCTAACTTTATACTTCAACCCACACCTCTTCAAAATGTTTTTTATAGATAAACTCAGTATATATATATATATATATATATATATATATATATATATATATATATATATTAAATCCCCGAAACAGTGTTTCATGGTAAACAACTGATGATCCCTTAAAAAATATAAAAATTGGTATTATAGTAAATTTGAGAGTTGATGCAGTGATTGCAGGTGATTAAATGACTTACTGACTAGATGTTTTTTTTAATGAATGATAAAAAATAATTTTTTGTGTGGTTTCAAATGTTAAAAACTTCAAAGACTATATATATATATATATATATAATCGATTTATACTACTTAACCTACTCTGACTTTAGTCTGGACAAAGTATACCTAGTTCTATGCAAACAATGTTTGACCATCTTTTGCATTTTATTTAGTAAATTATCCTCAGACATTATTATACGATATCATTGGAGGGTGCAAAGACTGCAATGCTCAGATTTACTTGGTGTGTATTTTCTTGTACTTCCTAATATATACCATTTCAATTTGTATTTAATGTCACTTTTAAATAGTTTCCTTATCCATTTAGCTAAAGATGTTGTTTTCTTGTTAGTTTTTACCTTAGGTGTTTTAAAAGATGTTGTATGGTTACAGAATTTGTCCTTGAACCGATATTCCGTTTACCATACATATGTTCTGGCTCTATTATTTTCAATAACTTCGCATTTATATACTACTAACCTGGGTACCCGGCGTTGCCCGGGTATTTGGAGGTGTGTATTGAGCAAAAAAAAAGTAGCAGACAAGCAGGCTCGAACCCGTGATGCGAAGGCGGAAAAGTGAAAGCAAATCTGATGTCTTACCGCTACTTCATGATGCGACCGGAAGTTCAGAACATTAAAATTAGACAACGTCAATCCAACCGATACAATGACTTGCAAGAATGACTCGCAAAAAATCGACATTTCCTTGTAAATTCCTCACTTGAGGACGAAGAATTATGTTTTTGGCCAATTTTTTTATATTTGTCGTCCGAGACGGCAAGCTTCAAAATGATACAGATCTTGTGAAAATCCGTCGCCTCTGTCGAAAGTTTTAGGCATACATACATACATACATACATACATACATACATACATACATACATTTAGACATAGAGGTGAGATTTATATTATAGATGTCTGAAATAAGATATTTACCTTCCAAGGGACATTCGTTAGCATTTCTACAGTTACAAAGTGTCTCATCTTCAGCTGATGTTTGACCCACCGTTCTAATTTTGCACTGTTAGAACTTATAGTTTTCGCTAAGTTAGTAGTTGTTGTACCGTAAGACGGATTAAACGATACACAATTTTTACACTTTTTTATTCTTCATATTCTTATTTCTATGATGTACTTTTGGAGTTCTTATACAGGGTGGCCCACTTAAAATTAGCCCAGAAAATGTAGTAGAGAGAAGGAACATTCTTTTATTGTTTAAATTACCTGTAGCAATGTTTAAATTACCTGTAGTGTTATAAAAAAAAATGCTGGAAGTGCTTCCCGTTGACATCTATGCATTTCTGAGCACGTTTAACAAGATCTTCCCCGGTGATTCTCCTGGTAGCGTTGGTCTAGATTGTGAGGATTATTTGCATAAACAACTTTGTCTTAAAGTCCCTCAAATATAAAAATCACACAATGACAAGTCCGGGGAAACTTTTTCTTATTGTTCTCTCTTCCATAAACATGTCATGAACTCATATCAGTGAGACTATGGCATGTAGAGCCATCTTGTTGGAAAAAGAACTTGCATTTGTCTTGTGGTGTCAGTTGGTCGTTATGAGAAAGATTAGAGAGTTCGGGCTACTTTTAAGTAGGCCATCCTGTCGTATTTTGATCAGGGTTATTTTTGTTTGTAATATTGTTTACATTATGTTTAAGACTAGAATAATCTATGGCCATGTTGTATGGGATGGTTTTCCTATTCTAATTTTCGCTTCGCTTGGTTCATTGCATTCATATTTAACATAATTAATTTCATTATTATATCCTGATCCAGCTAGTGCTTTGTTATAATATTTTCTCACTATATACATCGTTATAAGATAATCTAGATATTCTTTTATGGATAATAGCTTTCTTGACTGAGGTTTATAATCAATATAATATAACGTTTGATTAGGTATAATTTGTATGTATTGTTAATTAAGTTAAGTGTGATATCTAAAAGAAATTCATTATTTTCTGGTTAAGATCAATGTTCATATTTAAATCAATATCTCTAAAGAAGTTATATCATAATTGTTCAGTTTTTTTTTTCTAAATTTCTATCCTCAGAGTTAACAAAACAGAGCGTAATCTCTATAGAGACCTCCTTTTTATACTCGGTACCTTTCTACCGATTTCCCTAAGAATGTAAAGACCTACCAAGTCTGTTATCTTGGAAGAGTCAGGCGCGCCCATTGTAATGTCAAAGTTTAGTTCCCTATTTTACTTGTCCAAAATTTATTGTTGCACTTAATTAATGTTCTTTTAGCTAATTTTACGGTGACAGTTTCAAGTTTAGTAATATTTGTCTCAGTTTTTGTTTTATATAGTTATGAGGCCTTATCCAACAATTCTGGGGAAATCGATAATAGTAATTGGAGTCAATGCCAAACATTATAAATTTACCGTTTTTACTTTTGAGTAGTGTATTAAACAAGCCAAGAACCTTTTCAGAAAATCATTATAAATTATGAATTATCTTGGACGTTTTCCGCACGATTCTATTTTAAAATATTTTACTAATTACTCCTATGTCTGAGATACAAGGAGAGATTACCCTGATATATATATATATATATATATATATATATATATATATATATATATATATATATATATATATATATATATATATATATATATATATAAAGTGAACTTGTCTGTTTGTCGGTTTGTATGTCTGTGTAAGAACGGTCTCTACTAACTTACTCTGTCAATTTTTGACCTACAGACTTGATATATAGGAAATTCGGACCTATGAAACAAAATCGATTTAGTTTTTAGCTAAGATAATCAGCTGCTAAGGGGTAAAAATGTAAAAATTGGAACTTGGTAGATATAGTTCGATATAATGTGTATGCTCTACCCATGTGCACATTTATATTTATATGTTTAACTCATATATTATATATTTAATTCGTCAAGTTTTTATATGCATATGTCATTAGCTCAGATGGTATCGAATACGGCTAGAAAGCTAAATGTTTCAGTTTTGATTTTAGCAGATGCCACCCAATTCGTATTTTTTTTAAACTTTGGAAATCACTACTACATATTGGGTACAATATAATCATAAGAAAGAATTGTCTCTACAATAATAAATACGAAATCTACACAAATTGAAATATGATATTTAGGCATATTTTAGGGGCGTTCTGCTAGTATGTATGTATGTATGTATGTATGTATGTATGTATGTATGTATGTATGTATGTATGTGTGCGTGTGTGCTTAACGATGATTTCAATATTTTTCCCGATTCCGATACAATTATCAATTCTGTTTTAAATTCCTGATTCCGATACAATTACCCAGTCCAATTCCGATTCTTTTCAAATCTTTTAATCTTTAGCCATAAAGTGTTTTTTTTTTTTTTTTTTTTTTTCAAGCGGAGGCGTAATTTGCATTTGGAGCAGGGGAGATCTATAGGTTTTAGTGTTACTGGTAATTTAAAATCTGAAGATATTTATCATTTTATTAATAATATCAACAATGGAAGATTAAGTTTTAAACGAAGACAAAAATGAAACAATTAATAGAATCGTTTTGGCATCAGAAATAGGAAACAAATTTTTAGACTCTGAGACCGATTCCAATACTCCCAAAAGTTCCGATATTCTCAATTCCAATTCTGATTATTTGTTCCCACATTAGTAGCTACCGAGATATTTAAGTTTGGATCTATTCTTGTGATTTTTATTTTGTATTTGGTGAACAACGAACCTTTTGTGATGACGTTTTTTTCTGGGTACATACGAAATACCGTTCTGATGACAGTCGATGCTTGAAAAAAAGTATGCATGCTATTGCTACATTGTATTACTAAAATAAACATCGTCTTGAAACAGCTGTAAACGACTTTAATACTATTTTCGTACACTCTTTATTTGGAATAAAAGTCGAAAATACTTTAAACTGCTAAAAATACACACACATAAAATGGCTCTGATACTACAGATTGATCGGTACGATAAAATAACATGGCATACTAAATAACAAGTTTACCCTTAATAACAAGTTTGCAGTAGTCTTCGTCATCATCGTCGTCGTCGTCATCATCATCAGCATCAGCATCATTAAAACTGGTCATTGACATGTGTTCACCCACTCAGACATATCTACTTATACACACTCGGTTTTTGCGAGCGCACATACTAATGACAGTTCCTTAGATTTCGCCCCTACACAGTTTCAAGAGCCCTCCTTCCGCTTCCCCCTCTTAACCCGTCTCCCATTCCAAAGTCATACTACTACCACACCGATAAACCAACATCCCTACACAAGTAAGACTCTCAACACACACCGCTTTTCTTCTAACGCCATTGAGAGCAACAACAACAACAACAACAACAGCAACAGCAGCAGCAGAAGCAGCAGCAGCAACAGCTGATGGAGCTGAATCAGTTTCGCCGAGACGAACAGCTTTGCCGAGACAATATGCTGTAAGTAAAGGTTCATTCACTGAACAAAAACAAACAAACAAAAAATCCACAATAGAAAAGCAAAAACACATGCACACAAAAATCAAACAAACAAAAATAACAAAAGAAAAACAAACCAAATAACATTTTGAAACGGAGACCATTCTTTGTTTTAGTGTCTTTTTACACACACACACACACACACACACACACACACACACACACACACACACACACATATATATATATATGTATACACACACACACACACACATAATCTTTCTTTTCGAGCTTACAGTTTTAAAGATGTACACACGCTCTTAGATTCTTCCCTCGTCTCCCCCACCTCTTTCCCTTCTCTCTCCGCCCCCCTCTCTCTCTCTCTCTGTATATATATATATATATATATATATATATATATATATATATGTATGTATATATATATATATATATGTATGTATGTATGTATGTATGTATATAAAATTTAAATATACACATAGCTTCCCTCGTCCCCCTCCTCCTCTCTCTCTCTCTCTTTGTCAATATATATATATATATATATATATATATATATATATATATATATATATATATATATATGTATGTATATATATATATATATATGTATGTATGTATGTATATAAAATTTAAATATACACATAGCTTCCCTCGTCCCCCTCCTCCTCTCTCTCTCTCTCTTTGTCAATATATATATATATATATATATATATATATATATTCAAGCAAACATTATTGCATACAATGAAGATACTTTGCTTTATTATTCTTTTTTTATTTTTTCGATTTTTCGTATAATCTCTTTTTTTATATCGAAATCGAAGATATTAATAAAAGTTCCATAAGAATCACGAGCGTTTTCGATTCAACAACGGATCATCTTCAGATGGTATTGGTACAAAGTACCTCGGCTGTATTCAATAATGTTTGCTTGAATGAAAAACTACTGCCTAAATATACCAATGTCTGTGTGTGCGTGCGTGCGTAATTTAACTACTTGGGACAGTGATTATTGTATATGAATAAATAACAGTTATCATTTAAATAGCTCGGAAGTGCAACGCTCTCTCTCTCTCTCTCTCTCTCCCTCTCTCTTTCTCTTTCTGTGGTGTGTGTGTGTGTGTGTGTGTGTGTGTGTGTGTGTGTGTTATACAATTATGCGTTGAATAGTCGTCCGTACCGGCGATTTCTGAGGGTAGTCGGTTTTTCGCTATCCTTTCTTTGGTTGAAATTAGTTAATTACTGATAAAGAACGGAATGAATGAAAACTTGTCTGTCCCCCCCCCTCCTGAAACCGCCGGTACGGATTTCTAATGATTTCCACCGAATAAAGGCTGACCAAAATTTGTCTATCCCTAGAAACCGCCGATACGGACGGCTAATCAACGTATAATTGTATCACACACACACACACACACACACACACACACACACACACACACACACACACACACACACACTGCAGACATACAATGCTTTTTGTAACTTTCGTTATCTTAAAAGTAACCGTTTCGTCTAGCCTGGCATTAAGTAACCTAAGAACTTCTATTTACTGGGAGGTAAATTCGCTGAGAAGTAATGAATATGAACGTTAAAGCTTGTGAAAGTCTCGAATCTGAGAGTGATTCAGTTGGTATTTAGAGACTTTCAGGAATTCCCGTACTTGTTTACCAAAGAATGGTACGTCAATATTGGAACTATTTACACGTATATTTCTAGCGCTCTTTCTGAAATAACTACCGTAAGTAAAATATGTGTAGTGCCAGTGGCAGTGCCCGTTTGTTTGTTTGTTGTAGCGTTCGCGAACTTCCAGACTTGGGGAGATAACACTAACCATATAACCATATATATTCTGAAACTACATTGTTACTTAAACTACATGGATAAGTATATTTAACTTTAATGAAAGTGGGCGCAGGGAGTCTTTGTTTTCATTGTATTTACTAGAATGGTTACCCGGCGTTGTCCGGGACATTGAAAACAAAATAGAAAAGTTAAAAGCTGCGTGCGACAATGCGACATCTGTCTCTCTACCTCTCTCTATCCGTTGGTGGGGTATAAATGCCCTGGTTTTGCCCGGGATCAATTATATTTGCTGTATGCCTCAAAGATTCAAGTATAAGTTCAAACACTGAGGCAATGAGGCATATTATGAGAAAAAGAGATAATTTGAATATGATTGGATGCCGCTGCTGCTCCCACCCTCTAATTCGGACGTCTGGAGCGGAGAACCAACCCCTCCCTCCTCACGCCATTACTACTCTCTGTCTATCTATTTCTTCCTCCTCACCCCTTTCTCCATTTTCTTCCATTCCTATCCATCTGGACATCCATAAATCTCTATATAGAAAGTTGTAGCTCTCTTTGCTTTATTGTTTATTTGTTCCTATTTATTGGCTCCTCCCCACGAGGGCAGAGTTAGACACAAGGTCGGTTTTTATTGTGGGGAAAATATAGCTCCCTCAAAAGGGGCACTCTTGATAGGAACAAAAATAAAAATTGTATTAGTCATGAAGGATTTCTCCTCCACTGACCGAGGACAGAAAAGGTGAACTGTAGCATCAGAACAGATGTTACACTGTGACCTTGACACGACGGTCATGAAAAAAATGTTCACAAATTAATTTCTGGATACATGAAATGATGTATTTGAAATTTATATATATATTATATATATATATGTGTGTGTGTGTGTGCGTATATATATATATATATATATATATATATATATATATATATATATATATATATATATATATATATATTTTAATTTCAAATGCCAATTAATTTCTAGATACATATAATAATTTTCCCATTTATTCAGCCACTCTGTTGAGTCGTAGACGACGAAACACGTGTCAGTGGATAATTATATTTTAAAAACAATATATATATATATATATATATATATATATATATATATATATATATATATATATATATATACCGCATAAATAATTTAATTCATTCAAAACGTATGGCAAAAACAAAACAAATAGACATCTATGTAAATATGTTCAAACAGTCGTGTGAGATGGACCAGTGATAGGAGTTTGGGCTTTTTACCATGGGGTCCCGATTTCGAATCTTGCTAGTTTCAGCCACTCTGATGGATCGTAGACAATGAAACACGTGTCAGTAGATGATTATATTAAAAAAAAAAACTATATGTATATATATATAAGTAAGAGCTAGATAGTAAGCTTTGAAAATATATATGGCAATTAAGCTACGCAGAATTTTTCGCTTTTTATCTGTGTAGCTTCACTGCCATATATATTTTCAAAACTTACTATCTAGCTCTACTTATGTATCGAGCACTGTTGAAGTAAATACTGAAAATAGATACATAAAGTTTGATGTAGGTACATGAAATACTAATACAAACACACACATATACTGGTGTACACATTTTCATACTTTACACAATATATATATCTATATATATATATATAGAGAGAGAGAGAGAGAGAGATATAATATATATATATATATATATATATATATATATATATACAAAAAATAATTATATATATATATATATATATATATATATATATATATATATATATATATATATATATATATATATATATATATATATAAACTGTGTAAACTGTGCTACGAAACAGGTGCTGTCAAGAAGTGTGCATGTCAACGAACTTCTAGGAATAAATTATAAGATGGTCAACATCATGAAAGTTTGAATATAGACTTTTGTCATTGAGTTGTTATATGCTCTGTAATTACATTGAGCTTCATGAATTAAGGGATTGGTATAAATAAAAGGTGAAATATAATTGAAAAAAAAAAAGATATTTCCGCACGCACACACACACACACACACACACACACATTCTCAGAGCATTTGAATAAGTATATTTCATTTTGATCAAAGGGTTATCATAATATTATGTGTATATTGATAAAAAAATAAATACTTTTAAAAAATTTATTTTATAATTTTAAAATTTAAAAAAAACGTAACTAGATATTGTAATATTTGGTTTAGCAATTAATTTACAGAAAATTATATGAAGGGATGTGACTTCATTTACACCCTTTCATCCAACCAATGTGGATTACATTCTTGAACACCCTCTCAAAAATTGAATGATATGAAAATGCAAACATAAGAGTATAAAGAGTCAAAACAAGTACTCCAGTGGTTGACGTCTAACACTGTACAAATTAAAATATAAACCTTCTAGTGACAGTGAAAGCAATCATATCAGATTATAAATGCTCTTCATCATATATGCCATTTTAGACCTACCGAGCAATACATCTGACAAATCAATATTTTTCTTCCTTTTCATCCTTGCCATATATTCTTTAAATTAAAAAATGCACTTCGCTTTAGTTGTTTTCTGAAAATAATTTTTTGTGGCCAAGAAGATTATTACAATGGAGAAAATTTTTAAACTATGGCCTAAAAGGGAGATAATTCTTATTTTTTATTAAAAATACAAAAATGGAGTATATCTTTAGCCTTTTTATTCATCTCTTACTGACATATATTATTGTTATATTTTAAATTAAAAAAATAGATTAATATGATATGAATTAATACCAGGCAATGCTGGATAGGTACACCTAGTGTGTTATGTAGTTATGGAGTTTAGCAGCAATAAATACAGAGGACTCAATTGCATTTCTAGGAGCATAGTATATTTATTAGGGATATACAATTAAAATTAGATTAAGCATTGATTGATACCAGCGGTTTCAAAGAGTATGGGAAATCCTTTATGGAGCATGCGTTTTAAAATCCTAACATACCTTGCCTGTAGGTTATATGTACTGATAGCAGTTACATACTGCCAAAAATGAACAACACAAAGTAAGTAATATGTTGTAAGTCTCGAAACCCAATGTTGTAGCCTTGCAGAAGTAGTATAATTAACAAAAATTATATATATATATATATATATATATATATATATATATATATATATATATATATATATATATATATATATATATATTAGTGATGGGACGATTCCAATATTTTTCCTAATTCTGATACAATTACCAATTTCATACTTAATTCCCGATTCCGAGACAATTACCAATTCCGATTCTTTATAAATCTCTAAATATTTAATTATAGAGTTGTTATTTTTTTTTTTTTCGATTACCGTAAAAAAGCACATGTTAAATGGGCAAATATTTTGGCCTTTGAGTCAAGATCAAAGTGTAGTATCTGTTCTTCAGATGCTACACTTCAATTTCTTGTTCTCTGTTAGTGGAGGAGAAATCCTTCACGACTGAGATAATTTGCCTGAAAGTACTTCTTTTAAACTCCTCGGCCTAACGTTTACAGGGAATATGAACTGGAATAGATACATTGAGAGCATTGCCAAGGCTGCTGCAAGGAAGGTTGGCTCCCTCTACCGTGCTAGAAAACTACTTACGCCTGACAGTATCCTATACCTCTATAAGGCAACCATTCGCCCATGTATGGAGTACTGTTGTCACATCTGGGCTGGTGCATCTGCTGCTTGTCTCTCGCTCCTGGACAGGGTTCAAAAGAGAGTCGCCAACCTGATAGGTCCTGAACTGTCATCTAGGCTTCAACCTCTGTCCCATCGACGAGATGTTGCATCCCTCTGCCTGTTCTACAAATACTTTAATGGTGAATGCTCTGACGAACTGCAAACACTTGTACCTCCCCGACGTGACTACCCACGACAAACCCGACAAGCTACTAAGTCTCATCCCTTTACAGTAGAGATCCCTAGGTGCAAGAAAGCCTTTTACTCCAATAGTTTCTTCCCCAGAACTGCGGGTCTTTGGAACTCCCTTCCGGGATTCTGCTTTCCCAACTGCAATGATATGCAGAAGTTCAAGTGTAATGTTAACAAACATCTTTCTACTCTTCTCCCTTCATAATGACCCCGCTAATTAAGTCCCTAATAGTAGCCCCCTGCTTCAAAGTGGCACTGTGCCTTGTTTGGGGTGAAAATTGAATAAAAAAAAAAAAAAAAATTTGTTTTTTATTTCTTGTTCCTTTTCTCCACATTAAAAAACGACCCTGGTGTCTAACTCTGTCCCGTAGAAAGACATTGTAAATAGGAACAATACAATTCTAGGGGATTATCTATATATGTTAGTTTTAATGGTTGTTTAAAATCAATAAATATTCACCATTTAAACATTATTACCAGAGGTAGAAGATTTTGTTTTAAACAAAATCAAATAAAACAGATAATTAAAAGAATCGTTTTTGGCATCGGAATAGAGGAACAATTTCTTTCTATTCCGATATTGATTCCAATACCCCCCCCCCAAAGTTCTAATTTTTCCAATTCTCGATTCCCATTGATCAAAAAACACTAATATATATATATAAATATATATATATATATATATATATATATATATATATATATATATATATATATATATATATATAGTGGCAACAAAAATCGCAAATTTAAGCTAAATTGAACGTAACTGTTTAAACAACCTATACCTACTTTGATTCGCCTTTTATTCCTTTATAATTTTACCTGTTAAAAAATTAACTTCAAATCGAGAAGGTAAAAAACAAACTCTGCAGCAACAAATGAGCTTAAAACCACCTTCAAATATCCACATTTTAGGTAACAAAGCATCTCTAATCGTAATTGTTGTTGTTCCAGGTTATACAACGTACATTTAGTCCATATACCTCGACTTTCTCTTGGTGATCGTCAGGAGCTCATTAATCTGCACCTTTCTGGTTTGTCCAAGCGAAAAATCGCCTGCAGATTGAAATGTGATGAAAAAAACGGTATGAATGACTGTGCAAAGCACAAAAACATTGGCAGTGTTTGTGATGCACCTAAATTTGGTCGTCTTAGAGTTACTTCTTATATGGAAAACAATGCTATCAAGATCCGCAGCCTCAAAAACAGATTTGAAACGCCTCTCCTAAATCCAACAACAGTGTAATCTTGTTAAAAATGCTCTCTTTCTACAGTTAAGAACAAATTGAAGGAATTTAATCTGCGAGGTTGTGTTGCAAGACGCAAGCCAATAATTTCTGTAAAGAACAGAAAGCGCCGTCTGGACTTTGTCAGATGCAATGATGATTATAACTTTTTGTGCATATGTATATATTAAAAAGTGTGAATATGTACGGTAATGCCTTTCTATATAATAAGCTTCTTTAACTACCATAGAGAAAAGTTGGTAAAAACCACAGTCGTCAAATCTTTTAAAACTATGACCCCAATTTAAACCCATTAACATTTATTGTTTTGGGCCCAAATTAAATTAAGATGTTTACATCTAAAATTTCAAGTATTTCGACACAAAATTGGCGGTGGAGTTTTGTAGAATCTGCAAAGGTCAACTTTGTAAACTTTGACCTCTTGCCAGCAAAATTTTCGCCCAAAAACTGATTAAAAAGCCTGCTGCATGTCTGAATACCCTTTATGTAAAATTTCAAATGTTTAGACCCAAAGTTGGCTTAATAGTTTGCTAGAGATCGCACAGGTAAAATCTTTTGAACTTTGACCCCTTGAAGCCAAATTTGCAGCAAAAACTGATTAAAAAGCTTGCCCTATGTCTGAATACACTTTATGTAAAATTTCAAATGTTTAGACCAAACATTTGCTGAGTAATTTGGCAGAGATCTCAGAGGTCATGTTTTTTTACAATTTTACCCCAATTATGACCCCTTAACATTTATTGTTTTGGACTCTAATCAAATTATAAAATTATATCCCTGTCCAAGTAACCTATATCTAAAATTTCAAGTGTTTGGACCCAAAATTGGCGTAGGAGTTTGGTAAAGTTCTCCAAGGTCAAATTGTTGAACTTTGGCCTCTTAAGAGCTAAATTTCTGGCCGAAAACCACCGAAAAAGATTTTCCCAAATCTCAATACTACTCATGTCAAATCTCGAGTCTCTAGACCAAAAACTGACAGTTATTTGGTAGGGAATTGTACACACACACACACACACACACACACACACACACACACACACACACACACACACACACACACATTTTCACTTTTATATATTCTAGCCTGCAAGCCCGGTGTTGCCCGGATGTTTGGAGGTTTATGTTGAGCAAAAAAAAAAAAAAAAAAAGCGGTCAATTTTTAAAAACTTTGACCCCTATTATGACCCCTTAACATTTAGTTATTAAGTTAGATCCATGCCCAAAGAACCTATATCTAAAATTTCAAGTGTTCAGACCCAAAATTGTCGGAGGAGTTTGATTTTCCCAAATGTCAGTACTCAGTATATCAAATTTCGAGTCTGTAGACTTAAAATTGACAGAGTTATTGTGTAGGGAAATGTATAAAGACAGACAGACAGACAGACACTTTCTTTTTTATTTCAGCTGGCGTGTTGTATAGAATGGCGCCGAAACATTGTTTTCAGCCATATTCTAGTCAAGTGCTTTTTATCGGTACGTCCGATTATCATCAGGAGAGATTGTTGTTATCGTTTTCCTTTACTTTTCTTATAGGGTTAGTGTATTTATAATTTTTTTCTTTCTTTCTTTTTTTAATTGGTTATATAAGTGGGTACAGAAAGGTTAGGGGCGATTAATGTTTATTGTTAATTTCGATTTTATTATTTTATAGTTTATTTATTTAGTTTCTTTTTAGTTATTAGATATTGTTTGTATATTTGTCCCGGTGTTAAATGAGATCCGGTTAAAGAGGGGGCTGTAATTTTTTGATAAGTATAGCTTCTAGTAATTTTAGTCATTGTGTGCAGTTGTTAACGTATCGACTTTTAGTATTGTTAGTTAAGATATTTCTAATGTCGGACGACTGTAGGTTTTCATCATGGGATGTTAGGTGTTGTTTTATGGCACATTATCAGGTAAATGATAGGTTAGTCGTCAAGAGAATGTTGTTGTTGTATGCGCTGTACGAGTTTTTAGTGTTGGTTCGGAGACATCCTTCGAAGGAGCAAATAAATTCATACACTATGTTAGTATGGTTTAGTGTGGTGTTTGTATTGTTATTGTTTTTGATTATTAAATTGGAGGTTTTAAATTTAGTATAATTTATTATTAGTTTGATCTTTTTGTTCTGGTCGGTAGGTCTGGTGTATCTTTTAATTAGGTTTGTTATTATTTTTTCATTTGTTTTATAGTTAGTGTGTAGTTGGTATTTATAGTATACTTCGATGGTGTCATTTTTGTTAGGGTTAGGGTTTATATTTTTTATTGTGGAGTGATTTTAAATAGAGTTTTATGTACTTATCAACGATTTTATTGGGAAATTTATTGTTTCCTTTATGTTTGTTAGTTCTTTATAAAATATTTGTTGGGTTGATGCTATAATGTATGAGCTGTGAATCAAATTTTATTATTATTTTATCATGCATATATATATGTCAAAACATCGTTAATTCATTACCCACACAGCATCAGCCATATAGCGTAATGGTGAGAAGTCTTGACTGTAATTTGGGCGGTTGGGTTTCGATCCTGGCTTGAAGCAGTTGCCTGTCTAGCCACTCTGAGGAGCTGTGAAACAGCAAAACAGTACTTTATGTGGATGACTATATATATATATATATATATATATATATATATATACAAAGAATATACAATATATATATATATATATATATATATATTGCAGACTGTTATCCTCATCTTCATAGTTGTTGTTTTGCCACGTTTCACCTGAAGAAGGCCAGAGGATGAGTTGGCCGAAACATAGTGAAACAACAACAACTATGAAGATGAGAATAACAGTCCACAAAAGCGAATGAATGCACTAACAACAAGTGCCTTAGAAAAAGAATGTTACAGAAATATACGCCATTATTCTGGGGCCATAACTGCTGTAAATCGTTACCTTGTTAAACGTGTTAAATTTAACTATATTTATAGTCTCTGGGTAGGTCTATTATTCCTAACATAGGTATGTCAGCTTACTTCCATAACATAATATTTATTTATTAATTGTTCATTTTATCTATACACGAGCCTAACAACGTAATTCTTCCTAATTTATTCGAGACCTGAATGTATTCGTACATTTGTGTGTTTATTTCTCCTGGCAGATTATACTGTGTGTTAGATTACATGCTCTGTAAACCCCTTTACGTATTTTTTTCTTTTTTTTTTTCGACGAATTGTTTAAATATGAATAAATGTCAATATGTAAATCCTTCTGACCCTTCACTATTATCTTTTCCTCTTTTTCCCAACACACACGCATGTTGTGCACGATAAATACAACACAAAAAATGACGACCACCTATGCGAGGAAAAAATATACCTGAACACCACGTGCATAGTGTTTATTGCGTCAACGTAGCTTTAATAATTACACCTTTAATTTTTTTTTTTTACTACTAGAAGATGTGCCTGGCGTTGTCCGATATTAAACGTAACGTTAAATTCCTTTAATAAAAAAAATAAAAAAATAAAAAAAAATTGAGGCATGGTCATGTTTTTTTTTTTTTTTTTTTTTTACATGGGGGTCACCACTTATCAAGGCCCGAAGGCCACTCAGGGATAGGGGTTATTGCATGTACAGTAATCAATGTAAGTAAGTATTGTAGTAATCATTAGTATTGGGGGTTTTGATAGAGTGTCTTACTTAGGGGGGCGGTTTGTTAGGAGTTTGTTTATGTTGGACTTGAAGACGCCCAAGGTGTAGTCAGGTGGGAAACAGGCAAGCGGCAGAGAGTTCCACTGGCATGCAGTTCTAAGAAAGAAGCTTTGCTCATGGAATCTACGTTTGGATTTAGGCACAGATAAAGAGTGGGGAAAATTATTGACAGTAGTTTCAGCCAGAGGGGTGTTTCTCGTGAAAGATTGGCGAGGAGGGACGAGGGATTGGAGCTCAGACGAGCACCTGCCATGGAAATAACGATAAAACAAAGACAGGCTCGCAACGTCTCTTCTGTGGGAGAGAGGTTGCAGGGAAGAGAAAAGGGCATCCCCCACTAAACCACGAAGTCTATTTTATACTCTGTCAAGGCAAGATAGGCTGTTTTTAGCAGCTCTTGCCCAGATGTGGCAGCAGTACTCCATACTTGGCTTTTATACAGATAGAAAATTGCATCAGTAGTGAGATATCTTCTGGGGCGGTAGAAGGTCCCATCATTTTCCCAGCGTCCCTGGCAACAGATTTGATGTACGTGTTCCATTTCAGATCAGGAGTAAAGGTCAAACCCAGAAGCTTGTCAAAACATAGAGCCTCTCCAAGACGAGAGCCATCCATTTCAATTGATGCCAGATGGGGATCAGAGCGTTGATGATGTAAAAATATAAATTTGGTTTTGGATGCATTAAAAGTGACCAGCCACCTCTTCCCCCATTGTACCACGTGCTCATTCGAGTATTATGCTTTTTTTTCTAACCAGTTCACTTCTTGTAAGTAAAAAAAAAAATACTCAAGCTGAAATCGAAACCTAAAGATAGTCAAGTACAATAACCATTAGACTAGCTTGACACGTTTTGGAAAATGTTTTCAACCCTACTTATTCTTAACATAATGCAAGCGATGACCACGATATTGTAGACCATACTTACTAATAAAGTGAAATATCGCTGTCTCATCTGGTCTTGATTGACTTTTAGCTATGGTGTAACTTTCTCATACCTTGACATGTTAAATTTGAAGTAACATTTTTTTCCTACCGACCTATCCGCTCTTTTCTATATTTATTTATTTATTTCTATACCTGCCTGGCTTCTTTGAGTTCTGACAATTTTTTTATCTTCATGCAATGATATACAGAAGCACTTTGATAATCGTCTCATCAGTATGAGATGTGATCCTGAATGGGCTTCATACTCACCAAATCTTTTCATCGGTGGTGTTATCTCAAAGATAATATCTATCAAAAAAATCCCCAGGCTATTCCTGAACTGAAGACGGCCATCACGACGAAAATCAGAACAGAAGTAAGAGTGTGTCAAAGGTATTTGGCATTTTTTCACATCGTATTCAGGTGTGTTTATTATTATTAAACACTAAAACTATATCTATCTTGTTTTCTGTCTAGCTTCTTTGAGTTTTTCGATTCCATGTATTGTTCATTTTTATGGCGTCTCTTGCTGCGATGATTAACCTTTCTGTGTTCTACATTCAGTAGCATCTTCCACTTATAGTGCATTATGCATGCCCATTATTATCATCTATATTTTAATACGATAGTGTGTGTGTGTGTGTGTGTGTGTGTGTGTGTCACACTTACATATTCTTTCTTCCGAGTGACTGTGATTTATAATAATTGTTATGACCTTCCATTTTTTGTAATAAATAATTTTACCAGGAATTCGTCATGAGTTTAGGTTTTGGTTTCGATTATAGCTGAAGGAACTCATACACAAATATTTTTTCTTCATAAGTTTTGGTTTTGGTTTTGATTCAAGTCGATGCACCCAAATCATATGGATATATATTTCTTATTTTTGAAATCACTTCATAATATATAAGTATCGATAGAAAATTGACTATAATAATATATACGAAATATGCATGAAATAAAATATTATATTTAAGTGCATTTTACGACCCCCCCCTAAAAAAAAAGTGGTTCCCTGTGGTCGTATTCTTCTGTTTTTGTTTTATTTCTTTTGCATCTTCTATTTTATTGATTAATGTTTGTAGTTTATGTGGATTGGTTTCCACATTCTAGGATTTTCTTCAGGATTTCTGCTGATTTCATTATTGCTATCCATTGTATCTTCTCAGCCTTCTCTCTGATTCTAATTTCTCCCATTCTTTTTTTTAAAAAGTTTTTCAGGACTGTTCGTAGTGCTCCTATGATTATTGGCTTATTATCTTGACTTTCATGATGTTCCATATGCCTTTCAGTTTTCTGGCCAGTCCCATGTATTTGTTTCGTTCTCGGTCTCCTGTGATCTGTTGCAACAGCGAAATCTATCTACAATCTAGCATGAATTTTCCTTCTTGTTAACTATTATATCTGGTCTTCTTGCTTGGATGGGTTTTTCTGTTTGTACGTCCATGTCTCAGAGGATTTTGTGATTTCTGTTTTCAAGTATTGATCCTTGTTTGTGTCTGTACCATTTGTCTGGATGTTCAAGATGCAGTTTTTTGCATAGTTATGATTAATGTTTTAAAACCTTTTTGTCTGACCCAAACAAGGCATATTGTCACTAAAGCATAAAGAGTTACTGTGATAGAAACCAGATTTAAGAGGAGGGAATGTAAGAGAGGAGAAACGGGAGGAGGAGTTCGAGAGTAAACTGTTTTTTCATATTACATTTAAATTTATGCATGTTTGTACAGTCGTGGAAATATGGAGGGAATTTTAAAGGCAAGGCGTCCTATTGTACACTCTTGCACCAGAAATAGGTCTACCCGCTTTACCACAGATTTCAATTTAATTAGAAGAGGACTGCTTTCTCAATTAAGATCTCTGGACCTTGAAATGGACTTCTAGGACATATAGTAAATAAGCCAATACAACAACAATTGAAGATGAAATTGGACAAGTGTTAGGCTGCTGTATGCTGTTCTGTATAAATTTCTATTAACATTTCTGTACATTTATATTTGTGTCATTTGTGGTGCTCTGAGAGTCTCAACAGCTGCTACCAGAAAGGATGTTTGTTTTATTTTTTTTGTAAAATTTATTTAACTGAACTGAGTTGAATGTCAGGCCATGACAGTTTGTATCCTGTGGTCTAGTGCATTGTGTGTCCTGTTCTATAGTAAATTAAACTGAATCAGGGTGCTTCTTGTACTCTGACTCCCACGGGCCAGTAAACAAAACCTAAGCCAAAGATCGACTAGTCTTTAATTGATTTAAACTTTTGACAGACGAATGGATTAAGAATTACAAGTTTTCAACGATCTGTGTCTTTAATAAACATGACCTCCAACCTTTTTAGGGGTAGATATTTCTATCAGCCATAAATCCCTTTCATTCCTATGTGGTTCTGCAAGGGCTTACATTTTGGTTAGCATGTTTTAAGAATGTTGGCTACTCACACATATAGAAAATAAAAAAAAAATGATAAAATATCTCTGGTGGATAAAGCCATTTCATTTATTAATAGTTTGTCTATGACAAACTGTAAACAAATTAACCTTGACATGCCTACATAAATTAAACTTATAATTAAATACATTGTTTCCATACAAATAAAATGCAAAATGTATATAAAGGTAAAGAATGTACGTGCTCAACATAAATGCATTTATTTTGTTTATTCATTTTATTAGTTCAATAATACTCATTATTTAACTGGCAAGCAATCCTTCTAATTAATCCCTTTCCTCAAGTAGTTTTTGGCATTCCTGGATAATTTATTTAGGGAATAAACCTTTTGTCAGCCAGCCTTGTAACCCTTTACTTCACCACTGGGCTCTTGAAGGATTTGTTTTTTTTTTACTAGCCTGTTTGAAGCCAAGGGGATTTAATGCTTTTTATTATTATGATTAGCTCCTTACATTCAGTGGCTTCATGCCTTGTCTGGAGCGATTTCCATTTGACTGTTGTATTTTACATCTAAATAATTATATTTTCTCAAAGAAAGTTATTCAAAGAATACATTTCATCTGTTTTATAATATTCTAAGCTGAAGGTTATATTTATTTTGAAATTAATTTTTTATTAAAGATTGTCCTTAAAAAAAAATTCATAATTTAATCTTTTCGAATAAAGTTATTTAAAAAAGCCAACTGCAAACGTTTCAAAATATTTTAATTCAACTGTTACATTTTACATCTAAATAATTATAATTTCTTAAAAACGCTATATAAAAAAATCAATTTCATCCATTTCATAATATTCTAAACTGAATGTTATATTTCATTTGTACAATTAAAAAATATTTATTTGGAAATTAATTATTTTAAAATATAGAATATTACATTTTAATTGTAAAATAAAAAATTAATTTGAAATTAATTATTTTGAAATATAGAATATTGCATTTTATTTATAAAATAATAAAATTATTTTGAAATATAAACTATTACATTTTATTTATAAAATAAAAGCTATTTTGAAATATAGAATATGGCATTTTATTTATAAAATAAATAAAATTATTTTGAAATGTAGAATATGGCATTTTATTTATAAAAAATATTTTAAAAATTGAATATTACATTTTATTTATTAAATAAAAAATTATTTAAAAATACAGAATATTACATTATATTTATAAGATAAAAAATTATTTTAAAATGTAAAATATTACATTTTATTTACAGAATAAAAAATAATTTAAAAATATTATTGCTCGTATATTAAAGTTTAAAAAATTTAAGTAAATGTTCCAGTAAGTAATGTTTCAAGTTGTGTTACTTTGTAACTTTACTAAACTTGTTTTCAATTATTCAGAAAAGTTTGGTTTGGAAAATTATTAAAATTTAGATTGTCTCCCCATTTTATTACTAGAACTCTTCCAAAAATGAAAACATACTTATGTTTAGTTAAAGTGAAAAAACTCATAAATTTTGGATTGTCTCCTCTCTTTTCCTTAGTGTAATTTTTCCAAAGAAATTACGTAAAGTGCACTTGTGCCCTTTTATTTCTTAGATTTTATTTCAATCAATAGGGTTACAATCAGGATTGGGTTCTGGGGTTCGGGAAGGAGTGAGTCACTCTCTCGTCAACAACACGTTTCTGCCCTCTTCTTTTCCAATCGACCACACCTGGCCTCTCGCCACAAATGTCACACCACACAATCTGAACGTCAGCAATACGAAATTCTTTTTCAAGAGAAGATGTTCACGACTCTTTTCTCTCTGCACCCCTAGGGAAAATTTCCCAGCTTTTATATTCTCCTCTATAAAAAAAAGAAAGAGACAGGCGGAAAAAATAGCTTCTCCCATCATGCTCTGCCTTCCCAAGATGCCCTTTACGTATACAAATGCGCTGGCTATCCTTTCCTTCTTCTTTCCCAAAGAGCGATGCAGATACGCCCGGTACGTTTCTTTTCTTTTCTTTTTTTAACCATATACCACACATTGCTCTCAGTGTGAGATGGTGTTATGAGGGTTAACATTAAATTTTGTAAAAAAAAAAAAAAGAAAAAAAGAGGGGGGGGGGGAATTAACATATTTGAGCTGAGTTAAGTCGATTGAAGTTGTCAGTTTCATTGCTATAATAATTGAGGTCAATGCCACTCTAAAAAATTAAAATAAATTGCATTGTAGTTATACCCCCTCCAAACCCCTCACGACCCAACATACACGTATAATTTCATTACGAAAAGCAGTATAGGTAGGATATCATTCGTGCCAAATTTAAAGTTCATGGCTCCAATAGTCTAAAAGTAATTCTGAATTTCTGAGATGAGATGTGATTAATCGGACAAGCTTCAAGCATGTTCTCAACACCCGAAGAAGGTTGCCGGTTGCAGCGACCGAAATGTTGTGATAATAACACCCAAGAGGAGAATAATAGTCTGATTAATCAACATAACACAAGCAGTCTAAAAGTAGTTAGCAGACGGACAAACAATTTTTGCCTTTTCTATATATATAAGTTAAATCTAGGTTGCAGAATTCAGGTCAAATATAGAGATGACGACGACGACGACGACGACGACGACGACGATGATGATGATGATGATGACGATGACGAAAGAAAAACAATATCGAATTAATGATGTTTGTTTGTGGTTTACACTTATAGTAAAAGAAGAATGTCTTAATTGTATACGAGTTCAAGTGCAGTGAAATAATCACACATAAAGGTAAAAATGTTACTACTACTACTACTACTACTACTACTACTGCTAATAATAATAATAATAAAAATAATAAAAATAATAATAATAATAATAATAATAATAATAATAATAATAATAATAATAATAATAACTAGCGGGACCTGTGGAAATTCCACAGGGGACTCATTCATATGTAATATATTGATGTTGGTATTCTGTAGATGTTCAGTGTAAATGGAGACGCTCTGATATCATGGTAGCTCTTTTGTTTTACTGCAAAAGTATTTATCTAAGCTAGCACGAACGCCCGGCAAAGCCCAGTCGTAAAGTATGCTTAAATATGATATTTTAATTCTTGCAGATTTCGTATATATTATTTTAAAGTTAGGGTTCTATGGATTTTTATATTTTAAAAAGTTGCGATTTCAAAAAAAAAAAAAAATCCATATGACTTGGGTGCATTAGCTCGAATCAAATCTGAAATAAAAACTTATGAAAAGTATATATATATATATATATATATATATATATATATATATATATATATTCTATAATATAAAGCTGAATGTGTGTGTGTGTGTGTGTGTGTGTGTGTGTGTGTGTGTGTGTGTGTGCCTGTCACGAATAGGCTCCTATATGGTTGACTATTTTAAAAAACTGATTACATATAATGATAGAAGATGTATCGAAACACAGGAATGGGTATGTTTGATCCTGCAGAACGGTGGTTCATTAAAATTGTGGGGTCTGCGTTCGCGCCTGGTCCACAAAGTATGGAAATAAAAAATTAAAAAATTTAAAAAATCATTTACAAGTGGTTTTGATATAGATGTACATAATAATACTTTGATAAGTATGTTTTAACTTAAATAGGGATGGTATAATAAAATTGTGTTCGCACCTGACCTCCATAGAATGGAAATAGGCACAAACTTTAATAAAGACTTTTCATATCTATCTGCGTCAGTATACTTTGATAATTATGTTTCAGTTTGAAGAAATATGGTATAATAAAATTATAGGGTGTTCGTTCGCGCCTGAACTCCATAGAATGGAAATATATCATAAAGTTTAACAAAGTTTTTTAATATAGATCCACAGAATATTGTGATAAGTGTTTCAATGTGAACATGTATGGTATAATAAATTATGGGGTTTATCTATTTTATTTTTACTTTCATCATATTTTGTTTTGGTTTTGATACTCCCGAATTCGAAGCTATCTCTTTACAACCCTTCCTTTTCATAACCTATCATACTTTAATAAATCAGAGTCCATTTTCTGTAGGCTGTTTTTGAACCCAGTCAACGACGGGTACTTTTGCTAGTATATATATATATATATATATATATATATATATATATATATATATATATATATATATATATATATATATATATAACTTGAGTTCCTTCAGCCATAATCGAAACCAAAACCAAAACTTATGAAGAATTCTTGATTAAATTTTTTATAAAAAAAATAGATGATTTAAGTGCCATCAGCTATAATTGAAACCGAAACCAAAACTTATGAAGAATTATTGGTACAATTATTTATGACAAGAAATGGAAGTACATAACAATTAAACGACCCGGATATAAGCGTGACACAGAAAATAACACACAGTCTATAGTATTATTATTATTATTATTATTATTATTATTATTATTATTATTATTATTATTATTATTATTATTATTAATGTTATTATTATTATTAATGTTATTATTATTATTATTATTATTAATCATCATCATCATCATCATCATCATCATCATCATCATCATCATCATCATCATTATTCCTAATAGCTATTTCATAACAGTAAATTTTTACTAGTTTGGCAATTTTTTTGGCAATTTTTCTTTGGGATTTTAAAAATAACATCAACTCTTCTGTTTTCTTTGTCATTGTAATCATTATTCATGTAACTACTACTACTACTACTACTACTACTACTACTACTACTACTAATAATAATAATAATAATAATAATAATAATAATAATAATAATAATGAACTAGTGAGTACGAAAAATAATTTATAATAGCTATTACGACCACAAGAGAGCAGCGGTTGTTGCAAAAGTTTTCCTAATAAAATATAGGTCAAGAGTGGAATGTAGTTCTCAGTGCGCTTTTAGAATTCAGAGCCGGATCTTTTTGACAGATTATGATTTAGGAGTTGAATTGCAAAAATAAATACTTTTGCTTTTTGTGTAGAGAAGAAATACACGAACTCAAAAGCACTTTTGATAAATACTCTCTCTCTCTCTCTCTGTCTCTGTCTGTCTGTCTGTCTCTCTCTCTCACTCTCTCTCTCTCTCTCTCTCTCTCTCTCTCAGCTTTCAGTAAGACGGACAAATACTTTTTGTCCATTTTATATATAGATGAAAACTAGTTCGAGGAATTCAGGTCAAATCTAGAGACGATGACGATGATGATGATGATGATGATGATGATGATGATGTATTTTTGTGGGTAACATTTGAATGCAAAGAAAGGAAGCCTTAATTGCATAGCAGTTCAAGTGCACCGAAATGATCACATGGTAAAAATGTTAAGTGTTTCTTTCATGAATCTTTACAATGAGGGACCTTTTTCTTACTATTCGTTGTTTTGTAACGCTTCAGCTTCTTTTTTTTTTTTTTTTTTTTTGTTTGAAAGTGTTCTGGGGTTTCTCCATAATTCCGAGCTTTCAGATTGAAGCTGAAGGAAGCAAAAGATTTGAAGATCAAAGAGTCAATTTGGAAAGTCAAAGTCAACTTGGAACAAATACATTGAGAGCATTGGCAAGGCTGCTGCAAAGAAGATGGGCTTCCTCTACCACGCTGGAAAATTACTCACAGTAGAGAGTATCCTTATCTTTACAAAGCTACAATTCGCCCTTGCATAGAGTATTGTTACCAGATTTGGGCTGGTGCATCTCTCACTCTTATACATGTTCCAAAAAAGAGTTTCAAATCTTATAGGTACCAGACGATCAGCCAAGTCCAACCCCTATCCAATTCATACAATGTTGCATCTCTGTGTCTGTTTTACAAGTACTTTGATTGAATGTGCTCTGATGAACATACCCTCTCTGGTCCCCTCGACGCACACACTTCTGACTAACCCGACAAGCTGCAAAATCCCACCTCTTTCACTGTTGAGATCTCTAAATGACAGAAAGCCTTCTACTCTAATAGTTTCTTTCTCCTGGATTGCTAGACTAACAATTCATCAGCAAAAGGTGAAAAAAAAAAAAAAAAAAAAATGATGAAACAGAAAAAAAAAAAAAAACCCTATCCAATCGAGTCAATAAAACCGAAAGCAAAAGTTAAACGTGTATTGTGTGAATTAAAGTTACATTAAAAAAAGAAAATTCACCTTTTTTAAGTAGAGCTTTTTAAAAATATTTTATATTGAATCGTTTTAGGATGTTATTTTATGCTTTCAACATAGATTATCCTTACTTATATGCACTTTGTCTTTAAGTGTGTGTGTGTGTGTGTGTGTGTGTGTGTGTGTGTGTGTGTGTGTGTGTGTGTGTGTGTGTGCGCGCGCGCACGTATTCGTGTGAATTTGTTCCTTATGGACTCGGAAATGGCTGGGCTGATTTTTAAAAAAATTTCTCAGAAATGTACCTTATGTGTCTGACAGTGTTCTTTGATAGGTTTTTATTGGAATGTACCTGATAAGTATTGAAAATTGATAATTGAAAAAATACAATCAAAGAAAGACAGTCTAATTTTAACCAAAGTTAACACTCTGATACGACCTAACCTTACAAATGCATTTTACAAGTAACAATGCTAGAATTTGCTAGTTAAGGCATGAAGTGAAACCGCAATTTATTGTAGTTTTATATTTATATATATATATATAAATATATATATATATATATATATATATATATATATATATATATATATATAAATTTAAAGGAGATTAGAACAATAGTCTAAAGAGCAGAGTGTATTTTAATGTAATAGTAAAATTACTAATTTAATTAAAATACAGTAAAAGAAAAAGTGCTCGTTATAATTTAGATATATAATAAGCTCGATAGGTAAATATCCTAGAGCTAATTTAATATTCAGTTATGTGATTGATAATTTAAAATTCAAATTAGAATTAAATTAAAAATCCGTTTCACAAGAAGGAACAACAACAAAATCAATAATTTGTACGATCGTTTCGGAAAACAATGTTTTTATTGTGGTAGACATTAAGCCACGGACAATAATTTTTACATATAGTATTTTTAAAAAAACAAAGTTTCCTCATCAGCAAAAGTATTGGGAAGGGTTTTTAATACATGTAAAAGACACCATAAATAAATAGCATTAAAAGTAAGGCAGATGTATCTGGAAAAAATTAAAATAAAAGGTATGTATTTAAGCAAATTAATATGGGTTAAAGATAGAAATAAAATAGAATAAAATTATAAATCTAAATTTGGTTTAAATATAATATAATATATATATATATATATATATATATATATATATATATATATATATATATATATATATATATATATATATACCAATAAAAAGATAAAAAAACAAAAAAAAAACAACTAATAAAGATGAGACTAATAGTCCGAAATAAAAATAAAATTAACATAAAAATGCTCATCTCAAAATAAAAAATTCCAATTAAGGAATAATATAGATATATACCAATCGGTACGGACCCGACTATGGAAGATCAGATAATAAATAAATGTGGATTTATAAGATCAAAGAATCCAACCTTGATCGCCCTTCGGGGCCCGTGGCGCAGTTGATAGAGACGTTGAATCTCTACGGTTCCAGATGAGCATTGTCTGAAGATAGCGGTTTCAATCCCACCCAAAGCGTGCCAGAGGTAATTGGTCAAAAAATGTGGTGAGACGACAACAACTACGGATGGCAGTGATGGCTGAGAATGCAGTTAGGAGATTCGAAGTTCCTATCCGTTGCGGTTACCACCTGACGAAGGCCAGAGGAAGTTGGCCGAAACGTTGTGAACCAATAAAAAGATAAAAAAACAAAAAAAACAACAACTAATAAAGATGAGACTAATAGTCCGAAATAAAAATAAAATTAACATAAAAATGCTCATCTCAAAATAAAAAATTCCAATTAAGGAATAATATATATATATATATATATATATATATATATATATATATATATATATAATTATTTACCTTTTAATTCTTCGCCTTTTGAAATCAGCAATTAAGATCAAAGCATTCATATGGATGTTTATTGTAGCTTTTCAACTTATGAAATGATAAATTTTCAAAAAGAACGCTAATGGAATATTTTATATCGATTAGCATACGTTTGATTAAAACGCTAAATTTAAAACTGAAGAAAGAAAGGGGAAGATAATCTTATTTCTTTAATTAAACAATGCAAGGGAGATAATTAGTATATAATTTAATTTATTATTAAGGAATAATAAATCAAGCAAACAAAATATTATAATCTATTTGAAATTATTGAATTTAATATTTGATTATTTATTTATTGAAATCCAAAATATCATAGGTTAAGGTTAAGAATATATTTTAGTAATATATAATAATGGTTGATATATCAGATCAATTAATAATAACAATAATATTGATGATCAAAATTTTTATTAATAAGTGTGTCAAGTTTTAGTTTAATTTTAATATTGAATATTAATAAGTAACATTTTTAATGATTTAAGGTGGTTTATATTTATTAAATTTAAACCAACGTTTATGACTGCATGCGAAAACAAGTTCTCTTGAATTTAAGAGGGTGGTTCTATTTTTTATATCTTCATATTTTAAAACTTTTAGGGTCTCTTTTGTACAAAGTTACAGAATTTATCTCCTGGTTTGTATGCTTTGAAAGATCCTATTATTTGCCATTTCAAATTGAAAGAAATATTGTTATCTTTGAGTCGCCAAATATGCTTGGATAGGGTAGTTTGGTTTAACAGGGAGTGATTTTTAAATGAATATTTGTGCGTTGAAATTCTATGTTTTATTAAGCCAGATGTGGAACCAAAATATATTGTCTCTTGTTTAGTGTAATTATTTTCCGGTAGATTGGGTGTTGGATTATTATATGGTGGGTTGGTCTGTATTTGATTTCATGTTTTAAATAGTTTAGATCTTCAAGTTCATGGTGTTTGGTTTGGTTTGTTTTGCTTTGTTTTGCAGCATATCAACCCTTTTTAGGGTTCTCTGTTACTATTTTACAAATACTTTAATGGAAGGTGTTCTAATGAACTCATAGCATTTGTGCCCCCCCCCCCATGTAAAATCTCCACTCCTTCACTGTTGAGATCCGTAGATGCTGGGAAGCCTTCTACTCTAATAGCTTCTTTCCCCAAACTTGTAAATTTTGAAATTCCTTCCCTGACTTTACTGATCCGTAGAAGTTTAAATATAATGTGAATAGATATCTTGCTGCTCAACTCCCCACAGTCCTCTGTTAGACACAACTCCAAATAGTAACCCCTTACGTCCAACGATCAATATGCTTTATTTGAAGTGAAAAAGAGTAAAAAAAAAAATTATTGTCGAATCTATTAATTTTAGAAAAAGATTTTTATGTTTCAAATATCTATTCATGATGTTTGGTTTGGTTGTTTTGTAGAGGAAAAATATTGCTTTTCTTTTTTTTGGCTTTGAGTTCAATGCACATTGTAAATTACAGATTCCACATCTCTAAGAATTGGCGATCAACCAACGCTTGGCAACCCATTAAATCAATTTGAAATTTGTCAGACAGCTTCATGGAAAGTTGAAATATTATTTCTTCGATCCGCATTGTCATAAACATCATTTACAAGACTTGTTAAATGAATTCTAAGAAGTCAGCAGCCATTTTCTCTCTAAGCCGCTGTATCTACACATTACACCTTTTTCTATTTTGTAGTTGTACACGATGCTCTTAAGCTTTTACGGCTACAACAAATAAAAAGCTGTTTTAATTGAACAGCAATGCAGCTTAAGAAAGGAAGGTTTTTTGTGTTTGTTTTGCAAAAAGGAGTCACCACTTATCAAAGCGCGGAGGCCACTCAAGGATAAAGGTTAATGAGTGCATGATAGTCAATGGGGCAATATTGTAGTAATCGTTAGTAGCGAAAATTTGATGAATTGGATTACATAAGTGTATGACTCATCAAGGACTTGTTTATGTTGGACATGAAGACGACCATATAGTAGCCAGTTGGAAAGCAAACAAATGGATGAGAGTTTCACAATCGTGCAGTTTTAAGAAAGAAGCTTTGTTCATGGAATTCACGTTTAGGTTCAGGCACAGATAAAGTGGGGGAAATTATTGATAATGGTTTAAGCTAGACGAGTGTTTTCCATGTAAGTTTGGCAAGGGGAGACCATAGATCGGGGCTCAGACGAGCACTTGCCATGAAAATAACGATACAGCAGAGAGAGTCTCGCAACATCTCTTCTGTAGGAAAGAAGTTGCAGGGAAGAGAAAAGGGCATCCCCTACTAGGTTATGAAGTCTCTTTTGAAGTCTGTCAAGGCAGGATAAGGAGCTTCTAGCAGCTCCTACCCAGATACGTTAACAGTACTCCATTCTAGGATGTGTTCGGCAGGTAGAGAATTGTATTGGCAGTAGGATATCTAGTGGATCAATAAAATGATACCACCAATTTTCCAGCAACCTTGGCAATGGATTTGATGTACATATTCCATTTCAGATCAGGAGTAAAAGTCAGATCCTGAAGCTTGTCAAAACATGGAGCCTCCCCAAGACGAGAGACATTCATTTTAATTGATGTGAGACGGGAGTCAGAGCATTGATGATGGAAAGATAGAAGCTTAGTTTTAGATGCATTAAAATAAACCAGCCACCCCTTTCCCTATTGCACTACGTGCTCAAGATCAAAGGAGAGAGAGCATCGGAGTGAACTTGGTCACTTACAGCTTTTGAAGTGTTGTCATAGATGGTAGTGTAGTCAGCATAAATGTCTATGAATGATCTTAGGATGTGATTTGGGAGATCATTGATGTAGATCAGGAAGAGAGTTGAACCCAGGATAGACTCCTAAGGGACTCCAGCATTAATGCTAAGAGCTTCTAATTTTTGCCCATCAACCACTACTCTTATAAACTTATCAGAGAAAAATGGTTTAATAATTGAGAAGATATTTCCAACTAGAGATCTTGTGGAGTAGACCTTTATGCCATACCCTATAAACGGCCTTTGATATGTCAAAAGCAATTGCTCTAGAAACGAAACCTCCATCTTTGTCGATTGTATAAAGTGTCCTTACCAAGAAAAGCCGATATTCTCAACTATTTTTTTTCCACCTGACCAGAGTTCCATCTTGAGGGAGCTGTTTTTCTCCTACCTTCCAGCCTTCTGATGCATCTTGCTGCAGTGAGAAAGAATTAACTGATTTTTTTTATACCTATGATTTAATTTTGCAAAGGGAAAGGAAAAAAATAGCAACATCAACGTCAGGCATCTTTTTTGATAGCAGTCGCCAAGACTCCCAGAACATAAGAAGGGATATTTATGTATACATTGTTCATGAATCTTTTCTATCTCTAACCTTAGCAACACGTCTTTCTTATAGAATATTAATGAATTATTTCTATAATAATTACTATCTGTGGTGTTATCCTTTTGAATAACAATAGTAAATAGTACCCTACATATTCTATAACGGTCTTTTTATGTTTTTGGCAAATTGTTTATGTGGACATTAATGTAAATTTGTTTCTGCCCTTTCTGCTTCTGACATTCATGTGTGTTGCCTGCCTCTGCATGAATAGCATATATGAATACACACGTCGCCAAAAATTTTAAAATTATGATATAAAATATTTGTTAGCTTTACATGGCTATCTCATTAATTAGTTCCCTTTGTTGAATACCAGGACCCTAGCTCTAATCCTAACACCAGAACCCGGGCTTTTCTTTTTGAGTTCATCAAACACATTTTTTGACTGATATTTGAGTTATCTCTCTTGAATTATTCTGATCATCAATAGGGAAATGCACTCTCCTGTTCAGAAGCAATACAACTTGATCCGTACATGAACGAAAATATTCATTAGCTTTAAAAGGCTGTCTCTTTACTCGGCTCCATTTGGTGAATACCCGGATTTGTGTGTGTGTGTGTGTGTGTGTGTGTGTGTGTGTGTGTGTGTATAATGTTAATTTATAGTTAACAGAATAAATAAGCTCAAACGCAAGATTATAAAATAAACTATATAGCTTTTTATACTCGTTCTCATATAATAATACATAAGTACAAAAACAACATATTTTGGAATTTTTTAAATTAGGATTGATAATTTGGAGGTTGAAAGTTCAATCCACAGTACAGACGACACTAAGAATACAATTACGAATTACTTAAGACTTCTATCCTATCATGGCTGACAGAACAAGAGCAAGGTTTCATTTGAAAATTCATACAGATTCCTGAATTCGACATATAGATTCCAGAGTTTGATAAGATGCACCAGAAGAAGGCCAGAGATTACATCGGCCGAAACATTGTGAGAATAACATCTTGTAGTCTGAATAATCCAAATCATTGAAAATATTGAGTGATTTTCAAACTCAGTTCGTTCTTATTGGTATCATGCTACAACACTCTTTGACAGGCGAGCACAAAGAATGGTGCGGATTTTTTCTCAGCCTCAGCATGAATTTTGATCCAATTTTCCAGGTGGATCCGAAGATGGTAAAAGAAGAGAATATATAGAGGGTGTTGGGTCACATTGGTTTACAAACAATAATCGGTTGCCATTTGGCAACACATTAAGTTTTTTTTATACTAAGCAGTAACCATTTATCAAGGCTAAAACCTACTCGAGGATAAGGCTCAATGAGAAAGATAGCCTGTAAACTGAATGGCGAATTATATTTTGAGAGTATTGAAAACGGTGAATTCATTTCTCGCTAGTAACGACCATTGTTTTTCTCTGGAATTTGAGCGGTAATAAGCCTCCCCAAAGTTCCAGTATTCTATGCATCCTTCGGTGGAGGTCTGTTTGGTGTTCTCCCTTCTTGGTATTTTCAACCTCCTTGACCATTGATGACTATTTGGTGTGGTATCATCTAGCGCAGGTGTGAGTTCTTTTATTTGAAGCGGAGGTGGGTGGGCAATCAACCTATAGAATTCCTGGCAGTTTCATTTTTACTTAGACTGATTTCTTTTTTTGTTTTGTTCTTTTTCTATTCCGCATTATCTGAGACTGCTTAGTGTTCATCGGTTACATAGGTTGGTTTCCACATTCTTCTTCTTCTTCTTCTTCTTCTTCTTCTTCTTCTTATTATTATTATTATTGATTTCTCTTCGTTTTTCTCTATTCCTTTTGTTGAAAGGTACACAAATGTCTGACTGATTGGACGTAATCAGGATAGTAGGAGAGAGGGCATATTCAAAATAGCAAGAGTTATCAATATGAAAAGAGAGGTAGACAACGAGAGATTGAGAGGGGAAAAAGAGAGAGGAGGAGGTGGGAAAGAGAGGGAGTGAGAGAGGAATGAGGAATAAAAGGAGACAGAGAAAAAGCCAGACAGGAAAGAGAAATAAAAAGATAGAGGAAGGGCGAGAGAGAGGAAGAAGGAGATAGGAGGAAAAGAGGGAGAAAAAGGGAGAGAAAAGGGGATAGACAGAGAGAAAGAGAAGGGGTGACAGATAGAGAAGAGAGAGAGAGAGAGAGAACGAGCGAGAACAACAAAGAGATAGATAGAGAGAGAGAGAGAGAGAGAGAGAGAGAGAGAGAGAGAGAGAGAGAGAGGGATTAAAATTACAGAAATATTAAATCCTAAAATTAATATCACTTTTTAAAACCAAACAGCGATCACATATTAAAAAAAAAACAATGGAAAAAACAAGTAGAAGATTTTAAAAAGATAAAAGACTAAAAGTGAGAGAAGGGAGGAAGTGGGGGGATGAAGTGAAAGTGGGAGAGGGAAGAGGGAGTAAGGGGGTGCGAGAGGATGGGGGGAAATCAAGTGAAGGAGATAAAGGAAAAATAAGAATTGAGAAAGGGGGAAGTGGGAGGGAAAGAAAGAGGAAGTAGTGGTGGGAAGGGGAGGAGGGAAGTAGGAAATGGTTTGAAAGTAGAAGGTTAAACTTTCTTGTTGCTGTCACCAAAACAAATGGCTTGAGATTAAGTGCAGTATCCACTCAGATCCGTGGGATTGGATATTTGTGGTGTGATCAAATGGTAATCTGAGCTGACCAGTGTCCAGTAGAGAACTGGTCTGCATGTGTATGTATGTATGCATGTATATGTGTGTATGTGTGTGCGCATGTGTGTGTGTGTGTGTGTGTGTGTGTGTGTGTGTGTGTGTGTGTGTGTGTGTGTGTGATATCATCATGAGTACTTTATGACCAAGGCGATTCTTATGACCCACACATCACTCATAATTGCATCTTCTCTGTCACTCTCTTTTATTCCACGATATCTCTCTCTCTCTCTCTTCATCTTTTTCTTTCTTGTTCTCCCTATTCAACCCTTTCTCTCTTCCTCTACCTCCTTCTCTTCCTATCTGTCTTCCCCTCTTTCTCCCCATCCTGCTCTCTCTCTTTTCCTCTATCTCTCTATATCTCTTCCTATTTCTCTTTCTTCCCCCCCCGGCCTACTTCTTTCTTTTCGTATTTCCCTTTCACCCCCTTTCTCTCCACCATATCTTATTTTGCTTCTGAGCTCAGGAGGACACTGGTCGCTAAGGTTATGATGACTTTGTTGAGGTCATCCTATCAAACAGCACTTGCTGTGCTGTCATTTATTCTTAAATTTCAACTTCATCACCATTATCATTACTATCTGTCCCTATCCGACGTTGTTCGGGATGCAATGAAATCATTTTCGGTTTAAATCTTTATTTAGTTACACATTGTTAAACTCAAGGTAGACAACTCCTATTATATTCTTTAATTTAAAATGAGTTATCCCTCTTGCTGATTTGTATTTTAAGGTGATTAATTAAAAACTAGCGGGACCTGTAAAAATTCCACAGGGGACTCATTCATATGTAATATATTGATGTTGGCATTCTGTAGATGATCAATGTAAATGGAGACGCTCTGATATTAAGTAGTTTTATTTTGTTTAAACTGCAAAAGTATTTATCTAAGCTAGCACGAACGCCCAGTAAAGCCCAGTCGTAAAGTACGCTGAAATATTATCTTTTAATTCTTACAGATTTCGTACCATTAGCTATAATCGAAACGAAAATCAAAACCAAGAGGATTTCTTGGTAAAATTATTTATATAACAAAATAGATGACTTGGGCGCCATCAGCTATAATCGAAACCAAAACCAAAATTGTGAAGAATTCTTGGTAAGGTTATTGTATTTTAATACAAGAAATAGAAGTACATAACAATTAATAATCCGAATGTAAGCGTGACACAGAAAATAACACACACACTATCATAATAATATATAGATATTTCGTATTAGCAGTCGTGTGGACTGGATTAAGTAATTTAAAAAATACATTATGGCTCAGTATGGTATTAATATGTGAATAACATGCTACAACAATAACGAATGAAAATTGACTGGTCAGGAGGAAAGTTTAATTTATTATCATAAATGTTGTTTTGGTCAGACTTCAAAGATCCAACAAGAAAAATTGATGTTGGATTATTTATTTACTACTACTGCTGTTACTACTACTACTACTACTACTGCTACTATTATTATTTTGTTATTTTTTTTTTCTCACTAAGAGTTCTCATACAGGTCATCATCACTGATTGCTTACCGATAATAACCGGTGGTGTTTCCTTGAATTTGAATAATAACAAATCTCGCCAGGTTTTCAGTAATCTCCACCTGTTTTGATAACAATTGCAAATGATTTTGCTTTATCACAGAAGCTGTTTACCATTGACTTCTCGCTGGCAATGACCATCGATCTTCTCTGGGATTTGGGTGCCAATAAGCCTCACCAAGGTCTAAATACTCTCCACACACTTCTAGTAGAGGTCTAGTTAGTACTCTCTCTTTTTCTCTCTCTCTCTCGCTCTCTCTCTCTCTCCCTCTCTCTCTCTCTCTGTGATGTGTTTTCCCCCCATTCCATTTATCCGTGGCAGGTCAGCGTTTGTTGATTAGGAGGACTGATTTCAGCATTTAAGGACTTTCCTTTATATTGTGTCTATTTTCATCATTGGCGTTCATTGTATGATCTCAATCTTCCCTTTGATTCCAATTGTCCTAGTTTATTCTTCCAAGGTTTTTGGGACTGTTTCTAGTGTTTTTACAATTATTCTACAGTTATATTCAGGTTTTACTAGTTATGTACGATAAATTAAAGCACGGCCAATTAAGGCACGACAAATGGCACCTGCTGATTCTCTATTCATGTGTTATTTAGGCACATCATTCAAGCAACCTAGAATTCTGATGTCAAGAACAATCAGAAGCAACTGATTTTTATTTAGATGGACTGAAATGCTGTTTGTTTTTCTCGCTAAAAGTCTTTGTAAAAAATGGACAAGCTGGTTTGTTTTTTTTCAGACTTAAGAAAAATGTTTTAAAAAAATGAGTCAAACATAGAAAGAAAAAAAATGTTTATTTACTTTTTTAACTCTTAGGCTACGCTGGCTGTTAATTTTTTAATAACTAGTTTTCTTTATTATTTTAATTGGAATTCATTATTGAGATGAGTATTATTTATATTAATTTATTTATTGCGGACTATTATTCTCATCTTTATTAGTAGTTAATGAATTCCAATTAAAATAATATATATACCATTCGGTATGGACCCGAGCATGGAAGATCAGATAAAGAGGAATAGTTGGCGCCGAAACATCGTGAAGACAACAACTAATAAAGATGAGAATAATAGTCCGCAATAAATAAATTAATATAAATAATACTCATCTCAATAATGAATTCCAATTAAATAATATATATACCATTCAGTACAGACCTGACCATGGAAGATCAGATAATAAATAAACGTGGATTTATAAGCTCAAAAAATCACCTTGATCGCCCTTCGGGGCCCGTGGTGCAGTTGATAGAGACGTTGAATCTCTAAGGTTCCAGATGAGAATTGTCTGAAGATAGCTGTTTCAATCCTAGAGGCTTACTTGGCCAAAACGTGGTGAGACGACAACAACTACGGATGGCAGTGATTGCTGAGAATGCAGTTAGGAGATTCGAAGTTCCTATCCATCGCGGTTACCATCTGATGAAGGCCAGAAGAATAGTTGGCCGAAACGTCGTGAAACAACAACTAATAAAGATGAGAATAATAGTCCACAATAAATAAATTAATATAAACTAGTTTTCTATAACAGACAACTGCAACAATGGTGTCTTCAAGGACTGTGGAATTCTTATTTGCCCTAACCGCATTAGTCAATAAATGAAACTCATGCTTGAAACCCATATTTGAATGTTTGTATTGTTTTTTGATAAAAAATTATTTTTCAAAGACTCTAGACTTGATTTTATGTGATGTGAAAAAATTCACACCCATCGTAGGTAATGTGTGTAAAAATACCATCGTAGCCCAATCGTTAAACAAATATTTTTTTTCCTTTTAATTTAAGGGAATACTTTTCTCTTTTATGTTTGACTCGTATTTTTAATGCGTTTGGTTGAAATTAGTTATTGTATATTTTACTATTTGTTGTTTTATTTTTAATTTCTCAGCTGTTAACTAAACTGCAAGATAACCAAGTAAATGCCACCAGAACTTTTTGCAGTACGAGAAAGTCTAGTCATTTGATTAAAAAATATCGTCGCTGCAAGCAGATATCTAATCTTTCAAATCTTCCAGGAAAACACTAGGAATCATTTGACTAAATTATCCATCATCTGGTTTAATTAGTTCAGTTTAATCTCTTGCTAAGGTTGCTGGAAACTTCTAGCCAATCTGTTGCCAAAATTATTGCAAAAATGGTTGGATTATTCTACCGCTCCAGGAAGTATTAGGTGAGCAAATCCACTAGTATATAATTAGTTAGTTGATGATAATAGGAAATCAAAACTGCTGAGAGTTCAGATGGGATCAACTTGGTGATTTCAATGTTAAAATTGATAAGATATGCGAATAAAATAGAATTAATATGACGTCACATGGCTCAATTGGGGGGTGATAAAGAACACATCACTTACTAAGAACCGATCTTTACGTATACATAGCGCCACAAAAAAAAATACATAATATATTTATAAAGTACTAACCATCAAATTATACAAGTTAAAACTTGAGCCCAATTGGATTATTGGTTTCCAAGATGAGAACAGTAGCTAAATAATAAGAATTTAGCCATTATTTTGATCGGCTTCTGACACAATGCATGATAAAAAGGTATTTTTCATTCTTTATTTGTGATTGTCAAGTGTCCCTGCTAGTATATATTTATTTATTTGATGAAATGTTCTAAAAATAGATCCATGGCGATTAATGAGAAAACCCGTTTTATGAAGTTTTCCAGTATGTCTCTCTCTCTCTCTCTCTCTCTCTCTCTCTCTCTCTCTCTCTCTATATATATATATATATATATATATATATATATATATATATATATATATATATATATATATATATTTATGCAATTGTATTAAGTACCAATGTCTTACTTCATAGAAAATTGTCACATACAGTAGATCTCTTCTAGTAAGACGTGGATATTTAACGCAATTGAATATATATATATATATATATATATATATATATATATATATATATATGCTAGTATATATATATATATATATATATATTTGCTAGTATATATATATATATATATATATATATATATATATACTAGCAAAAGTACCCGTCGTTGACTGGGTTCAAGAACAGTTTACAGAAAATGGACTCTGATTTATTAAAATATAATAGGTTATGAAAAGGAAGGGTTGTAAAGAGATAGCTTCGAATTCGGGGGTATCAAAACCAAAGCAAAATATGAAAGTAAAAATAAAATAGATAAACCCCATAATTTATTATACCATACCTGTTCACACTGAAACACTTATCACAATATTCTGTGGATCTATATTAAAAAACCTTGTTAAACTTTGTGACATATTTCCATTCTATGGAGGTCAGACGCGAACGCAGACCCCACAATTTTATTATACCATCACTATTCTTATGTACATCTATATCAAAAACACTTGTAAACGTTTGTTTTTTTTTAATTTTAAATTTTTTATTTCCATACTTTGTGGACCAGGCGCGAATGCAGACCCCACAATTTTAATGAACCACCGTTCTGCAGGATCAAACATACCCATTCCTGTGTCTCGATACATCTTCTATCATTATATATAATCAGTATTTTAAAATAGTCAACCATATAGGAGCCTATTCGTGACCACACACACAGCTTTATATCATATATATATATATATATATATATATATATATATATACTTATTGATTTGCAAATTGTCACTTGTTTTCGTCTTTCTTCCTCATCACCGACTACATTCCATTCCTCGCATTGTGATAGCCTTCTAAATCTCTTTTAAATAACTATCTTACAAAATGCTTCAAGCAAACTACATCTCATTTATATATACACTGCTGATCAAAAATTTAAGACCACTTAAAAATCTTTAAAATGAAATCTTTTTTTAAGGATAGATTTTAAACTCTTCGACTTAAGGTTATTAATACTACAATCTAAAAGGTTATGGAAACAAAAAGGTGCATTCCAAAAATGTTATTTAAAAATTTGCATTTTTATTAAATTAGGCTTTTTACACATGATCAAAATTATAAGACCAAGGGTATAAATTGTTAGATTTATGGTAATTCTAATGTGTTTAGGTCAGTCAAAGATTAGCAATCACTGTGTAAAGGTGTTACCATGTCTAAAGCAAGAAAACTAACCGAAGTTGAGCGCTCTCGAATTGTAGGATCCCATAAGCAAGGTTTGTCACAGCGAGCAATAGCAGCTAAGGTAAATCGCAGTAAAACTGTTATTTGCAACTTTCTAAAGAACACTGAGAATTATGGAAAAGCAAAATCCTTTAGTAGCGCCCCCCGCCCCCAATTTCTCCTGCATTGAGTAGGAGAATCAGATGGGTTGTTATGAATGACAGAAGACTTTCTTCTAGTCAAATTAAGGCGGTTACAGATGCTGATTGCAGTTCAATAACCATCAGACAACACTTACAACAAAAAGGCATAGTAAATAAAAAGCGTAAACAAATTCCTCGATTGCTTCCACGTCACAAAGTGGACTGCTTAAGATTTGGTCGTGAATACCAAACCTGGGACGTTGAGAAGTGGAAGAAAGTCCTGTTTTCTGATGAGAAAAAGTTCAATTTAGATGATCCTGATGGCTTCCAGCGATATTGGCGTGGCAAAAACATGCCCCTTGAAATTTTTTTTCCACACGTCATAGTGGTGGAGGGTCCGTAATGGTATGGGGTGCCTTTTCTTACAGAGGGTCGATGGAGCTCCAAGTGGTGCAGGGTCGTCAAACAGCAACTGGTTATGTTAGCATGCTACAAAAAACATCTTTGATGATGGAGACTCATCGTTTATGTAGGGATAGATGGTTATTCCTACAGGATAATGCTGCAATCCATGTAAGACGGACATTGAGCTTTCTACAAGAAAATGGAGTCCATCTCTTGGGAGATCCTGCATGCTCACCGGACTTAAACCCAATTGAAAATGTTTGGGGATGGATGACAAGAGAGGTTTATTGAAATGGCAAACAATATTCAGCAAAAAATGAACTTCGTGAAGCCATCTTCAGAAACTGGAGCAGGATCCCCTGCACCTTAATGGAAACTCTTATTTCTAGCATGCCCCAAAGCATTTTTGAAGTCATCAAAAGTAGTGGAGGTGGAGCTCATTGTTGAATGTTTTCATAAACTTTTTTAAAACTTTTTGTACACTTTTTTTTAAACTTTAACAGAATTTTTGTCTCTGGTCTTTTAATTTTGATCATGTGTAAAAAGCCTAATTTAATAAAAATATAAATTTTAAAAATAAATCTTTGGAATTTAGCTTTTTGTTTCCATAACCTTTTAGATTGTAGTATTGATAACCTTAAGTCGGAAAAGTTTATAATCTATCCTTAAAAAAAGTCTTTTTTTTTTTTTTAAAGATTTTTAAGTGGTCTTAAATTTTTGATCAGCAGTGTGTATGTATATATATATATATATATATATATATATATATATATATATATATATATATATATATATATATATATATACGCTTTATTTTTTATTATTATATCTTTCTGTTAAGTTACATTATTCTTTCAGCTACCCGGCCGTTTTTTTAGGCCGTCCCAGGACAGCCCCCCCCCCAAAAAAAAAAACGGTAATAAAAAATAAAACGCATATTTGCTCTACAATAGTATTGAGCACTTTCCTCGGGTTTTTATTAATTACCATTTCTACTAAATACATATATATTTATATATATATATATATATATATATATATATATGTGTGTGTGTGTGTGTGTGTGTGTGTGTGTGTGTGTGTGTGTGTGTGTGTACTAGCGGGGAGACACAACATGGCCCGTGAATGAATGAGAATCAACAAATGTTTCTTCACCCCCCCCCCATATTTTTATTGTCATCAAAATCGGTAAAATTACCCACTTTTCAATCCTTCCCGCCCGCAGTTTCTGAATAAATGTTTCTGTTTAGAGCACAACTGAACCATGATATTTTACTCTTGCATTTTAAACTTTAAGTGAAGCCAATATTTACAGATAATTTTATAAAATCAACAGTAAATCCTCTACAGTGGAAATGTAGACTACAATGTATCATGCACTAAGTAACCGTGGAGAAGCATGTGAAGCTTCATCCTGGTACATTGTGAGGAGGGGTCCCTAACTATGGCAATCAATTTGATTAGAAAATAGGTGATTTCACCGATTTCGATTACAATAAAAGTATGGGAGAGCGAAACATTTGTTGATCCTCATTAAATCCCGGACAATGCCAGCTGTCCCTGCCAGTATATGATATCTAATATATACGTAATGTTTTCAGTAAACAAATAAAAGTTCTTGTGATACTGGGTTTACAAGGCAGCCAATCAGATTCTTTGTTATTCACACACCCATTTATCATAGCCAATGGGCGTGCGTTTATCAGACAAGGATACATGTGGCTTCTAATCCACCTGGTTCTTTTTTTTTCTATTCTGGTGGGGGTCTATATACGTGCGTAGCGTGTTTATACTTTCTGAACTTTTATTGTCTTGTCTGACGCCGCTGTTTCTCTGCGCCGCGTTTCATGAGTTGTTGTCAATCGTTTCGTCTGTTAAACTAAGACGAAAAAAAACTCATAAAATTTCATGAAGAAAGACACGCAAGGAGACGTTCGTTGAGTTTTCTTCAATGTTTTATTGAGAGAGAATGGATTTCGGATAGAGAGAATAATGTTATCTTATCTTGTCATTTACTTCTTGAACTTAATTTTTTTAACTTACTGAAATGTTTGATGCCGACGGGCAGACATCAAAGTAACATTCGCCTTAAATTCAAGTTTCCTACATTATTGGTAGTGTCTCGTTCGCACGATTTCCCGGACTGATCTGAAAAGCTTTACTTCTCTCTACTCGAAAACATGACACCATTGTTCATCATCGTCTCTCTATTTTGTCTCTGTGTTGTCTACAGCGCTTGAACTCTGCCCCCTGCCTCAACCTCACGTCACCCGTCTCTGGGAATGATTCCGTTTGCAGATTAAGGTTATTCTGACATGCACTAAATGTGACCCTTGTAAAAATTCACTCTATGTAGGGCCTCTAATATGTAATGTATATTCGTACTATTGATAATCTTCTGCTATCTTATATAAAGAGTAAGACGGCCACATAATTCGAGACGCTATACATTCAAGGTCCTTTTCTTCCACTGATTTAGAACTTGCAAAATACGGTCAAAAGACCTTCGCATATTATCATCTAAACATATCTGAAGAAATCCTAACACGAAACGAAGATGGGTGTGTGTAAACATTTCTGCTCGATTATTTAGTAATTCAGTTTTGTATATCAGCTGATCGTAAATGCATTTTAGCATTGTTTTTATTGAGGGAAATGCTCTGAAAATAGATATACAGTATTTAACGAGCTCAACAGATATTTTTTACGTATTTATACACACATTTATATATATATATATATATATATATATATATATATATATATATATATATATATATACATACACGTTTCTATATACATTTATATTTACTGTAAAAATACATAAAAACGGGGCTTCTCATTAAATTCAATAAATCTATTTTCTGAACATTCCGTTAAATAAAAAATATATGTTAGATATATTCATCCATTATACATACATACATACATGATGATTGCAACGTCTTGTCAGACGAGTGCCACTCCCTCAGACACTTAAAGTCCATGAGCCCAAAAATGACTTCCATCGCCACAGGACCATTTTAATAGACAAATGCCTGAGGGAGTATCCATACACAGATGATGTTACAGAGTCTTAGCTTTGTACGACAGCTAAGTCTCTCTCTCTCTCTCTCTCTCTCTCTCTCTCTCTCTCTCTCTCTCTCTCTCTCTCTCTCTCTCTCTCTCTCTGTTCAAAATGTTGAGATCCAGCAACAAGCAAGAGCAAGATAGCCACCAACATTAAACTGCAGACCAGCTTAATGCGGGTACTGGTCTCCCGCTTTATGTTTTTTTAAAATCAGAGATTTTCTTCTCCTAGAAAGGTTGCCTTCACCATGGCTTACAGGAGCCCTCTCCACCCCAACACACAAAAACACACACGGTGCTAGTTGACCGTTGACCCCGAAAAAGGGTTCATACATACATACATACATACATACATACATACATACACGCACATTCGCACGCACGCACACACATATATAATAAGGGTTGAATATATATATGGTAATTAAGCTACACAGAATTTTCCGTGTTTCATTCTCGTGAGGATTCGTTAGGCTATTGCATGGAATCGATGTTACTTTGTGTTTTTACATGTTCCCATGATACTGGGTTTACTAGGCAGCCAATCAGATTCTTTGTTATTCACACACCCATTTATCGTAGGCAATGGACGTGCGTTTATCAGGCAAGGATACATGTGGCTTCTAATCCATATGTTTCTTTTTTCTTTTTTGGTGGGGGTTCGTTTTCTCTTTTCTTTGTATTAGGAAATGATATATTTTTAATCTGGATGTTTTCCATTTCTATTTTATTTTATACTAGTTTATTTGTTTATGTATTTGTTTATTTAGTAATCATTTTAGTTATGTATATCGTTTTTGTTATTGCTGTTGTTATTATTTATTAATGTTTTGTATGTGTGTGTGTGTGCGTTGTTATCCTAAAGTAAAGCTTATTATATATATATATATATATATATATATATATATATATATATATATATATATATATATATATATATATGTTTGCTATTTCACTCCTGCAGTTTAATTAATTTTGGGGTCCTTTAAAGGTTACAATAGTTAATTTCTCATTCAAACATAGTCTACGCGAGTCGTTTAAGTTTGTACATATGCTGGCCTGCCGTACTATTTTCCACTCAACTATGGGCGATCTTTCACTTTCCTTTATAGTAGTGGTTTGCTAATGGTGTTTTTATTCAGTGATTTTCATTTTTGAATGTACTATTGTGGTCGTAATATCAACTTTTAAAATTCGTATAAATGACCTCTCTGAATTTTAAAAATAGATATTACGATCACAGAAGTACATTCAAAAACGAAAAACGCTGAATAAAAACAGAATTAGTGAACCACTAAATGTAATAGATATAACATTAAATTTAAATGAATACAATTTATATTTAATACTAGCAGGCTGCCCGGCGTTGCCCAATCGTAAAATACGCATGCATATTATATTTTAATTCATACAGAAACTGAGACATGTGCCTGCGAGTGTTATGTCTTTTCTAAACAGTTCACTTCTTGTAATTAAAAAAATATATACACGAGCTTAGATCGAAACCAAAACATAAAGACAATAAATCAAGTGCGATTACCATTAGGCCAGCTTGACACTAACTTAAAATGTGTTTTTAAACCTACTTATTATTAACATAAGGAAACTGTCACGTGAAAAATTCATGCATGCGCACTCGTGAAACAGTTAGCAAACAGATAAAAATCAGACAAACTCAACATACCAGTTTTTCAAGCTTGACCCGTTAGCAGCATTTTCTTCGAATGAAAACTGATTACAAGTTTTTCACATGTATGAATACCCTATATATGAAATTTCAAGTCTGTAGATACATAATTCACGGAGTATATAGGTGGAGAAGTGTCGTCACACACACACTCACACGCACGCACACACACACACGCACGCACACACACACACACACATTCTCATTTTTATAGATATGTAGTAATTCAAACCATTCATAGTCGGAAAAATTACACTGAGTCCAAACATCTTGAAGGGAATATCAAGGCTATCATCTAGTGAGCAGATATCCAATAATAAAAAAGCAATACTTTTTAAATTGTTTTTTTTTTCCTTGAAAGTATCTTATAACCACCAAAGGGGTCCATATGACTCCTGTTGGGAAACGTTTATCTAAAAAGAAAAAAAAAATTCTACCGATTTCACACCTCCAAATTTTGGTATATTATAATTCTACTGATTCGTTTGTAAATCCCTGTAGTAAACATTTCCTGCCATATATATATATATTTCAGTTAATATACACTAGCTAATATCTACTAGCAAACATACTCGCATCGATATTTAAAACCTTTCTTTTTCTATGAATTTCATGTGTTGTCAACATATTTTTTTATTTATAAATTCAGTAATTCCTTTTTTAGTGTTAGTGAAGTGGTTTAATAAGAGATGCAGTGTTTTAGCCAACGCGCATTGATAAAGAGATATGCTGAAACTAAATTTAAGTCAGCCCAACAATTGGTCTATTCTTATTCTTCCTCTTCTTTTTCTTCATTATTATTATTATTAGTAGTAGTAGTAGTAGTAGTAGTAGCAGCAGTAGTAGTAGTTCTCCCATAGGTTATCATCGGTGGTGTACTCTGAAGTCTGAGTGACAACAAGTCTCCCCAGATTTCTAATACTCTCCACCACGTTCGATAACCGTTGCAAATTGTCTTGCGTTATCACAACAGCTGGTTACCATTGATTTCTCACTGGCAACAACCATTGGTCTTCTCTAGGATTTAGGTTGTAATAAGCGTCCCCAAGGTCCTAGTACTCTTTGCACTAAACAGTGGAGGTCTATTCAGTTCTCTCCCTCCTTTCCATCCTCCTTGACCCTTCATGACCATTTTGTGTTGTATCAACCAATGCTGATGCCATTTTTGGGGAAAGGTGGGCCGCTTATAAAATTTCTTGCGCTTTCAATTGACGCGGTGTTACATCTATGTTTTTGATTTATTTCTGCTATTGAAACTTTCATGTGGCTATAGTTTATGTAGGTTGGTTTCTGCATTCAAGGATTTTCCTTAAGATTTCAGCTTTTTGATCATTGCCCTCCATTGTATAGTTTCAGTTTCCCCTTTAATTTCAATTGTTCCTTGTCTTTTTCCAGTTTCTTTTTTTTTTTTTGGTGGTGGTGGTGGTGGTGGTGGTGGTGGAGGGGACTGTTCCTTGTCCTCCTGTATTATATTAACTTTTCACATGCATTATTATTATTTACTCACTAGGAGTAGTCACACAAGCCATCATCAAAGATTGCTCTTTGAAAACAACTTGTGGTGTTCCCTGGAGTCTGAGTGACAACAAGTCTCTCCAGATTTCTCGGATACTCCACCTCTTTTGATAACCTTTGCAATATTTGCATTATCGCAACAGCCACTTACCATTAATTTCTCGTTGGCGGCGACCATTGGTCTTCACTGAAATTTGGGTGGCAATAAGTATCCCCCAAGGTTCCAGTCTGCTTCGAACTCAACCAGAGGAGGTCTGGCTAGTGCTTTCTCTCCTCAGTCTTTCCATCCTCCTTGACCCTTCTCACTTATTTGGTGTGGTGTCAGTTTATGGTAACACACACAAAATAGAGGGGGGGGCGGTATCTTACAATTATTTTTGATGATACCATGTGATGTTCCTTTGTATTTTACATCTGTAGCCGTTTCTGTGTCCAGTTTGTAGTTCATTGTTAGTCCCCACAAGGGGTTTCCTTAATATTTCTGCAGTTTTCATTGTTATCCATTGTATCGTCTTAGCCATCCCTCTGATTCCAATCTCTCCCATTCTTTTTTCAAAGTTTTTTGGTATTGTTCCTAGAGCTCCTACTATTAGCGGTGTTATCTTGACTGTCTTCATTTTCCAGAACCCTTTGAACACTTTGGCCAGTTCCGTGTATTTGCTCTGCTTTTTAGTCTCTTATCCTCCTTGATTTTCACTCTTGGGTCTGCTGGAACGACAAAATAACAATCTGGCAGGACTTTTCCTTCTTGTTAACTATTATGAGATCCGGTCTTCTTGTTTGGATGGGTTTATCCGTTTGTATATCCTTGTCCCATAGAATCTTTTCACTTTCATTTTCAAGTACTACTGCCGGTTTGTGTTTGTACGATTTGTTTGCATAATTGCCAGTATACTGCCTTACCCACACAATCAAATGAGGAAGACAATGACAGTACACTGATAGACGATTGCATTATTATTATTGGCTCACATGGAGCTTTCACACAAGTCAACAAGCGATCGGTTTGGAGACCTGTGGTGTTCTCTGGAAGCTGAGTGACAACAAGTCTCCCCAAACGTCCAGCTCTCTCCACCTCCTTTGATAGCATTTGCAAATGAATTTGCATCATCGCAACAGCCTCTTACCATTGATTTCTCGCTGGCAGTGGTCATTGGTTTATACTGGAATTTGAGTGGCACTCAGCCTCCTCAAGGTCCCAGTTCTCTTTGCGCTTGTCCAGCCGAGGTCTGGCTAGTGCTCTCTCCTTAGTCTTTCAGTTCTTCTTGACCTTTCTCGGCTCTTTGGTGCCACTTTTGTATTGGGAGGAGCGGTGGTGAAACTATGGGGGGATGCATGATGGGGGTGTAGAATTTGTAGATATGCAGCTTCGGCGTTCTTCATTCCCTGTAACGCTAATTCGTTATATTGTCTTGTGTTATTCCCCACATTCTAGGGTTTTCCTTAATATTTCAGCCATTTTCATTATCGTTAGGCATTGTATTTTTGCAGTTATTCCTCTGATTCCAATTTCTGACATTCTTTTTTCGAAGTTTTTCGGAATTGTTCCTAGTGCTCCTACTATTATCGGTACTGTTTTGATTTTCTTCATCATCCAAATCCCTTTTAACTCTCTGGCTAGCTCTGTGTATTTGCTTCATTTCTCCTTTTCTTTCATACTCACCCTGTGGTCAGTTGGGACAGCAAAGTCTACGATTTGACAGGATTTTTCTTTCTTGTTAATTATTATGACATCTGGTCTTCTTGCTTGGATGGGTTTGTCCGTCTGTATGTCCATGTCCCATAGGATTTTGTGGTTCTCGTTTTCAAGTGCTGTTGCGGGTTTATGCTTGTATCATTTGTCTGTACGCTCAAAATGCAGTCGTTTGCATAATTCCCAGTGCACCGCCCTCCCCATTTGGTCATGCTTGTTTTTGTATTCCTTTTAGGCCAGCTTGCTGCATTCACTTACTATATGGTTTATCATTCCATCTCTCTGTCCACATAGTCTGCATTTGCTGTTTTCTTGTGTTTTATCGATCCTTGCTTTGATATGGTTGGTTCTTATCGAGTTATTTTGTGCTGCAGTTATTGGAGATTCAGTTTCTCGGTTTATATGTCCTTTTCGCATCCATGTCCAGGTGTTTTCGTTATTCTCATCTTTTGTCATTCTTATGAATCTTCCGTGGAGTTGTTTCTTTTCCCATTTCTCTTTTTCTCGTTTTGTCGTTTGTCTCTCTGTTTTCTGTTTTGTTGGGTTTTTTTTCAGTGTCTCTCGCTGCCATAATTATCCTTTCAGTGTTTTGCATTATGTATTTTTCTAGTTCTTTTTTTGTGTCCTTCACACAGTCTTCTATACAGATCAGTCCTCTTCTGCCGTCTTTACTTTTCACATAGAGTCTGTCAGTATCGTCCTTTGAGTGTAGTACATTATGCATGGTCATGAGTTTCCTGGTTTTCTGGTCGAGTTGTCTCAGTTCTTCTTTTGTCCACCCTATAAACGGTCCAGAGTATCTTACTAGTGATACTGCCCATGTATTTATACCTTTTATTAGGTTTCTGCTATATAATTTCGTTTCCAGGAGTTTTCTTGTTCTCCTGAGGTATTTCTTACCAATTTTCTTTCATTTCTGTTGCTCTATTATTATTATTATTATTATTATTATTATTATTATTATTATTATTATTATTATTATCTACTCACTAGGAGTTCTCACAGACCATCAGCAGTAATAGCTCAGTAGTGTTCTCTAGAGTTTGAGTGACAACAAGTCTCTCCAGATTTCCAGTGCTCTCCATCTCTCTCAATAACCACTGTAGATGACTTCACATTATCACAACAGTCATTTACCTTTGATCTCTGGCTGAAAATAGCCATTGGCATTCCCTGAGGTTTCAGTGGCAAAACGCCTCACCAAGGCTCTAGTCCTCTCTGCACTTTTCAGGTGAGGTCTCTCCTCGATTTTTCCAGACTCTTTGCGAATCTTTGGGTGTGGAGCCATTTGATGTTAGCGCCACTAGTTTTTTTTAGGTGTAGGTGGCGTAGTATTTTTTTTTGTTTTTTATTTCTATCACAGTAAAGTCAAAATTAATTTTTGCTTTTTATTACACAAAACATTGGCATGATTTTTTTTTTAAATTTTCATTAAAAGCAAATTTAAAAAATAATAATTACAGTGTTGATCTTTTAATTTTTAATTAGTTTTATTAGTCATGCGGGCATAGATAATACATATATTCTTTTATTTTTTTTTAAAACTAGTTTATTTCTAAATCACTTTTTCTGCAATAATTTAGGAATATAATAATTCTTTTATGCTTTATGCCAACCCCAGCGGATTTTCATTAACTTATAATTAGGGCTAGGACAACAGCATATTCTTTTTATTGTTTTGACTCTCGAGTGTGTATCCGTTGATATCTTATATGCTAATATGTAGAGTGATGTGCTTCTCGGTTGAGTGTCTGTGTCTAACTGTGTCGGATATATGCTCGAGAGTCAAAAAATGAAATTAATATTCTGTTGTCACAGCCCTACTTATAATTATCATTTTTTTTTTTTTTACTTTACATTGCCTACATATCAACAGAATTCTTCGGATTCCTGCCATTGCAGAACGCGCGTGTACGCGCGTGCGCGCACACACACCCATACACACGCACGCACACACACACGCACATGCGCGCGCACACACATACACACACGCACGCACACACACACACACACACACACACACACACACACACACACACACACACACACACACACACACACATCTCCGTACAAAAAAAGAATGTGTCAACAATTCTGGGTGTTTAAGACTCTTACCTTCTTCTCCCATATGCTTATCTTGTCTTGATAAACTTTTTATAATATCGTATTGCGTATTATATAAATATAGCATATATAGAATATCTAAAACTTTTCTCATTTTTAATATCTGCTTTTTTAAAAATCTTTTTAACATTGATGTAATCTCCAGTTAAATAAAGTTGGGTATGTCCATATGTTTCTATATTTGAATGTGCAGGATTCACTCCTAAACTAATGAACCGATCATTATAAATTTTGAAACATAGCTGCTAGGCCTAAGGGGTCGTAATCTGGGTTATATTTAGTTTTAATTTCGTTATGCAAAGGGAGCAAAAAATAAAATGGCATTCCTACATGAAACTTCAGATAGCTCCGAATTTTTGTGAAATTTTAACAATAATTATTAAATATGTGGTACTTTCGTGGCCCAGGGAAGTCACTCAGTGTGGTATTCTGAGTGACTTGAAACTAAACATAGCCCATGATCAGGAGGATCACATGCGTTCCGTCTAGCTTCTCCATCAATCGCTCCACCCCCACGCTGTGTTTGAAAATCCATGGAACGTTCGGTTTATTCAACTTTACTTGCTTGCTCTTCAGCTTCAGAATTTATACATCTCACCAACCACAGCATTGAAGTAACATCACTGTGCTCTTCCTCGGTCAGGAGTAATTTGTCTTCCTTTGTGAAGAAATTCACATGGGAGATAGACCCTAAAGGACACAAAATTCTCAACGTCAAGACACTTACTTTGAATGAATTTATTGATTCTGTCGGTGCTTACATAAGCGATGCGCTTTTGCGTGCCAACTGGCTGGGAGAGATCTCTCCAAGTAACCCATCCTCCTTGGCCGAGGCAAATCCAAAATTTGGAATAGCAAATTGTCAATATAGTTCATGTTAGAAATTGTGCTGAATCAGCAATTTCTTATAATGTTCCCGAGTGGGAATTAATTCAAACTCCCTACAATGGGATTTCTGTCACAAAAAGCATGAGTTCCCGATAATGCTTTCTGTCGGATAAAGTGGAAAAGTTCTCTTGATAGAGACAAATATTTTGCATCTTTCACATCGACGTCAAATCTAGAAACTTGGGAATTAATCTAAACTCTCCACAATGGAAATTCATACACAGAAAGCACGTCTTCGAGATGCTTTCTGTCGGAATAAAGCAGAAAGAGAGCCCTTGAAATGGAGACGATTAAATTACGTTCAACGACAAATTGGAAATTTCTCACACCTTTAAAATTGGCGCCTTTCGTGATAATCACGTTTGAACAAAAATGGGAAAAAAGAAAGCGTTCAATACAACTCCCGAAGTGCAATAGCGGAAATGCTCTAGTCATTTGCGAATTTCAACACCTCAAGAAATAAACTCGTTTCGTCAAGTTCATTTAATTATTAAGTGCTTTAACCACTCGGAATAATTGAGCTCGATCGTTCAGCTTAAAAATCATTACCAAAGTATCTGTGATCAGGTTATTATTCTCGCATGAATAATATCGGAGCACGTGAGGATATATCACCTTTCCGTGTATTCCCCGTACGCGGATATAATACGACATATGTATTTACACATGTGTCTCTGGCTTGCCAGCCGCGAATGGAATGAATTATTTTCCCAGATGCGTTGTAATTCGCGCTCCAAATCCTCTTCTTGTATATATTCGTTCCTAACAACAAATCAGCTACGCTCTTTTCACTTGTTGCAAGCTTACGTCTCTACAGCTTTGTATTTTTATAGGGAGGGGGGGGGGGTTCTCAGCTGTCTGCCTTGCTTTATATAAAGAGGGGTGAATGTGCTGAGTTACGAGGGGTAAATGTCACTCACACTGAGGATTGAACCTTCAACCTCCAGGAGAATGTAACTTACAACTGAATTTTACTAAGCACTTTATCCAAGTTTGTATCATTTGGATTAATCGGACTAATGGTCTCATCTTGAGTGTTATTTGCACAACGTTTCGGTCGATGTAATCTCCAACCTTCTTCAGATGTATAAATCGCCATGTTTGGTAAAGGAAAAGTGGTAACTATACACTTTCGAGATTAAGTTTTAGCTGATTGTAAATTTACAAAAATAAATCTATATAATTATAAAACTCAGATCAGATTGCTTGCTTCGGCATTTAAACCGCCCATTCGGTTTTTGACTTCCGGTTTCAAAAGGTTCGTCTGCTTACCTATTTCATGACCGCCCTGTCTTAAGTTCGATATTAAAAGCCATTTGTGCGAGCCTGTTCTAGTCTCACACAAAACACGCGTGCACATCTCAAGCCACTTTTCTTGTCATACACATATGCACACAAACATATGCACGCACGTACACACACGTACATATATTCACGTTCATGGGCATACACTCACATTCATGTGCATACACACGCACGCTAACGTACACACATATACGCACACATACGCACACACATGGGCAACGTCACTTCACCTTTAAAGGAAATCCACACATGCGCAAAGAACACCGGAAACAACTACAAAAGCAAGAGACCTAAGCTGTTTCCTCCTTTTTTGATTCGGCTCCCGACATGGGCGTTCGACGGACCAACCGCTCCCTTTGGGGCGTGCACCCGTGCGCCTCACGTCCCCTGCTACTATGTGTGGGGCAAAAGCCAACAGACAGTACGTACACCTTACACACTTTCTCTCTCCATGGCCTGGATTGACTTTCTCACTCCCTCTCTCTCTCTCTCTCTCTCTCTCTCTCTCTCTCTCTACAACAATAGACTTTCCCTCTCACCAGTTAACAGCAAGAGACGCACGCCAAACTAAACACGTGCTGTATCCTTTCTTTTATTTGTTTCTTCACAAAATAAATTCTAGTTCGCTTATTTCAATTTAACGCGTTGTTCGTTTCTTTCTCAATTCAATTAATTTTTCCTATTTTGTACGACTGGGGGATATATATATATATATATATATATATATATATATATATATATATATATATATATATATATATATATATATATATATATCCACCAGTCCACTACACATTGCTACTATTCAAAATATACACAAGGTCAACAATATTTTTTTGTTGTTTTAACTTATTTTAACGTGTTTTCCTTACAAAAAAATGTAATTGAACCCCATCGACTAAAAAAAAAAAAAAAACTGATTTAAATATAAATATACAATATATAACTATAATCATATTTATAACCATATTTACTGCTTTCAGAAGCGCTCTTGTGGATTCTGACGATTTTTTTTCCATATCTTACTTAAAAATATTTTCTCTTCAAGAAGGGGGAGATAGAAACTTGACTCCGTTAGTAATCTCTATATCTATAAAAGTGAGAATGTGTGTGTGTGTGTGTGTGTGTGTGTGTGTGTGCGTGAGGATTTTTCTCAACCTATATACTCAACGAATTTTTAATCTACAGACTTGAAATTTGGTATATAGGATATCCAGACATGTGGAAAACTTTTTAATCCGTTTTCATCCGGAAAAAGGGCTGCTAGGAGATCAAAATTGAAAAATTGGGACGTGGGAGTCATTGGATTTTTATGTTTGCTAACTGTTTCACGAATGCGCATGCATGAACAGGTCAGATTGCAGATTATTTATGTTAAGAGTAAGTAGTTTGAAAACACCTTTTACAGCTCGTGTCACACTGGCCTAATAGTTATCGTACTTGACTCACTATTTTTAGGTTTTAGTTTTGATTTCAGCTCGAGTATTTTTTTTTACTTACAAGAAGTGCACTGTTTAGAGAAAAAAACATAATACTCGCTTGTACATGTCTCAATTTCTTTCCGTTTTTTTTTTTTACTTCAATTTTTAAAAGAAATTTAATGTTACGTTTAATACCAGGCAACGCCGGGCACATCAGTGTATTTGCTAGTAAGTAATGATATATACTGATAAATAGTAAGATTGTACATCTAAAAACAAGAGCAGGTTTAACGCTTCTAAAATTCATACTAGAATTGACCCATGGATAAGGTAGTTGGTAAAATTCAGTTGTAAGTGTATCTTCTGAAGGTAGAAGGTTCAATCATCAGTGCGGGCAACACTTAAAATACAATTGCGAATTACTTATGACGTTTACACAGTCATGGTTGACAGAACGAGGACATGCTACCGCCGTGGATTAAATAAATGGTTTCATTCAAAATTCTGTGCAGATTCCTGAATTCAATATAAAGACTACCGAGTTCCACAAGAGACACCAGAAGAAGGCCAGAAGTTTCATTGACCGAAATGTTGTGCGGACAACACTCAAGATGGGAACAGTAATTCAAATACTCCAAATAATACGAATTATCAATCCTCATCTCAAAGATTCAGAAATATAGAGAAGCAATGTTTCAGTTCATCTGATAAGTTTTCATATTTTGGTAACCAATTTGCTATTTTTAAATTCATGTATGAACAGATATGAATATTTGGTCTCTCGTGTGTAGCTATGTTGTATAAAAATGATTAAAAAAGAAAATACTATTTTGTATTTTTTTTCCAAACAAAATAGTTCGAGCGTGATAATCTTTTTTTTTTTTTTTTTTTTTTTTTTACAAAGGCATCACCACATTATCAAGGCCCAGAGGCCACTCAAGGATAAGGGTTAAAGAGTGTACAGTAGAAGTTGGTCAATATAGTAATCATTAGTAATGAAAATTTGGTAAATTTAATAACTTATATGGAACGGCTCATCAAGAACTTATTTACTTTAGACTTGAACAAAACCATATTGTAGTCAGCCGGAAAGCAGGAAAACGGAAGACAATTCCACAGGCGTGCAGTTCTAAGAAATAAATCTTGTAATAAACTTTGAATTCGATGAATAAAAAATATAAATAATTATTACATACTTGTCTGAACATATATACTTTTTTTTTACTAATGAGTCAAAAGAGTCAAAAGTCACTCGTGGATAAGGGTTAATGAGATGGATGGATTTTCAGTTTAATGATGAAGAATATTATGAAAGTATTAAAAATGATGAATGGATTTTGTTTTTATAAATATACCAACACATCACTGTTTATCAAGGCCCAAGGGCCACTCAAGGACAAGTGTTAATGAGTGTCAGATGGAGGGTGAGACAACCTTGTGATGATTGGTAACGATGGTTGAAACTGGGCAGAACCTGATTATCAAAGGACAGCTCAACAAGAATTTATTAACATTGGACTTGAAAATGATCATGTAGTCAGTTGGGAAGCAGCCCTGTGTTCAACAGATGGGCGGTTCTTGGGAAAGATGCTCATGGAAGCTTCATTTAGATTTAAGTACACAAAGGGAGAAAAGAAAGTTTATTTACAGTGGTTGTAATTAGATGAGTTTTTGCTGTAAATATTTTAAATGAGGGAGCCATAAATTGAAGTCCAATCGAGCAACTACCATTAAAATAACGTTAGAGTAGATAGTAGCAACCTGTGAGAAAGAGACTGTAGGGAAAAGGAAAGGATATATTTGATTTCGAATTTGCTTTGGCACCTTGCACTCTGTCAAGCCAGGAAAGGATGTTCAGAGCGGCACTTCCCCAGTGAGTAAACAAAGTTTGATTGTAGTCGTCATCGTCATCGTCATTGTCATCATCATCATCGTCATAAATAAACACTAACTGTAAAGATTTGAAAAGAGTAAATATTAAAAAAGAGGACGGCACTCTTTCACTCAATTCAATTTCAACAGAACCAAGAATAGTGTGCAGAATGCCAAGGCAAGAAACACATATTCACACTTAAGACACTTTTTCATATACATAAACTCCAAACTTGCACTCGCATTTTGTTATATTATAGAAAATATAATCTCTTTATATCACATCTAATTTAAACCTGAAGCTGATACTTAAAGAATGAAATGAACTCCTGATTAGAAAAAGACTTAACCCCATACAACCGGTTCAGATGCGTTGTCAGATACTTCACTTTGATCCTAGACAAACGGTCTGGAGATGTTTTGATGACTGTTTTCCTTCTACCTAAGACCTTGGTTAATAGGCGTCTTGCGTTTTTGCGATAATCATCTTTCGTTCTTGTTAACTAGAACGATTTCCATCTGTATTTTCGTCATCATTTTTATTTCTCTATGATGTTTTATCAAACTTAAATACTTTCGCACACACGAGCTTGCAAGTTGTACTTACATTTTGCTAAATTCTTTAGGCAATCTCTTTCTATGACATCTAATTTTAACCTTAAGATGATGCTTAAAGTTTATATTTGTCTCAACATTCCTATTTTTCTATTTTTTCAAACTTCAAAGTTAACTGTTTTCGCATGTTTACAGTTACTATTTATTGTTTTTATTTTTATTTTTTTTATTTTATAGAACTGTTCGGGGCATCCATGACGCATTCAATGTGAGCTTTCCGCCAAACTAAGAAGACAAAACATCCCAAACCAAGGGGTATCTGATTCAGATTCAATCTCTAAGCAATATCATGGCAGCTGTAAACTTCAAAGAAACATCTTACATCATTGTACCATCTTGTCACCGGTAACAGATTTCTTATGAAATAGTCGTGGTGTACGGAAATTCCGCCTCTCTTTCTCTTTTTTTCTATCAAAAACTATAAAGAGTAAACTATCTAAATGATTGTGGAATCTTCAATCTAGAAAGCAAAAAAAAAAAAAAAATTACATCATGGTAAGTATTATATTTCAGAATTTTTTAGATGAGGATTGATGATTTGTATTATTTCGATTATTTTGGCTACTATTCTCATCATCTAATATATAAATTTAAAGTCAATCGAAGTTTCCATGTTAAATCCAAATAGTAATGAATCTGACAAAACGATATTTGATTCTGACTAGTGAACTTTTGTTTATTATCCTTGGGATATGTTCTTTACACTAAAAAGTGTAATCCGTTTTGGATTCTTTCCGAGAATAATTATTCCGGCGAGTAAGATTGCTATAATTTCAACAATTTTAAATGATAACATAAAAAGCTCAAAATTAAAATAAAAGTTACCTTCCATACATTTCAAACTTTTTTCCATAAATTCGGGACTTACACATTATTAGTTTTTTAATGAAAAAAAAAAAAATTTTAAGTAAAATTACTAATTTCTGAGCTATGCCAACTAGGTATAGCTGGTGGTTATTAGTTTTACAACATTTCAGCCGATGTAATTTCTGACCTTCTCTCGGTGCATTTTTCTGAATTTGAGAATTTTATTTCGAACGAACTACATGCAATTTCGAACCGAACCCTTATTTAATCCATGGGGGTAGCATGCACACATTCTGTCCCCCATGACAATTGTATTCAGAGTATCGCTAGCACCGAGGGTTGAACCTTCAACCTCAAGAAGGGTGCCACTTACAACTTACTTTTACCAAGGACATGTTTTCCGGCTACCAGACTCCAGCTATGTAAAAAAAAAAAATCATATCAAGATTTCATTAATTTGTAGGACTGACCTGAGTCACCCCTAAAAGCTATGAATTAGGACGAAAATAATACCATTCCCAAAAAATAATAGTTTCTTAGCCCCTCTCTTTCTCCTTCTCATAAACCAAACACAAATCAAGAACTGCTATCCAGCGTCCCTCGTCATCTCTCTCTCTCTCTCTCTCTCTCTCTGTCTCTCTGTTTCTCTCTCTCTGTCTCTCTCTCTCTCTCTTCCTCCATAACCAAGTCCTAGCCAGCATTGACAGGGAAGTAGCCAGTACACTCTTAGCCATCGAACCAATAAGATGTACGTTGCCGGCGAACATTATTAACAAGAGGTGTACTTTCTCTAAAATGTAAAAAGGCAAATACAGTTCTTTCCTTTTAAAGGTTAACATTCGTATTACTTTTATCATTCCAACTACCATTAATAAAGACAAGTGCCAGCCAGTGTTACAAATGAAGACCACCATATGAGTATATTAGATAAGGTTAAGACTAGCATATTACTTCTGGATGTGATGGAATTTTGTCTTCAAACATGTGGCGAAAATATCTCAAGTATGCAAATAAGTCAAAATTAATCGAATTGAAGGGTAAAAAAATTTCAAGATGTAAATTGACCCACTTAAACGTTTTGTGAAAAAAAGGATGATCTTTTGAGAGTAAAAATATTGACATAAACTTTCAATAAATCTTTACAGTATCTCAGAAAGAAATACAATCTGATATTTTCGGTAGATTTATATCGATCTTGCTTCAAAGAATAAAAGGAAATTCTTTTGTTTTGCAAATCAAAGTTTTTGACTTTCATTAGGTTTAAAAGGCTACGAGTCAAAAATTTTAAGTTGCCTCTGTCTAGTATCATACATGTTCATGGCAGAACCCTACCTTTTTAGCTCCTTAACCTCAACCCTAACTCAGTCTCAAACATCACACTTATTTTTATTGTATTACAGTAATGATAAAATAAATAAAATTTATAGAATTCTAAAGTTCATTTTTTTTTAAATTAAATTGTTTCGCATTTTTTTTTTAGATTGAAATAAACAATTTGCATTTGTATCGTTCAGACTACTAATCTCATTTTGGTTGTTATTTTTTAACGTACGTATATATATATATATATATATATATATATATATATATATATATATATATATATATATATATATATATATATATATATTGTTAGTCTAGCGGCACTGATGAGTTGTGAAACAACGAAACAGGTCTGTATGTCGATGACTAAAAATATATTTTATTTTAAAATATATTTTATATATATATATATATATATATATATATATATGTATATATATATATAAATGAAAATTTGGGATTAAATTTAATAAATAAAAAAACATTATGACAAATTTATTATTCGAGAAGAAAATACAAAAAAAAAAAATTAAGTGTTTTTCCTTAATCCATGGATTTTTTTAGAGGAAATGTTTTTAGCAGAATAATGTTTATAGGCAATCATAAATTTTGCTATATCGCACATAGATTGAAAAACTGAAAATTGCTCTATCTCGTATATTGAGCTTTTTAACTGATTGGGATTGTCTGAAAAATATTGATACTAACATTTATATGGACTTTAATTTTACAGTATAATGCAATCTGTAATCTGAAAGCATTGCAAAATTTCAGTTTATATATATACTAGCAAAAGTACCCGTCGTTGACTGGGTTCAAATCAGCCTACAGAAAATGGACTCTGATTTATGAAAGTATGATAGGTTATAAAAAGGAAGGGTTATAAAGAGATAGCTTCGAATTTGGGGGTATCAAAACCAAAGCAAAATATGATGAAAGTAAAAATAAAATAGATAAACCCCATAATTTATTATACCATACCTGTTCACACTGAAACACTTATCACAATATTCTGTGGATCTATATTAAAAAACCTTGTTAAACTTTGTGACATATTTCCATTCTATGGAAGTCAGGTGCGAACGAACACCCCATCATTTTATTATACCATATTTCTTCAAACTGAAACATAATTATCAAAGTATACTTACGCAGATAGATATGAAAAGTTTTTATTAAAGTTTGTGCCTATTTCCATTCTATGGAGACCAGGCGCGAACGCAGACCCCATAATTTTATTATACCATCCCTATTTAAGTTAAAACATACTTATCAAAGTATTCTTATGTACATCTATATCAAAAACACTTGTAAATGTTTTTTTTTTTTTATTTTAAAATTTTTTATTTCCATACTTTGTGGACCAGGCGCGTACACAGACCCCACAATTTTAATGAATCATCATTATGCCAGATTAAACATACCCATTCCTGTGTCTCGATACATCTTCTATCATTATATGTGATCAGTTTTCTATAATAGTCAGCCATATAGGAGACTATTTGTGACCAGACACACACACAGACGTTCAGCTTTATCTATAATATAAAGCTGAACGTCTGTGTGTGTGTGTGTGTGTGTGTGTGTGTGTGTGTGTGTGTGTGTGTGTGTGTGTCTGGTCACAAATAGGCTCCTATATGGTTGACTATTTTAAAAAAACTGACTACATATAATGATAGAAGATGTATCGAGGATCAGGAATGGGTATGTTTGATCTGGCAGAACGGTGGTTCATTAAAATTGTGGGGTCTGCGTTCGCGCCTGATCCCCAAAGTATGGAAATAAAAATGAAAAAAAAAAAAAAAAAAACGTTTACAAGGGTTTTTGATATAGATGTACATGCGAATACTTTGATAAGTATGTTTCAAATTAAATAGGGATGGTATAATAAAATTGTGGGGTCTACGTTCACGCCTGTACTTCATGGAAATATGGCACAAACTTTAACAAAGACTTTTCATATCTCTTTGCGTAAGTATACATTGATAATTATGTTTCAGTTCGAAGAAATGTGGTATAATAAAATTATTGGGTGTTCGTTCGCACCTGAACTCCATAGAATGTCACAAAGTTTAACAAGGTTTTTTTAAAAGGGGTGAGGGTCCACAATAACACCTTAAATTTAATCTTAATTCACGTTAGCTTTTATTTATTTTTGGAGTTGAATCATATTGTGTCGAATAAATTCACCTCATAAATTCACGTTCTTATTAAAGTGAAAGTCCAAAAAAAGTCAGAACTTTAGACAATTCTCGACACAAATTTTGCATGACTCTGTTTTATTTCCTTCTCCACTTGCACGTGGCACTCTTTCAAAAATAGATAAATAGATAAATAATAAAAAATAAGAACGTTACTTGTTATCGTGTCAAAAGAAGAAAAAGATCCTGCTCACGTGATTACATGTCTTTTTAAAAACATTTACATAACCTTTTTATTTTTATTTATATATCTGTTTAAGCTTTTTTTTTGTCAGTGTACTCGAAGGAATTCTGTTAATTACAACCCTTTCTGTGTTCTTTACATTGCAATAGTACAACCCTGAATCCGACGGCGCAATACTACACCATTCAATACTGTAAAACTGAAACTAAGTTGTTCTGTTTGAAAAGGGCGCCATTTTCTTCTTATTCATATTTATATCGATTCTTTGCTTTAACAAACTAAATTAATTACGTGTTTACTTTTTTAATATCCCATTTTGCTGTTTCGAATTATTTTACTAAAGTAAGTAAAGCTTCATTATTTTTCAAAACTCTTTTTGTTTCTTTGTTTTTCGATATTTCGTCATTATTTAGTAAGAGTGTTTAGCAGAAAAGCCAACAAACGACTACCCGAAAAAATAAATATACAAGAAATAAATATTACTATAGTCAATAAAAGTTCTGTTCATGTTTTTTGTGCTTTGTTTTGAAATAGTTTTTAATGCTCTTTACTTGAAATAATTTCAGCGAACCGAAATTAAAACGAAATTTGAAGCGATAACTACTTAAATGAATTTTTATATAAACTACACATGCCACAATCGAATATTCCTCAAGCACAAAATAACGGAAAACATTAAAATATGTTTATAAATATTCCTTACGTTGACGGAACTCTCTAAAATTGTTAACACAGAATGCTCAGGTGCCCCTCCTTCAAATTGAAAACGGGGCTCTCCATTTCAAAGTCCTTGCCATTTTGATTTTTTTTAAACCGGTTCGTGAATTTAAAAAAAAACAATTTTTTTTACAAACTACTTAAGAATACAAACTAATGAACTTTCCTACCATAAAAGTAACTTTTATTGACTATGGTAACATTTATTTCTTGTATATTTATATTATTATATATATAACATTTTCTCTTTGTAAGGAAACATCATTTTGTTGGTCACTCTTTGCTACGTACGAATGGAAACAAAGTTGATATAAAAAATATATTTTTGCGAAAATTATCTTTACTTTCATCATATTTTGCTTAAGGTAAAATTTTTGAGTATCAAAACCTATCTCTTTACAACCCTCTCCTTTTCATAACCTATCATACTTTCATCAATCACAGTCTATTTTCTGTAGGCTGTTTTTAAACCCAGTCAACTACGGGTACTTCTGCTAGTATTATATATATATATATATATATATATATATATATATATATATATATATATATATATATATATACGCACACACACTCGTGAGCAAGAAAACAAATGGGCCAAACAAATTTTATACATTTTATTGCATTAAAAGCTATATTAAACAAAGAGCAATTGAACAAGGAAACTTAAACGAGACTATTCAAAAATTCAAAAAAGCTTTTCCAGCCAATGAACGAGATATTATGGACAAAATATTCTCGATTGGGTTTAAATCGGGGCTTTGACCTGGCCAAAATATCACATCAATTGATTTATCAGAAAACCATTTTCTTGCGACTTTAGCAGTATGTGCAGGTGCATTATCATGTTGAAAAATAATGGTCTGAGATATTCCCAGCTTCTGGATACTTTGTAACAGACCAGTTTCTAATATTCGAATGTATTTCTTTGCATTGATTGACTTCTCACACCTAATTAGTTCCTCAACTTCTGCTGCAGTAAAAGTTCCCCATACCATTATCCCTCCATTCCTGTATTTAGCTGTCGTTTTTATGCAACTTGGCGAAAATCTTTCTCCATTTCTTCGATTGCAAGATTTGGGAGCATCGGGAGCATCACTAACAAGACAAAATCTTGATTCATCTAACCAGAAAACATTCCTGAACCAGTCTGTATCATTCTTGCCATAACACGAGAAAAATCTCTTTCTATCATTGATGTTCTTTTCAGAGAAAAATGGTTTCTTTGCACATCTTTTAGAAGAAAATCCTATATCTTTCATTCGTCTAGATATTGTATATCTAGAAAGAGAATTTCCAAACCCTGTTTTGAATTCTTTGCTATAGTCAACATGTTTTCTTTCGATCCTTCAAAACAGTTAATTTAACCTGTGGTCGTCCTTCAAAATGGATGCTCTAGGGCGACTAGATCCAGATTTCCCTTTTACCAAGCGTTCGACTTCGAACCTTCAACCAATTCGCTTCACTACAGAAAAAGATGTTTTCACATTTTCTTTTCTTAAAATATCAAAAATCTGCTTGTAAGTCATTTTACACTGCCTTAATCCTGCAATTCGTTTTTTTTATATCATCGCCAAGATGCGGTCTTACCATTTTTAGGATCAATTTTTCCACTTATTATCATATGCTATAATAATAATGATCTGCAAAATAGAAATTTTCAGTTAAAATAACAAAAATTAATAGAAAAATATTGAAAAATCGATTTCTTTCTCGCTTGGCCCATTCTTCTTCTTCTTCTTCTTCTTCTTCTTCTTCTTCTTCTTCTTCTTCTTCCAATTTTGTATTTTGGGTGCTATAAGTTAAAGGTTTGACATTAGCCAAGTTGCATACAGTTCTATCGCTTCTTATGCAATTGAAAGAAGTCTTTCTCCATCCTATCTAGTGCAGAGAATATCCAAACGTGTTAGGGACGTGTTATGCTGAAACGTCAAGCACGTAATCTCAAAACTACCAAGTTTATGATAACGCGTAATTGATGTGATCTTTTCGTCCAATCTGGAGCTGTACATCCACTTGATTGTGGCACAATAATTATGTCAGATAAAGATAGATAGATAGATAGAGAGAGAGAGAGAGAGAGAGAGAGAGAGAGAGAAAGAGAGAGGGGGCAAGGATGATAGACATTGTATAAAATATGAGTAGCATGTCTAATAAAATAGAGTGGAGGAATGTGAGAGTGATAGAAAGAAACAGTAAGAGATGGATTACTTGGTGAGCCAATCACAAATTATAGCTGATTAAAGAGCATTAGTTCATGTGGTGATATTTCCTTTTGTTTATAATGCAGTATTCCAACCTTGTCTTTTATAGCTAGTGTTACTACCTTTGACTGTTAATAAACAAACAGAGAAAAAATGACGGAAGTCACAGTGATTGATACTGTATAAAATAAGTGTGAGAGGAGTGTCAAATAACATAGAATGAGAGAGTATGAAAGTGATAGACATGTTTTATTAACAGATGAATCCCCTGGTTATTTAATTGCAAATTGCAACTAATCTATCTATCTATCTATCTATCTATCTATCTATCTATCTATATATATATATATATATATATATATATATATATATATATATATATATATATATATATATATATATATATATATATTTCTTTGATTGGGGTGGAGAGGGCTCCTGTAAGCCGTGGTGAAGGCAACCTTTCTAGGAAAAGCAAATCTCTGATTTAAAAAAACCATAAAACGGGAGACCAGTACCAACATTAAGCTGGTCTGCAGTTTTACTTGTTGCTGGCTATCTTGCTCTTGCTTGTTGTTGGATCTCAACATTTTGAACCGAGAGAGAGACTTAGCTGTCGTACAAAGCTAAGACTCTGTAACATCATATTTGCATAGATACTCCCTCAGGGATTTGTCTATAAAAATGGTCCGGTGGCGAGAGAAGTCATTTTTGGGCTCATGGACTAAGTGTCTGAGGGAGTGGCACTCGTCTGACAAGACGTTGCAATCATCATCATATATTTCTGTAGAAATATATTTTCTTATAATATATACCAATCCTTATTTAGAAGCTCAATGTAATTACAGAGCAATATAGAGAATCACTTTTTTGTTATTTATTCCTCCCTCCCTCTCTCTCTCCCTCTCTCTCTCTCTCTCTATATATATATATATATATATATATATATATATATATAGCTATATATAAAAGTGAGAATGTGTGTGCATATGGGAACACTTCTCAACCTATATACTCAACAAATTTTTGATCTACAGACTTTAAATGTCGTATATAGTGTATTCAAACATGTGGAATACTTTTTAATCTGCTTTCATCCAGGAAAAAGGGTGCTGAGGGGGTCAAAATTAGTCCGTAAGGGTGATCGGATTTTTATCTGCTTGTCAACTGTTTCACGAATGTGCATGCATAAATCGTTCACATGACAGATTACTTATGTTAAGAATAAGCAGGTTTGAAAACAATCTTTAATGACCGTGTCATGCTGATCTAATGGTTATCGTACTTGACTCAGTGTCTTTAGGTTTTGATTTTGTTCTCAACTCGAATATTTTTTTTTTTACTTACAAGAAGTGAATTGTTTAAAAAAAACTATCATACTTGTATGCACGACTCAGTTTCTTTCTGTTTTTTTTACTTCATATTTTTAAAGGAATATAATATTACGTTTAACACCTACGGTATTTTGTTTATAATAAATAAGAATTCTATATTAATTTAAATATAATATTTATGTGTATTTTATGACCGGGCAACGCCGGGTGACCTCGTCTGTCTGTCTGTTTGAGGAACGGTCTCTACCAAACTACTCTCTTTTACTCAATTTTTGGTCTGCAGACTTGAAGCTTGATATAAAGGAGATTTGAACACGTGGAACAAATTCGATTTAGTCCCTAGCTGGTAAAAATAGCTGCTAAGTTGTCATAGGTGAGAAAATTGGAACTTAGCAGGCGTTAGTTGAGTAAAAATGCCCTTTTAGGTATGTGTATATATCCATCTATATGTTCAAGTCGATTCATTTTCCACTATTTCTTATCCATTTGATGATTGTTCGACTAAAACTGGAGAGCTGTAAGTTTTGGTTTCAATTCTAGCTGATGGCACCCAAGTTATATATTTTTTAAACTTTTCACATCACTACTATATACTGAGTGCACTATAATTATCTGTAGAGAATCGACTCTTTAATAATAAATGCAAAATCTGCATCAACTAAAATATCACATTTAAGCATAGTTTACGATCAGGAAATGCTAGGCTGCCTGTTAGTATCTATATATTAGTATGATAGCGTGTGTGTTATTTTCTGTGTCACGCTTACATCAGGGTCGTTTAATTGTTATGTACTTCCACGTCTTGTCATAAATAATTTTACCAAAAATTCTTCATAAATTTTAGTTTTGGTTTTGATTATAACTGATGGCACTTAAATCATCTATTTTTTTTTATGAATAATTTTATCAAGAATTCTTCATAAGTTCTGGTTTCGGTTTCGATTATGGCTGAAGGAACTCAAGTTATATATATATATATATATATATATATATATATATATATATATATATATATATATATATATATATATATATATATTCATAAGTTTATATTTTGGTTTCGGATTCAAGCTGACGCACACAAGTCATATGGATATATTTTTTTTTTTTTTGAAATCGCAACTTTATAATATATAAAAATCGGTAGAAAATTAACTCTATAATAATATATACGAAATCTGCAAGAATTAAAATATCATATTTAAGTGTACTTTAAGACCCGGCTTTGTTAGGCGTTCATGCTAGCTTAGATAAATACTTTTGCAGTTTTAACAAAAAGCTACAATAATATCAGAGTGTCTCCATTTACACTGAACATCTACAGAATGCCAGCATCAATATATTACATGTGAATGAGTCCCTTGTGGAATTTCCACAGGTCCCGTTAGTATATATAAAAGTGATATAGTATATATATAAAGTGAAACTAGATATATAGGGTATTCGGACCCGTAGAACAATTCAATTTTAGCCAGTAAAATAAGGTGTAAAAATTGAAACATTGGAACTTGGTAGGCATGTCGACTTAAAGTGCTCGTTTAAGTATGCGCAAATATACATTTATACATTAAACTGCATTAACGTTTAAAGTTTTGATATCCATTTCTTCTTAGATCATATGATAGTGTATACTGCTAGAGAGCTAAATATTTTGGTTTCGATTCTAGCTGATGGCACCCAAGTCATATATATATATTTTTTAACTTTTGAAATCACTACTATATATTGGGTATGATGTAATCATCAATAGAGAATTGGATTTATAATAATAAATAAGAAATCTACATAAATTAAAATATCATATTTAAGCGTATTTTACTACCGGGCAACAATGGGTGGCCTGCTAGTTTTAATAAAAAATGATTCTTATTTTACAAGCAGAATACAATCCCAAAACTAAGGAATATTTTTGCATGCATTTTGTGTAATTAAAATATACATATGTAGTATTGGGAATCCCAGCTTAATTGCTATATAGGTAGTTTTTAGAAATAGAAAGATATAAGCATATTTTGTTTCCCATAAGCAATTTAGCAGGGTCAGAAAAGGTTGGGTTTGACAGGCGTCAAACTCAAGTCACCTTTTGACGACCTAGATAGAATGTACCGGAAATTAGGGGTGACACTGGAATTGTGGTTGTAGGCTTCCAGTTGTCGACCACATGGGCTGAGAGTGGTTTTGTGCAGCAGAGAATGCAGACGGGAGATTTCGGGTCTCCGACAAACAGGGTTCGAGATATAGGCTTGCCTTGAATAAAAGATTGAAGCTTCAGTCCATCTTGTTGTCATTAATGAATCTGTCTGCAATGACCACTCCCCAACGAGATGGAGACCAGCATCCAAGAGATATCATCCTCAGGTCAAGGCAACCAGGTATGTATGCATTATACATTTGCACGTACACGTCTCAAAGACTTCCAAGGCAAAAGAACTGTGTAAGGATAAGAACACACACACACATACACACACACACAAACACACACACACACATATAACAGTGAACTGCACGTAACATACGTAAGAGCATACACATACACACCCATATATGTAAGAACACAGACCCGTAAAAGTAAACGAATCGTAAAAGTACTCATAGCAAGAAAACGACGTAAAAGTAAACGATTAAATGAATAAATAATAAATAAACGCCCAACACTATTCTTTAACACATACATAGTTTTGTATCATTCATTTCAAAACAAGTATCGCAAAAACAAAAACAAATAACACCTACATAAAATGCGATACGTTCTAGCAGTCGTGCGGGATAGCTTAATGGTAGAGGGTTATGCTTCTCTCCATGGAGTTCCGATTTCGAATCTCACTAGATTCAGCCACTCTGATGAGTCGTAGATGACGAAACACGTGTCAATGGATAATTATATTATATATAATTTGCTCTGTTTCACTCTGCCTTCAATGCTTGTGCCGCATGTGTGACACGAGGCCAGCTCTGCTCCCACAAACCAAGCCGCACGACTTACTGGATACAAGCTGGGAAGATGCTGTTTTGACTCTTGCTCTACAAAGATTTGTTTGATTCGATAGCCGTGTGTCAATGTATGTGTTAATGCCCGCAAAACATTTTTCCCTCCACAATTTTTTATCCGCAGCATCTTCTTCAAAGGTTTTTGGGTTCAGGCCTGCGTGCTTAAGATTGTCTTTCAGCTTATCCCTGTACCTCAGAAATGGACGACCCACATTTTGATTACCCTCTTTCAGTTGACTGTATGCTAGTTGCTTAGGAAGACGGTTTTCATCCATGCGAACAAGGTGACCAGCCCACCGAAGCTGAGACTTCATCAGGAAGGCCTCAATACTTTAAATGTCGCACCTAGCAAACAATCCCGAGTTAGTGGCCTTATCTTTCCATGTTAATCCACATATACTGTGAAGGCAACGCTTATGGAATGTATCCAGTTGCTCAATCTGCCTACGGTATGGGGTCCAGGCTTCCAATCCATACAGGAGTATCGAAACAATCACTGCACGATAAACTGAGATTTCCCATATATATATATATATATATGAAATAAAATATGCATCAAATGCGCTTGAAACCAAATCACAACGTAATATTAGAAAAATAAACAAATATTTTACTTGTGTGAAATTTATAATATAAATATATTTTGGAGCAATATACTGAAGATGGAGTATAGCTCCGAAATATATATATATGTTATAAATTCCAAACAAGTCAAATTTTTTTATTTCCTAATATTACGTTATGATTTGGTTTCAATCGCATTTGATGCATATTTTATTTTATTCAAATTAAATCAACGTTTCTATATGGAACTCACGCCTTAATATATATATATATATATATATATATATATATATATATATATATATATATATATATATGCAAACAATTTTGAATTACTTCCTGTTTTTTAGTAGGCTCTTTTTAGATATTATTATATGGTATGATTTTAGAGTGCAAAGTTTGCATTCACTAGACTTATCTGGTGAGTGTTTACTAGAACTTCTTAGTATAGATCATTTCAATTTGTATTCAATATTATCAATTCTTCATTCCCTTATCCATTTTGCTCATGATGTTGTCTTCTTATTATTATTTATTAGGTAAATTAGGTATTTTAAATGATTTCTATCTCTACAATTACATAAATGCAACTTTGTGTGTGTGTATGTTCGTTCTTTATAGACTCCTAAACGGCTGAAATGATTTTCTTTAAAATTTACACAACTTTAGTGTATAAGTCTGGGAGTGATCTTAGTTTATTTTTGTCTCAGAAAACTCCCAATAATTACCGATAATCGATAATCGAAACCATTATTTTAATTTATCTATCACCGGTAAAGCCATTTTTTCCATGTCGTCGCTTAGCAACAATGATAGAACAACGGGCTGTGAAAATTCTACTGCGGGTAAATTGATAGCATGTTTTTTGTTTGTTTGTGTTTTTTTTTTGTTTTTTGGGTTTTTTTTTTTTTTGCACATAATGTTTTTGCACATAATGTTTAATGTTTTTGTTTTGTTAACTGGGAAGAAGTTGACATAAAATAATTTTATAAAAGAAACAATAGGTTCTCTAGAGTGCAATGTAGAATAACATATATTTTGAACTAAGTTATTGTATGGAGGCACATGAAGCTTCCTTCCGGGCGATTTCGATGACAATAAAAATATAGGAGTGTGAAATATTCGTTGATCGTCATTCAGTCCCGGGCAACGTCGGATCTCTCTGCTAGTACTATATGGTTATTAAATCTTTTTCTGAGTCAACATTCTATGGACCCCATAGTTCTTGGTTCTTGGTTCTGTTATTATCAATTACTTCACATTTATATAGTTATATATTAAAATTAAATCATAGTGTATTACTGGCAGAATACTTAATATAATCAAATCTTTTTTAGACAAGAAAACAATCCAAGTTGTCCTCGATGGTTTTCATTTTCATGAGAAGACCTTCGAGCCAAACCCTATCAAAGGCCTTAGATATGTATAAGACTACTGCCCTAGCTCTCCACTCCCGCCTTACCCACTGAATGATATACACATTCAGAAATTACAGTAAAAATATCTGCAGTAGAACGAGTTTGCCTAAATCCACACTGTCGGTTGGAAAGAAGTTTAGTGTCTATGATGTGGTGAACTAGTGCTTGATTGATTAAGGACTCAAAGATTTTGGTGAAGAAAGAAAGGAGGCTAATGGGGCAATAATTGAGTGAGTCAGTTCTTTTACCATAATTCTTGTAAACAACATGATAGAAATGTGGGTAATCGATCTTTGGAGCTTTTTTACTTCTGGTATTCCTAAATGACCTCCTTGATAAAATTATGTCCGAGATGGGTATATTTGCTGACGACACCATGTTCTATAACAGACATGAGGGAAAAATGAATGAACACGTACATAGGACAATGGCTGAAAACCTAAAGGAAGACCTCTAGTCCGTAGTAAAATGGGGACATAAATAGATGGTAACATTCAATGCTGTCATGTCTCAGCTTCTTTCCTTTAACAATCATAAGAAACCTTCTCAACAACTGATTGCCTTGGCTAATAATATGCTACCTGAAAACTCCTCAGATTAACATTCACACGAATTGGAACAAATACATTGAGGACAGTGCCAGGGTTGCTGCTCGAAAGGTAGGTTCTCTCTACCGTTCTTGAAAATTACTTATGCCTGAGAGAATCATATATCTCTACAAAGGCACTATTCGTCGGTGCATGGAGTCTTGCTGCCACATCTGGGCTGAAACAGCTGCAAAAATTATGGCATAGGAGAGTATACGACCTGCATTAGATATTTTGAAAATTTATTGTAGTCTTTAATGTATTTGTTTTATAGTTTGTGGTGTAGCTTGTATTATTGGAATTCATGGTTTGTTTAAAGTGTTGCAAATCATTGGCACGAGTAGATAAAAGAAGATGCCTATTTATATGAGAAGTGTTTGGTGTATATGATTTTTGCTTATTGTTTTTGGAAAATATTCGTAGGGCTTTTTTTTTTTTTGCATTTAATATAAAATATGTGGAGTATTGCAAAGTTTTCAAATAATCGGTGATGTATTTGAATTCTTTTGGGTAGATATACTGGACTACAAATTCTGAATGCATGTAGGAAGAAACCGATTATGATATATATTTTTTTCGAATTCTAACGATTATATTCACCCCAAAAAGAACAGAAACAGCATCAATATCTTTTAAATTCGAACAACTATATGTTGTTAAAATAAAAAAAATTCCCTCATGCATACTTTGAATACATTCTTTGAATACATACTTTGAATGCATACTTTGAATGCATACTTTCAATACATATTTTGAATACATACTTTGAATACATACTTTGAATGCATACTTTGAATGCATACTTTGAATACATACTTTGAATACATACTTTGAATGCATACTTTGAATGCATACTTTGAATGCATTCTTTGAATACATATTTTGAATACATACTTTGAATACATACTTTGAATGCATACTTTGAATGCATACTTTGAATACATACTTTGAATACATACTTTGAATACATATTTTGAATACATACTTTGAATACATACTTTGAATACATACTTTGAATGCATACTTTGAATACATACTTTGAATACATACGTTGAATACATACTTTGAATACATACTTTGAATGCATACTTTGAATGCATACTTTGAAGGTATACTTTGAATGCATACTTTGAATACATACTTTGAATACATACTTTGAATACATACTTTGAATGCATACTTTGAATGCATACTTTGAATACATACTTTGAATACATACTTTGAATACATACTTTGAATACATACTTTGAATGCATACTTTGAATACATACTTTGAATGCATACTTTGAATACATACTTTGAATACATACTTTGAATACATACTTTGAATGCTAGCAGCTGTTTTTTCGTTACAAACACAGCAAATATATTATCAAATATTTAACTTAAGCTTTATTTCTTCAAATCAATCATCCAGATGAAATCTTGAAATAAAGACGAAGCATTGATTAACTTTTTCATATGGACTTTTCCGTAACCACAACCAAGGTAAATGTTTCTCGCATGATTTTCTCGTTAGGGACCCCCCCTCTCTTTTTTCTTTCTATTCAAAAAAGGCTACATTGCCAAAAGTGTGTTTATTCATAAAGTCTGAAGAAATGCTGGTTTTTGAAAATTTTCAAACAATATAATGCTTGAAACTGTCGAACTGGACATTGAAACAATTGTAACATAAAATGAAATACACTTTTCGTTGCCATCAACACCTTGTCTTGAAGTCTTGATTTTGCACACACAGTATATTAATGCTCAATTATGAAATGTGATAATTTTGTAGCTTAATCTTTAAGTCAACATTTTTTTTTTGGCTTAAAACCTATTGGTATATAAAAATTTACTGAATTACACGAACTCAGTATATTACATATAAGTCTCTCTCTCTCTCTCTCTCTCTCTCTATATATATATATATATATATATATATATATATATATATATATATATATATATATATATATATATATGAAATAAAATGGAGGTGGAAGGACCTGGATACTCAACGTTTCGCCCGATTTATGCGGGCTTCTTCAAGAGGGATGGTCATTGACGAGACAGTCGGAGGATTGGGGCTATATATAATGATGGGGGAGAGCAGCTTTTTTTTTATGTAAATTAGATGTCATATATACATGTATATACATTTTATGAAAGAAGAACTAATTAAAGTAAACTAGTGTAGTGGATTACGTCTAAAAGATAAAATATCGTAGAGATTAAAAATTGTGTTTGGAAATATAGCGGTGATAGATTAAATAAATAAAATGACACGAGATTACGAAAGAATCTTTTTTTTTTTTTTTCTTTTTTTTAAATTAGAAATAATTGAATTGGGATAAAATAGCGCAGTAACTTAAAAGATGGTATCTAAAAATAAGAATAGGAGGTGATAAAATGGAGTCTAAAAATAGATAATGATAAAATACAGTAAATAAGTAAAATAAAAATAAAATTAAGTGAAATTATCAAGTGAATTATCACGACCAGATTTAGGGGTATCACGAACACTGTCAGTGTTTTGGTGCTTTTGCACAGTCTTTCGTACCGTTTTCTCATCACATTTCAATCTGCAGCCGATTTCTCGATTGGATAAACCAGAAAGGTGGAGATTAATGAGCTCCTGACGATCACTAAGAGAAAGTCGTGGCATATGGACTAAATGTTACGTTGTATAACCTGGAACAACAACAATTAGTGATGCTTTGTTGCCTGCTGCCTGATATTTTAAACTGATTTAGGAGAGATAATTTAAGCTGGTTTTAAGCAAATTTGTTGCTGCAGACTTTTTTTTTTGCCTCCTCAATTTAAAGTTATTTTTTTAAATTGACGTGAACACTAGAATATTTCAATTAAAAATCAAATATGAACAGGTAAAATTATAGAGAAATAAAAGGCGAATCAAAGGAGGTATAGGTCGTTTAAACAGTTACATTAAATTTAGCTTAAATTATCAGTTTTTGAAAAAATTACAAGTGCGGGCTTTCTTTTTGCCGGCACGATATATATATATATATATATATATATATATATATATATATATATATATATACATATATATATATATATATTTTTTTTTTAATCTCTACAATATTTTAACTTTTAGACGTAATCCACCACACTAGTTTACTCTAATTTATTTTCTCTCATAAAATGTATATATATGTATATATGACATCTAATTTACATAAGGAAAACACGTTGCTCTCCCCCATCATTATATATAGCCCCAATCCTCCGACTGTCTCGTCAATGACCATCCCTCTTGAAGAAGCCCGCATAAATCGGGTGAAACGTTGAGTATTTAGGTCCTTCCACCTCCATTTTATTTCATATATATATGAATATATATATATATATTCTATATCCGGCACTATATATATATATATATATATATATATATATATATATATATATATATATATATATGAACAAATGATTAAAAAAACATGTTAAAAGACATCTTGAAAAAGAGTTAAAAACATATTTAATTTTAAAAAAGGAAACACAAGATAAATGGATAGTCCTTAATCCGCGGAGGTTCGAAGAAATACTCTCCTTCTCATCAGAGGACAGGAATTAGCAAAATGCAGGATCGGATTTTGCATATAAAAGTATTTAATGAAACTACAAGTAAGTCACAGATCTTACTTGGTTAAAAAAAAGGGTGAGGTAAGGGGAACAGGAGGCAAAAGAAAAATAATAAAAAGATTTCACATGAATGGACAGTCCGGTGAAAGGTAAAAATCCAAAAATGGTAAAACCCAAAACGGTCGAATTTAAAATTTCAATCCAATGGGTAAATTCAAAATGGTCCAAAAAATCCAAAGGGCAGAGTTCCTTGGAAAAAAGCGCAAATGGAATGAATTCCAAATCATTAAAAGTACTGGAGAGAATATTTAAAAACACGTCTGTCAAGGCTGGATGAATAAAAAAAAAACAACAAAAAAACAAAAATATATTCTATTGTTCTATAATTACATCCAAGTATAATGTTTCCCCCACCCCTTCAAAACATGCTTTCTTTCTTATTTATACTTTCATACGTTCAATTTTATACAAAAAGACATGACTGTATTAGTTCTTCTTCTTCTTCTTCTTCTTCTTCTTCTTCTTCTTCTTCTTCTTCTTCCTTTCTTTCTTTCTTTTTTCTGCCTCTCATGTGCAACGAACCATGAACTCCTCAGGTACAAACCTGCCGTCATTTCTATCAATTATCCTGTAAACATTGATTTTCTCTCTCTGTTTTTCTTGATTGTAATTTTAACGAACACGCAACTCTCATGCGCAGACAGACACTAAACCTACGGACCACACCCGACCATTCATTGTCCTTTAATAGCCGGAAATCTGTTTTTATATCCAGGATGGAAATAACCAGAAAAGAAGGAGAAGTATATCATCTTGATTTTTATTTCTATTACCTTTTTTTTCTATGCCATGTATTCATTTCCACCCAGGTCTCTCCCAGAGTCCTAAGGTTAGAAATGACACTGTCTTATTTACATGGCGCAGTTCTGCTGCACACACGAGTACACGCACACACTTTTTTTTGTTTTTGTTTCTCTAAAATCTCTATCTAACAGAAGAGACATAGCTAGTCTTTCTCTAATCTATCGCTCTTTTGATGGTAGGTGCTGTTGCTGTACTGAGCTAGAAAACATTCACAGCAAAACCTCGTCTAGCTACAACCACTATACATAATTTTCCTCAAAACTAAACGGAACTTTCATGAGCAGCAAAGTTTCTTTTCAATAACTACCCGTCTGTGAAACATAATATCGCGGAGCTGCTTCTCATCTGATTACAACGGTCACTTTTATGAACAATTTCTTGTTGAACCGTCCTTATAAACAATCAAATTCGGTCCAGTTTCAACTATTGTCACAAATCCTTAAGTTGTTGTCTCACCATACACCTGACAAGCTCATTAACTTTTTATTCTTGAGAGGCTTTTCGGCTCTGATAAACTGTAACTCATTAGTAACTTATAAAAAAAGCCTTGCATCCAGTATGATTTCCCCCACTCTATATCTGTGCCTAAATCTAAATGCAGATTCCATGCACAAAACTTCTTTCCCAGAACTGCCCGCTTTTGGGACACTGTTTCTCTGGCCTGCTTTCCGGTTGAATACAACATGATAGCCTTCAAATCCAATGTAAACAAGTTCTTGTCAAGCCGTCCCCATAAATAATCAAATTCTACCCAATTTACACCATTAACGATTTCTACAGTACCACCTTACATTTATTAACTATTATCCTCGAATGGCTTTAGGCCTTGATAAGTGGTGACTCACAAGTGAAAATAAAAATATATAGTGTGGACCGTGCTTGTAAGAACATTTCTTTATATTTATTCTTTGTTAGTTTACTAATGCCGTTCCGAATCTATATACGCAAATAGAAATGTATGAGTGTGTGTGCACTCCCTATAGAAAGTAAGGTTAGAGAATCTACATAAAAACAAAGAGTGTATTCTTACATAACATGTTTTAGAGGAAGTGGTTCTGAATCTCAAAGTGCACTTCTAAGTGCTTCAAACATACAATTTTGATGAAATTTATATCATATGTATAAAATTTTCTGTGGAAGGCAATGTAAATGCAGCATTAAGGGAGCTATGGGGGCAAAAACAAACTTAAACTTAAAACTCCAAATATATCTTATTCTGATGAAATTTTAATTATACGCATGAAATTTTCTGGGGAAGACAATGGAAGTGTTCATGAAACATTATATCCCCCTTCTTACTTTAAAGAAGTTATAGAAACAGAAGCTCCTTAAAAACTTCAAATGTATCCTATTTGATAAAATGTAAATCATATGTATCAAATTTTCTGAGGAAGACAATGGAAGTGGCCCTGAATTTCTAAAGGGAGATATGTGAGGGGGCAGTTTTAACTGCAAATATATTCTATTTTGATGAACTTTAAATCATATGTATAACATAAATCTCTATGTGTCTACCTTGCCCAATGGAACTATGGGGGCAGACCCTTCCTTAAAACCTCCGATTTTGATAAAATTTATATCATATGTATTACATTTTCTGGGAAAACAATGGATCCCAAATCTCCACGTGAATCTCTATATGTCCCACTCCCTCAAACAAGCTATGAAGTCAGCTCCTACCTCTCTAAAACTTACATTTTTAATTACATTTAAACAGTATGTATAAGACATTAATTCAGAGAGCTCCCAAAATTTCAGTTCTTTTTTAGGAGGAAGTAAAAAAAAAAAGAAAAGCTTCCTTCCTTTAACAATTACAAGAAATCTTTTCAACCACCGATTATCATGGCTAACAACACCCTATCGAAAAACTCATCCTTCAAACTCATAGCCTTAACATTCATAGGCAGTATGGATTGAAACAAATACTTTGAAGACATTACCAAGGCTGCTGCAAAGAAGATGGGCTCTCTCTACCGTGCTAGAAAACTACTTACATCTGAGAGTGTCCAATATATAAAGCGGCCATTTGTCCATTCATGGAGTATTGTTGTCACATTTAGGCTGGTGCACCTACCACTAGTCTCTCTTACACAGTATCCAAAAAAGAGTCTCAACTCTAATGGGTTTCACTCTATCAACTAAGCTCCAACCTCTGTCCCATCGCTGCAATGTTGCATCCCTGTGCCTGTTTTACAAGTACTTTTGTGAAATGAGCTCTTGAGCCCCCTCAATGTACATACCCCCGATTAACACACCAAGTAGCAAAATTCCACCATTGAGGTCCCTAGATGTTGGAAAGTATTCTACTCTAATAGTTTCTTCTGTCGGATTGCTAGACTTTGGAACTCCTTTGCCTGTTTCTCGCTTCCCTGACTGCACTAACATGCAGAAGTTTAAATGTAATGTGAACAATCATTTCGCTGATCATCTCCTTTAGACCTGTTCTCAAGTAGTAGTCCTTTACATTATAGTGGCAATATGCCTTATTTGAGGTGAACTAAAAAAAAGTGTGATGTTATAAGCATAGAGAAAAGGGACATTGTCTTCCTCATTGAATCCCAAGCAATGTCGAGTCTTCTGACTAGTTCTTATTATCTATTAATTTGCGCACTAAGAGTTCTCACACCAGTCATTACCAGAGATCGCTCACTGGTAAAACCAGGTGCTGTTCCCTGGGGTCTGAATGATAACAAGTCTTCCCAGATTTCCGGTACTCTCCACTTCTTTCTATCACCATAACAAACTACTTTATTTTCTCTCAGCAGCTGTTTACTATTAAGTTCTTATTGATACTGATCTCTGGAATTTGAAGGGCAATAATCCATTTCAGAATTCCAGAATTCTCTATTCTCATCCAGTGAAGGTCTGGATGGTGCTTTCCATACTTACTCTTTCCATATCCTTCAAATCTATTTTCTGTAGTACCCACTCCTGTTAGTATTATTGTTGTTGTTGTTGTTGTTGTTGTTGTTGTTGTTGTTGTTGCTGTTGTTGTTGTTGTTGTTGCTGCTGCTGCTGCTGCTGCTGCTGCTGCTGCTGCTGCTGCTGCTGCTGCTGCTGCTGCTGGTGTGACTAATGCTGTTGTTGTTTACTCACTAGTTCTCACACAAATCATTTCTCACTGGCAATAGCGAATGGTGTTCCCTGGAGCCTGAGTAACAACAAAAAAAAAAAAACTTCCAGCAATCTTCATGTATTATGATGATTGCTGCAAATCATTTTGTGTTATTGCAATCGCTGTTCACCACTGATTTTTCACGAGTATTGACTGTTTCTATTTACTTGCCTCCTTACAACAGCAAAGTTAGACACAAGGTCAGTTTTTAGTGTGGAGAAAATCTAGCTCCCCCCAAAATGATTTTAATTGAAGCAAAAACTGAAATTGTCTCTGTCTAGGAAGGCTTTTCCTTCACTGACCGAGAACAGAATAGACGAAGAGTTCAATCAAAACAGATATTATGCTTTACTTCTAGCCAAAAAGCCAAGGAAACTGTTTGTATGACAAGATTCCAATACAATCTATACACTTCCAGTGAAGGTCTTTTGTCTATTTGTCCAAAAAGTTTACGTTTGCTGTTTTCCTAGGTTGTTTATCTTAGCTTTAATATAGTTAGTTTTAATCGCATTGTTTTGTGCAGCTGTTGTTCTTTGTTTAGTCTCTTCTCTTGTAATTCTTACGAATCATCCATGTAGCTGTTTCTCTTCTCTTTTTTTATTCTTGTTGTGATGATTAGCCTTTCTGTGTCCTCAGTTATGTATTTTTTTCAATTCTTTTTGTTTTGTTGTCATTCACACAGGCTTCTATATTTATCAGTTCTCTTCTCTCGTCTTTTCTATTCATGTATCATTCTGTACGTTGTCAAACGTATCATGCTTATTAATGTATAAGCATAATACGTTTGATGCACTTGATTTGGTCTATTCAAAGATTTGCTGTAATACCACTTGCAAATGTAACACTATTCTTATCTGGAATAGGTAAAAAACGAGCGAACATCCAGATGTTTTACACTTAATTGGATGGATGATGCTGAATGCCGGATGAGTCACTTAACCCTTCGGCATCGTGAGGGGCACTGCATTATTTCATGCAGCATGTCTTGAAAAAAAAAATAGCTTGACGGCACCTATCTCTCGAATTTTCAGAGCACATACAGCACCTGGTATTAACAAACGGTCACCCATTTCAATACCGACGAAGCTCAATGTGGCTTTGGTTTAGATGCACAAAATAATCCTAATATTTGCAGTTCCGTTCCTTAAGGAAGAAATAGCATGGATAAGACGATAGAAAAATAAAAACATAAAATATGCTTTGAATCCAAATAAGAATTTTAAAATGGAGGAAAAATTAAACGCAAATTTTTACGATAAAAAAAACAAAAAAAAATCGCTATTTCCGAGATGCCTTCAATAAGTTTCCAGACGTTTTTCGTACGGGCACTTTTATTGATAGTACACGCATGAAACTCTAGTCCCCTTCAAAGTAATCTCCTCCTGCTGCAATGCCCTTGTATCATTCCAACAACTTCTGGAAGGTCCCATGGAAGTCCTCTTGTGTGAGCATGTCAATGACCCTCATCACAGCCTCTTTCATCTCTTCAATTATGTCATAAAGACAGTCTCTATTGGTTTTCCTTGGGCTTAAGGAATAACCAAAAGTCACAGGGAACAAGGTCTGGACTATAGGGAGGGTGAGGAACTGTCTTGATGTCCATCTTGGTCAAATAGTTTGTGACAAGGATGGAGCACTCTTGGGATAAACTTTGCACAAATCTTCCGCATCTTCAGTTCCTCACACATAATTGTGTACAGTTCCCACACTGACATCAAACTGTGCACTTCTTGTATCTATAGATACACGACAGTCCTTATTCATGAAAACCTTTATTTGGTCAATCAACTCTGGTGTTGTGATTTCCTTACTCCTCCTACACCTCTCATTATCCCTCACAGACTCTCTGCTTTCTTTGAATCTCTTATGCCACTCAAAAACTGATGTTCAATTCATGTAAGATGGTCCAAAAGCAGTCTAAAGCATTCCATACATTTCTAAGGCATTTTTTCCAAATTTAAAATTGAATTTTATTACATATTCTTCTAAAGTGTCCTCACGTCCAGATTGCACTTTTGATATTCATCAGCTGTGACAATCAGACTTTAGTAGGATGCATTTCAATTGCTGCTGTAGCTGTTCATTTGAATGTGAAATCATAAAAATTGGTCAGTCATCTCATGAGATGTATAACAATAACATACTGAATTTTCAAGAATCTATGATAATTAACATAGATAGGACTTCCATGGCATTTTAAGGCATGGCTCTTGTTGACCTGGATATTATGGCATTATGATTTCTCAATTACCACTATGGAAAAGTTGGAGAGAACAATGAGTAATTTTTTTTTTTTTTTGCACAGTGGTCACCACTTATCAAGGCCCGGAGGCCACTCAAGGATAAGGGTTATTGCATGTACAGTAATCAATGAGATAGTATTGTAGTAATCATTAGTATTGGAGATTTGATAGTGTCTTACTTAAGGGGGCGGTTTGTCAGGAATTTGTTTATGTTGGACTTGAAGACATCCAAGTTGTAGTCAGGTGGGAAACAGGCAAACGGAAGAGAGTTCCACAGTTGTGCACTTCTGAGAAAGAAGCTCTGCTCATGGAATCTACGTTTGGATTTAGGCACAGATAAAGAGTGGGTAAAATTATTGACAATAGTTTCAGCTAGACGGGTGTTTCTTGTGAAAGATTGGCGAGGGGAGACGAGAGATTGGAGCTCAGACGAGCACTTGCCATGGAAATAACGATAAAACAATGACAGGCTCCTAACATCTCTTCTGTGGGAGAGAGGTTGCAGGGAAGAGAAAAGGGCATCCTCCATTAAGTTACGAAGTCTATTTTGTACTCTGTCAAGGCAGGATAGGCTGTTTTTAGCAGCTCCTGCCCAGATGTGGCAGAAGTACTCCATCCTTGGACATACTTGGTTTTTATACAGATAGAGAATTGCATCAGTAGTGAGATATCTTCTGGAGCGGTAGAAGGATCCTATCATTTTTCCAGCATCTTTGGCAGCAGACCTAATGTACATGTTCCATTTCAGATCAGGAGTAAAGGTCAAACCCAGAAGCTTGTCAAAACATGGAGCCTCCCCAAGACAAGAGCCATCCATTTCAATTGATGCCAGATGGGGATCAGAGCGTTGATGATGTAAAGATAGAAGCTTGGTTTTGGATGCATTAAAAGTGACCAGCCACCTCTTCCCCCACTGTACCATGCGCTCAAGATCAGAGGAGAGAGAATTAGAGAGAAAACTTTGTCATTTACGGCCTTTGATGTGTTGCCATAGATTGTCGTATCATCAGCATAGATGTCAATGAATGATTTAAGTATGTATTTTGGGAGATCATTGATGTAGATGAGGAAGAGAGTTGGGCCCAGGATGGACCTCTGAGGGACTCCAGCATTAATACTGTGGGCCTCTGATTTCTGCCCATCAACCACTACTCTTATGAGCCTATCAGAGAGAAATGATTTAATGATTGAGAAAACATTTCCAGTGATAGTGTAGCTGGAAATCTTGTGAAGTAGGCCCTTATGCCAAATCTTATCGAAGGCCTTTGATATGTCAAGAGCAATTGCCCTGGAAAGGAAGCTTTTGTCAATTGACTGAGAAGATGGCTCAAAGTACCAAGATGTTCAAGATGTATTGCAGCTCTACTTCAGCAGCCTCACAAAAGAAATCAAAGTAACAAGAAAAAGAGAAAGGCTGATGTTGAATAATCGAAGGAGCCCAAAGTGTCAGCAGCTGGAGTTCAGACAAAATCAGATAAGATTGGCCCAATAGTTTCTGAGAAATGTGGAACATACAAACAGTCAGATAAATAGATAAAGAGAAATATAATATAGATATTCTCTCTTTTTTGTTTCATTTTAGTTCTTAAAAACCAAGCGTCCTAGGAGCTAACACTTGATTTCTATCTTAGATACACAGATATTCGAATTTTCCATTAAACTTCTTTATCTCAAACACTGAGTTAGTAAAGAAGTTGAGAACATAATTTTTCCTCTCCCCAATTGATTATTTCAATATGTCATAGTATATCTTTCTTTTTGTTTTCTTGGTTTTACTGGATTCCAGGACAAGAATTCATCTAGTCTGGTGGAGTGTCCAGCTTCGTGCTACCACTTGAGGTAACATCATTTGGAGAAGGTGAACCATTCCTTGTAAAAAACGAGTGTGGGTTACCCATACCAAGGAGATATTATTTAGGCTGCGAATTCGATGCGAGTTTGAATATTTCGAATATAGGAAAAAGTATGCTTTTGTCAGAGAGGTCTTAGACACTCGAGGATAGTGTTTACTAGGTATTCAAGTTCTTTTGTCTAGTATGGATTCAAGTTCTCTCCAGTAGGCATTAAAGTTGTGTGCATGTATGGGTATGTATTTGCATGATTGTATATGTATGTATGTATATATGTATGTATGCGTATGTATATGCACACACACACACACACACACACACACACACACACACACACACACACACACACACACACACACACACACACAATGGTCGTCCCAAAAGTAAAACCTTCTATTTTTGAACTCAAAAAGTTGAAGAGCTACGAAGACAAGAATGGTACCATAAAACTAGCAACCTTTTGTACTCCAGAATTCATTTTTCTACATAGTCACCAACATTCTTAATGCATTTTTTCCATGAGTCTCTGCTTCTGACGCATGTCCATCACATGGGTTGTTTTCTTAGAGTCTCACACGGTCAAAATCTGCAACAGAGAGACGAGACTTTCAGGTCATGAATGCATAAGTTCAGTCATCATAACAATGCAATTTGTAATCCCCTCTTATCCATCATGGCAGAATAAAAAATAGGAGGCATTACTTTTGGAACTCTCCTCGTGTATATATATATATATATATATATATATATATATATATATATATATATATATATATATGAATTCTGAAGCACAAAAGGTTAGTTTTATGGTACCATTCTTGTCTTTGTAGCTCTTCAACTTTTGGAGTTCAAAAATAGGTTTTACTTTTGGGACGACCCTCGTGTGTGTGTGTGTGTGTGTGTGTGTGTACATGCACATATATATATATATATATATATATATATATATATATATATATATATATATATATATATACATAACCAATCATTATAATTATATTTTAAAAATAATACATATGCCAGTAAAATTATAGAAGAATAAAGGGTCAATCAAATGAGGTATAGTTTGTTTAAACAGTTACATTAATTTAGCTTAAATTTGCAGTTTTTGAAAAAATTGTACATGCGGACTTTCTTTTTGCCGCCTGTGTATATTTCCACACACACACACACACACACACACACACAGAGGGTGTCCAAAAAGTAACTGAAGGATTTTCTTTACATTCTGTAATTTTAACACAATCTGACTTAGACATTGGAAGATTATTTTTTTTTAAATGCAAAATTCAAACAATCTTAATTCATGAAAAGTAATGTCTTTGTAATGTTGCTCATTTTCAGCTTCGCATATTTGTGCTCTTTCTATAAGATTATTCATGACAGATTGCAGAATATCTGGATTGCGATTTAACTCCTTTATTTCGTTCCTGATGTTTTTCTTACATTCTTGCAGGGAATGGAGTTTGACGTTTCGAGGTCTGCCAGCTCGCGGAACGAAATAAGGGAGTTAAAATGAAATCCAGAGATTCTGCAATCTGTCATGAATAATGTTTTGGAAAGAGCACAGATATATGAAGCTGAAAATGGGCAACATTATTTTTCATTAATAAAGATTGTTTGAACTTTTCATTTTAAAAAAAATTCCGAATGTCTTAGTCAGATTATATATATATATAAGAGAAAGAAAATTAAGACTGTAAGTTGAAATTTACAATCAAAATTTATTGTTCGACTGACTACTCCAAAAAACTATTTACAAAATCCTAATATATATATATATATATATATATATATATATATATATATATATATATATATATATATCTTCTACCTATTATAATATAATAATATAAAGCTGAATGTGTGTGTGTGTGTGTGTGTGTGTGTTTGTGTTTGTGTGTGTGTGTGTGTGTCTGGTCACGAATAGGCTCCTATATGGTTGACTATTTTAAAAACTGATTACATATAATGATAGAAGATGTATCGAGACACAGGAATGGGTATGTTTGATCTGGCAGAACGGTGGTTCATTAAAATTGTGGGGTCTGCGTTCGGGTCTGGTCCACAAAGTATGGAAATTAAAAAATTAAAAAATTAAAAAAAAAAAAAAACGTTTACAAGTGTTTTTGATATAGATGTACATAAGAATACTTTGATAAGTATGTTTTAACTTAAATAGGGATGGTATAATAAAATTGTGGGGTCTGCGTTCGTGCATGGCCTCCATAGAATGGAAATAGGCACAAACTTTAATAAAGACTTTTCATATCTATCTGCGTAAGTATTCTTTGATAATTATGTTTCAGTTTGAAGAAATATGGTATGATAAAATTATGGGGTGTTCGTTCGCACCTAACCTCCATAGAATGGAAATATGTCACAAAGTTTAACGAGGTTTTTAATATAGATCCACAGAATATTGTGATAAGTGTTTCAGTGTGAACAGGTATGGTATAATAAATTATGGGGTTTATCTATTTTACTTTTACTTTCATCATATTTTGCTTTGCTTCAACCCAAATTTACAACCCTTCCTTTTCATAACCTATCATACTTTCATAAATCAGAGTCCATTTTCCGTAGGCTTTTTTTGAATCCAGTCAACGACGGGTACTTTTGCTAGAGTATATATATATATATATATATATATATATATATATATATATATATATATATATATATATATATATATATATATGTGTGGGAAGTGATATACAAACTGCCATTAGCGTATTAAGCGATGCTCTTTGTGTAAACAAATCGAGCTTAATTCACTACCCGCACAGCAGCAACTGTATAGTGTAATGATGAGAGGCCTTGACTGTCGTTTGGGCGGGCGGGTTTCATTCCTGAGGTAGTTACCTGTCTAGCCGTACTGATGAGCTGTGATACAGCAAAACAGTACTGTATGTGGATGACTAAAAATAGAACCGTGTCTTTAATTCTTCCTTGGGTGAGTCGGTTTTCAATAAACTCCTAGTTGAAAGTTTCCGAGACGAATGTTATTGGCTATTTGAGTTAATTTTTACATCGTTGATTAAAAGTTGAGTTGTCATGCCTCGGTTGCATGGGTACATCTTCTGAATACCGGTTTTTGTTTAGAGGATTAATGTCTAAATGATCAAGCAAGCATTGTTTACCATTCAAGAACCAAGTTAGCTGTATTGTCATACCTGGCACAAAACCACTATTACATCGTCCGATAGGATCCAACAGGTTAAATCGTGCTACAGCATGATAATATGTTATGGAAAATGAATACTTGTTTACATTAGTGGTCTTTTAAACCAACGCATTTCAGGTGAAAATATTATTAGGTGTTTACGTCTCATGGCGAAATTAGTATAAATTCCAAAAATTATGCAAAATGATTCAGTAGATGATGTGCTAGAAGTATTTTGAATAATAAAAAAAAAAATCCGCCATAATTATGTTCTCAGATATCGTGTTTAAAATGGCGGGTTCTTAATGTAAGTCAATTTAAGTCAAAGGTTATCTCCCTTGTTTGTTATACTGAATTGGTCGCATAACTTTTCCAGGTCAAAACTCAATAATTCGATAAACTCTCTCTTTACTTGTAATTATTTTTCTGCTGGATCATTTTTATTAAATTTTTTTTTTTAAACTATACTAATTTCACAAATGACACATAAATACGTAATAATGTTTTCACCTGAAATGCGTTGGTTTAAAAGATTACCAATGTGAACAAGCATCAGAAAATATGCAGGTTAACTCACCTTTGATTAAACAGTCAGCTGGAATAAGGCGACTCGGTATAAGATTAAAGTGCAAACTTTGAAGAAGCGCTAAAATCAAAACCACATTGGGTACCGAGAGAAGCACATGGTATTTTTTATGTGAGATTTTCAATAACAAATGAAGAAGTCTTTATACATACGTGCGCGGGTGTTTATACATGTTGAACTTTCACGTGTTTTCTGCTTCTTTTCATGAATGGCTGTCGATCGTCACGTCCATTTAACTAAGATGAATAAAATTTTTCATGCATGAAAGACAGACAAGGTAACGTTCGCTGAGTTTTCTTCAAGGTTTTATTTAGAGAGACTGGATTTACGAGAAAGAGAGAGAGAGAGAGAGAGAGAGAGAGAGAGAGAGAGATCAACATTATCCTAGCTAGTCATTTACTTCCTAAACTTAATTTTCTACCTTAACTTAACAAAATGAGTGACACACACGGACACATAACATTCTGCCTATATTATTAGCCAGTGTCTCGTTTGCATGGCTTCCTGAAAAGACTGATCTGAAAACTTTACTTTGCAAGACTTTCCAACCCGTAGAACCAATTACTGTGGAACTGCTTCCCTGATGATTATAACTTGGTCGTCTTCAAATCCAATGTCAACAAGTTCTTGTTCTTATAAGTAAGCAATCACATTTTTTTTTAATTTTTTTTTTTTAAATTCAATTTTCACCCGAAACAAGGCACAGTGCCACTTTGAAGCAGGGGGCTACTATCAGGGACTTAATTAGCAGGGTCATTATGAAGGGAGATGAGTAGAAAGATGTTTGTTAACATTACACTTGAACTTCTGCATATGAGTGCAGTTGGGAAAGCAGAATCCCGGAAGGGAGTTCCAAAGACCCGCAGTTCTGGGGAAGAAACTATTGGAGTAAAAGGCTTTCTTGCACCTAGGGATCTCTACTGTAAAGGGATGAGACTTAGTAGCTTGTCGGGTTTGTCAGGGGTAGTTACGTCGGGGAGGTACAAGTGTTTGCAGTTCGTCAGAGCATTCACCATTAAAGTATTTGTAGAACAGGCAAAGGTATGCAACATCTCGTCGATGGGACAGAGGCTGAAGCCTAGATGACAGTTCAGAACCTATCAGGTTGGCGACTCTCTTTTGAACCCTGTCCAATGCAGTTCATATCATTGATTAATGTTATTACTCTTATAGCGTTCCTCATCATACTGTTCAGATAATCCTAATACTCGAGTAGCTATCAGCCTTAGGTTGAGTTCATTAGTTTTTGTTCTTTTTATAGGAAAAGCTGATGTTTCTATTCAACAGAGTGCCCCACCTGACAATAAAAATGACACTCATGGAATTGTTAATAAAATTCACAATCTTTCTTCAGTCCAAACCATATTTAGCACTGGGGCTTATTAGAGACCCTACATTAGTAGTGTAGTAGTTAGTGTTGGAGACGCCCCTCTATGGGATTAATCAACTATCTCATGACGTCACTTCCTGTATCGAGACCGGTGCTTGGCAGTCTGAGATCGGCATGCGATCAAGCTGGACGTGTGCAAACATCGTACCGTTGAGAAATGGATTTGCTGAACGCACTTTGCCTGTAATCTATGTGAATATATGTTTCGTTCCAAAAAATCCTGTGTTCCTTCGTCCTTATTACCATTTAACCCCATAACAGTTAGCTAGAGTGAGTTTGGACAAGGGTTACATTGAGTGCATGATAACCCAGATCGGTAAAACAGAATCGTTCCCAGGGTTAAATAAAAAATAAGTGATAAGATAGTGGTAAATGTCAAACGTCATAAACAAAACAGTCGAATAGTATGAGAATATGACGAATGACGTCATGTTTTCGAGTAAGAGAGAGAGAGAGAGAGAGAGAGAGAGAGAGAGAGAGAGAGCTATAGTTTTCAGATCAGTTCTCTCTGGGAAACTGTGCGAACTAGATACGGTCACAATGTAAAATAACATTAGGCAATAATTTTTTTTACTTTTTAGACGTCTAGATTTCTACAACTGATTTAAGATATTTTTGCACTGGACATGGCACCCGTTTCTCTTCATCAGGCAATATTTTTTAGTTAAGTTAATTTTAAAAAAACACCAGACCTTGTGACAAAATCCATTATATTTTTGTGGCATTATCAGCTGATTTTTTTCAACACATATCACCCTGGATATGTTTTTAAGAGCACAAAATGTTTTTTCCAACAACATATATTGATTATCTGAAAGAAACATCCATAACTGTAAACTGAATAGTGGACATTGATAAAGATATATGTAAATTGCATGTTGCTTCACCATTGTTTAAACTTCAGGACTTAAACTTCTATTTCTACCAACTCCTAGAATGCTTAGCGACAAGGAGGTGTCTCTCAGATTCCAACAGTAGTCATCCATCATGATTGCATCCCAGCAATTCTAATACCTGGTCTCCATCTTTCAGGTCTTGATGGAATCTCTAGGCCTGCTTGTCACTCATTGAACCCAGGTTCTCAGGAAACCTGTCAATATGTGAAAATAGGTGGTGCATCTTGACGCTCATGTTGCAGTTCAGGTTTATGAAAGCAATCAGCATGTTTATATATTATTCCTTATTGGAATTTTTTATTTTTGAGATGAGCATTGTATGTTAATTTTATTTTATTTCGGACTACTAATCTCATCTTATCTTTTTTTTTTTTTTTTTTTTGTGCACAACGTTTCGGCCAACTTCCTCTGGCCTTCGTCAGGTGGTAACCGCGACGGATAGGAACTTCGAATCTCCTAACTGCATTCTCAGCCATCACTGCCATCCGTTGTCGTTGTTGACAAGTTTTGTGTAGTTTCTGGCCTTAGTGTTGTTAATAAAGTTCTTCATCAGCAGAACAAAGGTCTTCCATGCTTTCAGTTCCACTTTGTTCATTGAGTTTTCAAACTCTGAATCTCTGCGGATATAGTGACTGTTAAAGATGCTCGGTTTCAACTTCATGGTCAATCCTTAGAAATCCTGGCACAAGTAAGTGAAGCAGTCACCATCCTTGTCCAGTAAGTTTGTATGTAAGCTTCCGTAGTTTGAAGCGTGACAATTGACAGAAAGCAGTTGACACGAGATCTACTCCCATTAACTTCCATGCAACTTCTAACCCCTCAACGACTCTATTCGTTTGACACAATCTAATACTAAAGACATACTGTTATTTTTTGTACATAAATTTTTGCTTCCCTTAAGTAAGTGCAGCAAAAATATACAACAGTGTAACCTATACAGTTTATTAGCAAAAACACTCAGTTTGTCCAGAAATGAATGATAACCATTGTCTACTCCTAATCCTAGCTCTGCGCCCCATAATATTATTTTAATTTTATTTTTTTAAATGTTTTTGATTAATAATGGGGGTAGATATTTAATTGGTACCCACATCACTAATATGTGACACAAGGTCAAAAAGTGGGGATCTAAGCAAGCTCCCTTAAAGGAGGGGCACTCTTGCAATTACAAAAATTGCCTGAGTATCCCCATTGGTATTTCCGGTCGGCACGCCTCAGGCAGCAAGCAACAAACCTGCCCCACCTGAAAGCTAGGTGGTAAGGCCTGTGAGGCCAGACCTCCCGAGTAATACCCAGGCAGCCTACCTCAGTCCGACAGTTACTGGGCTGGTTTCAGCATTGCACCTGTCGGGCTGAGTGTCAAGAACGGATCCTTGATGAGTACCTCACCCAGTCCTCAAGCCGCCTAAGCAGCAAGGAGATTCAGCCCCACTAATAATGGAGGTATGACTCCAATGATTTTGACGATTGTTTTCATAACCACGGTTATGACAATCAACCAATGAGAGGCTTTTGACGTTATTATAAAAATATCGAATTTTGAATTCAGTTCAGTTCACTGTCAAACCTTTGTCTTGAAACGACTGAATCATGACTGCATTGATTCTTCGCCGCCATCTTTATTACTAAGAATTACTCAACACTCGAGATCGTGATCATACATTGATTCTTCGCCGATTTGATTTACTGCCGCCATCTTTGTTCGACATAATGTCTCAACACTTAACATTTTTTAATCTGTTATTAATCCAGATTTGGTATTTGTCTGAAGACTAAAATATATTATTATGGCAATTTATAAAGATTGCTGTCATGGAAGAGCGTGAAAAAAAAAACTGTTTAACTTTTAAAAGTAGTTTTGTGCTGTTTTCGTTATCTATTGCAAAATGAGGAATTATTTTCATTAAAAGTCCAGTTAGTATTATGCATTTAAAATTGAGAAAAGCACGCTTGAAAAGTGTTATATGAATAAGCTGAAAAAAACAAAAACAAAATAGCAGCATAATTTTATCCGATGCCGTGTTTATATAATAACGAAACTGGGTGAAAACGGATTTTCTCAAGTTTAGATGTACAACACTAAATTGATTTTTAATGGAAATAATTCCTCATTTAGTAATATATAACAAAAATCTACACTCTTATGATTTTTTCTGTGGGTGTATTGATATTCATATTCAAATACCTTTCTTCTACTTATTTAAAAAGAAAATACAACTTTCTTATATATAGGTCGTGGAATTGCATTTATCTGCAAAAGATCTAGCCAATTTGCATATTCTTTTAAACATTCGTTTTAATTCATTCTCTATTAGTTTTTTCGGGTTTCTTATGAAATGATCATCTTTAGTTATCTATTATGTGTAATTATATTCTACATGATTTACACTTGCATAATATTTTCGTAAAAAGCTTATAGTAAACACAAACGCCTTTCTATATATATATATATATATATATATATATATATATATATATATATATATATATATATATATATGTATGCGTATATATTTTTAATAAAAAAATTTTGCCTACCAAACTCCCCCTTCAGTTTTTGGTCTACAGACACGAAACTTCATATAAAGGGTATTCGAACCCATGTGAAACTTTATATTTGAGTTTTAGCCCAGGAAAATCAGTGCAAAAGTGTGAAAATTAAAGAAATGGAATTTGCCGGGGGAAGGTCGAACGACGGTATTACGAATATATATACGTGACGTAATAGCTATTGGTTAATGTTTTAATTTTTAACTCTGCAGTAATGTCTTCATAGTACAGTCATTAATCTCAAAGGGGAAAAAAGTAAATCGTTAGCTAAACGTTTTGGTTTCGATTCTCGGTGGTGGTGCACGAGTCATTTTTTTTTTTAACTTTTAAAATCATTACTAGATATTGGGTCCAATATAATATAATAATAATAATAATAATAATAATAATAATAATAATAATAAATACGAAATATCCATCAATAAAAATATAATATTTAAGCTTTAAAAAATGTTATATTAACCAGTTCGATTTGGGATCGACAGAAAGCGAATTCGAGAGATAAACTTCCGTGCACTCTCCACTTCTCTTATCGAGCTGGTTAATATAACATTTTTGGATACCAGCGCGCCATCAGCCGCCACACCTAGCCTCTATAAATAGTATAGTTTCGACTTTAGACACATACATATCAAATCTCTATCATTAACAGAAATAATAGTAGCAATTTATAAAGGCCACAAGAAAAATCTGTTTAGGCATTAAAAGTAGTTTTATATTATTACTAGCAGGCTGGCCGACATTGCCCGGTCGTAAAATAAGCTTAAATATTATATTTCACTCGTCGTTCGCCACAAACGAAGAGTAAAAACATGTCGTTAAATTTTTACGCGTAAGTCTTCATGGTGCTTTCAAACGCAACGTACACATACATTACGACTGACGCGTTTTTATTTTTTTTGTTTTATTTGTTTTTACCCTACTTAACTCATAATGTGGTTTTAAGAGATTTGACACCTTTATCAATTGGTGTAAGAAGAAAAGTTTTTATTTGTGATTTTTTTTATTATTCTTTGCTGACTATTATTACAATCATAAAAGCTCAACAAATCTATACAACGGGTGAAGAACAAAGACACTTTGAAGTCGCTTCATCTTAAGAAAATCCGCCCAGTTTGTTTGTTTGTTTGTTTGTTTGTTTGTTTGCTACATGCGGTTGTGTATGTGCGCGCGTGTTTATGTACTTGTGCGTGTGCTTAGACACACACACACACACACACACACACACACACACACACACACACACACACACATGTATATTTATAATTACATACAAACATGTCGTCACATGGTTGTACACGTTTATAAAAATATAAACAATTGGTCAAGATCAAAGTGTAGTATCTGTTCTTCAGATGCTGCATTGCTGCACTTTTATTTCTTGTTCTCTTTCGGTGGAGGATCTGTCCGTCACGACTGAGACAATTTTTTATTTTTGTACCTTTTCTCCACGTTAAAAAAAAACGACCCTGGTGTCTAACTCTGTCCCGTGGGGAGGCACAGTAAATAGGTACAAATGTTTATCATATAATTTCAGTTCAGTTGCAAACAATTGTTTCTGCCTATTCCGTAAATATGCACATTTATGGTACACAAAGTTTACCAAATAGTCACAATGAGGCGTCATCAGTGCATGTCTTCAAGTCTAATATAAACAAATTTCTGATAAACCGCCGACTTAAGTAATCCAATTTATCAAATCTCCATTACTAATGATTACTACGATATTATCCCATTGATTACTATACACGTAATAATCCTTATCCTCGAGTGGCCTCCAGGCCTTGATAAGTGGTGACTCCCATTTAAAAAAAAAAGCATACAACAGATAGACTGACAAAACAAGATACGCTCACGTTTCTGAATTTTTAAGATGAGGATCGGCTATTCGTATTATTTGAATTCTTCGGACTATTGTTCTCATCTTGAGTAACAGCAATGCATATCAATAGGGGATAAACAGTTTAAGAAAAACCCTCCGCCGAAACAACTATCGAGAGAGCATGACATCAGCTCCAAGAAATCTGAACCAGACACCAACGGACACCTTTTAGTTGCATTTAAGGGTTCTGTGAAGTGGACTTAAAATTCTACCGAGTCCAAGACTAGTGCTGAATTTATAACACTGCATGACGACCGACCGGTGTTCCACTTTTTCCTGACCCATCTCATCAGTCGTTCCCATTTTCTACATACCCCCTCCACCTTATGACCGCAACCGGTGTTTTGTGGTCACTTGTTGAGACAGTTCTACATAGTTGTAAGTTTGTCTTCACATTTGTGGAGACAATAGTCTTGGTGGTCGAGTTACCAGGTCTTGGTTATCTATCTCCATATCTGTGTCAAATGTGTCGTCTGCCATCACTACGTCATTATCCATCTTTTCCAAGTTCATCCTCTCGTGTATGTCACATGGGAATATGCTGTCCTCCATTCTTGGCCTTTGAAAAGTGATTGGAGAGGTGGTTGTATGAGCAAATAATCTGGTTTGATAGGTTGGATCTTCCGGAGAAAACAACGATTGAGTAGTGTGATCCTGCTGCTTCCATCCAACCGTATCCGGTATTGTCTATTACCTATGGTCTAAACAACTCTCCCCATTTTTCCCATTGACGCAGATATGGCTACTCCTGATTCTGCATCTGAAGGGAATACCCAACCTGAAGCTATTGGAGTGAACGGGTGTGCATGTTGTACTGTACTTTGTTTAGCACATGCCTGTTTGCCATTACTCTTTCTCTTAATTCTTTGGTTTCTGTCTATCAATCGGGAATCCGGTGCTTCTTGTGAAGTATAGGGAGGTGATCTCTTATTGTTTGACCATATAACATTTCAGCTGAGGATATTCTGATGTCCTGCTGGGGTGTTTTCCTATGAGGCATCATCACCTATGCTGCTCGATTGTGACGTAGGTGACCGTAGCCATCAATGCAATCCATGAGCATTCTTTTGACTGTTTTTACGGCCAGTTCAGCTCAGCCATTACTTTGATGATAATGTGCAGATGATATACGTCTCTTTACACCCCAGTCTCCTAGGAAAGATTTATACTCCAATGAGTCGATTGGTGGGTCCTCCATTGGATGATATCTCCTCCGGTGCACCATATGTGTAGAACCAACCTCTCAATGCATGGCATACTGCTACAGCTTTCCCTGGTGGTAGCGAGACAACTCCATCCAGCCGGTGTATCGGTCTGAACATACCATGCAACTTTTCCCATGCATATCTAGTAGGTCTGTGACAGTCCTTTGGAATGGGAATTCTGAGTTTGAGAGATCGAATTGCATTTTCGAGATTGTACCCTTGTTTGTCGGTCAAAACATTTAGTTGCTATCATTGGCTTCTTATAAAAAATAAATATTTATCTTGATTTGAACAATAAAAAAATCATTAAAAAAATTTAATACTTTATTATTTGTTCGTTATTCAAAAAATTAATACTTATTTGTGAAACTTACCTTACAATGAGTGTTTTTTATTTGAATTTTAATTTTCTTAAAGTTTTGTAATAATTATTTATTGTTTTTTTTTCTTCGTAACAACCTCGAAAATATTGTTTTCATTTTTCGATTAATTTTTCATTGAATTATCTTCATAATAGCAGAAATATTTTTTTTTCCATTGAAAAAATTGGTCGGCGTTTGTGTGAAAAAAAAAAAAATCACAGCACTTTCATTCGGCACCTTCTAGTATTTTATGTAAACTGCCCAGAAAATTCCGACGATAGCATGGTCCTTATTCTGCATAAGTACCAAGAATGAATACACAAATATGAATCCATCAAAATATAGATTCAGATATTTATGAAATCGTCAGTAAAATTCATAATTCTTTCTGCAATCGAAACATATTTGTTTCAAAAACAAAATTCATTTGTTCATCGAGTTTTAGTCAGGAATATCCAATAGTCTTTATCAACGTTCAATCGTATGCGAAGACACTTTGTAATCGTTTCATCAGTAAGAGAAGTGTGATCCTGAATGAGCTTTACACTCACTGGACTTTAAGCCTCCCTCTTATTTTTATCGGTGCACTTATTTAAAATTCAAAGATATCTATCAAAACAATTTCAATTCCTTTGAAGTATTTTTGTGTCACTCGCATTGAAGATTGAATCGTTAACCTCCAGAAGAGTGTAACTTACAACTGAATTTTACAAAGAGTTGTGGCGTAGTGGATAAAGTACCTAGTGTGGGCGACACTAAAAATACAATTGCGAATTACTTAGGACTTCTACCCAGTCCTGGCAGGCGGAACAAGTGCATGCTACTCCTGTGGAGTAGTTCAGAATTCTGTGTAGATTCCTGGGTTCAACAGAAAGATTCTCAAGTTCAATAAGGTATACTTGTTGAAGAAGGTCAGTCGTTACATTGACCTAAACGTTATGAAAATAACACTCAAGATGAGAACAGTAGTCTGAAGAATCTAATTGAAACAAATGTATTTATTTAATTGATTCCCCACAAAGGCAAAGTTAGACACAAAGTCTTATTTCTAGTTTGAGAATATTTTCCTATTACAAAATCGTATGTTAGATAGTAAAAAACCCAGTCAAAATACAAAAACAAAGAACGCCAGGTGACAAAATATAATATAAAAAAAAAAACGCTGGTTCTTATATCGAAAATGTCATATCAACAAACGAATGCAGTATTAAAAAATTCAAATAGGAGTACTTTCTAATCACTCTCTCAAATACAACAAACTTTAAGGAACAAAAAATTGATAGCAGATAGCACATGTGTATTTTTCCTCAATTTAAAGTCTTTGGAAATTACTCTCCTTCAAAATACGTGCAAACCAGAGCCGCGTAAATAAATCGACTGGGTATTCTTTGCCTGGTTATACTTCTTTGAATGAACGGCTCAGGAAAATCCTCGTGCACGACAGGCAATAAGATGCGTCCAATCTCCTCACAACTGGAATCCAAAAGAGACCGAGTTTCGCGCTGGGACCTGTGACGTCTTTACCAAGGAGCTAGCATTGTCCTTTTATTCAAATTAAAGGGAGTTTCGTACTAATCCAAGTTCAATAAAAGATACAAAACACAGAAAATCAAATATAAGAACCAGAATAAAAATATAATAAATGTATACAGGGGGTGCACAATTATTGATACAAAAAAAAAAAAAAAGTCCAACACAGGTGCTCAAGTGAAAAAAAAAACAGTAAAAATATATTAACGGTGGAGCACAGACCTATAATACATTCCTCGGAAAAGGGCACTTTTAAAATAGGAGAAAAAGGAGCATGTGCTTGAGCATCCCTAGCACCTCCCCCTCTGCATATCCCTACCAAAAAACTGCCCAGTTTAATAAGGATTTTTCCTCATGTGACCGATAACAGAATAGATATTACATTTCGTTCCTAGCCCGAAATTAAGAGTGTTTGTGGTGTTTTTCAGTCAATTAATTTGTCAGTTTTTAATAATAATAATAATAATAATAATAATAATAATAATAATAATAATATTTCGATATTTTTCTTTTTTTATTTAAAAACTAGCCTGGGTACCTGGCGTTTCCCGAGTGTTTGGAGGTGTGTGTTGAGCAAAAAAAAAAAAAAAAGTGGTAGTAGGCAAGCAGGCAGGCTCGAACCCGTGACACGAAGGCGGAAGAGAAAGTGAAAAGAAACCTGACGTCTTAAATGAAAAAAAACCCTGACGTCTTACATGAAAAAAAAAAAAACAAAACAAACAAAAAAAAAAAACATGACGCGACTGGAAGTTCGGAGCATTGAAATTAAGTAAAGTCATTCCAACCGCTATGATGACCTGGAAAAATGACAACGCAAAAAAAAAAAAAAAAAAGAAAAAAAGAAAAAAAGATCCTCCTGTTGAGGATGAACGAATTAATGTTTTTGGCCAATTTTTCGATATTTGTCGTCCGAAGGATCTAGCTTCAAAACTATACCGATCTCGTGAAAATCCATCGCTTTTGGCGAAAATTTTAGGCATACATACATACATACATAAATACATACATACATAATACATACATACATTCATACATACATACATTCATACATACATACATACATACATACATACATACATACATACATATAAACAGACAGGTGAGATTTATATTATAGATGTTGTTACGGTTACAAGTTAATAATCAGAGTTTAATAAATGAAAAAAGTAAAAAAGAAATTAAAAAAAAAAATCAAATATTTGATAGTATGTGTGTCTGTGGGAATGCGGGAGAATAATACTGCTGCAACCATTTATTAACTATTTCATTTTTATTATAAAAACCAGTGGGGCGCATAGAACTTTTTCAGGTAGGTGTTCAAGTGAAAAAAAAAACAAAAAAAAGCAACAACAAAAAAACGGCAAAAATATATTAACGGTGAGATACAGGCCTATAGTACATTACTCTGAAAAGAGCATTTTTAAAACAGGTGTAAAAGGAGCAGGTGTGTGGGCGCCCATAGCATCCTCCCTCTCTGCACGTCCCTGCAAAAAAAAACAAAAAAAAAAAACTGCCCACTTCAATAAGAGTTTTTCCTCATGTGACCGATAACAGAATAGATATTACACTTTGTTCCTAGTCCGAAATTAAGAGTGTTTGTGGTCTTTTCCAGTCAATTAATTTATCTGTTTTTAATATAAGGATGAATTCTAAGGTTCAAATCCTACTAAGTCGGTGGACCAATAAAATGAACAAAATAATAATAATAATAATATTAGTAATAATAATAATAATAATAATAATATTAATAATAATATTAATAATAATAAGGAAACTCATGACTACTACACCCGAAGGACGATATTGACCGACTCTACACAAAAGGGAAAGACGGCGGGAGGGGACTGGCTCGCATATCTATAAGTTCTCTAACCCCACCCCTATCCTCTCATTACCACATCATTGTCCCCCCCCCCCAAAAAAAAAAGAGTGAGACCAATTAGCCAAGTAGAGTTAAGGAGGAAGGAAAGACCAAGAAACTGACCAGACATCTGCTGAATAAGTGCGAAGAAAACTGGGATCTTGGGGAGGCTTATTGCCATTCAAATTCCAGTGAAGATCAATAGCCGCTGCCAACGAGAAATCAATGGCAAGCAGCTGTTGCGATAATGCAAATTTATTTGAAAATGTTATCGAAAGAGGTGGAGATTACTGGAAATCTGGAGAGACTTGTTGTCACTTAGCTTCCAGGGAACACCACAGGCTATTTTCAAAAAGAGATCTTTGATGACCTGTGTGAAAGCTCCTTGTGAGCCAATAATAATAATATTTGGATATTCTTTTCTTTTTATTTAAAAATGTAGTTAGGGTTAGAAGTTAATAATCAGAGTTTAATAAATGAAAAAAATAAAAATAAAAAAAAAGAAAGAAAAATCAGATATTTTACAAGTGTTTGTGTCCGTGGGGAGGGAGAATGATACTGTTGCGAGTATATATATATATATATATATATATATATATATATATATATATATATATATATATATATATATATATATATATATATAAATAATGTGCGTATGCACGCGTTTGGGTTTTTTGTGTATTGATATTCATATTAAAGACCCTTTTTTTTTTTTTTTTTTTTTTTTTTTTTTTTTTTTTCTATTTAATTAAAAAGAAAATACAACTTTGTCTGCAAAAGATCTAGCTAATTTGCATATTCTTTTAAACATTCATTTTAATTAATTCCCTATTATATTTTTGTTTTCTTATGGAATGATCATCTTTAATATAATTATATTCATGTAGATTCAGATATTCTACATGATTCATACTTGCATAATATTTGCGTAAAAAGGTTAGAGTGAACACAAAACTCTTTTTATATATATTTATGTATGCGTATATTTGTTTAAAAAATTTGCCTACTAAACTCTTCTGTTAGTTTTTGGTCTACATGTTTTTGGTAGCATGAAACTTAATATATAGAGTATTCGAACCCATACGAAACTATAAAATCGGTGCAAAAGTGTGAAAATTAGAAAAATGTAATTTGCCAGGTGAAGGTCGAACGACGGCATTACGAATATGCATGCGTAACATAATAGCTATTAATTAATGTTTTAATTTTTAGCCTTGCAGTAAATATGTCTTCATAGCTCAGGAATTAACGTCAAAGGAAAAAGTAAATTGTTAGCTCAGCAGTTTTGGTTTCTATTCTTGGTTGTGGCGCACAGATCAGATTTGGGAAAATCGATGTGATCCGTTTTCGGCCAGAAATTTGGCTGTTAAGCGGTCAAAGTTCAACGATTTGACTTTTGAGATCTCTACACAAACTCCTCCGACAATTTTCGGTCTAAACACTTGAAATTTTAGATATAGGTTCCTTGGACAAGGATCTAACTTAATAACTTGATTTGAACCCAAAACAATAAGTTTTAAGGGGTCATAATAGGGGTCAAAGTTTAAAAAATTGACCACTTTTTTTTTGCTCAACATGAACCTCAAAACACCCGGGCAACGCCGGGCTTAAATGCAAGTATATCTATTATATCTATAAAAGTGAAAATGTGTATCTGTGTATCTGTCTGTCTGTGTGTGTATATTACCCTACGAAATAACTCTGTCAGTTTTAAGTCTACAGACTCGAAATTTGATATACAGGGTACTGAGATTTGGGAAAATCTACGTGATCGGTTTTCAGCCAAAAATTTGGCGATTAAGGGGTCAAAGTTCAACGATTTGACTTTTGAGAACTCTACACAAACTCCTCGGACAATTTTTGGTCTAAACACTTGAAATTTTAGATATAGGTTCCTTGAACTTAATAACTTAATTTGAGCCCCAAACAATAAATTGTAAGAGGTCATAATAGGGGTCAAAGTTAAAAAATTGACCACTTTTTTTTTTTTGCTCAACATACATCTCCAAATACCCGGGCCACTCCGGGCACCCATGCTAGTATATCTATAATTGTGAAAGTGTCTGTCTGTCTGTCTGTCTGTCTGTCTGTCTGTGTGTTTGTGTGTGTACATTTCTCTACGCAATAACTCTGTCAATTTTTAGTCTACAGACTCGAAATTTGATATATGGGGTACTAAGATTTGGGAAAATCGATGTGATCTGTTTTCAGCCAGAAATTTCGCGATTAAGGGGTCAAAGATCAACGATTTGACCTTTGAGAACTCTACCAAACTCCTCCGACAATTTTGTGTCTACGCACTTGAAATTTTAGATATAGGTTCGTTGGACATGGATCTAACTTAATAACTTGATTTGAACCCAAAACAATAAATGTTAAGGGGGTCATAATAGGGGTCAAAGTTAAAAAAATTGACCAATTATTATTTTTTTTTGCTCAAAATTCATCTCCAAATACCCGGGCAACGCCGGGAACCCATGCTAGTATATCTATAAAAGTGAACATGTCTGTGTGTCTGTCTTTCTGTCTGTGTGTCTGTGTACAATTCCCTACGCATAATAGGGGTCAAAGTTTAAAAAAATAGACCGATTCTTTTTTTTTTTTTTTTTTCTCAACATACACCTCCAAACACCCGGGCAACGTCGGGTCGAAATGATAATCTATATATCTATAAAAGTGAACGTGTGTGTGTGTGTGTGTGTGTGTGTGTGTGTGTGTGTGTGTGTGTGTACATTTCCCTACCAAATCTCAGTACCCTGTACATCAAATTATTGACAGAGTTATTTCATAGGGAAATGTTTCTCTTGTTGTGAGAGAAAGAAACACAACACAGGAGTGACCACAGCCAAGGTTGGCGGCCTCGACACAGCCCAATAAAAGAGTAATAAAAATTTAACATTCCTATGAATAGTAGACACTTACACGCTTCCACCCCTTGGAAACATTTCAAATGAACTAAAAAAAATGCTATTTTTACATCTCCAACACATTTGAAAATAATTTCTGACGAGGACGCTTCACAGAACGTCTGAAACGCGTTAAAAACGATTTCAATGATTTAAAATCATTATTACAATGATCAAAACATAATTCTCAATGAAAAACCAAGACACGGAATAATAAAATAATGTTAAAAAATACACATTGTTGGTGACTACCCCCTTATTTAAATATATATATATATATATATATATATATATATATATATATATATATATATATATATATATATATATATATATATATATAGTTAACGTGGGCTGACATATCCTCAAAAAGAAAGGCCAAACATTGTAAGAATATGATTTTTTTACAGTATCAGCAGACTTAGTAGATTGCTTTCAAGGAGATTATCTAGGGTGTCCGGTGTCAGATTGGGATACTGTCTTAGTCGATGCAAAACTCGAAATTGGCAAGGAAGGAAGTGCATCACTGAAGATCTTCCTTGAGTCGTTTTAAGACTGTATTTCATGATTATAGTAAAAAAGCCTGATGTAAACAAACTTTGATTCACTCACACTTAATGGATATGGCGTAATTTAATTTCTTTTGCAGTGTCAAAAAGTGCACGTGTTTCATTTTTTAAGCATTTTCTGAATCGTGAATATGCTGAGTATTGTATGTGAAAAATGTATCTATTTACTTGCTCCCTCATGAACGCAAAGTTAGATACAAGGTCATTTTCTTTAGTTGGACCACAAAAGTGTATGTTGAATGGGTCAGAGAAAAAAACACACCCTAGTCAAGAAGGATTTTTCCTCCTCTGACCGAGGACAGAACAGATGTTACCCTTTGTTCCTAGACCAAAATGAGTAAAAAAGGATTTCCAAATTACGGCTAATTTAAAAGAAGTGGGGTTTCAAGAATGAGGCATCCCCGAACAAACAAATATTTCTAGCATGTAGGTACTTTGCGGGTTTTACTATAACACATACTTCTATTTATAAATATTTTTCGTCATAGATAAATGTTTACAGGGAATTCGAACAGTTAAAAATAGAATCTCTTTCAATCTCAAAACCGAGGAATGTTTTAGCGTGTATTTTATGTGATTAAAATATATATAAAAAAGCCTTATGAAAATAAACTTTGATTAACTCACATTTAGTATAATGATGGCTATTGAATAATTTAATTTCTTTTTTTTTTTTTTTTGCAGTGTCAAAAAATGTATGGACTCCTTTTTTTAAGCATTGAGCATTTCGTGAATCGCGAATATGGTGGAGCCATCTGGAAGAAAATTTTGTTACATGCCAACCTGGATGAAGGGACAGCATTTACAACGCATGCCATGTACGATAACGAACTGATGGTAAAACTGGCACAAGGATGCAGTGAAGTGATCCAGGACAAATCTCCCGAGGGTTACATGTGCTACTTTGGAAAATGCTTCTTTAAGTTCTGCTCGACCTACAAGTACGATCAGATTCTTATGCTCTCTGGGCGCTACTTCCGCGACTTCCTACATGAGATCAACAACCTACACGAGACAATCCGGTTTGGCTATCCCAAAATGATGAGTCCGACGTTTATGGTGAAATCTGAAGATGTCAATGGTTGCATTCTCTGCTATATATCGCGTAGGTGCGGATTTGTCGAGTATGTTATTGGACAATTACAGGAATGTGCCAAAATGTTCAGCGTGGAATTGGATGCAAAAGTTCTATCTATAAAAGATACAGACAACGGCTGTCAGATTGAATATCGGCTCAATTTTGACAATTCGCCATTTCTTAACCAACAGATTGCGCCACTTGAAGATAGTACGTTTCCTGATATTCCTTCAACGCTTTTCTTTGAGGTAAGTTATTCTTAGTTTATCTTATGGGAGGTGATGGTGCTTTAGTGGTTAACGACATGAATTGATGACCTGGGTGTTCCAAGTTCAAATTCAATTCGTTCCATAAAAATCATTTTCTTAGGATGTAGGTAACTTTCGTGGTACCTCCCATAGGTACCAAATCTCTTTCTAGAAATAATTTTGCCTAGAAAAATATTGGAGAAGCCAATGCCAACACTAGAATCTTTAGAGTCATACGATGATGATGATGATGATGATGATGATGATGATGATGATGATGATGATTAGGAGGAGTTTACATTGTCTCACAAGGAGCATTCACACAGGTTATCAAAGATCTCATTGATTACAACCTGTGGTGTTCCCTGGAAGCTGAGTGAAAACAAATCTTCCCAGATTTCCAGTATTCTCCACTTCTGTCGATGCTATTTGCAAATAAATTTGCATTATCACAACAGCTGCTTGCCATTGTTTTTTCGTTGGCAACGGCCATTGATCTTTACTGGAATTTGAGTGGCAATAAGCCTCCCCAAGGTCCCAGTTCTCTTTGCACTTGTATAGTGGAGGTTTGGTCAGTGCTCACTCTTTGGTCTTTCCTGTCTCCTTGACTACATGGCTATTTGGTTTCAGGTACAATGGTTTTCTGGGAGAAATGGTCAAGAAGACATTAGAAGTTGTACTATCATAGGCAGTCAATGCCAAGAATGTTTCGAGTTGGATATAAAAAGCTCGATTTTTCAGAGACAGTGTGATTTTTTTTTTATATGGACGTTAGAGTAGCAAGTGTTGTCAGCAGTGTGTAGTGCTCTAGAGTTGAGTTTTGACAGCAGAACATCAAGATTTGGAGTAGCGCATTTTTGGCAGCAGTGTGTGAGATTTAACATTTTTTAACAACAAACTATTTTAGCAAAGGGAGAAGTTATGAGGAAGGGGAAGAGAATGGAACGTGGACTTAAAATCAGTCTGCCTTCAATTTCATGCGGACGAAAAACTATAGTTGAATATATACATCGGATTTATCGTTTAAATAGAGAAGTGGTCAACAACTTCAGACGAAATAACGTACTCAGTGACATACAATATGTTTTATGTTCTGCTAGATCCACAGCTGATGTACTAACTGTGATATTACAGAGGATTAGTCAACGTCTTAACAGGGGCTTTGTTTTTAGAACAATTGCTCTTGACATATCAAAGGCTTTTGATAAGGTATGGCATAAAGGTCTAATTCACAAGATCTCCAGCTATGGAATAACCGTAAATTATTAAATCCTTTCTTTCCGATAGATTTATAAGAGTAATCATCAATGGGCAAAAATCAGAAGCTCATAGTATCAACGCTGGCATCGTTCAGGGTTCCATCTTGGGTTCAACTCTTTTACTGATCTCCATCAATGATTTCCCAAATCACATTCTTAGATCATTTGTAGACATTTATGTAGATGGCACTACCATTTATGGCAACACTTCAAAGCTGATAATGACCGAGATCTGTCTGTTTCTCTCTCTTCTGACCTTAAGCATGTAGAACAATGAGGAAAAAGATGGCTGGTTAATTTTAATTCATCTAAAACCAAGCTTCTCTCTTTCCATCACCAATACTCTAACCCCCATCTGATCTTAATTGAAATGAATGGCTCCTGTCTTGGGGAAACACAATGTTTTGACAAGCTTCTGGGACTGACCTTCACTCTTGATCTGAACTGGAATGCATACACAAAATCCGTTGCCAAGATCGCCTGAAAAATGGTTGGATCATTCTACTGCTCCGGTAGATATCTCACTTCCTATGCAGTCCTTTATCTGTATAAGAGTCAAGTACATCTTAGGATAGAGTAGTGTTGCTACATCTGGGCAGGAGCTGCTCAGAGCACGTTATTCTACCTTAATAGAGTTCAAAACTGGCTTCAAAATATAGTGGGTGATGCCTTTTTCTCTTCCTTCAAGCCTCTTTCCCACAGAAGAGACGTTGTGAGTCTGTTCCTGTTCTATCGTCATTTTCATGACAAGTGCTTGTCTGAGCTTTAAAAATCTTTTTTATCTATCTGTCTTACTTCAGATGGTAGGAATACTGCTGGAGTGCTAAATGTTTGGTTTCAATACTACATATATACTTCTCTTGCTAAATTTTCACAAAAATCACTCGTCTAACTACAGTCACTATCAACAATTTCCCCTATTCTCTATTTGTTACTAAATCTAAATATAGATTCCATTAATAAAACTTTTTTCCTAGAACTGCCTATCTGTGGAACTCAGTTCTAGGAGAGAAGCTTTCAAGGCAGGATAGGATGTTCTACAGGCCTGCTTATGGTCATCTTCAAGTCCAATATAAACCAATTCTTAAATATTCAAATTATACCCAATTTCCGCCACTAACGATTACTATGCTGTCTCAGTGACTACTGGACACTCATTAACTCTTATTTTCAAGTGACCTTTCAGGCCTTGAGAAGTGGCCACCCCCTTGTAAAGAAAAAAAAAATTCATGCAGATTTGATATTTACCAATACAGAAACAATTCTCTATTAAATAATATATCGTACCTAATATGGGGTACTGATTTCAAAAGTTAAAAAAAAAACGACTTGATTCTCATCAGCTAAAATTGAAACCAAACATTTAGCACTCCAGCAGTATTCCTACCATTTGAAGTAAGGCAGATAGATAAGAAAGATTTTTAAATTAAACCACTTCAAGCTATTAGTAATTTGTGCATGCACAGAAGTAATAGAAATATTTGTCAAGTTGAAATGAACATTTTTAATTTCAACTCACCGACGTTTATGTATGCTTTATTCATCCATCCAAACAAAGATTTTACTCGTTATAAACCATCCTTGGTGTATGATTACTATTTCCTGTTAATTTCAGTGTTATGTGATCAGTAGTGTAAGAGTTTATCGGTTAAATATTTATACACAAACACATGCATACTACTGTTTTATTCATATTGATTTTATCTGATTTCATCGCTGTTGTTGAGCATGCATTTGTCCAATATCTTTCGTTAGAATATTTTCTAGAAAGACCTCAGATACTTACTGGAGAGACAACGTGAAGGTTGCCAACATCCCTAAGTGAAAGTGTTTCTGTGGAATGGATTTGATTCCCTCTTGGCATAGTCCATGTTAATCACTTAGTCACTGTCACTGCCCTGATGCGACTGGTGTAGCAAATGTGAAACTCGGACTAAACTACACTTCCTTGACCTTGTAACATTTGTTTCATCTAATGATATTGTGAGATCTACATTCATAGAATAGAAATATTTCACAAACTTCTCCAAGTGTTTTGGGATTTTAGCTTGAACAAAAGTGATACAATATATATTTTTAATAGGAAGGGGGGAGGGGAAGATTATAGACTCAGTCTCGGAAATAGCTGAAGCAGTTTTGGATCTCAAAATTACTTTATTCCGTATTCATTTTTTTAAGAAAGGGAGAGGCATATAAAGTCAGTCCCGGAAATGGCTGAAGCAGTTTACAATCTCAAAATTGCTTTATTTCATATATATTTTTTAAGAGAAGGACGTGTATGGACTCAGTCCCGGAAATGACTGAAGCAGTTTTCGGTCACAAAATTACTTTATTTCATATATATTTTTTAAGAAAGGTGGGGAATATGGAGTCAGTTCCGAAAATGGCTGAAACAGTTTTCGATCTCAAAATTACTTTACTACATATATACTTTGAAGAAAGGGGGAGGCATATGGTGCCAGTCTTGGAAATGGCTAAATCAGTTTACGATCTCAAAATGACTTTATTTCATATATATTTTTAAGAGGAGGGGGTATATGGACTCAGTCCTGAAAATGGCTGAAAATTACTTTATTACGTATAGATTTTTAAGAAAGAGGTGAATATGGAGTCAGTCTCAAAAATGGATGAATCAGTTTACGATATAAAAAATTTATTTATTTCATAGGGTGTGCGTTTGTGCCAGACATCCATAGAATGAATGGCAATAATATACAACAGGTGAAGGATGTAACTGTGTAATTTCCTGCTACTAACTATTTAATACACAAAAAATTACATGTTGCCAGACTTTGAAATTCCCTTCCTGTTCCTTGCTTCCCTGACTAGATTAACATGTAGAAGTTTAAATGTATGTGAACAGACATCTTACAACTCAACTTATGATTCCAGTTAGTAGCCCCTCACAAGTAGTAACATGCCTTGTTTTGAGTGAAAACGAGTGAAATGAACAAATAGATGCTCTACAAAATAACTCATAGATGTTTAAAGTGTCTGCTTCCTTCGCCAATGGCCAGCATTTTGCACCATTCAAAGTAAGAGGAAAAGTTTGAAATATCAATATTTTATACTAATTGATATTTGTTGTATTTCAGATATAAATATATCTATTATATGTCACCATTTAATTTAATTGGTCAAAGAACCGTTGGAATTCTTAGAGTTTTAGAGGAGTAATTTTCTTGGTTAATATGAAAGTGGTCTTAATCAGCGTTAAATCGCCACAAACCTCAAGATTCCACTTTTCATTGTTAACTGAGTATCTATTCAATTCAAATAGTGAAGAAAAATAATAACTATCTTGTATTATTTGGATTCTTTAAACTACTGTTCTCATCTTTAGTGTTATTTTTCACAATGTTTCGGTTGATGTAACCTCCAACCTTCTTCAGGTGTATCTTGTCAGACTTGAGAATCTTTCTGTCAAACTCGGGAATCTTTCTGTTGAACAAAGGGATCTGTATGGAATTTCAAATGGAACCCTTTATTTAATCCATGAGAGTATCATACTCTCGTTCCATCAGCTATGACTGGGTAGAAATTCTAAGTAATCTACAATTGCATTTGGAGTGTCAACCAAACTGAGGATTGAATCTTCAACCTCCAGAAGAATGTAACTTAGAATTGAATTTTACGAAGTACTTTATTTACAATGCTATAGTAGTCCAAATAATCCAAATAATACGAATTATTAATCCCCATTTCAAACATTTACAAACAAAAATATTATCTTGTCTAAGTCCCTCAAGACTCTCTGGCAGCACTTTGGATAATTAATGAAATTAAGAGTGTCTATTTACTCTTGTCATGTCTGTATATATATATATATATAGTAATTTATAAAATATATATGCTGATTAAGCTACACTGAATATTCTGCGTTTCATCCAACTATAGGATTCGTCAGGCTTATGCGCGAATTCTGTCGTTGCTTCTTGCTTTTATATATGTTGAGGATTTCTAGTCGGCCAATCAGCTTTCTAGTATCCACCGCGCCCCTTCCTACCAGCCAATGGGCGTGCATTTTATCAAACAAAGGATCTGTTTTAGAACTAGGTTAGTGGGTTTAGGTGGTCGTTCTCCTTTTTTTTTTTATACATATAAATATACCTATGTGCACACAACAATGCATATACATATACATACATATATATATATATATATATATATATATACATATACATACATATATGTATGTGATCGTTTATGTATATTCATGTTTATTTAATTTATTTATTTGTTTTTTTTCCTATTGTTATTGTTAGTTTTAAAGCTATTTTGTATCGCTATCCTAGAGTAAGTTTTATTTTGTGAACACAGTTGTTTGCTATTTCCCGCCTACAGTTTAATAGATTTTGAGGTTCTTTAAAGTACAGGATAGAAAATTTTTCATGGAGGCATAATTTACATGGGTCGTCTAAATAAAAAATTTTCTATCCTGTACTTTAAAGAACCTCAAAATCTATTAAACTGTAGGCGGGAAATAGCAAACAACTGTGTTCACAAAATAAAACTTACTCTAGGATAGCGATACAAAATAGCTTTAAAACTAACAATAACAATAGGAAAAAAAACAAATAAATAAATTAAATAAACATGAATATACATAAACGATCACATACATATATGTATGTATATGTATATATATATATATATATATATGTATATATGTATATGTATGTGCATTGTTGTGTGCACATAGGTATATTTATATGTATAAAAAGAAAAAAAAAAAGGAGAACGACCACCTAAACCCACTAACCTAGTTCTAAAACAGATCCTTTGTTTGATAAAATGCATGCCCATTGGCTGGTAGGAAGGGGCGCGGTGGATACTAGAAAGCTGATTGGCTGACTAGAAATCCTCAACATATATAAAAACAAGAAGCAACGACAGAATTCGCGCATAAGCCTGACGAATCCTATAGTTGGATGAAACGCAGAATATTCAGTGTAGCTTAATCGGCATATATATTTTATAAATTACTAACTAGCTCTACCGACGTATTGAGCACTTTTGAAGCAAATACAAAGTTTACGCATAAATCTATACTTTCATATATTAAATTTATGCGAATAAATGAAGTAGTTATATATATATATATATATATATATATATATATATGTATGTTCATGTGTTTATTTGGCAACTATACTGCAGACATATTATATGTGCATATACTTGGTCTAATTTATGTTTGTATTTCCTGAAATCGCGGGGAGGATGGAAAAGAAACTTGAAAATCTTTAAATGACTCTGACTACCAAAAAGCGTTGAGTGTCTCATAACATATTGACCTTGTGTCAGATGCTATATGAGTAACAGAAATTAACAAAAATTTGAATTAAGCTTTTATCTACTCTGCTTCAATTTAAAAAAAAGTGTTTATTCCAGTCTGAAAGATTAGTATTATGGAGGCATTTTTATATTTATGACCTTAAAAGTAAACTCGGCTTCATTTTATTTCCTTTGTTTATTTGTTGTAATGTGTTTTCGTTATTCATTATTCTTGATTTTATTTCTGCCCATCATCAAATCTACACAGATACTCTAAGCTTACTGGACTACAACGAGATAAGGGTTTTATAGACATAAACCGGTTTCTCTATAATGTTATTAATTACAGTGTAGAAATTACGTCTTTATTTTTCAGATAATTTTCTTTTTCCTTTTTTTTTTTTTTCTTCAGGTATTTCCAATGTCTTTATTTTTTGATAAAGATTTGAAAATTCGACAAGTCGGTAAAAACCTTCAGTTCTTATTTGGAGAAAAACCCTTAAAAGGTAAAAAGATGACCTCTATCTTCACCCTTCGAAGACCGCTTTCAGTCAAATTTACCTATGATGATGTAAGTTGCTTTTCTTTTTTACTAGTTTTTTTTTATTATTAAATCATTAGCTATATTTACTTGATGTTGCCCTGCCTATAATATCATTTTGATTTATTTTATTTTATTTGCATAAAGTTATACATAACAAGAAATAAAATCTTCGTTTGTATAGCTTTTTTTTTTTTTATTTCCGTAACTATTAGATGAATATTCAATATGAAGAATAGGAAGGTGTAAGTCACGTGTAGGCGAAAAAACATACAGTAGATGGGAAAGGTCATAAAGAGATAGAAAAAGGAATACTTATGTAAGGTCGATAACTCCTAGTATACTCTTGAAGTTAAAATATAAGTTATTTCCCTAATATTATTTGGGTTATGTTTAGAAATAAATGAATGTGGCCACTTTCCTATGAAAAATATTTCGAGCAGGAATAATTGTATTTGAATGGAACTTAAACTGAATGACACTTTTTTTCAGCAACATGGACTAACAATAAAGAAAAGGAAATGGCTAATCCGTATGAAACATTGGTATTTTAGGATGGAAGCTATTAAGGCCTAAAGTAAGAAGATACGGCTGGCTTAATTTTATTACGTTTTGAGATGAGGATTGAATATTCGTATTATTTGGATTCTTTGGACTACTGTTCTCATCTTCAGTGTTATAGTCACAATGTTTCAGTCGATGTAACTTTCGACCTCATTCAGGTGTATATTGTCGACCTTGGGAATCTTTCTGTCGCACTTGACAGATTGTGGACTTGTGGCATGGTGGATAACGTACTTCAGTTGTAAAGGCACACTCTTCAATTGCATTAAATCTTCAGTGTATGTGACACTCAAAAATACAATTGCGAATTACTTAAGACTTCTACCAAGTCATGGCTGATAGAATGAGAGCATGCTACACTCGTGGATTAAATAGAGATTTCTGTTAGAAAGTTTGTGTAGATTCACAAGATCGATAGAAAGATTTCCTAGTTTGACAAGATACTCCTAAAGAAGCTCGTAGATGGCATCAACCGAAATGTCATGAAAATAACACTCAAGATGAGACCAGTAGTCCAAATAATACAAATAGTTAACTTTATTATTTTATATATTAGATGTGTTAGATTTTATATGCGTGATGTAGAAAAAGTATATATGGATGTTTGTCCATAGGTTTTGTTATGTTGGTGTTAACATTGAAGCACAGAGTGAAGCAAGTGCTAGCGTGATTGCAAGGGTTGGAACTTCTGTCATTACTAATTAGCGGAGCGTTAGTACTGTCGACTAAGGGAAAAGTTTATTCAGCATGTGTACACAGCAGGATGATTTATGGAAGTGAAACTTGGCTATATAGAGTTGAAGACATGCATTGCATGGGAAGAAATTATATTACAAGTACCATAAAAAATTGTATTGCACTCGAACGCCTTTCCATAAACAGAGTAGGGGAACTCTCCTCTTTCTGAGGGCTTGCGGCACTATATCAACACTATTGATCGTCACTTTGGTCTTGGTAGATTTGACCTTCAATTTAAATAACATTTCATGGATGTCTAACTTAGCCTTCTATTGTTTTACGGCCAAGCACTAAATCAACATAAAGCATCTTTTTGGACAACATGTACGAAACTTCCTGAACAAAGCTTTTAAGACACAAATAAAAAGCAATGAACTTAGTACAGAACCTTGATATACAGTTACTTTAATATTAAAGCTGTAACTAAATGTGCTGCTAATTCTAATGCAACTTTGAACAATTCTGTGGGTTTTCCAACACTATGATCACTGATCATCACTTTCAGATTATAACCAGTAAGCCATCCATTGTTTCACGGGCTATTCTAACACAACTGTGAGCATTTCTGTACATTACTTGAACAACCTTCATCAACTAATTGCTTTGAACAGATAAGTAAAGATTAAAATCAAAAGCAACAAATTCAGTACAAAACCTTGACGTACTTCCACTTTAACATTAAAGCTTTAGCTAAATGCACTGTTAACTCTAACAGAATTTTTAGCATTTACTGTACATTGCTTGGAGGAATCAAGGTCTGAAAATTAATTAATGATCAGTGGTTGCAGTGTAGAAAACTACTCTGAAAGATGAAACTTCTGATGGAAAAGGAATCGGATTCAACTCAATTTTTGTGATACTTTGGATTACATGTAGCTTGTAAAAGGATAATTAATTGTGATACTTTGGATTACATGTAGCTTGTAAAAGGATAATTAACTTGAGTGCAAGCAGCATAAGACAATGCAGCATTTGTTTTTTTTGAGAACATATACAAACTTTAAGATACAAATAAAAAGCAATAGACATAGTAAATATACAGTTACGTTAAAATTAAAGCGGTAACTAAAGGTGCTGCTAATTCTAATGCAACTTTGAGCAATTCTGTGCAACACTACGATCACTGATCATCACTTTGGTCTCGATAACATTCACTCTAAGATTATGACTTTTCATAGCATTCCTCGAAGTCTTTAACTGAGTAAGTCATCCATTGTTTTACAGGCGAGTATCAAATCATCAACATGCAGCATCTCTCCTGGACCACTCATACGAAACTGCCTGCACAATGCTTCTAAAACACAAATGAAAAACAACAGATTCGGTACAAAACCTGACGTAGTTCCATTTTTAAATTAAGGCTGTAACCACTGTTAATTATAACACAAGTTTGAGCATTTTTGTACATTGCTTGAACAATCTTCATCAACCATTTGCTTTAAACAAATAAATAGTGATTAAAGCGGCATTACCTTAACAAAAATTAGTTATAGTTCTATAAATATTCACTCTCAGACTTTTACTTTGCCATAGAATTTCTACAAATCTTTAACTTAACAAGTACATCTTTTACATTGTTTATTTATTTATAAAAAGGGAAAGGTAGTTTGTTTGAAGCATTGCTGATAGGCAAATATGTAAGTGTATAAAAAGGTTACAGCAATGTAAAATACTGAGGTATTAAAGAGATGTGGTGTATGAACAAAACAGACAAATGAACGAAGGTCTTATTGATTTTATAAATCTTTGTATATCTATTTATTTTTCAAAATTAATCACATATATTAATAAGTGAATATGGACTTACTGTTTAATATAACTGAGATGGTAAATGTCTTTGATAATTTCGAGAACAATGTCTCCCTTTTTTTTAAAAAGAAAACAAACCGAAAAAATGCTACTTATTTATTTTATTTTTTCTTCAGATTTCTCATTATAATCGCGTGGTGTTTGAATTGCAATTCTGTGTTTTATCCAAAGTGCCACAAGAGAATTCGGATCCGGTTCAGATGATTCTACGAGGACAGATGGAAAAGCTTCCTTCGAATGAAATGATTGCATTCCTCTGTGTACCTCTGTAAGTGTAACATGGGGGTGGGGGCATTAAAAAGATCTCTGGAGAAAATTAAAGCATAGTTCGATGTTATATGGTTCTCTCACTTCTCATCTTCCATACTCATTTTTCTCATTTATTTCTTGTCATTTTAATATATTTTTTAAACATTTTTTTTTCACCCAAAATAAGGTATGTTGTCACTGCAATATAAAGAGTCGTTGTGTTATGGAAAGTAACTCAAGTAGTGTGTTATGTAGCATTGATTTTACATTTAAATATTTGTATATTGGTACCGTTGGAAGACGTAGAGAATAGGGAGGGAATTCTAAATGCAAGCGGTTCGAAAAAAAACCAACAACAACAAAAAACAATCAGAGTAGAAACATTGCCAGCATGTATATGAATTCTGTTGCAAGTCAAATGGGTCTGAAATGTTTTGGTGGAGGGCAAGTTTATCAGAACACACTCCCTGGAAGTACTTTTAAAACAACCACAGCGATGCAACACTGTGGCCATGTGACAGGGATTGGTACTTGCAGCAGCTATTGTTAGGTTAAATATTCCCTCCAAAAAGGAGAGTCTAATGATAAGTGCATCAATCCAGATGCAAGAACAATACTCTTGATGGGAGTAGAAAGTGGATTTTCTGCTTACTTACGGCAGACTTGTAACTCGCTTCTATTATTTTGTCCTTTAGGACTCACATTTCATGAGATGCGTTTCTAACAAAGGATGAAGAAATGCTGTTTTCTGAGTTGGAATCGATCAATCTAACAAGTTTTTGACCTTGAAGTGGTATTTTGTTTTTAGTTCATTACACCAAGTGGCCCAAATCTGGTCTGGAGCGATTTCCATAAATATACTGCATGCACAGGCGAATGTTGGATTGAATAGAACACTAACAGTTACTCCTGATTGCTCTTTCAGAAAGTTGGTTAGGATTGTTTAAAGACAACTTATACAGTGTGAGACAGAGCAACTTGCTTTTTCGTTTTGTTTTAATATATATATATATATATATATATATATATATACAGACGGCAAAAAAAAAGTCCGCACTTGTAATTTTTTTCAAAAACCGCAAATTTAAGCATAATTTAATGTAACTGTTTAAATAAACTATACCTCATTTGATTAGCCTTTTATTCTTCTATAATTTTACCTGTTCATATTTGATTTTTAATTGAAAAATTCTAGTGTTCACGTCAATTTAAAAAAATAATTAAAATTGAGGAGGCAAAAAGAAAGTCCACACAATGGAAAATTGTTATTTAAATGTAACTTTAGGACATTAATGCAACAATACATTAATACAACAGCAACTCAATGAACTGCTTAATATTTAGTAGCATAGCCCTTCTGCAATTTGACAGCCTGCAATCTTTTGGGAATTCCTGGAATTAGACTGCAGCAATACTCCGGGAAAAGGGCATCCCACTTTTCTTTAATTTTTGTCCAAATTTCTTCCAAATTTAAAATTTTATCATTGCGTAGCTGTTGCTTTATGTAACGCCATATGTTTTCAATAGGATTGAGGTCTGGAGATTGTGCAGGCCAATCCAAACACGGAATATCATGCTCTTCCAGGAACCTCTTGACATTGCCAGCTGTGTGAATGGGAGCATTATCCTGCATGAAGATGAGATTATTATCCAAATTCCGACAAAATAGGGTAGAAAATACTCAGTCAACATATTAATGTACTTGGTCGAATTAATTCGATCTTGCAAGCGAACTATAGGCACTGGACCATTGGTACTAATAATGCCCTGCACCAAAACTGAACCTTCACCACCTTGCAGCGTTGAAACTGAGTACCTAGGATTAAATTCTTCGTCTTTCTTCGGACAGATGTACTGCCTACCATCACTGCCTAGCCTATTGAACTTGCTTTCGTCGCTAAAAAGCACTTTTTACTAATATGATATGAAGAGTCATGATCTTCATTGCATCTGACAAAGTCTAGATGACGCTTTCTATTCGTTACAGAAATCATTGGCTTACATCTTGCAACATATCTTCGCAAATTAAATTGCTTTAATCTGTTCTTGACAGTAGAAAAAGAGCACTTTTTACAAAATTACACTGTTGTTGGATTTGGGGAGCAGTTTCAAATCTGTTTCTTAGGCTGCGGATCTTGATAGCATTGTCTTTCCTGTTAGAAGTAACTCTAGTACGACCAGATTTAGGGGTATCACGAACACTGCCAGTGTTTTGGTGCTTTTGCACAGTCTTTCGTACCGTTTTCTCATCACATTTCAATCTGCAGCCGATTTCTCGATTGGATAAACCAGAAAGGTGGAGATTAACGAGCTCCTGATGATCACTAAGAGAAAGTCGTGGCATATGAACTAAATGTTACGTTGTATAACCTGGAACAACAACAATTACGATTAGAGATGCTTTGTTGCCTGTTTGTGGATATTTTAAACTGATTTAGGGGCGATAATTTAAGCTGGTTTTGTTGCTGCGGACTTTCTTTTTGCCTCCTCAATTTAAAGTTATGTTTTAAATTGACGTGAACACTAGAATATTTCAATTAAATGTCAAATATGAACAGGTAAAATTATAGAGGAATAAAAGGCGAATCAAATGAGGTATAGGTTGTTTAAACAGTTGCATTAAATTTAGCTTAAATTTGCAGTTTTTGAAAAAATTACAAGTGTGAACTTTCCTTTTTGCCGCCTGTGTGTGTGTGTATATATATATATATATATATATATATATATATACACGATAAAAGAAAATAAAACTTGGGTTAAATCCACAAGAACAGATGAACAGGACGAAACACGTATATAACAGCATATAACATTATTAAAATAGATTTTTTAGAATAAAATTCACACTTACTTGTATGAAAGGCTCCAAATATTTGAAAAGACAATTCTTGTTTGAATGGAGCAATATTTATATAATGGTTTTATCCATTTATGGACGAGAAACCAATCATACCCCGGAGAATAGACTTGGCCACCTAGGCATAGTGGAACTTCCCACTCTGCTGACGAATCAACTTTCTAGTCTTCTGAATTTGTTAGTTGAACTCTACTGATCATATAGATGAGCACTATCTACTAAATTCAATAAATTGAACCTCCCAGTTTGCTTCTAAACTAACTTTCTATTTAGATTTTCTAAGTGAGCTCAACTGATCATACAGCTGAACAATATCTACAAAATTCAATAAATTGGCCTTCTCGGCCTGCTTATAAATTAACTTTTTATGATTCTATTTTATTTTTTTAGTTGAACTTCCCAGGCTGCTTATGAAACAATTTTCTATGATCTATCTCAGTTTTCTAATTGAGCTCAACTGGTCATACAGCTGAGCACTATCTACTAAATTCAATAAACTTTCCAGACTGCTTATGAATTAATATTCTAGGATTCTATCTCAATTTTCTAGTTGTGCTTAACTGATCAAACAGCTGAGTACTATCTACTAAATTCAGGAAATTAAATTTCCCAACCTGCTTAACAACGGATTTTCTAGGATTCTATCCAAATTTCCTAGTTGAGCTCAACTGGTCAAACAGATGAGATGTTTACTAAATTAAGTAAAAATGTATAATAATTTAGACTCTTTTTTTTTAATCTTTTGCTTCCTGTAATGTTAAAAGAATTTATTGATTTCCACAGAATTGAAAACGTGGAAGATTTAGAGATGAAAGGATTGTATTTAAATGATTTAAGTATGACTGACAACAGCCGTGATATGATTCTAGTTGGACATCAACATGCACCCAACATGGAACTAGCTCTTGATAAGGTAAATTATGGTTTATTCTTATTTTAATTATGTATTACATGATCGAAATTGAATTGATGCAAGAAAAAAGATATGACTTTTTGTTTTATTGGAATTGAAATATAATTCAATGAGGAAAAATTACTTGGAGATCTGCACAGAATTTTGAATTGATAGCAAGGAATGGTGGCATAATGGATAAAGTACTAGGTAAAATTCAGTTTAATGTGAAACTCTTCTGAAGGTTGAAGGTTCAATTCTCAAGCTATTGCTGACGAATCCTCAGGAGGATGAAACACGCCTATAACTTATTAGATCTACTCACGTATAACTTACTGCTTAGGTTTGCTCACGTATTGAACACTGTTGAAGTAAATAGTGTAAATAGATACATAAAGTAAAAGTAATAAAAATAATATATACATACATATATATACAGATATATATATATACTCATATACATAAATATTATTTATAAACATACACATACATATATACTTACATATATATACAGATATATATATATATATATATATATAAATATTATTTATAAGCATACACATACATATATACTTACATATATATACAGATGTATATATATATATATACATATATACTCATATACATAAATATTATTTATAAACATACACATACACACATACATACATATTATATATACATGCATATATATATATAAATGACAAAAATCGATATTCCAAATTGCGAGATGTTGACCATCTTACCGTTTATTTCTTTAAGTATATTGAAATGCACAATTCTAAAACGTTAAGATAGTCAACACCTTGAAATTTGGAATATAGACTTTTCTCATTTATTTATATATGCTCTGTAGCTTCATGAACTTCATAAATTAAAGGACTAATATATATATATAAATTCGTATTCCTGTCTGTTTGTTCACAATTTGATATATATATATATATATATATATAAAGTTTCCTTACTTTATTCTTTCATTTATTTCTATATATAGTTTCATTCTTGCAAAAATGTACGATTAAGAGATCGTGTCATTTCCACATTACATTAAGAAAAATCGATTTTATTAAATAGCAGTATCTTAATTAATGTTTCTAGCGAGAGAATTATTTTAAATGATCTATTTAAAATTGTTATTTAATAAATTTTAAACAATAATTATATTGATAACATATTTAATTTAATTTATTTGGAATTATTATTCCAACATCGATTAAAAAAAAACTTTCAGAGTTATTTGCCCCTTAAAAAATTCCGAACATTTCATTTGTTTGTTTTTAAACGGCTATACAGAAATCAGTAAATTTTTACGATGTGACCCAGGGTCCTTTAACACATAAAAAAATAAAGATGTACTGCCCCCCTCTAAATTCCACAATTTACACTTTTCTTTCTTTGTTGACGTTAATCTCATCGATTACAAACTTAAATTTCTAATTAAAAAAAAGGTAAATTTTTATGACGTGATCCAGCGTCGTTTAACCCCTAAAAAAAAAAATAAATACCTACTTTTTTTTGGGGGGGGGGGGCTAATACGTTTAAACAGCCTTTATAAATAATTTAAAGAAGAAATTTTGAAAAAAAAAAAGAAAATTAACATTTTAGAGTGAGGGATCATATTTCTATATAAATTTAACGTAAAATGAGTACCCACTTTTTGGCCACAAAGCGTTCAACGAGACATGTCATATCTAGTATTTTTTCAAGTTTGGCGATCGAGGGGGGAAACATGGAAAATACAATTTGTTTTTTTTTTTTTTGTGGTGGGAGGCAGGAATTACATTTGAAACATAAAATAACAATAAATTTAATTAATTTTTATGAGACCATTCTGTACTTTCACCTAACAATTTTATAAATAAAACGAACTCCAAAATATGACAAATTCAATTTTTTGTGGGGGGGGGGGAGTGAGGATTATATTAGAAGCATAAAATGACGAAAAATTTTATCTAATTGTTTTTGGAATTTATTTTTGGAAGATCTTCATATTTTTAAGGGTTCTGCCTACTTGGCTAATTTTTTTTTTTTTTTTTGCCATAGAACGGGCATTCACTGCTATTTTTATAGAAACAAAAGTTGTAATGATTTATTTGTAATTATTTGGGGGGAGGTAGTTTTCTTTCCAGTGCTCGATATCCGGAGAATAATTTCTTCTCTTTGTATCCTTTCTGCCGAAATATCTGATGGAGAGGGTATCACGTACTCCTTCTATTCTGGGGCGATTACATTTACATGTTTTCATCCGTTCTTTTATTTTTGGAATTGTTGTAAGGGTATCCACGTTGCCCATGATGAAAAAGATTAGTATAGTAGGCGCGTTCCAAACGGACCAGGCAACGCCGGGTACCCATGCTTATATATATATATATATATATATATATATATATATATATATATATATATATATATATATATATATATATGTTTAGAGGTACAGAATTTATATATAGTTTTGAAAATAATAAGCGGAAGTTTCTCGAGAGCTCTTTCGGCTATCATCTCATCAGGAGAAAATCGATAGCGTACAAAATAATATTATGTCGAAAATAAAGAGTTCTAATGGGGAACTTATTAAATGTGCCAAAAGTACGGGGACACTAAAATAAATTTATTAACGTTTAAAAACGATTAAAATATTGGCACAACGAGGGAGGAAAAAAAAAAAAACGGGAGAAAAGATTCAAAGTTCCCCAAAGAGAAACAATGCGTTGGATGTTTCCTTTTGCCGGCACAAAGAAGGTTGACGCACCGCAATAGAGACAGACTCCAAAATCTTTAAATGGTTTTTGGAGTCCGCTCTATGTAGCACCTCGAACCAATCTATTTTATATATATCGGCACAGCACGGGTTGTCAACCAAATGCTGGCCAATAGCAGAGTCCAAGGCTGCAGAAGGAGGGACACCACCAGACCCCATCCTCCCTTGTCTGATTTTCGATGGAACATGCTGGTTTATACGAGTCAAAAGGTGCAAGGATGTTCGCCCAACATAACCAGCATCGCACTGGCATTTAAATTGATATACAATATTGCTATTTTGGATGAATGGCAAACTATCCTTGCGAAAAGACGGAAAAGCATGTCTAATAGTATATACCAAACGCAGGGACACAGAATTAAAGCAGTCATAAATACTTCTGCGAATCTGTTTGGAAAGTCTATTACTCTTTTCCCCAATCCACGGTAATTTTAAATAAACCAGGCATTTCAAAGGTCCAAACTTTTTAGGGGATTTAAAATCCGCAACCTTTTTGAAAATACAGTCATCAATATGTCAACAGGATAACCATTATTGATGAATATTTCCCTGATCTTATCGAGTTCGGCGTCTAATCTGTTAGGTGAACAAATCATGAGGGCTCTATGCACCAAAGTATTAATTAGGCCGACCTTACGTGATTTTGGTACAAAATACAACCAGTTCACATATAGGCCAGTAAATGTCGGCTTTCTATAAATTGTAGTGAGAAAGCCCCTCCCCCCTTGAACGTTCGACAAGAACATCCAAGAAAGGAAGCGAATTGTCCTTCTCACTTTCCATACTGAACTGAAGAGCCCCATGCAAGGAATTCAACCTATTAAAAAATATCGACGTTTCACTTTGTGGTGGAAAAATAGCAAAAATGTCGTCAACATATCTGAAATATGCAGTGGGTTTAGTTGTAGAATTAAACATAACGGATTCATGGTACCCGACGAAAATATCCGCTAAAGTTGGGGCCAACGGACTCCCCATTGAAACCCCGTCGACCTGACAGTACATAATATCACAAAAACTAAACTCCACGGATTTAGTGCACATTAAAATGAGTTCAATAAGAATCTCTTTAGAAAACTGTGGAGCGGTCAGGCGACCATCATAGAGCGCGTCGGTACATATACGCATAGTCTCATCCAACGGTATGTTGGTAAAGAGACTAGAGACATCAAATGAGCACATAAAAGACATCTCTGCATTTGAATCCAACCCACGTACACAATCAGCGAACCGAAAAGAATCTGGGATGCAATGCGTGGTATATAACTCGCGCACAGGTTGATACTGATATTTATATGTGCAAACCAGACAATTAATACTGATGTTTATATGTGCAGTTAATACTGATATTTATATGTGCAAACCAGACAAAGGTGCAGGAGTGGTGACTTTGGACAAATCGGACTACGTTGAGAAAATGGCAGTTATTCTCAATGATGTTTCGAAATTCCGTAAACTCGGCCCCGTCGAGTTGATGGATAATACTTACAAGAACGAGGCTAAAATGCAAAGACGTCTACTTGCATTATTTAAAAAGAAGGTTTTTTTTGCAAGGATGTCTATGATAGGATCAGGCCCTCTGGGTCACAACGTCCCAGAATGTATGGTTTCCCCAAAATCCATAAGCAAGGTGTTCCACTGAGACCTATTTTATCAATGGTTGGTTCAGCACAACATTCTTTGGCTCAGTGGCTTGTGGAAATTCTGCAACCTGTGAGCGAGTTATATACCAAATTTTTAGTCTGTCACCATGTATAGAGTGAACCAGGGTGTAGTTGTAACATACTCCTCAAATTGGACTTTCATGAACCACGAAATATTAATCAAAGATAAGTGGACATTTCCAGAGTTTTACACTAATCAAATTATTATGAACGTTTATATATTTGTATGGAAAGAATGAAAGAAATGTTTCAAGTGCTCTTTTTCTTCTATTAGTTTATGAGGTGTTTTTGCTGTTGTTACATTTTTGTAGATAGCCCAGAAAGTCAATGAAACAAAAATTGTTCAAAGGAAAGCTGAAGAATATCAACAAGCCAGTCGAGATTTGCTGTATTCTGTGATCCCAAAGACTATTGGCAGGCAGTTGGAAAATGGGGAAAATCCAGCAAAAACGTGGAAGGTGAGAACAGGAAAAAAAAAAATAAGAAAGAATGATTATTGTTTTGAAACATGTGTAACAGACCGAATAAAATGCTATTTGAAATTTACGTGTGACAGACTGACGAAAATGATATTTAAAGTTTACATGTGACAGATCAACGAAAATGCTATTTACAAATTTATGTGTAACAGACTCACGAAAATGCTATTTCAAATTTATGTATGACAGATTAAAGAAAATGCTATTTCAAATTTATGTGTGGCAGACTGACAAAATTTTATTTCAGATTTATGCATGATAGACTGATAAAATTGCTATTTCAAATTTATGTGTGACAGACTCACGAGAATGCTATTTCAAATTTATGTGCGACATACCGACAAAAAATGCAATTTCAAACTTAGGATGACGAACAGGCGAAAATGCTATTTCTACTTAAGCTTACAAATAAATAAAAACACTTATATATGTAAATACAATGATTTCTTTGTCATTGTCCCCTTTCTTTTTTCCTTTGTATTCCTACGCGGATTTATGTATGCAAGAGAACTAATTACACAAAATAGCGGAGTCATGTTTGGGAAAGAAATACGAGCCCGCGCGTCGGTAAAAACGTTAACGCTAGAATATTAAATAAATATTCATTAGCATAAAACCTAGTTTAATTATTTTCTTCGTCTTGAAAGGAACGTTCAATTAATATTTCCTCTTTATTCCTTTTCTAAAGAATTGATGGAGTGGTTCATCATCATCATCATCATCATCATCACCATGGGTTTAATGCCTGTTTTAAATTGTGACATGTTGTAGGTGGCCTTTAGACATTGACTTTCAAACTATCCATTCAATAGCCAGGTCGTCTTTATAATTCTTTCTCTCAGTTTCATTCTTATCACTTCTTCCCACGTGTTCCCTGACCTTTCCCTATCAACTGGCCCAGCTACCGCAACTGTTCTACATCTATTTACTCAAGTTCTCTTATCTATTCTTTCGTCATCATATTTGGTTCAGTGTCTGTTTCACATGTTGACATGTTTTGCATGGCTTTTAGACATTGACTATACTATCTCTAGTCAGGTTTTTATTTCAGCATCATTCTCTCAAATCTATCCCATCACCCCCCACCCATGTTCTCCTTGGCCTTCCCCTGTATCTGAAATTGTTCTGCATCTACTAACCAAAGAATATTCATCTATTCTTTCAATGTGATAAGCCAAACATTTTCTCCTGTTCTGCATATATCTTCCTATACTGTCAAGATTAAACTTCCTCTGAGGTAATTTGATCCCAACCTTTAAGGCTAACATTATGCAAGCATCATTTCATTCTCTCTCCATGACACGCACCTCCTCAACCATCACTGACAAAGTTTCAATTCCATAAACCATCACACTTGGCACACATGATTGATAGACACTTTTCTTGGGCGACGATAGTTACGTTCTGCTGGTTGATAATGGCAAAAGTTCCCTTAGCATGCGTCAGCTAACATATATACCAACTAACGTGTATTCACTAGCTAACTCATACACCATCTAACGTATACACCATTTAGCATATATACGCCAGCTAATATGTGCACCAACTAATATATGCACCAACTAATATATGCAACACATTAATATGCATAATAGCTAACATATACACTAGCTAACATATACACATGTAAATATATGAACCAGGTAATATATACACTAGTGAACATATACACCAGCTAATATAAATCAGCAAATTTATATAAACCAGCTAATATATGCACCAGCTAACATATATACCAGCTAATATATATATCAGCTAATATATACACCAGGTACTAGCTAATATACACCAGCTAATATGCACCAGCTACGATATACACTCATAAAATAGAACTTGGATAATATGTGCACTAGCTAACGTATCTAGCAGCTACTATATATACTAGCTAATATATATGCCAGATAATATATTCACCAGCTAATATACGCAGCAGCTTAAATATACACCAGTTTATATGTACACCAGCTAAATTATGCACCAGCTAGAATATAAACGAGCTAATATATACACCAACTAAAATATAAGCCAACTAATATATACACTAGCTAACATATGCTCCAACTAATATATACTCTTGCTAATATAAACACCAGCTATTATATATACCAGCTTATATATACAGTAACTAACATGTACATTAACTAACTTATAAACCTGCTAATATATGCGCTAGCTAATATATACATAAACTAATATATACACAAGCTAATATATACATCAACTAATATACACACCAGCTAACATATTGCACCAGCTAATACATATACTAACTAAGATATTCGACAACTAACATATGCACCAGCTAACATAAACGCCAGCTAATATATACATTAGTTAATACATGCATTAGCTAACATGTACACCAGCTAATATATCGACCAGCTAATACGTAGACTTGCTAATATATGTACTAGCTAATTTCCCCACTTGAATGTCTAACACATATTGTCATATATCAGATTAGTAGGGAGCACTTATGTCGAGGGGTACAAGTGCTACAAGTTTATCAGAGCATATTCCGGTAAAATACTAGTTAAACAGACACAGGGATACAATATTGCAGTGATGGGACAGAGGGTTGATCTTAATTTATTGTGTGGTGCTTATTATTGTTTTCGTCATTACTAAAAAAAACAAAAAAACAAAAAAAAAACACTTATTTACTTAAGAAAGTGAAAAAATTAATGCAATTAAGAAAGTGAAAAAAAGATCGTCCGTTTCGATATCGGGAAGCGGAAAAATATCCGGAAGGATGAGTGAGGGGTCATTTTGGCCTTGAAGCCGAAAAATGTTTTTTGGGCCATATTTTGTCCCTTTTGGCTTTTTTTTTTTTTTGGCGTTTTCCCCTAAATGAGAAACAAGATGGCCGCCAGCAAAAACAATAGTGATTACATTGGATACTGAATGTCTTCAAATATGGATAACTACTTGTTTGCACCAAAAATGAATGCGATATTCATTCTCAACGTACCTGAAAACCTTTAGAGATCGACGAATTAAAGGTGAATCCCGAGAGGTCGGTAAACTAAACAAAAAATACCTTTTGTTCATAGTTGCTTCCATTTTTTCGTTTTTTTAACAAAACAAATTTATTCATTAGAAACATTGCTCAACTCGCCTGAGACATGACGATGATTGGGCAAGTCGGGAGATAAGCTGTGTGCCTGCGCCAACCAGCTTTGAGCTTGTAAATGAAATCTATTTAACTATTAAACCCATTAAACGTCTCCGCTGGAGTCACCACATGCTTAAATAATTCCAGTTTAATTTTAAACTCTACATAAAAAGCTAGTCTTTATTTGGAAAATATATTTTTGAAGTTTACTTTAAAGTAGTTTTTACTTTTAAATCTTTTTAATATTTTTCATGTAAACTTTAAAATGAATTTCAGTATAAAGACTAAACGATATGTTTTTATTATAAAATATTACACAAAATGATTTAAAAATAAAGATTATGTTTTATGTAATTTTTTTTCAATATATCTTTATTGTATAAAATCGGAGAAAAAAAATTCAAAGTAAAAACTAAAAATATTTTTTAATTCTAAGGTTCAAATATACGCACATCAAAAGTCTTTTTCCTAGAGGGTATCGTCAGTGATGTTATTAAAAATAAAACCATTCCAAAAACGAAGCATTTCAAAGTAAAGACTAGTTATTTTTTATTTTATTTATTTATTTATTTATTTGTGTGTAGTGATTTAAAAATAAATTGGAATTATGTAAATATTAATCAGAAGGGACTTTTCCTCAGTATACACAGGCAAGACTTTGTAAGACTTGCGAAGGCTACTGCAAAGAAGGTGGGTTCCCTCAATCGGGCTACTGACACCTGAGAGTATCCTGTACCTCTACAAGGCCACCATTCGCTCAAGCGTGAAGTATTGTTGTCACATCTTGGCTGGTGCATCTACCATTAGCCTCTTTCTATTTGATAGGGCTCAAAAAAGAGTTTTCAATCTAATAGGTCCCACTTTGTCAACTAAGTTTCAACCTCTGTCTCATCGCCGAAATGTTGCATTTCTGTGCCTGTTTTAAAAATATTTTAATGGAATGTGCTCTGATGAACTCGTTGCATTTGTTCCCCTTCGGCGTACATATACCCGATAAACCTGTTTAGCAACAAAATCTCACCCCTTAACTGTTGAGGTCCCTAAATGCCAAAAAATGTTCTACTTTAATAGTTTCTTCCCTAGAACAGCTAGACTTTGGAATTCCCTTCCTCCTACCTGCTTCCCTGATTTAACTGATATACAGAAGTTTAAATTTAAATGTAATGTAAACTAACATCTAATTAATCTTTCTTAGGCACCGTCCTAAATAGTAGCTCCTTATGTTCAAGTGGCGATATGTCTTGTTAGGGGTGAACATGAGTAAAAAAAAAAAAAAAAAAAAAAAAAGGACTTACACTATACAGAAAGCAGAAGTCAATCGTTTTCAACATTTTTAATTTCTCGTTTGGCAATGTTTATGTTGAATTTTTCTCATAAGTTTTCCAGCCGCTTCCCGTAAACTGCCGGAAGATACCGATGTGGAGTTGAACCAATTTCTGGATCAGTATCTAAAATTGTTATTTTGATATAAAACATTTACCTGTGGTTATTTCTGTGAAACCTGATTTGATTGTGGTTTACCTTGAAAGAAAATATTCAATTCATATTTTTTTTTTCTTTCTAGATAATTGATGGAGTGACTCTTATGTTCTGCTCAATAACGCGATACAGCCGATTTGTCGATATCTCCAAAGCAAACAGCACAAGAGATTTCATGAAGAATATTTGCGAAATCTTCGAATGGCTTGACAAAATTATCGAGGAACATAAGATCTTTAAGGTACGCATAAACTTTTTTACCCAAATACAATAAAAACATATTCTTTAACCATTCTAACATTATTCGAATGATATCAATCACTGATTGCTGTGGCTAATGACATCCTATCTAATCGTTCAAACTCTTCGGCTTAATATTAACATGCAACATGAATTGGAGCAATTACATTGAGACATTGTTAAGACTGCTGTAAATAAGATGAGCTCCCGCAAACATGCTAAAAAATTACTCACACCAAGGAGTATCTTATATCCCTACAAAGCCACCATTCGCCTCTGCATAGATTATTGTTGCCATATTTGAGCTGGTGCATCTACTACTAGTCTCTCATTCTTAGACAGGTTCCAAAAAAGAGTCTCTAATCTAATATGTTCTGCATTATCAGCCAAGCTTCGACTCCCTGTTCCATCACCGGAATGTTGTACCACTGTATCTGTTTTACAAGTACTTTATTTGAATATGCTCTGATGAACGCATAGCACTCGTGTTTCCTTGATGTACATACTCCTGACTACCCCGACAGGCAGTAAAATCCCACCCGGTTCACTGTTGAGGTCCATAGATTCTGGAAAGCCTTCTACTCTAATAACTTCTTCCCTTTCCTCATTGTACAAACATACAAAGGTTTAAATTTAATGCAAAAAGATATCTCATAGACATGATGTTGATTAGTAGTCCTTCACGGGCAAATGACAATACACCTTGTTTGAAAAGGAAAAAAGGAAAAAAAAATGTCCTAGTGGGCATTGAAAAGTATCTGCTGGGTTTAGTTTATTTCAAATTCGACGGTCCGTTTTCCCAATCCCATTTTATCAATCAATAAAAATTGGAAACTCTTGACTATTCTTGAAATAGAAAAATGTAGTTGTTCCAAGCAAAAAAAAAAAAAAAATAAAATAAAATAAAAAAATGAATAGAAGCTTTTAGAGAATGCGTCCATTTGGGGGGGGGTCGCCATTTTTAGGAGTCACTTGTTTAGGGAATTTCTATTTTGGGAAGACGTCACATTTTGCGAGGATTATGTTTCGGGGTTTTTATTTGAGATGAGTCAGTTTAGAGAAATATTTTCATTGAAAAAGGTTTACAGGGTTTACAATCAAATTTAATACAATAAAACAAAGCAAAATAAAGAATTCAGACGCATACATTCACAAAAGAGATATTTTATGGGATCTATTCTTAAATAGAAGATTACAGCAATAGAAATAATAGAATGTTCGTGAATATTTTAGAACAGGGAGAATTCTTTAGCTGAGATATTAAAGAGGTCAGAGTTCAGTAATTAAGGGTCACGTGTTACGTGGGTCTAAAATTGTAATCAAAACTTCTCCACTCAATTATACAAATTATGTTCCTTAAAAGTTACTAAGAGTCAGTATTCATTGTTTTTGTTTTTGTTTTTTTATATTAGAAAGAAAGTTAAAGGGTTAAAGGCTGTGTGTCTGTGTGTTCGTTAATTTTACGATAGATTCTTTGTCCCCTCGTCGACTAGGGCTAACAGGCAACGCCCCAAGAGAGACGTGTGTTATCAGCCCAGAATCACGAACGAAAGAGAGCGAGATGTCTTGGTTTAACCTTTTTATCTATTTAGTCACGTGCTCAGCTCGCTTGAGAGATGGCGTCTGATTGGCCGAGCTGGATTGTAAGTTTTATATCTACGCCAATCAGCTTGGAGCTTCTAAGCAAGAGATATTTAAAGTAGTGTGGTCTGAAATGCTACGAAAGACAAAATAAGTTGCTCTTCTATAATTAAACACTTAAAAACTTCGTACAAACCTGTTTGTGTGCAGTCTATAGAGTTCTATGCAAACAAAAAGAATGACACAAAAAAACAAAACAATTACTGCCTTTTCTCTTTATATGCTTGCGATATTTTCATCTAATCATCTAATTCAGAGACTGGGTTGATTTTGGATTTGGATGTCAGAGTAGCAAGTGTTGTCATCAGTGCGCCGTGTTCTAGAGTTGAGTTTTGTGCGAGCCCTTTCTAGTCTCACACAAAACACGCGTTCACATCTCAAGCCACTTTTCTTGTCATACACATACGCGCACACAAACGTACGTGCGCACGTACACACACGTACATATATTCACGTTCACGTACATACATTCACATTCATGTGCATACACACGCACACACGCTAACGTACACACATGTATGCACACATACGCGCACACGTACGCACACATGGACAACGTCACTTCCCTTTAAAGAAAATCCACACATGCGCAAAAGACCACCGGAAATAACTACAAAAGCAAGAGACCTGAGCTGTTTCCTTTTTTTCGATTCGGCTTCCGACCTGGGCAGTCGACGGACCAATCGCTCCCGCGCGCCTCATGTCCCCCTGCTACTATGTGTGGAGCAAGAGCCAACAGACAGTACGTACACGTTAGACACTTTCTCTCTCCATGGCCTGGATTGACTCTCTCTCTCTCTCTCTCTCTCATTCTCTCTCTCTCTCTCTCTCTCTCTCTACAACAATAGACTTTCCCTCTCACCAGCTAACGGCGAGAGACGCGCGCCAAACTAAACACGTGCTGTACCCTTTTCTTTCATTTGTTTCTTCATGAAATAAATTCTAGTTCGTTTATTTCAATTTAACACGTTGTTCGTTTCTTCCTCAAAACAATTCATTTTTCCTATTTTGTACGACTGGGAGATATATAATATATCCACCAGTCCACTACAGTTTTGACAGCATAGCGTTGAGTTTTTGGTGTAGCGAGGTTTTGGCAGCAGAGTGTCGAATTTAACACTTGATTGTTGTAACCACAACTAGTAATCCACAAAGTGTCGCTGGTGCTGCTGCTGTTGCTACAAGCTTTTTCCGGTAAAGAACTACTCCAGTCAGGATTAGCATAGCATAGTTGCCTTCTCGTGTTTTTGAAGGTACAAATTCTATTTTAAAATTATAATTCAATAGAAGTATCGATTAAAATTATAATTCAAGATTTGCGGTGTGAGTTAGTATAATTTGTTTTTTAACCCAATATTGTTATCAGTGGTTTTGTACTCTGTTTGTAAAATAAATTCTCGTCCGTATAAAAACCTGTGAAATTTTTTGCAGCATAAATTATTGCTAAATTATCTTTTTCGATTTGACTGTAATTTTGTTCTGTGAACACTAACATTCTTGAGGCATATACTATTGGCTTTGTATATCCATTCTTGAATTTGTGGAGCAGTACAGCAGTACAGCAGTACAGCACCAAGTTCCTCATTACTAGTATCTGCTGCTGCTACAATAATTTTCCTCTGCGGATTGCAATGTGCTAACACACAGTTCTTTTTTTATTATGTTTTTTGAAACCTGTTTCAATTCTTCTGATCATGCGCACTTTGGATCCTTTTTACCAATGTATTTAACAGAGATCTCCAATCATATACTTTTTAAATATACAGGGTGTCCAAAAAGTCACTGTAGGGGTTTGAACTTAAATAGATTCTTTATTTTTGATGATATCTTTCTGGAATTTTAACACAATCTGACTAAGGCATTGGGAAATTTTAAGAAAAATGCAAAATTCAAACAATCTTTATTTTGTAGGTTGCCCATTTTCAACTTCGGATATTTCTGCTCTTTCCAAAACCTTATTTATGACAGATTGCATAATCTCCGGATTTCATTTTAACTCCCTTATTTCGTTCCGCGAGCTGACAGACCTCGAAACGTCAAACCCCAAACCCTGTAAGAATTGAAAGAAAACATCAGGAACGCAGGGTCTGTTATCTGGCGTTGCCTGGTGGAAGCATCCTCCCACCCCCTCGTCAAAAATTAAACTACGGTTGTTGTTGATGTTGGTGGCCCATCTCCAATGTCCTAATGTTAAGAACGGCTTTCGGAATAGAAACCCCTAACGTCCCCATGTTAAGAACATCGTATGGAATAGATACGATTAACCTCCCCATGGTAAGAATGCCTTTTGGAATAGACACCCCAATTTATGAGAGGCGGGATTGTCAAAGTATTTGCCCCAAGTTTAACCTTGATATATGTTGTCAGCATGCCCACCCGCAAAGCCTATAAACCCAAAAAGAAATTGGGGTGGGAGTGGCAGTGTCGTGCTGAGAGAGATAAACTTGTTTATGACGATAGTGTAGAATAGTGAATTACAGTGCATAATTCATGTCATTATATCTCGAAAACTACTTGTCTCTGCCAAAGTTAAAAGAGATTATCTTATTCAACATAGTCTAAAACCTATAGAAGTCATCAGTGTAAAAGAAATTGTGTTGGAGGAGGTAAGATAAAAAAAATTACCTAAAAACACAAAAAAACAAAGAAAAGTTAATGTATGAGTATTGTCGAAAATGAATCCTGAAAAGAGAACAAAAACAAACAATTATAGTAATATATATATATATATATATATATATATATATATATATATATATATATATATATATATATATATATATATAACAAATAAGTCTATCTGTAGGCAATGTAATGAAGGGGAAATTTATACTTTAGTGGCGTAAATTCTTAGACATATAAAAACAATTTTTAAATTGTCGTAAATGTAGTCAGATACAAACTGAACCAAAATTAATGAAACCGGGAATTTTTATGGGTGTAATGTAGGCTTTGAGTGTAAAAAAAGGGATTTTATATAAAAAGAAATAGTTTTTATGAATTATTAGTGTGTCAAGAAACGAAGCATCCACACCAGTATTAAATAATAAAAAAGGCAGAAAAATAGAATCCAAACCGCCCCCTCCCAAAAAGCAAAGGAAAACCAAACCCAAAAAGAAAATAGAATCGTATAAGTGTTTAGAAGATGCTCCAAAATCGAAAAATAATTATTGGTTTGTTTGCCTAATCATCCCAATCTAGGTGCCACTGTTATGTAGTGGGCTACTACAACTGTTTATTATTAAGCGATTCGTTTATATTTTCATCTTATGTTCGGATGCTCGATTGAACGATATTTTTTAAAAATAAAAACATCATAGGCATTAAGCTGCTACATTTTTTTTTAATGTTAATGACAAACGTTTTAAAAACGCTACCATAACAGATGTTTACAAAATAAAAAAAAAACTAAATAGTTGTCACAGCTTATTTTGTAAATGTTTTCATCAAATGGAAATAATGTTAGTTCGTAATATTTTTTAAGAACCGTGCCATAACACTTACTGTTAAATCAAAGGAAATGTGTAAATGCTTTCATATAATGAAAATATCGTTGGTTTGTTGGTTTTCTGTTAATACTCGGGTACAGACAACAGTTTTGTATTCGTTTACTAAGAGATAGGTTCCTGTTATCATCGCATAGTTTAGGACGCTGAAACCGAACATGATAAAAAGGAATCTGTGACGAATTTTTTTTTACTGTACCAATATGTAAATAACGTTGATCTAAATATTGCAATGGCATAATTTACGACGCTGTAACAAACGAAGAAACTGCATTTGCAATGAATGTTAACATTACCAGAGTTACGACTATTTATTTGTGTAACTTAAAGCGAAATGTTTTAGTAAGTTTTTTGTAAAAATAAGATGGTGAGTGATAGTTTAGACATAATAAATGTGTATGTGGCATTTGTCATTGAAAACCTACCATAATTTGGTCCAGAGGGGAATTTTTGCAATCATTTTAGTAGATGGAAACAGATAGAATCTAATCATAGCAACATGTCATTATATACAATAATCATTACATATTGTCATTATATACAATAATCATTACACATTGTCATTATATACAATAATCATTACACATTGTCATTATATACAATAATCATTACACATTGTCATTATATACAATAATCATTACACATTGTCATTATATACAATAATCATCACACATTGTCATTATATACAATAATCATTACACATTGTCATTATATACAATAATCGTTACACATTGTCATTATATACAATAATCATTACACATTGTTATTATATACAATAATCATTACACATTGTCATTATATACAATAATCATTACACATTGTCATTATATACAATGATCATCACACATTGTCATTATATACAATAATCATTACACATTGTCATTATATACAATAATCATTACACATTGTTATTATATACAATAATCATTACACATTGTCATTATATACAATAATAATTACACATTGTCATTATATACAATAATCATTACACATTGTCATTATATACAATAATCATTACACATTGTCATTATATACAATAATCATTACACATTGTCATTATATACAATAATCATTACACATTGTCATTATATACAATAATCATTACACATTGTCATTATATACAATAATCATCACACATTGTCATTATATACAATAATCATTACACATTGTCATTATATACAATAATCATTACACATTGTCATTATATACAATAATCATCACACATTGTCATTATATACAATAATCATTACACATTGTCATTATATACAATAATCATCACACATTGTCATTATATACAATAATCATTACACATTGTCATTATATACAATAATCATTACACATTGTCATTATACACAATAATCATTACGCATTGTTATTATATACAATAATCATTACACATTGTTATTATACACAATAATCATTACACATTGTCATTATACACAATAATCATTACGCATTGTTATTATATACAATAATCATTACGCATTGTCATTATATACAATAATCATTACACATTGTCATTATACACAATAATCATTACGCATTGTTATTATATACAATAATCATTACACATTGTCATTATATACAATAATCATTACACCATGTCATTATATACAATAATCATTACGCATTGTCATTATATACAATAATCATTACGCATTGTCATTATATACAATAATCATTATGCATTGTCATTATATACAATAATCATTACGCATTGTCATTATATACAATAATCATTACACATTGTCATTATACACAATAATCATTACGCATTGTTATTATATACAATAATCATTACACTATGTTATTATATACAATAATCATTACACCATGTCATTATATACAATAATCATTACACGATGTCATTATATACAATAATCATTACACCATGTCATTATATACGATAATAATCACACATTGTTATTATATACGATAATAATCACACGTTGTTATTATATACGATAATAATCACACGTTGTTATTATATACAATAATCATTACATTAGGTCATTATATACAATAATCATTAGACTACGTCATTATATACAATAATCATTATAACATTTCATTATGTACAATAATCATTACACAATGTTATTATATACAATAATCATTACACGTTGTTATTATATACAATAATCATTACACAATGTTATTATATACAATAATCATTACACGTTGTTATTATATACAATAGTCATTGCACCATGCTATTATATACAATAATCATTACACGTTGTTATTATATACAATAGTCATTACACATTGTCATTATATACAATAATCATTACACATTGTCATTATATACAATAATCATCACACATTGTCATTATACACAATAATCATTACACATTGTCATTATACACAATAATCATTACACATTGTTATTATATACAATAATCATCACACATTGTCATTATACACAATAATCATTACACATTGTCATTATACACAATAATCATTACGCATTGTTATTATATACAATAATCATCACACATTGTCATTATATACAATAATCATTACACATTGTCATTATACACAATAATCATTACGCATTGTTATTATATACAATAATCATTACACATTGTTATTATACACAATAATCATTACACATTTTCATTATACACAATAATCATTACGCATTGTTATTATATACAATAATCATTACACATTGTCATTATATACAATAATCATTACACATTGTCATTATATACAATAATCATTACGCATTGTTATTATATACAATAATCATTACACATTGTCATTATATACAATAATCATTACACCATGTCATTATATACAATAATCATTACGCATTGTCATTATATACAATAATCATTACGCATTGTCATTATATACAATAATCATTATGCATTGTCATTATATACAATAATCATTACACATTGTCATTATATACAATAATCATTACACATTGTCATTATACACAATAATCATTACGCATTGTTATTATATACAATAATCATTACACTATGTTATTATATACAGTAATCATTACACCATGTCATTATATACAATAATCATTACACGATGTCATTATATACAATAATCATTACACCATGTCATTATATACGATAATAATCACACATTGTTATTATATACGATAATAATCACACGTTGTTATTATATACGATAATAATCACACGTTGTTATTATATACAATAATCATTACATTAGGTCATTATATACAATAATCATTACACATTGTCATTATATACAATAATCATTATAACATTTCATTATGTACAATAATCATTACACAATGTTATTATATACAATAATCATTACACGTTGTTATTATATACAATAGTCATTGCACCATGCTATTATATACAATAATCATTACATTAGGTCATTATATACAATAATCATTACACTGTGTCGTTATATACAATAATCATTACACCATATCATTATATCCTTTTTTAGGTGGAAACCAAAGAAAATGATGGTTTATTACTTTTGGCCACAGGACTCGATGGTGAACTGAATCACCCTAACGAGGCTGCAAAATGCGCGCTTGAACTTATCCAGTCCTGCGAAAAATACAGCAGGAAAGTCCTTGGTAAAGAAATCAGTTTGGAAATTGGTATGTAATGACGAAAGTCATTTTTTTTTTTTTATACCAATTAATTGTAACATATTTTCCTTAAACCTATATTCCTAATTAGATTAAAATATCAATAATAGGCATTAAACTGTCATAATTCCTTGTCCGTAGGGTTTTTCATACTCGTCATCAATATGATATTCCATAAATAATCCATAAATAGAAAATAAAAAATAATATCACATAGAGAAACGTGTGTGCCTATACACAGACACGATAAATGTTATTATAATTTTATTAATATAGAAATAGTTTTGTTGTGTCGCAACGAAGTGTATTAACATCATAGGTACAAAGGTAGGAATACGGGTATAACTGACTAGCGCTCAGCTAGGCAGTGGAGTACCGTCGCTCCTTCTCACCGGTGTAGACATTACTGGCACTATATATATATATAGTATATAACCGGTGTGATTTCCCTTATGCATAGAAAGGCCGGTATAACAATTTTTAAGAAATTGATTACTTAATATCATGATGTAATATTTAAATCATTATCGTCTTTGTATTATTTAGATTACTCGGACTACCGGTCTCACTTTCAGTGTTATTTTTACGTTTCGGCCGATGTCACCTTCGACCTTCTCCAGGTGTATATTGTCAAACCCAGGAATCTTTCTGCCGAACTCGGGACACGCTTCAAATTAAAAGACATGAGCTGAGTCTTAAGAGGGTTAAATGAAACAAGTCATATTGTGCTACGATCCAAAACTGAAGCCAGGTAAACTTCTAGATTAGCTGCATATTTCAACTGATCCGAAGGAGATCGGTGAGAAATCACACCAGAATAGAGAATGGTATCATCAGCATAAATGTCGAATAATGGATTCCTGAGTTCAACAAGATACAGCTGATGAAGTCCGGCAGTTACATTTGCTGAAACGTTGTAAAAATAACACTCAACATGAGAACAGTAGTCCAAATAATCCAAATGATAAAACTATAAATCCTTGTCTCAAAAATTGAGAAATTTAATAATTGTCTTATTTTATTCCTAGGAATGGACTATGGCAGCGTTGTATCTGGTGTTGTCGGCTTGAAGAATTATCAGTATTGTTTATTTGGAGACACTGTGAATACAGCTTCAAGGATGGACTACCATAGTTTGGTAGCAATCATTTTTCTTCCTTTGTTTATTTTTTTAAATATTACATTTTTGTATGAAACTAACAAAGCTGCAGTGGCGTAAGTGACGCAGAGTGTAAGGCATAAGCAGCCATGATTGTCATGTGCTTTCTGCAAGGAAAGGTTGGTCGCGTGCAGAATCTAGAATTGTTGGATTTCGATCCGAAGGTCATGATTATCCAAAGTAGGTTCTGTTATTAGTTATTTTATTCATTTTTTTTTTTTTGCTCAACACACACATACAAACACCCGGGCAACGCCAGGTACCCAGACTAGTAATATATATAATATCCAATAAAGGATTGCTTCTATTATAATACATACGCAATTTGCATGAATTAAAATATTATATTTAAGGGTATTGAGTGGACAGCTTGTAATCAAATAAACCTTAACTTTCTTGTTAAAACAAAAAAGTTATAATAGTTTTATCATTATATTTTCTTCATCAAAAAAAAGAAAATTATTTTCATAAAATTTTACATACAGTGACTTTTTTTTTTTTGCTTTAAATGTCGTTTTCTTATTTTTCCTGTTAGACAATGTCACTTCGTGTTGGTTTGGACGCCGGGTGGTTTTTATTCGGCATCTTCAAACTGTTTACGTAAACATCCAGAAAATGTCAGTTATAGCATGGGTCACAAACTGCACCAGTATCAAAACTAATTAACAAGAAATAAAGAAATTGAAATTTTCGTTGGTCATTCCTTACCTGGAGAAAAGAATCGGGTAGAATAAACCGGTCGCGGACGAACTGTTGTGTAGGAATTCCAATTCTGGTGGAATAGCAGATAAGCTCAATAACAATGTATAGTAAGACTAAAAAGTGGAAATTATTTTAAATGAATATTAGTTGAAATATTATGTGTATGAACAAAGTAGAAAGATGTTACATTTTTGCAAAGTTATCACAAATGTTTATAATTTTTAATTAATATTTCAAGCATATCAAGAGTACTCTTTGTGAAACGATAGCAAGCAGGAAGTACAAGGGTTTACTATTAAGAAAACGCAAATAAATAAATAAATAAAATAGAGATTTTTGCTTGAAGATCAGTTACTTTTGGATGTTACTTCGTCCACATGTATTTTGGACAGGTGTCGGTTTATCTCTCGTTTTTTTTTTTTTTTTTTTTTTTTTTTTTTTGTCGGTGAAGAGAAGAAAGAAAAACTACTGCTGCTGATATTAAGAGCAAATGTTTTCCCTGATGTCGGTGAAGAGAAGAAAAGGGAGAAAATAATCCAGCTTCCTGGGAATACCGAAAGTTGGCATTCTGTGTGTTCTTTCAATTATAATAATTTACGTAACTGAAATAGGAATTAACCAAATACATTTTTTCAAGAAGTGATGGACTGGAGTCTGGCAGCATAGAGGATTGAGCGTGATTTGTCACATGCGCGATAAAAGAGAGAACATTTTTGTCTGGCATTCAAGACCGCTATTTAAGAGAAAACATCATTTATTGGCTGGTTTATATTTAAGTAAATTCTTGTGGTTGTCATTGTTTTTTCGTTGCCTATTTTTGTGCTTGTTTTGTACTAAAAAGGACTAACCTCTATACTCGTCTTTTGCCACAAGTGGTGACCCCGACGTGACCACAAGCAACTGCTGGAAAAGACATGACAGAAACTAAAGATTAATTAGCAGAAAGAGATATCCCGTTTTGCTTCAAACAGGAAGTAGGTCAGCAAAAACTAACAGGGCTGTTTTTCTTATAATGGGAGTAGCAGCTGTATGCACTTACGACAAGAATAAGCTGAAAGATAAACATAAAAAGAAAATCACAAGAAAATAAAATGTTGATGATTTTATTAACTACTAGGTGTACCTATCCAGCATTGCCCATATGGTGTTACCAGGCCAGTTTGTTCAAAGATGCTGGTTTCCTGACCTAAAATGCACAACATTGATGTTATTGTTTTTTTTTTTCTTTCTATGTTAGGTTCTGCAAAGTCAAACAAAAAAAAAAATTCCAAACTTTTTTGTATGGGCACTTTTATTGATAGTACACAAAAAACTCTAGTCCCCTTCGAAATAATCCCCTCCGGCTGCAACGCGTTTGTTGCATCATTTCAACAACTTCTGGAAGGCCTCATGAAAGTTCTCTTGTGTGAGCATGTCAATGACCCTCATCACAGCCTCTTTCATCTCCTCAATTGTCTCATAACGACAGCTTCTAAGGTTTTCCATGAGCTTAAGGAATAACCAAAAGTCACAGAGAGCAAGGTCTGGACTGTAGAGAAGGCAAAGAACTGTCTTGATGTCCATCATGGTCAAATAGTCTGATCTTCTCTGAGCATCCTTGAGACAAACTTCATGCAAATCTTCTGCATCTTCAGTTCCTCGCGAATAGTTGTGTATACAGTTCCCACACTAACATCAAACTGTGCAGTAATTGTCTCTATAGACGTACGACGGTCCTTATCCATGAAATTCTTTATTTGGCCAATCAACTCTGGTGTTCTGACTTCCTTACTCTTCCCATACCTCTCATCATCCCTCACAGATTCCTTTGAATCTTCTATGCCACTCAAAAATTGATGCTTGATTAATGCAAGATGGTCCAAAAGCAGTCTAAAGCATTCTATACGTTTCTGTGGTATTTTTTCCAAGTTTAAGACAGAATTTTATTGAATATTGTTCTTCTAAAGTGTCCTTTTTGAAATTCACCAGCTGTAACAATCAGGCTTTAGTAGGGTGTATTCCAATTCCTGCTGTAGTTGTTCATTTGATCCTGAAATCATAAAAATTAGTCAGTAATTTCGTAAGATGTATAGCAATAAGATACTTAATTTTCAAGAGTCTACGACAATTTTAAATGTCTGTACAAAAAGTCTGGAAACTTATTGACGGCACATCTTACGAGGTGGAATGATAAAATTGTCGCTCTATAAAAGACAATATGATTCCATTTCCGTTTGATGAAAACCAGTTTTCTTTTTTTTGTTGCAGATCATTTATTAGTTGACCAGTTGTGTGCAAATCCCCAAAACGATAGGAGCCTTCTATCATGTCTAAAAGTGACACAATGTTCAACAAGCAAGATCAGGGATGTGCTGCTGTACAACTCATGCTTTCCACCGATCCAAGTTCTGACAACAGGACCATTGCCAGCACCCTCAAAATGCATCGCTGGATTGCCATGAATAACAGAGACATGCTCAGAGTGATGAAAACAAAGTTTCTGGCCATAGTTATGGTCTTTGGTATGATTTCAAGTGAGGGCCATATCATGCAACTTCACATCATTGAAGTCGGCTTGAAATTCAACTCAAAAGTGTGTCTGGATGTGCTGAACAGTGTGGTGATACCCTGGTGCAGCTGACAGACCTTGAATGTGGCTGCAGGACTCGGCATCGACCCACAAATCCAAAGAAACCCAGGCTTGGCTTCAGAAGGAATGCTATATCTTTGTACCCTTCTCTCACTGCCCACCCCCTTTTCAGACCTGAACCCACTAGACTACTTCGTTTGGTCATTCGCTGAGAACATCACCAACATGACCTCCCACAATACCAAAGCCAACCTGATCGCCGCCATCGCTGAGTAATCGCCAAGCTCCCGCCGGCGCTTGTGGAAAAGGCATGCTTCCAATTCTAGGCCTGTATCGAGGTGGTGATTGAGGTTGAAGGCGGCTACATTGAATAGATGTCAGTTTTACTACATAATCAAGTTACCTGAATTGATTTTTTTCAATAAAAGTTTTAAAATAAAGCTGGAGTGTTGTTTTCTTTAGGGCAACACTTTTATCGTACTACCTGTAATAAACTTGAAGCATAAAAAATTTTTTTCCAAAATTACTGGATTTGGCATTAAATAACACCAAAAGGGTTGACACATCGTAAAACAAACCAACCAAGCAAAACATCATGAATATGTATGTGAATATATAAAGAACTTAAAGAATAAAACCTTTTCTTTCCTAACTGACTGGATTCAGTATTAACTAACCTGAAAAAAGGGTGTGTATGCTGTAAAACAAAACAGCCATACCAACTGGCGTTGCCCGGAAAACTTAACTTTTATTTTTGTTTTCTTTTTTATTTATTTTGTATATTTTGTTTTGTAATACGATTTATAAAGTTTAATGTAACTATTACACTTTTAATGAAATTAAACATTTATAAAACAATAGTTAATTTCTGTTAAGATAATGATGTTTTAATCTTTACTTATTTGTTCAAAGCAAGTGGTTGGTGAAAGTTGTTCAAGCAATGTACAGAAATGTTCACAGTTGTGTTAGAATTAACACCACATTTAGTTGCAGCTTTAATTTTAAATCGGAAGTACGTCAGGTTCTGTACTGCGTCTGTTGCTTTTGATGTGTGTCTTAGAAGAGTTGTGCAGGGAGTTTTGCATGGTTCCCAAGAAGAGATGCTGCATCATCTTATGCTGCTTTTATATAAGTTAATTATCCTTTCTCAAGCTACATGTAATTCAACTGCACTTCTTGTGTATCCAATGCTCACAAGTATCACAAAAAATTGAGTTTGAACCTGATTCTTTTTTCCACAAACTGATCAGGAAAAGTTTCAACTTTCAGAGTATTTTCCAACACTACAACCACTGGTTATCAATTCCTTTTCAGACCTTGATTCCTCCAAACAATGTACGGTAAATGCTCAAAATTCTGTTAGAATTAACAGCACATTTAGTTACAGCTTTAAGTGGAAGTACATCAAGGTTTTGTATTGAGTCTGTTACTTTTCATTTGTGTCTTAGAAGAATTGTGCAGGGAGTTTTGTATGGGTTCTCATGTTGATAATTTAGTACCTACATGTGAAGCAATGGTAGATCTACTTCTTAAGTGAAAGACTTAAAGGAAAGTAAATATCTGGAAGTGAATGCTACCAAAACCAAAGTAATAATCAGTGGTCGTAGTGTTGGAACAGATGAAAATTCTCAGTTTATAGAAAGGGAGACAGATGCAACTTAGTATTTGTAATACTTTTAAACATTGGAATAACAGGTAGGTTGCAAGATAATAACCAGTTTGTGTGCAAGAAATTTAAGGCAATGGAGATGGATGATAACTCAGATGTGGAAAACGTATAAGTAGATAGAAACTATTGAGGTCATTCAGAAGTTTTATAGCACTGGAGCACAAAGAGGAGCTAATGTTATTGTAAGAGTTAGGAGAGGATGGAATAATTTCAGTGAACTTCTATCATTACTAACCAGCTAAGTGATATGGCCCAATCACGTTGACACACCGGTTCTCACCAGATCACCAAAGTTAAGTAACAATGAGCCTGGCTAATATCAGATGGGTGACCATCTTGGGAAGGCTAAGTGTTGTATGTAAGTCATAGAAATTTCCAAGTTGGTATCTGGGGGTATTTAACTCCCAAGAAAGATAGACCCCTAAATGAAGACAGAAAGCAATCGGAAACTACCGTCTTTACTTGTCTTCCCGAGCTTACCATGGCTCTATAATTTGAAGAGCACTGGTCGCCGATGCTGTTAAAAAAACAGCAGGGGCACTGCATGCATACAAATGTTACCCTGTCGACCAATGGAAGAATTTATTATGAATGTGTATGTAGTGTGATTATATATAGAAGTTAAACCTGGCCAGTTAGAGTTGAGGACACACGTTGCATGCAGGGAAATGATATAAGAAGGAGAGATGTGTAATGTGAGTCTTAAAGACATGCTTAAATTTGGTGACCTCAGAGGAAGATTTAATCTGGAAAGTATAGAAAGATCTGTAGAACAAGGTACTATGTTGGTTTGGTCATATTAAAAGAGTACACGAGAATTTTGGGGCTAACAGATGTAGAAAAGCTTAAGTAATAGGGTTAGTTGATAAGAGAAGGCAAGGAGAACATGGAAGGAATGATAAGGATTGATTTGAGAGAAAGAGGGATAAATAAAGATGTGGCCAGAGATAGGTTAGTTTAGAAGTCAATATCTAAAAGTTGTCCATTAGTCCGCCAAACAGATGCTAAACTGATGATGATGATGATGATGATGATGATGATGATGATGATGATGATGATGATGATGAATAGTTTCCAAAACTTTCAATCTATAAATATATCAAGAATTTTAAAAAGAGAAATGATTTTATATAGGACAGTTAAGCTGAAAATTTCATTGAGTCACTGGCTAGACTGAATTAAATATCGATTTGCCAAATTTTAGGCGTAAACTAGAAAAACCGACTGACTTTTCTTTATATATTAGTTTGAAAAAAATATAACATTTTTACTCTTTTACAGCCTGGGCGTATTCAGTTAACGCAACAATGTAGAAAACAGCTTTGTGATATTGACTTTGTTATTTGTCCAAGAGGAGTCAGAGAAATAAAGGTAAGACAAATTATTCATAATTGTTGTACTGTTTTAGCGGGCTGAAAAGTCTAATAAATATATATATATATATACATATATATATATATATATATATATAACATAAAAAAGCGGTGAGTGACAGTTTTCTGTAGTTAAAATTATTTTCTCAAGGACTAATGCTTATTTAATTCAAGCGATGTAAGTGGATATTTCATTACATTATAAAATGTAGATATAAAATGTATAAAATTAATGCACCCCCCCCAAAAAAAAATGGGATGATCATATTGACACTTAAGTTAATTAATGTTGAACTTGGCCAATACCAGGTTTGGTGACCATTTAGGAATATCAGGTATGTGCGAGGACGGTGAAACCTCCTTGCAAAAAAAATAAAATAAATAAAAGAAAATAAATAAAAGAATAAAAAAAAACAGAAAAAGCCGATGTGTAACAGATGAACACGAACTAAAGTAAATTAAGACAAGTAAGGACTTTGAAAGTTTCCACCTATTAATATCGTTTAAAGTTTTTTTTTTTTTGTTACAATCTTAATTGTTGTCAGTGCAGTCTACTGGCGGTTCCGTATAACAATATTTCACCCCTTCCTCAGATGCGTGTTCAAATTTAATTCAAATATGCATACGAAAAAACTGTTGCGAATGGGTTAACTTTATCGTTTAACTGTGTTTTTAAATATTAAAAAGTAAATATTACCTTATTAAAAAAAAAAACTTTTATTCGTCGGGGAAAATTTCCGATTTTATCCGAGCCGATTAGCGAATATACTTCCGGTTTACCATTTTGAAATGACGAAACATAACACTTTTTTTTCTTCAAATCATTAAAATAGTAACAGAAATTATTATTAAATAAAAGTATTTTCAGTAAATGCGGAACTATTTTTATCCATATGCACCATGAGTTGATGCCTTCCGATTTACAATATTTCAATATCTGTTTAATCGATAAGTACAAAAAACATTCCCTATTACTTTTAGATTCATTTGTCCATCTTAACTTTTATAGCGTTTTGATTGGTCAGATTTTCCGAAGAAAAATAGCATCCATTTTTTTTCTATCGACTTAATTTTCAATTTTACATGCAAACTTTTCTTCCCCCGAGGGTCTGTCTCAAGTTCATATATAACAAAACATATTTTTTTTTTGTAGATTTCGATGTGCTGAAAACGAAACTGTAAACCTTCGCAAAAAATACTTTACATGATATGAGGAATTTACTTTTCCGAAAACTTGGTGATCATTTTTCCATGTAAATTTAACTTAACAGGAGCACCCACTTTCTGGCCACCTGAGAGAGGGTGCATTTTCTTTCGTGTTTATTGCATATAAGTTTTTTTTGACACGGCAGTTTGGTACGCGAGTGTATATTTACCAGCCTTCATTTATGCTCGCGCGTTGCGTAAACGATGGCTAGGGCTGTGAAATGGAAAATAGTTCCAGAGTCCAGAGATTTTTAGGGTTTGTATGCTTTTAGGGCACACCCTAAGAAAATAAACAATTAAATACAAGCCTCTGAAATGACGAACACAACAACTTCATAAAAGATAACACAGCAAAGGTTTATTAATGAGAATGTAATATGTTCCTTGTCAAAAGCTGGACTCGGCTACCTGGTGGTGTCGCGGTAGCTATTTCCTGTGGAATCATCGATACCGTTAGAAATCACTGAGGTGGAGAGAGAGAAGAAAAGGGAGGTCTGTTCTGTTTGGCGTCTCTCTCAGTAAGGACGAGTTGTTCTTCTTCCAACGAGATGCTGGCCGATTTCCTTTGGGGATAGGAAGGATCAATGTGCCGTACCCCTGATTGGTCAGTATGTGGCCAAATAGCACAGGGGGGAGAGGCATTGATTCGAGGAAGAAAAAAGTCCCATTTTCATGCAAAGTGAATCAAACAAAAATAAACACACAAAAAATGCCGCTCTCTCACGTGGCCACAAAGTGAGTGCTCATTCCAAGTTACATTTACATTGGAAAATGATCACCCACTTTTGGAAAAAGTAATTTCTTCATATCATGAAAACTACTTTTTTTGCGACAGAAACGGTTTGCAGATTCGTTTTCAGAACACCGAAATAAATCTACAAAGCATTATTTTCTTATATACGAACGTGAGACAGGCCTTAAAGTAAAATAATACCGGATTTTTTGGGGGCAGATTGGCCGTTTAGTTGTACATATATCCTCACACCAGGTAATCACTAAAAGGGACTCTTAAAAGTCGTCACCCGTATCGAGCAAAAGTTTGTTTACATGTTTTACAACCTTTAAATGGGTAAAATATAGTAACATACTTATTGAAAATGTGATCATGTGCTTAACAAATTAAAAAAATAAACTGCAAGCTGAAGTTTTGAAATGATTACATGTCTTTCATTTTATTTAGAATGACAAACATTGACCAATAAAAATGAAATTTTCGGTTCTTATGTAGTTTTGGTGCCATGATGAAGTATATCGTTATTATTTGGAAAACCATTCTTACGGAGTAGGTGAGGGTGTTTTCTAAATATTTTGTGCTTCCACCTTACATTTATTACGTGTCCCTTTTTTGATAACAGGGTTGTAGGCTATTTGTACAATTAAACGGCAAATCTGCCAAAAAAATATTGTGACATTATACGTCAGTCGATTGTTGGGGGTTTGCTTTTTTTACTATAAATTGTTAGGTTAAAGCTTTCTTTTTTTTCCAGAAAACTTTTATCAGTGAAAATACACTTTTTATTTTACAAAAAGTTGATTTTTATATATATAAAAAAATATGAATGCTTTTCTTTCATTAAAGAAATTTTTAGGTGACATACTGATACGTTTCTACAAAGAAAACCGTTATTTTCTTTAGCCATTCTTACCATGGGGAGGGGATGGTGTTTGGTAACTATGCTGTGCTTTCAACTAACAATTTATTACAAAAAAAAAAAAGTCTTAACGTGGGGAGAACTGTGGTATTCATTCCAAACGCCATTATGGCGTTCTTAATATGGGGATTTTGCCATTACACCAAATTGAGCCACAGCAACACGTGGCAGGGTACAGCTAGTATATATATATATATATATATATATATATATATATATATATATATATATATAACTTTAATTTTGCTTATTGCTAGTCATGGCATTTTTTTCTCTCCTCAAAAATGAAAAAGGTCTGGAACCTTTTTCATTTTTGTATTTTAATTTTTCTTGCCTGATGAAATCAAATATGATTGATACCGTCTGCACATCAAAGCAAAATATGACTATATTTACATAAAGAATTAAGAGGTTTGCCTTTTTTTCTGTTGTTCTCGGCCTTCGGGCCGGGATCAAAATTACCGTATCCAATGTTGTGGACAACGTGAGGCCGCCGTGGGACCGGGAAAGACAAATGGTCTACATTACGATCCTGGCCGTGGCGAGAATGGTGATTTGGACGTCGCGTCTGCAAGGTTGCCGGGGGGGGGGGCGGGATTGTCTTTTTCTGATCAGGATCTGATCGCTAACTTTAAACACCAACTACGGGTGAAGATCAGATGTAATAGAAGAAGGCTGCATCGCACGGCATTTGACAGAAGATGGATACATGTAGGAAGTCTGTGTGTACAAAGAGGAGCCAAATTTGAATACTTGTTCCCTACCTAGGTGTGGAATGTGCAGTTCTGTAAAGTAAAATTAAACAAGTAGCCTCTCAGCTAGCTGAGTGTGTGTTCCATCCCTCCTTGATTAGGAAGCCTCCAAGATCTCCACCCCCTCCTTATTGCAATTTTTGTTTTAACCCCCTCCTCTAAATTTCACCCATCTTGGAGAGAAAGAAATACAAACTAACCCCCATTCCTTACCCACAAAATTTTCTTTTCTCCATCTAGAGGGCATCCCCACTTAGAGACTGACCCACAGAAGCGAGGTTCCTTTTACAAACCTAGTGGAACGGGCAGGCTATCAACTAGACGGGATTGGGAGGGTCCTACTAATCACTTTTTTCTTTGTTTTTTTTTCTTTTTCCACCCTTTCCCTATACCAAAGCCTAACTTGACCTACCAAAACGGCTACTCAATATTTTTATGGCTTTTTATAGGGTGTTTGAACTTGTCTATAGAGGTCACTCTCTGCTATATATATATATATATATATATATATATATATATATATATATATATATATATATATATGTCTTCTCTCCCCTCCACTATCCCTTTCTACCTATCCAATCTCACTAACGTTTAATTCCAGTAATTAATTCCAGTCTTTAATAAAAAGTTCCAACCAGACCTTAAAAATCTTTTCACCGACCCATAAAGAAGAATTACTCCAGAAATATGCCCAACTTGGACTTCTACTCTATGATGTGGATTACACAATATACAGCTTGGATCTCATTACCTCACTGCTTTAAAGGACAGTTACCTTGGATTTTACCGCACAATTTGGAACTAAACCTTTATATCCTTTTCTTCAATTTCCCCTGCTATGTGACTTCTATTTAATCAGTTTTGATTATGATTTTCCATGTCTAACTGACTTTAGCAAAGAGGGTGGATACCGTTCTATCTATTTGCTAATATTTTCTCCTTTGAAGAGATGGTAGACATCGAAACCCTATAGGATAAGGAGATAAAATTTCGAAAGTATTCTTTGTCTTACTTGGAATATTAAAAAATCCTTTATTTGAATAAATTTTTTTTTTAAATTTCATTGAATCACTATAATTTGCTTTATTTGCTCTATCCTGTATATTGAGCAATTCCTATTTAGATGGGATAATACATAGAATATTACGACCAGTAATTTTGATTTCTTATAATCAAAGGTTTCCATACCAGCTGATTGTTGGATAATTCTATTAGAGAGGATATATATATATATATATATATATATATATATATATATATATATATATATATATATATATATATATATATAAATATATATATTTCAAATTGGTATATCTTTTTCGTGCAAGCAAACATTAGTGAATACAATGAAGGCATTTTTCTTTATTATTCTTTTTTATTTTTTCAATTTTTCATATAGTCTTTTTTATATTCAAATCAAAGATTTTAATAAAAGTTCCATGAGAATCACGAGCACTTAAAATTCCTCTGCGGATCATCTTCAGGTTGAATTGGTGAAGTAAAAAGTAAACTGGAGTAAAAAGTGGAAGATAGGAAGTTACTTTTTTACCTTCCACTTTTTACATCAGTTTATAAGATCAATAAGAATGACAGAAAAGAAAGAACCTTGCTAAATGCTCCTCATCAAAAGAGGAGAAAGAGCCAGAATTATAAATCTAGAGAAAAACTGGCTTGATTCCATCAGCTTAAAAATGCGAAAGAATATATGCATAAAGCATATCTATATTTGCTGCTTATTCAACTTTAGACTCTCATCTTATATTAATTGCCTTATTAAACCGTGTAGAACTTCCACTATCTTGATAAGTTTAATTGCCGAAATATTATTTTCTCTTTATCAATTATATATATATATATATATATATATATATATATATATATATATATATATATATATATATATATATATATATATATATGGTGTCCACAAAGTCTGACTACATAATGCAGCCAAACTTTATGGGAACCCGGTAGTTTATGTAACAACACTTTGTGGACACCCTGTAGATTATACAGCCAGACTTTGTGAGCACCCTCTAGATATGTAGCCAGACTTTGTGGTTATCCTGTAGATTATGTAGTCAGACATTGTGGACGCCTGTAGATTATGTAGCCAGACTTTGTGGACACCCTGTAAATTATACAGCCAAATTTTGTGGACACCTGTAGATTATGTAGCCAGACTTTTTGGGTACCCTGTAGATTATGTAGCCAGACTTTGTGGGTACCCTGTAAATTATGCAGCTAGACTTTGTGGACATCCTGTACATATATATATATATATATATATATATATATATATATATATATATATATATATATATATATATATATATATAAATTGATAAAGATAAAAATTATATTTCAGCAAATAAACTTACCAAGATAGTGGAAGTTCTACATGGTTTGATAAGGCAATTATATATATATGTACACCCCCACATATATATATATATATATATATATATATATATATATATATATATATATTTAATAAGGCAATTATATATATACGTACACCCCCCCATATATATATATATAACTACTTAATTTACTCACATAAAATTAATATACGAAAGTATAGATTTATGCATAAACTTTAAATATTTACTTCAAAAGTGCTCAATACGTAGGTAGAAGTAGTTATTAATTTATAAAATATATATGGCGATTAAGCTACACTGAATATTCCGCGTTTCATCCACTCTAGGACTCCTCAGGCTTAAGTGTAGCTTAATCGCCATATATATTTTATAAATTACGATATATATGTATATATATATATATATATATATATATATATATATATATATATATATATATATATATATATATATTACGGTATATTACATACCGTTATTGAGGTTAACTTTTTATCCACAGGGTTTAAAAATCCAGACAATCTCAACTGTGTTTATTTATATAACAGTGTTCAATAGCAAACAGAACTATTTAATAAAATATGTCAGGGCTACACATGAAAATGTTTCGATCGTAGCTTTAATAAGCACCAATTTCCTTAACCTAAAAGCTATTTATCCGTTTTAAGTTTTCATATCGTTTCTTCAATATGAACACGTAAAAACAGATATATTTGGATATGTTTATGTTAATGAAAGGGCGATTCCAATATATTTCTGATTCTGATTCTTTTTAAATCTTCAAATATTTAGCTACAGAATTTTTTTTTGCAATTTTTGATTTACTGTAAAAAAAACCCATGTAATGGATGCATATATTTTTGCAAACGTAAAAAAGAATGCTTGTAAAGGATGATCTTTAGATTTTAGTTTTGCTAAATAAATATTCATCATGTTTCATGTCGTGCTAAGAATGGTAAAAGAAAAAAAATCAAAAAATGTATTTTTTTTGGCATTAGAAAATAGCCAGAAAATTTTCCCAACTCCAATACTGATTTCAACATCTCAAAAAGTTCTTATTTTCTAATTCCGATTGACTCGATGTAACACAGCTCTTCAGTGAGGCTTAATATGTGAGTGTTTCAGGCATAACATGAAAAATCAACTCCTCAGAGTCAGAACAAATCCGATCTAAGACAGTAAATCTCAAACACAAAAATGCGCTCAGTATCTTTTTAGATAGAGCGCTATAGCAATAATAAATAATTAAAATGTGTCTTTTTTGCTAAAGTGAAGCATACGTTGCACATTCCTTTACGACACTTCTCTTGGATTGGCATTGTTTGAAGTTCAGAATGACTGGAAAAAATACCCAGATAAGCAGAGAAAGATTTTCCTAGATTGGTTACATAATCAAAGCTTGAGAATGTACGCTATTACTTAATCCAGAGCTGGAGGGAGGTATGGGTTTATAATTGTTTCTTATGTGAAAGTGATCCAGTAGATGTGACTAAACTAGAACCTGGAATGCTGAGCCCACTGTCTATTACCATAACTACCAGACCATGTCAATTACAGTAAAAAAATGCTAAACAGTTACATGTATGTGTTGACGGTACAAAGAGACCGAGAGATGAGTGAGCACAATTTCCATTGCAAGGAAAGTAGCCGTTCTGTAGGTGCAAACCTACAACTGTTTGATTACGAGACGGGAGTGATTTTGCCAAATAGCACTGTTGGGAGTCCAAAATGGTTAAAGAAAGGAAAACAGATTTTTTTTGCTGAAGGTTTATTTTATTTTTGGATGCCACATTGTTCGTTTACGTTTTTGACGGGTGTTGATCACCTTGCATGTTGTCTGTTGCAATACTTTTTATATCTAATGGAGGTAGATATTTATTTGCTGCCCACATCAGCAAAATGTGGCAAAAGGCCGGAAAGTGGGAACCCCGCAGGCTCCCCTAAAGAAGGGGCACTCCTGCAATTTTAAAAATTGCCTGAGTAACCCCGTCGGCATTCCCCGGTCGGGGCGCCTCAGGCAGCAAGCAATAAACTTGCCCCACCGGAAAGCCCGGTGGCAAGGCCTGGGAGGGTGGACCTCCTAGGTATTACCCAGGCGGTGTACCTCAGTCCAACAGGTGCTGGGCCGGTTCCCGGCCCCTCACCTGTTGGGCTGAGTGTCAAGTGACGAATCCTTGACTGGTACTACCCTGTCTCCCCTCCCTCAAAGTTGGAAGATTTTATTTATAAACGCTGCTGCTAGGAACTGACGAATCAAATTAATTCACGTTCTGCTATCAACCAATCAGAAACCAGAATTGCTCCATAAAAATTAAACCTTTAAGCATCCTAGCACATACTTGTTTCATGTCAACACGACTCTTTGGCTGCAAAATTATAAAGTCCGGAACATAGCTACCCACTCAGAATTCGTCATTTCCAGGACTTGTATAGAATAACTACCCATCGGAAACTTTTCTAAAACTAAACATGGCTTACAATTCAAGTGTAGAGAAGAAACAGGGGCTATTGATACTTCTAATATGAATGTCATTACTGTTGTTGCTGAAAGCAATTACTTAATCAAATACATCTAAAATCAAATACATCTAGTTCATTCCCCGGTTTTCATATCATAACCAAACACATCTTAAGCAGATGAATGCCTGACTTAACATGTGCTTTACTTTACACGAAGTGTTCAAGACAAATTTGATACATATATTATATATATTATATTATATTATATATTATATATTTTGATGTGTATTTCTTTATCGTCTTTTTTTTCTTATACTTTTATTCACCCTCAAAAGAATAAGAGCTATATTTATAGGGGGTATATTAAGTGGTGAGTTGGGTAGCAAGATGTTTATTTATATTACATTTAAATTTCTGTCTGCTAGTACAATCGGAGAAACAGAGAGCAGGAAAGGAATTCCAAAGGCAAGTGGTCGAAGGAAAGAAGTTATTATGAGTAGAAAGTTTTCCAGCATTTGGAATCCTCTGCAGTGAAAGAGATGAATTTTGCTACTAGTTGTTTTTTTTTTGGGGGGGGGGGTTCAGGGTAATTTACGTTGTTATTTATATTGAAGGGATGTGGCAAACTCGTCAGAGAACATTCTGCAGAAGAACTTGTAAAATAAGCACTGGGATGCAATATTACAATGATGGATAAACAGTGTGGAATGTTAGAGACTCTTTTTTTTTTTTGTACTCTGTTCAAAATTATTAGATAGTTATAACAAAAGGGAGGTAATTAGAGAAGGTTTTAATACCACAAACTGTAAACTATCCATACAGAGTGTTCAAGATAAATTTGATAATTTTTTTTATATTCGTTCATTTCGGAAGCATTTGATGTATTTAATAGTGCAATAAATAGTTGTTTCTGTGTACTATTGATGGGTTTGAGAGCTGAAGACTATGGATGACTGCAAAGCATCAGAATATTGGAAGAGAGTAACCTGCATGATAATGATTTATATGGGATTCAAAAATATGGAAATCTGAGCTGTAACTCAGTGTTCTTTGAATACCATAAAGAGCTGGAGAATTACGACTGGGATGTGGAAGCAGTTGCTAGCAGGAAGTTCTAACTGTGTTCGCAGAACAATATTCGTGAAGAAGCTGCAAAAAACAAAAACTGCAGAAGATTTACACATGGCAATGCAGACCTTGGTAAGAGAGATGTGTATTGGAGTAACAACTATGAAGGAAGCGTTGAATGAAGATCTTCGTTACTCTATTATGTACGAAAACCAGAGAGTGGAAATATAACATATGAGAAATATTTGGTATCAAGTCTCACCTTGCTGTTATTTCAGATCATTTGAAACCATAGCAGCAAGTTTTAGTTTCCTCTTCACCAAGGTCAGTAATTTTGGCAAAGATCAGATATTTTGTAATCCATATGCAAAACTAGGAGAATTAATGACTATGATTGAAATATGATATAAAATATTTCATGGTTTTAAAAATAAGTACCAAAATTAGGCTCTGCATGTCACATAGACCACTGTACAATTCAGGTCATTACCTTTCCAATTTTGTTAAATTCTGATCAATAATCGCTAAGGTTTGGAACTTATAAAATTGCCAAAAAATGTTATATATATGTGTATATTTATGTGTGTGTATATATATATATATATATATATATATATATATATATATATATATATATATATATATATATATGTATTATATATGTATGTATGTTTATGTGTATATATATATATGTGTGTATATATGTGTGTATACATATGTGTATATATATGTATATATATATATATATATATATATATATATATATATATATATATATATATATATATATATATATATATGTGCCAACTACTTATTGCCAAGTGCTAAGTAAACCGCTTTATGATAGTCAAGAAACTTTTAAACAAAATCAATCAATTAGTTGAGCCAGGGATGTTTGGTCCGTCTCAGGACCAGTTCACATGAAGTCGCCTCAAATTATGATGGTTTTGGGGCGTGTTTCCAATGCGCATCTTCAAAAAGGAACTCAGGCTCAATTCCCATGGCTATATTGAGTTTCTGTCCACCTTTGTAAAGTGCTGGACGGAGAGGATGGCCGAAAGTAGGGCATTAGGACTTAGCTCCATGTTACACCTCCAGGAAAACTTAGAAGTGGTTGTTTTCTAACTTTCACAACCTCACCAGTCCCAACATCTGTTCCCTCCCCTCAACTCACCTGATTCCAACTACATGGTCTATTATATGTCGGGTGCAACTGATAAAAACATCAATTGTAACACCTGTGTTTGCAGTAAAGGCCACATCATGCCACTCCACATCTTTTAAAAGAGACAGACTCTGTTAGATGGCTATATCAGGTTGCTATCCATTATTGTTGAATGCTGGGTAGAGAGAGTGGCTATGGAAAGGCTATACATGTGGCAGCAAAACTCAGCTCTGTATTACATCTCCAGGAAAAAAACATTTTTCACCAACCAGAAGATCTCCCCCCTCCAAATACACACATTCGAATCGTCTGGTTTAGTAACACAGTTGACAAAGACAACAACTATACCACCTGTAACATCAAAATATGGCATGGAGGTTATAGTTGAGATTCAGGGCAGCTTCTTCAAGTGGGCTACATTTGGTAAAAGATAAGCTAAGAGATGTGCTTTGAATTTGATGCTCAAAGCATCAATTATTGACCAAGATATGACACTTTTTTTACTTTCCATAATGTATTAAATTTATGTCAAGCCTTCTGTATATACGAAAAAGCCTTAAGGAAACAAACGTTGATTAACTCAACTCTAGTATAATATAGATCTTTACCTACCATTCATATGTAAATGGTAAATGTTATCATTAAATTATTCTGGAAATTTGTGCTGTTTATTCCGTAATTATGACATCATGATTTAATAGAATGATACAACAGTAAGTAATAGCAAAAGTCAAATTCGCTATCTATATAAAAAGAAGTGAACGTATTTGTGTCCCGCACCCTTCAATAATGACCTATGTAAATTTATTTTAATGAGAAAAAAAAGGAAGCTTAATCTTAATAATAACTGATAATAATAATAAAAATGTAAAGAATAATCATGTATACAAATTTAATTATTATGAGCAAAGAAGAGAGACTTAATCTTAATAATAATGGATGTTAAAAAATATCAGAAAAAAATTGTTAAATTATCGATGACTGTCAGTCTCCTAAGACTTATCTTCTTTGCACCATATATTTTTTTAAAAGATCAGATATTTTTTTGTTCTATAAGGTAAAGATTTAGACTCATCTGCCTTTAGTTCTTTTTGTTTGTTGTAAATTCATGTGGGAGGCAAAGTTCTTGTGTCTCTCCCTGTCCCTAATATAAATAAAGCGATCATCTTGTGTGTGTGTGTGTGTGTGTGTGTGTGTGTGTGTGTGTGTGTGTGTGTGTGTGTGTGTGTGTGTGTGTTAAGGAAAAATATGTCTATGGTTCTATTGAATTTGTCTTCCAGTCTAGAGTATTAAGTCTATTTAAAACAAGGTATGTTTTGATTTGATTAATTCTTATAATTAACCATCAAGAATTTCTTTCACTAGTTTTTGTGACTAAAAATAGGAATCACTCTACAAACACACAGATGCTTTATTTGCAGACTCAGGAGAAAGAGAAATAGGGGATTAGTTTGTTTTTTTGTTTGTTTGTTTTCGAAGTAAAAGATTATCTGATTTTTTAAATTAACTTTTTGTTGCTGAAAAAATGGTCCCACCATTCTACCACTCCAGAAGATATCTCATTACTGCCACAATCCTCTACATAACAGTTGAATACGTCACAAGATGGAGTACTGTCCCCACAAGTAGAGAAAACTTACCCAGAGGAACCTTTCCTGCCTTGACAGGGTACAAAACCAGCTTCGAAATCTGATGCTTCCTCCTTTCCTTCTCACTACCTCCTTTCTCACAGAAGAGATGTTGCAATTATATCTCTTTTCCATCATTATTTTCATGGCAGGTGCTCGGCTCGACTGAGTTTCAGTCTATGAACTCTTCCCCATAAAACGTTTATAACAAGCACTCATAAGCACTACCAACAATTTCCCCATTTTTCCTCTCTATCTGTGTCTAAAGCGAAACAAAAATTCCACGAACAAAGTTTCTTTCTCAAAACTGCCTGTCTGTGAAACACAATATCACAGGGCTGCTTCCCAGCTAACTACAACATGGTTGTTTTTAAGTCCAATAGAAACAAGTTCTTGTTGAGTCATCTTCTCAAAAGATCAAATTCTCCCAAATTCGTACCACTGCCGATCATCACAAGTGGTGTCTCACCGACCACCTGGAATACATTAACCATTATCCTCGAGTGACCTTCAGGCCTTGATAAGTGATGATTCACCTTGTAAACGAAGTAAAAGTAAGATTTAAGACAAATATATTTTTTTACCTCAATTAGTTGTTTCCTCCTTTTTTTTTTTTTTCCTTCAATTAGTTTTTTCAGTTTTTCAGTAAGATTTACCTTGCTTGTGACACCAGTATGAAAATCAATTGCTATTAATAAAAAATGACTTACCCCTTCATATCACTTATATTTTCGTGGGAAATATTAGCCTAAAAATAAATTTAGAAATTGTGTCAACACCGTGAGATATTCTCCTACATGTACTGTTCAAATCAAAAGGGCACTTATATATTTTGTATTATTTGAATTATTCAAACTACTATTCTCATCTTGGTTATATTTACTTTTCGGTCGATGTAACCTCCAACCTTCTTCATGGGCATCTGTTTGAACTTGGAAACTTAATAGTCAAACTTGGAAACTTGTATAGAATTTCGAACTTGGCCCTTTATTTAGTCCACAGGAGTAGATTGTTCTCATTTCGTCAGCCATGATCGGGTTGAAATTATCCAAACAATACAAATTTTTAATCCTCATCTCAAGAATTCCGAAACTATAAATAATACCATGAAATGGCGAACAGATTTAACTCCCCTTAAGAAACGCTATTCCTAATTTTCACACAATTTTTTATTTTTTGTGATGAAATCTTAATCAAAATTTAAGCTTAACACGCAGCTGAAAATGCTATTTTAAATTTAAGCTTGGCAAACCAAAAGAAATTATATTTTAAACTTATGCTTGGTAGACTAAAAGAAATTATATTTTAAACACAAGCTTAGCAGACGAAAAAATATTTTTAACATAAGTTTGGTAGGCATACAAAAATAGTATTTCGAACATTGTTTTAAGTTTTGTAGATCAAAAGAAAATGCTATTTTCAAACTTGAACATGATATCTTAAGAAAGGTTTTGGTAATTTATCTATGTATGTTAATATCGAGAAAACCATTGCATATATATATATAGGAAAATAAAAAAAATAATATTAAAAATGAATGACACCAACATTTATTTAATATGAACTGTTTAAAAATATGTAATAATAAAAATTATTATTATTATTATTATTATTATTATTATTATTATTATTATTATTATTATTATTATTATTATACTCACTAGGAACTTTCACATAGGTCATCATCAAAGATTTCTCTCTGTCAAGAACCTGTGGCTTTTCCCTGGAGTCTAGGTTATAACAAGTCTCCCGAGATTTCCAGTAATTTCCACCTTTGGAGGTCTGGTTAGTGCTTTCGCTCCTCAGTCTTTTGATCCTTCTTGACGTTTCATGACTATTTGGTGTGGTGTCAGTTGATGCCGACACTACAGAATTTTATAGGGGGAGGGAGGTTAACATTTTATGGGGGAGGTTAACTTTTAGAAGGGAAGTTAACTTATGTGGTTTCAGTTTTCTTGATTCCTTGTGGTGTTCTATCTTTACGTTTTACTACTATTCAAGTTTTTATACAGCTGGTTAGCGTTTGTTGTCTTAACCTCTGTATTCAGCCGTTTTCCTTAATATTTCAGCCATTTTCATTATTGTGTCCATTATATCTTCTAGCCATCTCCTTGGTTCCATTCTCTTCTGCTCTTTTTTCAAAGTTATTTTTGGGATTATTCCTAGTGCTCTTACTATTATTGGTGTTATCGTGACCTTCTTTATCTTCCATATTCTTTTCAGCTCTCTGACCAGTTCCATGTTTTGTTTCTCCATCTCTTTAATATTCACTCTGTGATCTATTGAAAAGGTGAAGCCTATGATCTGACAGGACTTTTCTTTCTTGATAACTATTATGACATCTGGTCTTCTTGCTTGGTTGGGTTTATCTTCTTGTATATCTATGCCCCATACGATTTTGCGATTTATGTTTTCAAGTACTGCTGCAAGTTTGTGCTTGTGCAATTTGTTTGGGTGTTCAAGCTGAAATTGTTTGCATAACTCCTAGTGTACTGCCTTCCTCACTTGATCGTGTCTATTCTCATATTCTTTTTGGCTAATTTGCTGCATTCATTTATTATGTGGTTTATTGTTTCGTATCTTTGTCCACAGAGTCTGCATTTGCTGTCTTGTGCTTTGTCCACCTTTGCTTTGATATAGTTGGTTCTGATTATGTTATCTTGTGCTGCTGTTATTAGAAATTCAGTTTCTTTGTTTAGGTGTCCAAGTGTTTTCATGAATCTCATCTTTCGTAATCATTATGTATCGTCCATGTAACTGTTTCTCTTCCTATTTTTCTTTACTCATCTTATTTCTTGCCTCTCTGTTCTCTGTCTTACTCATTTTTACAGTGTCTCTTGTTGCAGTGATTAGCCATTCTATGTTCTGCCTTATGTATTTTTCTACTTCTTTGTGTGTGTGTGTGTGTGTGTGTGTGTGTGTGTGTGTGTGTGTGTGTGTGTGTGTGTGTGTGTTTGTGATTTACACAGTCTTCTATACAAACCAGCCCTTTTCCTTCGTCTTTCCTTTTCACATAGAGTTGATTAACATCATCCTTTGGGTGTAATGCATTGTGCATAGGCATGAGTTTCCAGGTCTTCTGGTTAAGATGCCTCAATTCTTTTTTGTCCAGTCTATTCACAGTCCAGAGTATTTCATTAATGATACTTCCCATGTGTTTATAACTTTTTATTAATTTATTCCTATTATATAGTT